>NC_092342.1:23852500-25052500 GCF_046630445.1 Rutidosis leptorrhynchoides
CAAGTGATTAAGGGAGCAGTTTGTTGATCTCAGTTTCACTCGCATCCCCGGGTGTATCACAAAGCTGTATATCTAAAATATTAGCTAGCGTTTTAGTATAGAATTTACCATCATCGCTAGTCGACCACTCCCAACCGTCCCTTGCACCTGCCCTATGAAACTGATTCGCAACAGCCACCTGAAGCAGCTCGATGTCTGCACGGTTTCTGCCGAAAGGAGGCCTGCTCCATTGCCACATGATTTGTCGATCCCCGTTGTTCCATGATACTCTATCACTTACCTTAGTGTCTTTGACCTCTTCCAAATAATAAAGCCTCAGATACTTGTCTTTTAAGCATTGATCTCCAACCCAAAGATCCTCCCAGAAAAACACGTCCCTACCTTCACCAACATTTCTTAGAAACGAATTGTTAAAGTTGTAGCCGTGTTTGGCCATATCATTGCCAATTTTAGTAACATCTCTCCAAGGTGAGTAACCAATCCCAACCTGACTATTAGATGAGATCCCCAACCCACCTTCTCGACCATAAATACTTTTAATTATATTAACCCAAAACGCATTGGTTTCGGTACGAAACCTCTACCACCATTTACCCAAAAGTGCCCAATTTTTTGCTTTTAGGGACCCGATATTTAACCCTCCCTCCCCATATGGAAGTAGAATATCATTCCACTTAACCCAAGACATTTTATTCCCCTCACCCGACCCGTCCCAAAAAAAGTTACGACGCAAACCTTCAAGCAAATTGATGACGCAAGCCGGTGCACAGAAAGTCGAGAAGAAGTACAACGGTAAACTATTTAGGATCGACTTGATGAGTGTCAAACGCCCCCCGAATGATACCATTCTAGATTTTCAATCCGAGAATTGTTCATGGAACTTTTTAATCACCGGTTCCCAATCGTTACTTTTATTCATTTTGCCCCCACCGGTAACCCGAGATAAGTGAAAGGGAATTTACCGGATTACAATTGAAACGCCTAGCCATTGATTCTATTTCATCCACCAACACATTGATACCGTATAGACTACTCTTCTCAAAATTAATTTTGAGACCCGACACATCTACAAAACAAAGTAAGAGTTTCATGCAATTACAAATGTTCCGTTTAGACCACTCTCCAATAAAGATGATGTCATCCGCATAACGGAGATGTGTTAACGGAATCTTATCCTTACCCACTTCACCCCTGACATGAGACCCTTTTCAATAGCTTCTTGAACTAAAACATTTAAACCTTCACTAGCGATAATAAAAAGAAAAGGTGGGAGGGGATCACCTTGTCTAATATCACGTTGGAGTTTGAATTCTTTGAAAGGAGAGCCATTAACAAGGATGGATATAGATGCGGATTTAAGACACGCTTCTACCCACTTAATCCATTTATGCCCAAATCCCATGCGACTTAACATTGAGAGTAAACGTTCATTTAATTTTTGGTTTCTTTGATTTTCTTGTGCACGTTCGAACGGATCATCAACAAAGAGTGCAACATTCAAGTTTCGTAATATTCTTCGTTACCCTTCGGTTCTACCTCAAAACCCAAGTCATCCAAATTCACCATTTCAAGACGACTTTGTTTGTTCACTTTCTGACGAGAATATGATCAAGACATAACCACTTACGACGGTCCTTCAAGAATGACCACACTTGAAAATGTAGGGAGTTTTTTTACCTCAAATTATATTGAGCTTCCACTGATCCACTCGCACAAAAAATTAATTTGCATCTTCCTGATCCATAACTGAATCAGAGAAACAAGGAATATGAGTTGGATTCAAATTCAAATATCTATTATTTGTTCTTAAAGTAATAAAAGTCTTAGTAGGAGTCATACTCGGTAATATGTTAGGAGTCCTAGTTAGCACTTGATTTGGTTTAGTTTATATAAATATCTATGTAATCGTATAGGAATGGTACGCCTCTACTTTACGTAGAAACTAGTTTATAACCCGCGATTTCGCGGGTTTTTGAAATAAGAGATCATGAAACCTATTTTAAAAGTAATAAGAAATGTATTGCAATTGAATAATTATTGACATATGAAAAAAGGATAAATATGGTGGAATATAATTCATAGTGTTATAAAAGCATTTATATACAATAAATCAAACAGTTAAGTAATACGTATTAACATACAATTGTTTAATAAATCCACAATTCAATAATCCATAATAAGTATGAAAAAAAGTGAATAGTAAAGAAACAAAAACGTACATTTCATGTCCGTGTCAAGTAATGAATCTTTAATGCATCTAACTAAGTAGAGTCTGAGGGGTTTTGGGTCAAAATGCACCATGACAAAAGAAAAGCAGTGAGCGTTTAGGCTCAATTTCATGAAGTTGCAGTACACTTAATTAGAGTAATTAAATGGGCCACTTGAAATAAAAATCATAATTAGTCATCTATAGCGTTATCTTTAGTTACAAAGATACAGAATAACAATCAAATGAGACACATAACAACATTTACAAAACATAAAGTTAACTTATTTGGTTTGGCACACTTAACAGTATTATGATCTCATCATTATTCTTTACATATTCAAGCGCTTTCTCTTTGAATTTGGAAGCTCCCTGCCCAGAATATCAAATTAGTAAAAACCTTTTGTAAGCTAGGCTGCCGGTGTATCCATTCACAAAACTAACCAGGGTTCCAAAACTAAGTAAAATAAAGTAACCACTTCTATTCAAAGATTATCACCGTCACGCATCTTACAACACCAAACTCCATCTGAATATTCTATGGTAATTACAAAAAGATTTCACTACTATTCTAAATAAATAAAAGAATAACTTAACTAATGAGATATGTTACCTGATGGATACTTGGATTCATCATCTTCCAGACACGATCATGTAGTTTAGTGAAGATCTTCATGCTTTTTCCATATATAAGTACACAAAGTCGATAGGCTCGTGTCAGGTGTCAAAACCTTAATAACAACATATTGATTAGATTATTACATTTTTAACCACTGAACTGACTGAATATATTTTTAGGGTTCGATTTGACCATATATAATGATTTCAATGTGTATTTTAGTTCATTTGTCTTGTACTTATGTTGTTAGGCATAATGTAGTTAATGGTCTACAGTTCTTAAGAGGGTCAAAAGGGGTTGCTGGTGGAGTATTTTCTTGATGTATCTTACAAACTCAAGCTGTCCCATATGGATGACACCCTTCTATTTGTACGATGGTAATTTGGTACAAATATACTTCATGTATTTCAGAACATTTAGCTGCAGAAACAGTATATGTGTTTCCATTCAAGTATAACAAATAGATCACTCTACAAAATTACTTTAACATCCCGTCAAAAATTCCTTTAACGGAATGTTAACTCTGGTCCCAGTACTTGGCTTGACTTCTACGTAACGGCAATATTCTACAGCTGAAGCAATTAATACCTGAGAAATAAACACGCAAAACGGGTCAACAAATAATGTTGGTGAATCTACAGGTTTAAAATAATGTAACAGTATCTGAAAAATAGTTATCAGAAAATAGTTTAATTTCCTTGACCACGAGATTCTATCGTCTGCATAAACCGAGCACCTGAATACTAGCAATGACCCGAGTATAGAAGCCACTATACCCGCCTTACCTCGTAAAATGTTATACACTTGTTTAAATGTATTTAATGTTCAAAGTAAATGCACCACAATTTTTATAGCGGGTGAGGTTGTCAACCTAACGGATCCGTCCCTCTAAATTGTGCTTACACCGATGGTATTAAAAGTATTCAAGCTAGAGGCTTTTTGAAAACTCATTATGCATATGTGTAGTACTCATGTCAATACAAAGTATTTGAAAATGTAAATATAACAGCGTGTATTCTCATCCCTGAAAACATGTAAAAAGCGGGACTGTAGACTCACCTTTGAATAAAGCTCGGAATGAAAAGTGAACAATTAACTTGTATGGTTTATAGCTGAGTAATGCAACCTAAGTATACGTATGTAGGTTGGTCAATATATGTATTGTAACGACCCTGGTTTTTTCAACTTTTATTAATAATATTTATTATTAATACTTGCACTTTAATGAATGTATTTTTATACATTTACTTGTTACCGTACATGAATTTGCATGTCCCGACTCGTCTTTGTGACACGCGAACTTTTCACGAATAATATTTATAATATTATTTACATTCATGATTAATTTTTTATTAATCATTTTTAATTAACTAAGGTTACTAGTTAATTACTTGGGCTTTATTGGATTAATTGTTACTTACTTGGACTTGGGCTTTTATTATTGGAATTGGACTTAGAAGCCCACCCTACTTATCTTAATGGACTATTAAGGAGCCCAACATTATGTTAATGATGCCTTAAGCTTAATCAAGAATTAATTAGTGAATGGGAATCTAGTTACTTACACATTTACACCACTTTCTCATACCAATTTGCTTTTATACCACTTCAAGCATACACCATCTCCCAATATATGAAAGAAGCATTTGACCCCTTCCCCATTTGGCCCATGGCCGAAGGTTTTGAGGTGGGTAAAAGGATGGTTCATTTTTTTTTGTGATACATATCTACTAGTATTCTCTTGTATACTTCATTCACTTCACACACACACACACAAAATACTTCCATTTTCTCTTAAGTTTTCTATCCAATTTGTGAGTTCTTTTAAGACTTATTCTCTTCCTTTTTCTTGTCCAAAACCGTAGCAAACATCATCATCATTAACTTACTTCTTACTTGTTTTGTTACTTGATTGTTGTTGTTGTTTACTTACTAGTTGTAAGAATCAAACTATCTAGTTTATTCTTCATATCATCTTGTTCATACAAGAACATACAAGAACCTAAACTTCCTAGTTATGGTTCTACACTTAATGTTTTAAAAGATTTCAAGTTCATGAGTTTATAATCATCCTTGAGTTCATGTTGTAAACTTAAGGTTTACTTTCTTAAAGATCAAAGCCTTGGCTTGAATCTTTAAAAGTATGAACAACCATGAACTTATTAACTTGTAGATTAGTTTATTTCTTCATTTCTTATACTTTTGAATTCGTGATTATGGTTTAATGGTCAAGTATTACAAGTTAATCTTGATCTCATACTTCTTGAAATTAAAGTTAACTTTATAAGTTCAAGAGCATGGAAGTATAACTTTCTAGTTATAACTTCATATACTTATGATAGATCTAAGTTTCTATAGCTTATGGTCTACTTATTTTGTTGTAAACAAGAGCTTATAAGCTTACATACATTTTAAAAGATGAAAATCTAAGTTTCATAACTTATGGTTTCATTAAAGTAAAGATTCAAGTGTTATAACTTAGGATCCAACTTAAGAACTTTAGATCTAGACTTTTGGGTCTAGGATCTTCAAGATCTAACTAAGAACTATGTTCTACAACTAATGATCTTGTTTATTTAGTTTACTTTCAAGTTTGTAGCTTAATATTAATAGTAGAACTCATGTAGGTGACGGATCTAAGAACTTGATGTAACTTTGGTTCATCAAACTACATACAACTCTTAAGTGAGTTGTGCAACTTATCTTAGACTTACACTAGTGTTATGATGGTCAAACCTTGGTTAAGATGATGAAAACCCATCAACGAGTTGTACACTTGAAACTATACGCATCAAGGATGAGAACCGTGATGAGCATCAAGCACCAAGAACCCACTGGAACACCTTTAGCTACTGTTTATGGAACTGATCAGACTACCTGGGCTACTGTAAAGTTGATTTTTAGTTATTTCGGTTCGATTAGATGATTTTCCATTTAGACCTCATCTTAATCCGAGTTACGGTTTAGGATCTATGGCCTCCCGAAAGTCACTACACCCTATTAACGTTGTGTTGAAATTTCTGACCTACTCGCACTTAAACCGTCACCACGGTCAAACGAAGACGAGTTTGGTTCTGAAAATTGGTCAGAAACTAAGGGACTCATATACGGAGCCATGGCCACTGGTCTTACCTCATTTCAGTTTGTATAGAGGCCGTGGTGACTGAACGAAGTCAGCCTTTGTTTTAAACTCATTTCTTGAATGAAACTTACTTTATACTTTTTGTTTGATGATGAATGATGATGATATAAGACCTAATTTACATACATTTAAACCTTCGGGAATGTTTTAATGACTTAGTAACTTTTGACTTAGGTTGAGGACCTTTTGGACAACATACTTGCTTACTTTTCCCGTGTCAACTTTACTACTACTTTTCACTGTGAGTTATAGCATCCCTTTTTTACTTTAACTATTTTGGGAACTGAGAATACATGCGCTTTTTACGTTTTACATACTAGGCACGAGTACTTAAACTTTATATATGTGTGGGTTATACAACGGCATAAACTTTCCCCTTAGCTCGGTAACGTTTAGTCATTGGTTTTTGAACCGGTGAATGCGAATCTTAGATATGGATCCATAGGGTTTGACATCCCCACTCGGGCTAGTTGCGCTAGCATTTAATGGGTGTTTAATACTTCGTGAACATACGCACTCGCCAAGTGCACTTTTAGGGGGTATTATTACGTTAAGTTAGTTACCGGGTGCCCACGGATGAACATATACTTTATCATACTGATTTGAATTACTGATTTATACTGCTGGTTGAAGCACTGAAATCTCGTGGCCTACATTACATTACTGTTATACTTAAACTATAGCTCACCAAAATTTGTGTTGACGTTTTTAAGCATGTTTTTCTCATGTGCTTAAGGTTTGCTTGCTTCCGCTGTACTAGTCATGCTTTGTAGACACCCGCTGCGCTTATTAGAGATGTCATCGCATGAAACGTTTATTTTGCATTCAAACTATGTTATCTTTGAGATGATGTATTCGTAACGACCTATGGGTCACGTACTATTATCATTGCTTGCTATTCATAGAAGCATACTTTTGGTTGTAAAACATTTGACGTTGGTTATGACGTCACCTCTTTTCATGAATGCAAACTTCTTTTCAAACAGCATATAGTGTTTGACCTTGTAATGATCCTGTTGTTGATGGTCCGTACACATTGATTTAGTACGGGGCATCACATGTATCTTATATAAGTGTGGTTTCATAGTGAACGTTGTCTTATTGCTCGACTCGACATATTTCAATGTAAAAGTCAACTATATCATGCAAGTCAAGCAAAGTCAACCGAAAGTCAAACTTGGTCAATGTGGTCAAATAAAGTCAACATCAGTAGGTTCATATCAAATATTGGTCAACATGTCAAACCTAAGTCAAACAATACGTTTTAGGTCATGAATGTTCATTTTCACAATTTCAGTTTATCGACATGCACAAAGTTTATGAACACGCAGCATACTTGGCACATTATATCATAGTACAAAATTCACATAAATATGACAAACTCCAGATCATAAATATACTTAAAATCAATTCCAAAAAGTCCAGCCAGGGACTCATACGACAATTAAAAGTCAGGAATCAGAAGGGATACATTTGGGGTTTGCCAAGTCAGTTTCTGACAGCGTACTGATTTCATTTTGGCTATAAACGGATTTAGAAACATGAAATTGATACAAGACCAGTGGTCATAGTTCAAGGACAAATCAAAGTAACACATATAAAAAATCTAGCAACTTTTGTCTAGCCAATTTGTACAGTTTATTCGTGCAAGTTGAACATTCAGTTTTCAGCTCAAATCAGAATTCACAGAAAGTATGGCTCTATTGTGCCCAATGCATAAGGTTTCAGAGATTGACATAAACTAACAATAATTCACATATCATGTTAAGTTTCATTTTCCAGAAGCATACATGCTCATGAAATTCACATAATCCACAGAGTACAAAACCGTGAGCAATTTACAGATTCAATTCTCATTTAGTTAGTCACATTCGCACGCGATTATCCGAAGATCTAGATACAATTAGCCTATGATATCCACATTAAAGATGAAGTAATTTTTGTCTACTTTCAAATATGCAAAGATTTAACCACATAGATTAACACATTTTATCATACAAGGTTATTTTCATGCAAGTGCTGTATAAAACTACTTTTACACTAATTCAAGCATATCTCGGGCTATACATAAGCAAACGACATGATATCCTAGTCTAAATTGAGTATTTTTAAATTATATTTCCAGTGGTATAAGTCTCACATGCCAATTCATTGTTTATCAATACCATATTTCTGATCAAGCAACAAAAACACAACGATAATTCAAATTGACATAACTTAATCATACGGAAACGAAATCAAGCGAATCCAAAGCCTAAACTCAATAGTTTTTCGCAATAAATCTGATTATAACATAATAATTAACATTTGAAAAACTTAGTTTTTCTGATCAAGCAAATACAAATTCGTTTTTAAACCCTAGCGCATCAAACAATCAAAATAACGATTACAATTAACACGTACGCGTATAGACTTAAGCAATTGACAACATAACTATGAAACTCTTATGAAAATCAGATTTTAAGAATTATGGTTTATGCAATTATACCTTAGATCGCTAAAAGAATTATACCAACGCGTAGAGGAGATCGAGAATTGCAACGTTTGTTCTTAAGGTTTTATCAAAAAGTGAAAAATTGATGGTGATAGTATGGTGGTGGTGATCGACGGTTTTGGGGAGCCAGGGAGGGATCGACTGCTTCTTTTTTTTTAGGTTTAAGGAAAGAATACAAGTTACTAGTTAATTTATACATGGACTAATTACCACTAATTGCACTTAAGTCCCTCCATTAAGCTAGAAATTAACAAAATAAGGGGAGGGGGAGGGGTTCGGCCGAATGGGCCCCATGGTGTATCCCCGGGCTCTCGTTTTGAAATCATGTGTAATCGTGGTCCGTTTTAAGTGTCGTTTAATCGTACCGAAGGCCCGGAACGCTAACCCGATCGTTAAACGCAACCAATTGTTTAATTTATTAAAAACCCAATAAATTAAATATTTTAAAAACTTAATAATTAATAAAATTAATTATTAAAATAAACCCGAGCGTTTCGTTGCTCAAAAAGTTATTATCAAAATCGTATCGTTTTTATCGTATTTCATTATCCTAAATATTTATTTGAATTAATATCAACCCATATTAATTATTGAAACCCTCTGAAGATCAAGTATGCATTTATTACACATAAACACATAAAAGTTAAATAATCGCCGTTAAATAAACTAACGAAAGGTTAACGGAAGTAACGGAAAAATCAGGGTTGTTACATTACCCATCTGTTATTGAAAATTTCGTCCCGAAATTTTAGTGATCGTCTGCTGAAGTAGTTTCCTCGGAAAACAGTTGCGGATATTTCAGCCTCATCTGGTCTTCACGCTCCCACGTGAACTCTGGTCCTCTTCTCGCGTTCCACTGAACTTTAATGATAGGAATTCTGCTTTGCTTCAACTGTTTGACCTCACGGCCCAAGATTTCAACAGGTTCCTCAATGAAATGAAGTTTGTTGTCGATACGTAGTTTCTCTAAAGGAATAATCAAATTATCATCGGCTAGGTACTTCTTTAGATTGGATACATGGAAAACATCATGAATACCACTGAGTGCTTGTGGCAGTTCCAACCTGTAAGCTACCGGTCCAACTCTTTCAGTTATCTCAAATGGTCCAACATATCTAGGACTCAGTTTACCTCGTTTCTCAAATCGTACAACACCCTTCCAAGGTGATACCTTAAGCATAACCTTGTCACCAACTTATAACTCTATGTCCTTCCGTCTAACATCGACGTAACTCTTTTGACGACTTCGAGCCGTTCTCAATTGTTCCTGAATCTGTAGAACTTTCTCAGTTGTCTCCTGAATAATCTCAGGACCTGTCAACTGACTATCTCCCAATTCGCTCCAACAAACGGGAGATCTACACTTCCTTCCGTATAATGCCTCGAAAGGTGCAGCCTTAATGCTCGCATGGTAGCTGTTATTGTATGAGAACTCAGCTAGTGGTAAATACTTATCCCATCCGTTTTCGAAATCAATGACACACGCTCTCAACATGTCCTCAAAAGTCTGAATAGTTCGCTCGCTCTGGCCATCCGTTTGGGGGTGATATGTTGTACTTATATCTAAACGGGTCCCCATTGCTTTCTGTAATGATTGTCAAAACCTGGAAGTAAATCTGCTGTCGCGGTAAGATATAATGGATATAGGCACTCCATGCCTAGAGACGACTTCCTTAATGTAGATCTGAGCCAACTTCTCCATTTTATCAGTTTTCTTATCGGTAAGAAGTGTGCGAACTTAGTGAGACGATCCACGATAACCCAAATAGTATCGTGACCTCCCACCGTTCTCGGCAATTTCGTGATGAAGTCCATGAAAATACCTTCCCACTTCCACTGGGGAATCTCTGGTTGAGTTAATAATCCTGATGGCTTATGATGTTCAGCCTTGACTTTAGCGCAAGTCAAACACTTCCCGACATAGGTAGCAATGTCAGCTTTCAAATTCGGCCACCAATAAAATGCCTTCAAATCCTGGTACATCTTATCTGATCCCGGATGAATTGAGTATCTCAACTTGTGTGCTTCTTCCAACACTAGTTCTCTCAATCCACCAAACTTTGGTACCCAAATTTGGTTAGCAAAGTACCGTGTTCCGTCCTCCTTGATGTCAAACTTCTTATCCATTCCTCTGAAAAATTCAACATAAACATTTTCTTGTTTCATGGCTTCTTGTTATGCTTCGCGGATTTGTGATGTGAGATTCGTACGGATAACTATGTTAAGCGCTTTAACCCTAAGAGGTCTCTCTCGCTCTTTTCTGCTTAAGGCATCCGCCATAACATTCGCCTTGCCCGGATGGTATTGAAGTTCGCAGTTATAATCATTAAGCAGTTCCATCCAACGTCGTTGTCTCATGTTGAGCTGTTTCTGATCGAATATGTGCTGTAAACTCTTATGGTCAGTGAAGATAGTGAACTTGGTCCCAAACAGGTAGTGTCTCCACATTTTAAGTGCAAAGACAACAGCTCCTAACTCAAGGTCGTGCGTAGTGTAGTTCTGCTCGTGAATCTTTAACTGACGCGATCCATAAGCAATAACCTTGTTTCATTGCATAAGCACGCTACCCATTCCTTGACGTGAGGCATCACAATAAACAACAAAGTCTTCACTTCCCTCGGGTAGAGACAATACTGGTGCAGTCGTTAACTTCTCCTTCAACAACTGAAATGCAGTCTCTTATAGTTCTGACCTCTCAAACTTCTTGCCCTTCTGAGTCAACGCGGTTAATGGTCGGGCGATCTTAGAGAATCCTTCAATGAATCTCCTGTAATAACCAGCTAGACCCAAAAATTGCCTAATCTGCGTTGGCGTCTTTGGAGTTTCCCAATTCTTAACCGACTCAATCTTTGCTGGATCGACCTGTATTCCATTAGCCCCTACAACATGGCCAATAAATTGTACTTCTGGTAACCAAAAGTCACACTTAGAGAACTTTGCATACAACTGCTCTTCTCTAAGCATAGTCAATATCGAACGTAGATGTTGCTCGTGCTCTTCTCTGTTCTTGGAGTACACCAATATATCATCAATGAACACAATGACGAATTTATCTAGGTATGGCTTACACACACGATTCATGAGGTCCATGAACACTGCTGGTGCGTTCGTCAAACCAAACGACATCGTAAACTCATAATGCCCATAACGTGTTTTAAACGCTGTCTTCGGGACATCAGCTTCTTTGACTCTCAATTGATGATACCCGGATCTCAAATCAATCTTCGAATAACAACTGGATCCCTGAAGCTGATCAAATAAGTCATCAATCCTCGGTAGCGGATACTGATTCTTGATTTTCAGTTTGTTCAATTCTCTGTAGTCGATACACAATCTCATCGACCCATCGTTCTTCTTAACAAACAGGACCGGAGCCCCAACTTGGAAATTCATGGTTATGTGACCCACCTTCTAGTACCTGTCACAAATTAGGGCATTACAACCCTGATGTTCTTCTCCATGGGGAGCTCTTGTAGTTCTAAAGGTGTAAGTCCATATATTGTACGCGTAGCAGGTGCAACTGCTGGCACCAAATCAATCCAAAATTTGACTTCACGGTGGGGTGGACGTGTTACCTCAGGGAAATCCCTAATAGTTAGGAAATATTCGAGTCTCTTAAATGTCAGCTCATCTTTACTCACATGTGCCAGAATTGCGAGACATTCTCATCTCATGTACTTCTGGACCTTCGAGTAATTAGTGTAACATGATGGTGTACTGATCTCTTCTCCGTACAGTATTATCATCGGTGAAAGAAATTCGAATAGTCTTCTGGTTGTAGCTGCCTCGGTTGTATCGTCAGATAACCAGTTTGTTTCAACCACTAAGTTAAAACTTCCCAGTTTAATAGTTTTATAGAGTACACGTTGTCTAAGGAAGGTACAGGGTTATAAACATTATGACCAAATTCTCTAGCGTTAAAGCTTCTCTCAGCACTGGTGTTGACAGCATATATAAACATTATGGTTGATGAGCGAGAACGTGATGAATTTCGTGGGAAATGAAAATGAACAAGGTGTAATGGCAACACAAACAAAATCTGATATTTAATCGAAAAGGGGTTGGTGCAAAGTTCCAGATGTATGTGCCTCGTGGAAAAATAGATGAAGTGTAGTTCGCTTCGATGTGTTTAAAGTTGATTGGTAATGTTTGTGTGTATAATGAAAATGATTGCCGCTTAAGAGACATACGTTGGAATAGAATGAGAAGGGATATGGTAACGAGTAGCATTACTAGTTGCAACGAGTGGTGGCGTTAGCGATAAGTAGCGATGGGTTGTGATAAGCAGTGATGATAGTAGTGACGTATAAGTTGTTAGGTAGCATGCTCGCATTATAAGTATATACACATGTATTCTAATGCACCCAATAAGGCATAATAGTCATCAGTCGGTAGGTTCGTGTTTGGAAACAAAATCATGAACGGCGGGTTGCTGAATGATAGGTAAGTTATAAATCGAGTGGGCAATACCTACTACGTATTTTGCGGGCTGTTACCAGGAAATCCTCTTCTAAAGACGTATCAGATTTGAGTTGTGATGCACAGTAGTGAGTAGTAAAGCATGGATGTGTTAGTGGTGACGAGTAGTACTTGGTAGTGGTAAGTAGTAATGATTAGTATTGAGTAGTAGCAAGTAGCAAGGGGTAGCAGCAAGTAGTATTTAGTAACGACCAACAGTGAGAAGTAGTGATTAGTTGTGATTGGCAGTGAGAGGCGGCATTGAGTAGTAGTTTATAGCGTTAAACAGTGTTGAGTAGTGGTATGAGGTGAAGAGTGTGTTCAAGTAGTGTCTTTGTAGTGACAAGTAGTGATCGGTGGTGGCGGTCAGTGTCAAGCAGTGACGAGTTGTGTCATGATTACAAGTTACTTACAAGTTATATTAACAATTAGTTTGCACGTTGTATATTTCTTCTCACATTTGGGATTACACAGTTCGTTTTCTAAACGTTGATTATCCGAGTAACCTACTTAACTCGGCCCCAATTCCTTATTTTGCGATATCGGAACTTCCATATGAGTTACCGTAATGTAATCCCGGTCATTACATTACGCTATCTCACATTTCCATTCGACATCACTCCATAAGTTCAAGATGGCGTAGTCAACTTAATTTAGTTAAACCCCGCGTCGCGGGTACGTATGTGATTCATACTATAGCATTTAGTTCAAGTCCATATCATATGGGTATAGGGTGTATATGTACGTGATGTAATGTGTAGTCCTATATGTTGCATGGTGTCACAAACAGTGCAAGTATGATGCATAAAAGTCGTCCAAGACACACGGCTATAGACTAGACTTCATTAATGTGCCCTACAGTTATACACACTAACGTATCCTAGTTCCCTATAGCCAAAGCTCTGATACCAACTTTAACACCCCGTCGAAAATTCCTTTAACGGAATGTTAACTCTGGTCCCAGTGCTTGGCTTGACTTCTACGTAACGGCAATATTCTACAGGGAAAGCAATTAATACCTGAGAAATAAACACGTAAAACGGGTCAACAAATAATGTTGGTGAATCTACAGGTTTAAAATAATGTAACAGTATCTGAAAAACAGTTATCAAAAAAATAGTTTAATTTCCTTGACCACGAGATTCTATCTTCTGCATAGACGAAGCACCTGAAAACTAGCAATGACCCGAGTATAGAAGCCACTATACCCGCCTTACCTCGTAAAATGTTATACACTTGTTCAAATGTATTTAATGTTCAAAGTAAATGCACCACAGTTTTTATAGCGGGTGAGGTTGTCAACCTAACGGATCCGTCCATCTAAATTGTGCTTACACCGATGATATTAAAAGTATTCAAGCTAGAGGCTTTTTGAACAAACTCATTATGCATATGTGTAGTACTCATGTCAATACAAAGTATTTAAAAATGTAAATATAACAGCGTGTATTCTCATCCCGGAAAACATGTAAAAAGCGGGACTGTAGACTCACCTTTGAATAAAGCTCGGAATGAAAAGTGAACAATTAACTTGTACGGTTTATAGCCGAGTAATGTAACCTAAGTATACGTATGTAGGTTGGTCAATATATGTATCTTATATAAGCGTGGTTTCATAGTGTACGTTGTCTTATTGCTCGACTCGACGCATTTCAAAGTAAAAGTCAACTATATCATGCAAGTCAAACAAAGTCAACCGAAGTCAAACCAAAAGTCAAACTTGGTCAATGTGGTCAAATAAAGTCAACATCAGTAGGTTCATGTCAAATATTGGTCAACATGTCAAACCTAAGTCAAACAATACGTTTTAGGTCATGAATGATCATTTTCACAATTTCAGTTTATCGACATGCACAAAGTTTATGAACACGTAGCATACTTGGCACATTATCTCATAGTAAAAAATTCACGTAAATATGACAAACTCCAGATCATTAATATACTTAAAATAGATTCCAAAAAGTCTGGCCAGGGACTCATACGACAATTAAAAGTCAAGAATCAGAAGGGATACATTTGGGGTTTGCCAAGTCAGTTTCTGACCGCGCACTGATTTCATTTTGGCTATAACCGGAGTTAGGAACATGAAATTGATACAAGACCAGTGGCCATAGTTCAAGGAAAAATCAAAGTAACACATATAAAAAATCTAGAAACTTTTGTTTAGCCAATTTGTACAGTTTATTCGTGCAATTTGAACATTCAGTTTTCAGCTCAAATCAGAATTCACAGAAAGTATGGCTCTATTGTGCCCAATGCATAAGGTTTCAGAGATTGACATAAACTAACAATAAGTCACATATCATGTTAAGTTTCATTTTCCAGAAGCATACATGCTCATGCAATTCACATAATCAACAGAGTACAAAACCGTGAGCAATTTACAGATTCGATTCTCATTTAGTTAGTCACATTCCCACGCGATTATCCGAAGATCTAGATACAATTAGCCTATGATATCCACATAAAAGATGAAGTAATTTTTGTCTAATTTTAAAATATGCAAAGCTTTAATCACAGAGATTAACACATTTTATCATACAAGGTTATTTTCATGCAAGTGCTGTATAAAACTACTTTTACACTAATTTAAGCATATCTTGGGCTATACATAAGCAAATGACATGATATCCTAGTCTAAATTGAGTGTTTTTAAATTATCTTTCCAGTGGTATAAGTCTCACATACCAATTCATTGTCTATCAATACCAAATTTCTGATCAAGCAACAAAAGCACAATGATAATTCAAATTGACATAACTTAATCATACGGAAACGAAATCAAGCGAATCCAAAGCCTAAACTCAATAGTTTTTCGCAAGGAATCTGATTATAACATAATAATTAACATTTGAAAAACTTAATTTTTCTGATCAAGCAAATACAAATTCGTTTTTAAACCCTAGCGCATCAAACAATCAAAATAACGATTACAATTAACACGTACGCGTATAGACTTGAGCAATTGACAACATAACTATGAAACTCTTATGAAAATAAGATTTTAAGAATTAGGGTTTATGCAATTATACCTTAGATTGCTAAAATAATTATACCAACGCGTAGAGGAGATCGAGAATTGCAACGTTTGTTCTTGAGGTTTTATCAAAAAGTGAAAAATTGATGGTGATAGTATGGTGGTGGTGATCGACAGTTTTGGGGAGCCAGGGAGGGATCGACTGCTTCTTTTTTTTAGGTTTAGGGAAAGAATACAAGTTACTAGTTAATTTATACATGGACTAATTACCACTAATTGCACTTAAGTCCCTCCATTAAGCTAAAAATTAACAAAATAAGGGGAGGGGGAGGGGGTCGGCCGAATGGTCCCCATGGGGTATCTCCGGGCTCTCGTTTTGCAATCCCATGTAATCGTGGTCCGTTTTAAGTGTCGTTTAGTCGTACCGAAGGCCCGGAACGCTAACCCGATCGTTAAACGCAACCAATTGTTTAATTTATTAAAAACCCAATAAATTAAATATTTTAAAAAGTTAATAATTAATAAAATTTATTATTAAAATAAACCCGAGAGTTTCGTTGCTCAAAAAGCTATTATCAAAATCGTATCGTTTTTATCGTATTTCATTATCCGAAAAAATTATTTGAATTAATATCGACCCATATTAATTATTGAAACCATCCGAAGATCAAGTATGCATTTATTACACATAAACACATAAAAGTTAAATAATCACCGTTAAATAAACTAACGGAATGTTAACGAAAGTAACGGAAAAATCAGGGTTGTTACAATTACAATCAACAATAAAATTAATTCAATTATGAAAGTATTAATAATGAAATAATATATTAACGAAATAAAGTAATTAGTGAGTATGCACTTTTTACCAGTTAAACGACTAACAATGTTCAATCTGTCCCAATGTTATGTAATACATCCTTGTATACCACACTTTCCTACTTCTGCGGCTGCTTGCTTTCAGCGTCGAATATATGTTGATCTAACCACTTAAATAAATTTTGATCCTGTACCCAATCAGATGCAGACGAAATGAAAATATTACTTTCATTTACTTTTAGAAACGTGAAAATAGCAGTGCAATAAATGCAATGACTATATTCAAATGATGAGATAAAATTTGTTGGATGAGTACTCACTTTCCTTTGAAATAGAACCCGATCCTCGATTATCCATAACTCCAAGATGTCTAAGTTCGCTGATTGTTCTGTTTAACTACACATCATAGCAGTTTTTAACTTTTTATATCACACGACCAGTTAAACAGGTGATTAAGTGTGAATGTGAACATGTTGGCCATATAATATATAACTCAAAGTGTGAATGCAAACGGTTTTGTGAGTAGAATGAAGCTGACCTTTGAAAATATAGTCGATGGGTCATCGAAATCTGAAAGAGAGCCTACACCTGGTTCCTGTAAAGAATGAGATTTAGAAAAACTTTGATAACTATAAGTTTACAATATGAACTAATAAGAGTAACTGATAATAATATAAGAAAATGGAAGTTAGAAATGTAATTTAGGAAGGACGTACCTTAGAACCTACAAATTCACATACCTTAGCAATGGCATTTAAACAACCTATTAGCAAATCATGGAATTCTTTATTGCCAAATTCTAAACTAAATCAAGACTCATGTAGAGATTTAATGAATCAATTGAATCGAAAAAACTTAAACAGGATCTTAAACCATTTATATGGGACAAATGAAATTAGAAAACATGAACTAAAGTCACACGTGTCATATAGAAGTTACCTTATAGAAGTTACTGTCATCGGATTTCATGATCAGCATTCATCAACAATGTTGGACGTACAGAGATTTACTCAAAAGTCTAGGTAGATTGAAAACCCACCATTTTCGACTTTGCTGATGTACTTTTGCAATACAGAACGGGTGCAGGTGCAACCATTTTTTTAGTAAACGTCCCTGATAAAAGCCTCACAAGAAGGTAAAAATATGAAGTATCATGAGATACTATAGTGTCTACATTCTTCGATTAAAAGTGTAAAACAATTAAACCTAAGTTATAATGTGATGACCCGTCCAAATCCACTTGGACGAATACATCATTCATTGATTTCATAGTGAGGTTTTGACCTCTATATGATACATTTTGTAAACATTGCATTCTTTTGAAAAGGCACACCATAAATGAATATATAAATCCAAGGTTTTCGACGTCTGATGATCTCTACGTATAGACAATCAGCGTATATAATAGTTTACCATAATATATCCGTTGACAATGCAGTCAAAATAAGATACATGGTGATGATTTTGTGAATGCAAAGTTTTCTCGAATAAAGCATGTATGACTCCATGCACATATCTTGTATAACGTATAAGTAAACAGCGGAAGACTTCAATTAACCTGAGAATAAACATGCTTAAAAGTGTCAACACGAAGGTTGGTGAGTTCATAGTTTTAATGCTGCGCATAATCTGTATATAAAGGTGTATCACAAGTTTTCAGTTGTTTCATCCAGAAATGTTTATCAAAATATTCTACGAAATTGAGCACCCTGGTAACTAAACTTAACGTATATATAATTTGTACCCTTTGTATAATCATCTTAATAATACACGCAAACCAACGTGTACGCGTCTCAAATAGCATACGTCCGTTAAAAGGCTAGCGCTCTAGCTCTGACGGGGATATCAAGCCCTATGGATCCATATACTACTACTCGCGCCCACCAGTTCTTATAATCGGCAGTTACTAGTTACCAAAGCTAAGGGATTTTTGGTTCAAACTCAGTGTAGAATTTAGTATGTACTTGTGTCCATTGCGTTTAAAATAAAGTGCATGTATTCCCAGCCTAAAAATATAGATTGCAAAAGCAATTAAAAAGGGAGCAAATGAAACTCACCTTAGCAGCACATAAATTCATTCACCGAAATGTGACCGAAACTCGGAATGCAAAATAACCGTAGATCTCAACCTAGAGAACATATGTTGGTCAATACATGTCTAATAAGCTAGGTCAGGTCATAGTGTATCACAATCCTAATGCTCGAGACCGGCATGCAAAAGTTAACAAAAGTCATCTCAACAGTCAACCTGACACAATATGATCTTTAAATCTATACATGTTTATTATCATAGTATAAGTCTTGATAATTGAACGAATTTATAGTTTATCAAACTCAAAATATTATTTATTTCAGGAGCTATATTATATTTGAATTATCATGGCAATCGAAAATATTTTATTATTTCACATAGCTTTTCAATACTTGTAAAATCATATTATAGTGTTTATAAAGCTTTAAAACATGATGAGACAGTCAACTTTGACAATTGTTCAACAAAACGAGACGTGCCTTATATAGAAATTCATTTACTCGATTAGTAATATCTTAAAATCCAATTTATCAATCTCATAGACAAGTTGTTTAAATATTAATTTACAGATTCAAACACAATTTCAATTAACATCAAACATAATTCAGTTGACCATATCTTTTAATCCGTCCATCGAAATCACGCGATTTCTAAATGAAAAGTTAATAATTTTTCACCAGCTTTCCAAAAACATGCATATCATATACTTTATATCAGTAGCATATACTTTATAGATTAACTAATTTGAAGATAGGTTTGATAGGTTCTAATGAGTTGTCATTCAATTAGACAATACCCCCTACCTATTAATAGTCAATAGTCCAATGTTCACAAGTGAAAAGTCTTTTGTCCAAACCCTAATTATGGTACAAAATCCAATAACCCCGTCTTTAATATTTTGTCTAACATCACGATTACTTAAGCTCAAATAAGCATAATAATAACTTAGTTACGATACATTAATTTAAAAAGGAAGAACATAGCTTACATTGATTATTTATCGCGTAGCGTTACACGGACAGAGTTTCGACTTTAAAACCCGTAAAACATTTCTTACAATAACCCAACTAAACCATAAATTTTTTATTAAAATTAACTTAAATTAAAATTATAATTATAAAATATAAATATAAATATAAATTGAGAGATTGAAGTAGAAAAAGGGATGCAGAATTCGAGCAGAATGTGTGAGCTTTTATAGGCCCACTTTGAACTGTACAGCTCCACGAGTGCGGTACTTTTGTGCCTTACAGCTCCGCGAGTGCGGAGCTTCGGATTCCAGCTCGCCAAATTGAGTTAAACGTGGGCTGCTGAATATTATAATATATAATATAATAATATATAATTTTATATAATTATATATATATATATATATATATATATATATATATATATATATATATATATATATATATATATATATATATATATATATATATATATATATATATATATATATATATATATATATTATATTCTTGTGTATAGTTGACTTGTTATTTTAGCTCCGTTTAGTTGTACGTTGATGCTCGGTTTATGTCTCAGTTCCGAATTTTCGAACGCCTTTTCGTACGCTTAGATATCTTGTACTCTGTGTTTCGCGGCTTGTACTCTTGTCATTTTTAGGCGTTTCTTATCAATAAATTGAACCACTTGAATTATATCTTGTACATTTGAGCTTTTTGGTCATTTGCGTCTTCAAATCGTCGTTTTCTTCTTTTGTCTTCGCACTTATTTATTTAAACGATTATTATATAAAAATAGAACAATAGTAACTAAAAGCTTTACATATTGGAAGGATATTGATACTAAATATATGTTCCTTTTTAGTATTATTAAATATCCCCACACTTGAACGTTGCTTGTCCTCAAGCAATACAGAACTTGAAATTAAATCACACTTTACTCGAATCACTTTTTTTATTCTCACACTTTATACATCAGTGATTTTAATACGGCGGTATAAACAATGATAGTAACGATGTGGTTTACAGTTCCACATGACTATGAAAATGTAGATCCTTTAAGAAAATTGGATCTTTATGAAAATATTTGATCTTTTGAAAATTCATTCTAGCTTTTACCCTAGATAAGTTTTCCGGAATAACCCTTCATCGGTGTTTGCAAAATATTTTTGTGGGTTTTGTGGGTTTCAGATTTGACAATTTTAGCTCAAAACTTGCGGTTTTGTGTCACCCACTTGCTAACCTTGTATTAGGAAAGCAACACGTCCAGTATACTTGTTCCGTATATTACCTTTTGGTAAAGTACCATCCAGTTGTAAAGGAAAGCAATGAATAAGCAACTGTTAAGGCAATGTCTAATGACATGCAGATGTTCATGGTTCACAACGTGTCGGATTGATGTGCGTAGAGGTGTATACGAAATAGTTATTATTTTTACTGCGAAATACTATTAAATACGATACAATTTTACACAAGTTATTTATTTATTTATAGAGTGGATATACCTAAACCTTGCTACAACACTTATAGGCAGTGTACCTAATCGTACAGTAGTGTAGTTTTTAGTAAGTCCGGTTCGTTCCACAGGGAGCTAGCCAAGTTTAACGCTATATTTTTAAAACTATATTTGTAAATATATAAATATATATAAAAGTAGTATTATTATTATAAAAGGGGTTTTTACCGTTTAATGACCTGTTTGTCGATTTTAAATAAAGCGTAAAGATAAATGACAATAATTAAAGTGCGTAAAACAAATAATAATATTTAAAGTTGCGATAATTAAAAGTGCGTTAAATGAAATGACAGAAAATAAAAGTACGATGAAATATGAAATACAAGTATTATGCTTATTTAAACTTCCGTAATCATGATATTTGACGTTTTGATTTTAATTTATTTATCTGGGTTAATTGTCCTTTGTCCTGGATTTATTTGATACCTATCTGGTTTTTGTCCATAATAGTCCATCGGTCATAATTATAAAATGCTCGTCAAATTAACCTTATTTCCGAAGTCAAATTTTCCAACTAATTAGGGATTTGAACTGTAACAAGGTTTTAATACTTTATTTAATGATTACACCAGGTTATCGACTGCGTATAATCCAAGGTTTTAATACTTTGTTAACAATTACACCAATTATCCTTGAATATAATCCACCCCTGTTTTAATGAGATATGAATATTAATTTATCCACTTGATCAGAATGAATAATCAATTACCCAACCCGAATAATTAATTAAATGATCGTAACAGATGTCGTATAAACGTCACTAAATAGAACATACATAATCATTTTAATAATTATTAGATTAACTAATTTGAAGATAGGTTCGACAGATTCTAATGAGTTGTCGCTAGATTAGACAATACCCCCTATCTATTAATAGTCAATAGTCCAATGTCCACAAGTGTCGGTCTTTTGTCCAAACCTTAATTATGGTACAAAATATAATAACCCAATCTTAATTTTTAGTCTAACATCACGATTACTTCGGCTCAAATAAGCATAATAATAACTTAGTTACGAGGCATTAATTTAAAAAGGAAGAACATAGCTTACAATGGTGGTTATTCGCGTAGCGTTACACGGACAGAGTTTCGACTTACAAAACTTTAAAACATTTCTTACAATAACCCAACTAAACCATAATTTATTATTAATATTAAATTAAATTATAATTATAATATAAATATATTATATATAGAGAAGAGAGATTGATATTTTTTTTTTTTAAAGAACTCGGCCAGAATTCGTTGCATTTATAGGACCTGGCCTGGAATTTTCATCCATGCGATTGCATGGAATTGCTGCCTTCTGGCCATGCTATCGCATGGCCACCCTGGATCCAGCTGTTTTGCTTTGTTTCTAGCTTGTCGACATAATTTAATAAATATATATAATATATATATAATTTATATAATTATATATATATTATATTATATTCTTGTGCATAGTAGACTTATAATTTTAGCTCCGTTGCGTCGCGCGTTGAAAGTTGGTTCATGTCCTGGTTCTGAATTTTCGAACGTCCTTGCGTACTATTTAATATCTTGTACTTTGCGTTTTACGGCTTGTACTCTTATCATTTTTGGACGTTTCTTATCAATAAATTGAACCACTTGGATTGTACTTTGTACTTTTGAGCTTTTTGGTCATTTGCGTCTTCAAATCGTCGTTTTCTTCTTTTGTCTTCGCATTATTTATTTAAACGAATATTACATAAAAATAGAACAATTGCAACTAAAAGCTTTACATATTGGAAGGATATTGTGCCTAAATATATGTTCATTTGAAGCACTATCAAATATCCCCACACTTGAGCGTTGCTTGTCCTCAAGCAATACAGAACTTAAAATAAAATCACACTTCACTCGAATCACTATTTTTTTTTTATTCTCACACTTTATACATCAGTGATTTTGATACGGCGGTATAAACAATGATAGTAACGATGTGATTTACAGTCCCACATGACTATGAAAATTTAGATCCTTAAGAAAATTGGATCTTTATGAAAACATTTGATCTTTTGAAAATTCAATCTTGCTTTTACCCTAGATAATTTTTCCGGAATAACCCTTCACCGGTGTTTGCAAAATGTTTTTGTGGGTTTTGTGGGTTTCAGATTTGAAAATTTTAGCTCAAAACTTATGGTTTTGTGTCACCCACTTGCTAACCTTGTATTGGGAAAGCAACACGTCCAGTATACTTGCTCCGTATATTACCTTTCGGTAAACTACCGTCCGGTTGTAAAGGAAAGTGTTGAATAAGCAACTGTTAAGGCATTGTCTAATGACATGCATTTGTTCATGGTCTACAACGTGTCAGATGCAGTTACTATCCTTTGTAGGAGCAAAAGTAAAGATCACCTTATAAGTTTTTGGTCTGGAAAAAGGTCCTGTCTTTCACCATGCTATGCAACCACTGTTCTTACGGTTGACACCCGATTTGGTTCAGGTGACCTAATAAATTTCGGTGAATTCTTAGGATTTTACGTTCAATGGTAATGAACGCATTGAAAATGGGTTTTCAGAAAACAAATCGGTTTTAATTTGATCAAAATATTTTCTCGTTCAAGCTCGAGTTTAGATATCATCGAATTTCATGAGTTTGTAATTCTCAATCTTTAAAGTCAATCTCAAGGATTGAGTAATATCAGGCTTAAAAGCTAATTTTTAATCTTTAAGGAGATTATCCTTTCTGGGGGTCTGATTCATTAGTCTTATCAAGCTAATTTTCACGGCGCCCTCCCCATTTTACGAGACAGATCCTCTCATGGTTAGGATAAGTCTGACCACTTGGCGACCTTGTTTGATGCTGAGGTCCGTAGATTTTCTGCTGATTTTAGAGATGACTTTTCTAGATTTTTCGTCAACCTACAACTGGTCTGGATGACAACTTCCTGACCTAAATCAAGAAGCGCGTGTCTTTTTCGGAAGACTTTACTTCCTTTTAATGATGGAATTGATTCATCGTGCAGATCTATCTTTTTTTTCAAATATATTACAGTAAATTGGGCAAAACTGATTAGTTTAGTCCAAAGCAAAAGTACCTGTAATAATCTTGTACAAACTTATGTGATATGTGTTTTAAATAACTTGGTAAATTCTTCCCACACTTAGCTTTTATTTATTTTTTTCTTTGCCTTTTTATTCTCCTCTATTCCATTTTAAATGAATTCTAACTTTTTGGGTTGTTTCTCCATTTATGTTCTCTCCAAGGTAACAATAATTTCGGTATTAACACCTAGTTTTATCGTTCATAAATATGTATAAACATGATTTTGAATTCATTTAGTTGAAATTTTTTCAAATTTTCACAAAATTTGGCAATTAAACTAAGTGTAAACCCGAGAGAATTTATAACCCTTCCCCACACTTGAGATCATGCAATGCCCTCATTTGCAAGAAATCAGTAAAAATTTAAATTCATGAGGGTGATTAGTGTAGAAAAATGATTAAAAATACCGAGTTTGCAACATATTATTTTATATCACATTTGATATTTTGCGTCTTGTCGTCAAAATTAGTAGCTTTTGCTGAACTTAATGTCAGTCTTTGAAAGTGCGCTGTTTTACCCTATTTTGGATAAACTATAAACATATATATATATATATATATATATATATATATATATATATATATATATATATATATATATATATATATATATATATATATATATATATATATATATATATATATATAAACCTTTATTTATTAAAATAATTTAAATGAATAATTTTTTTAAATTTTGTTTCCTTTTACTTTAGGTAGTTTCGGTATGTTTACCTAGTCCGTCCCTCGACAAAATTTAAAATTTGTCGTTTTTAAAGCGATTGTTTTAAAAGCAAAGATTTTTGGGTTTTTTAATTTTTTTGGTATACTTTAGATCAATAAAATTAAAAAGAATGATAACAAAATTTTTCGCCCCGCCCTCGGGTAAAGCAATTTCGGTTCAATGACCTAGTCTTTAACTTACGACGAATTTTAGAAAACTTTGTTTTAAACTTAATGAAATAAAGTAATTTTTGTTGTTTTTAAATTCACACAAAAATTAAATTTAAAAAATGCAAATTAATTTCATACAAAACCTACAAAATAAAAATTCAGAATGGGGGGAGAAAACTAGTTCTTTAGTGTCTGCTAGCGGAAAAGACCAATCGGATTCCATTCTCGAAACTACACGAGAACAGAACAACTAACTCTAGATAGCATTTTCTTCTTAGAACATTTGAATCTCCCCACACTTAGGTAGCTGTGGTGTCGAATTTGTGATTAACTTCATTGTCAATTTCTCTTGGACCATAATCAACTTGCATATCTGTGAATTTTGCTTTAAGCCATTGGTCGGATTCCTGTGTAACATCCACAAATTCAACTAGTTTCGCCTTTTCTTTAGGCGATAGATTGGATACTAACCGGTTACATAACTTAAAGTTCCCCTTGGTTCTAGCATCGCGAATCCGTTTAATAAGTTTCTTCATTGAACTATTAATAACGGAGTCATTTAATTTCGTATCAACAACGGGGTTCTTTGTTATCAAGTCATCATTAGGTGTTACTTCATTTTCCCCACACTTAGGTGTTTTATTATTGCTAAGCACTACCGTTGGAGTTGGTAAAACAATATGGTTCTTACCAATCGTTTTTGTTGGTTCAACGGTTTTGGTTGGTGGAGATTTAGACTTTCGACTCACAAAGGTGATCGATTTTTCATCATTACTAAGTGTCATTCTACTCTCTCTTACATCAAATAATGCCCCGGTGGATGCTAAGAATGGTCGACCTAAAATTAGAGGAATGTTTGGGTCCTCTTCTATGTCAATGACAATAAATTCGACTAGAAAGGTTAAATTACCTACTTGAACGGGTAGGTTGTCAGCAATTCCAACTGGGTGCCTAATGGTTTGATCAAAGAGTCGAACACTCATTTCCGTTGGACTTAACTTACCTACTCCAAATCTCTTATATAATGAAAGAGGCATAACACTCACACTTGCACTTAAATCTGCTAGTGCATCATACATGACACAATCACTAAGTAGACAAGGAATAATAAATTCACCCGGATCACCCACCCTGGGTGAAGGTTTTGGTGGAATTGTCTTCATCGGGTTTATCTTTACGGTTTTTGTTTCTTGTACTTTCTTATTCTTCTTCTTCTTTCCAGAGGTATCACAAACTTTATTTCCTATTACTTGCTCATACTCAACTCCTTTTTTTGGAAACGGGATGGGTGGTCTGTATGGTGCCACCACTGGCTTTACATACTCGGGTGGTGGTGGTGTTGTAACTTCTTCATTGTTACTTACATCTAAAACCTTCCCATCTTCTGATGTTGGTTTTTCAGAATTCGTTGAAACCATATTAACATTCTCATTCCGAGGATTTACTTCAGTATTACTCGGTATCTTTCCTTGTTCCCTCTCACTCATCATGCTAGCAAGAGTACCTACGTGTTTTTCTAGATTCAAAATGGAAGCTTGTTGAGTTCTTAATGACTGATCAAACCTCTCATTTGTTTGGGTTTGAGATGTAATAAATTGTGTTTGAGATTCCATTAGCCTTGCCATCATTTCTTCTAGATTTAGCTTTTTCTCTTCGGTTTGTTGTGGTGGTTTATACAAGCTAGGTCTTTGTTGATTGAAAGTGTTGTTTTGAGTTGGTTGATTATTCAGACCTTGTTGGTTGTACGAGTTATTGTTAGATCCATTTGGATTGTAAAGAATGTTTTGATTTCGATTGAAGTTTGGCCTTGGCGGTTGATAATTATTTTGATAATTATTTCCCGGCTTTTGGTTCATGTAGAAAACATTCTCTCGTTGTTCCATGGTTTGCTCAATGTGACAATCTTTCATTAAGTGTGGTCCACCGCATTGCTCATAACTGATTCGTATTGCGTGAATAACTTTATTCATCTTTTCCATTCGTCTCTCGAAAGCATCTATTTTTGCAAAAATGGAATCAAAGTCATGGCTAGAATCGGCTCTAGCCGCTTTAGATGAACGAAAGATATCTTTTTCCTGGTGCCACTCATGCAAGTGGGAGGCTGTGTTATCAATGATTTTGTAAGCTTCAGTTGCGGTTTTCTTAATAATGGAACCACCAGCTGCTATATCGATGTCTTTGCGTGTAGCAACGTCGATACCTTGGTAGAATATTTGTACTATTTGATAAGTGTCTAAACCATGTTGCGGACATCCTCTCAACAACTTTTCGAATCTTGTCCACGCCTCATATAGAGTTTCATTTGGCTTTTGCGTGAACGTAACTATTTCTCCTTGAAGTCTCACGGCTTTAGATGTCTGAAAGAATTGTTTAAGAAAATTTTCAACTAAGACATCCCATGTGTCAATCGCCCCTTCAGGTAACGACTCTAACCAATCTTTGGCTTCTCCCTTTAAAGTCCAGGGAAATAACATGAGATAGATCTGTTCATCCTCAACTTCTCGAATTTTAAATAGAGTTCAAATCCTATTAAAGGTATGAAGATGTTCGTTTGGATCTTCCTTTGGCGTACCACTATATTGGCATTGATTAGTTACCATGTGTAGGATTTGTCCTTTGATTTCATAATCTGGCGCATTAATGTCTGGCTAAATAATGGCGTGACCTTGGCCCGTGCGTGTGGCTCTCATTCGGTCTTCCATACTTAGAGGTTCCATTGCTTCCATAGTTGAATTTGTTGAATATGAATCACTAGAGGATTCTGATTTAACGGTTTGTAGTTCAGGAGGAATAATTAGTGGTTCGGGATCTTGGAATTGTCTCTGAATATCCTCCGGGTTTTCAATTTTGAAGTCGGGTTCAAAAAAATGGATTATCGGAAATTTGAATTGGAGTACTTGGTCGACTTGATGACGATTCTAAAAAATCAACGGCGACAATATTGGCTAGATGTCTTGATCGAGTTACAGGTGGTGAACGTATGAAAGGTGGTGAACATTTTGCTCGGTGTATTCACTGAATATCCTATTAGTTATAAAAGATAAAAATTATATAAGCTATCAAATTAATAGACTTTTCTGATTTTGCCCACGTTTCGAATAGCCAATATATGCAGCAGGTAGCCAGGACCCTTTAAATCGGAAGCCCACAACTCGCCACTAACAAATCCAACTATTACTACGAACCCGAAAATTTTAGATGTCTATCAATTTAACTGCTTAAAATAATTTTTTCGTTTTGAAATTTTAGAGAAGAAATAGAAAATTCTATGTCCTAAAAACTAGAGCGTCGAGAAATAAGAAAGAAAAAAAGCGCGTCGAAAAACGTCGAAAAATAAAAGGTCGAAAAATAAAAATAAGAAAGAAAAACGTCGAAACTTAAAAGTCTAAAAACTAAATATTAAAAGTTGCGTCTAAAGGTATTAAAGCTTAAAAGGAAATCTATATCCAAAACGACAATAACTTAAAAAGTACTAAAATCTTAAAACGGCGTCGCAAAATTCTAAAGCACCTAAATCTTAGTCTAAAGAAAAAGCACTTAAGGGATTTTACAGCAAAGCCTAAAAATCTAGAAATATAAAATACTACGGAAAAAACTAAATTAAAACTAATTACGAACAATAAACATACAATTTACGAATAAATGATTAAAAAGATATGAAATATAAAAAGATATAAAAAGTTATAAAATTATTTATTTTATAAAAATATTATTTCTATATTATTATTTTATAAAAGTATTAAGTTTATATGTTTATTAAAACTAATTAACACTTAAATTACAAATTTATTAAAACTAAAATTAACTAATATTAAATTAAACCCTAATCTTAATTAATTAATAATAATAATAATAATTAAACTTTAACCCTAAATTCGTACGTACTATGATCAGGCCAGTCAAATCACTCCATGCGATTGCATGGAGTTCTAGTTGGATATTCATGCGGTCGCATGAATTAGGAAACCATGCCAGAAGTTGGGCTGCTACAGTGTAGTGGCCCGTATACTTTTATTTTATTTTTATTTTTTTCTGTTTTTAATTTTCTGTTTTATAAATATATAAAGTATTTATATAAAAAAATAAAAACTTATATTTTTACAAAAAAAAGCTACCTATTAGTTTTTGTAACTAAAAGAAAATACAAACTTTTTAATTTTTTTTTATATTTTTTATTTTGAACAACTCTTAAAAATATATATATTTTTTTCTTTTTATATTTTTGTATTTTTAATATTTAAAATGTATTTTTACAAAAGTAAATTAAAAACCTTTATATATATATATATATATATATATATATATATATATATATATAGCGTTTCGCTTCCGGCGTTTAAGCAGTCCCCGGCAGCGGCGCCAAAAATACTTGATGTGCGTAGAGGTGTATACGAAATAGTTATTATTTTTACTGCGAAATACTATTAAATACGATACAATTTTACACAAGTTATTTATTTATTTACAGAGTGGATATACCTAAACCTTGCTACAACACTTATAGGCAGTGTACCTAATTGTACAGTAGTGTAGTTTTTAGTAAGTCTGGTTCGTTCCACAGGGAGCTAGCCAAGTTTAACGCTATATTTTTAAAACTATATTTGTAAATATATAAATATATATAAAAATAGTATTATTATTATAAAAGAGGGTTTTTACCGTTTAATGACCGGTTTGTCGATTTTAAATAAAGCGTAAAGATAAATGACAATAATTAAAGTGCGTAAAATAAATAATAATATTTAAAGTTGCGATAATTAAAAGTGCGTTAAATGAAATGACAGAAAATAAAAGTACGATGAAATATGAAATAAAAGTATTATGCTTATTTAAACTTCCGTAATCATGATGTTTGACGTTTTGATTTTAATTTATTTATCTGGGTTAATTGTCATTTGTCTTGGATTTATTTGATACCTATCTGGTTTTTGTCCATAATAGTCCATCGGTCATAATTATAAAATGCTCGTCAAATTAACCTTATTCCCGAAGTCAAATATTCCAACTAATTAGGGATTCGAACTGTAACAAGGTTTTAATACTTTATTTAATGATTACACCAGGTTATCGACTGCGTATAATCCAAGGTTTTAATACTTTGTTAACAATTACACCAATTATCCTTTAATGTAATCCACCCCTGTTTTAATGAGATATGAATATTAATTTATCTACTTGATCAGAATGAATAATCAATTACCCAACCCGAATAATTAATTAAATGATCGTAACAGATGTCGTATAAACGTCACTAAATAGAACATACATAATCATTTTAATAATTATTAGATTAACTAATTTGAAGATAGGTTCGACAGATTCTAATGAGTTGTCGCTCGTTTAGACAATACCCCCTATCTATTAATAGTCAATAGTCCAATGTCCACAAGTGTCGGTCTTTTGTCCAAACCTTAATTATGGTACAAAATCTAATAACCCAATCTTAATTTTTAGTCTAACATCACGATTACTTCAGCTCAAATAAGCATAATAATAACTTAGTTACGAGACATTAATTTAAAAAGGAAGAACATAGCTTACAGTGGTGATTAATCGCGTAGCGTTACACGGACAGAGTTTCGACTTACAAAACTTTAAAATATTTCTTAAAATAACCCAACTAAACCATAATTTATTATTAATCTTAAATTAAATTATAATTATAATATAAATTTATTATATATAGAGAAGAGAGATTGATATTTTTTTTTTAAAGAACTCGGCCAGAATTCGTTGCATTTATAGGACCTGGCCTGGAATTTTCATCCATGCGATCTCATGGAATTGCTGCCTTCTGGCCATGCGATCGCATGGACACCCTGGATCCAGCTGTTTTGCTTTGTTTCTAGCTTGTCGACATAATTTAATAAATATATATATAATATATATATATAATTTATATAATTATATATATATTATATTATATTATATTCTTGTGCATAGTAGACTTGTAATTTTAGCTCTGTTGCGTCGCGCGTTGAAATTTGGTTCATGTCCCGGTTCCGGATTTTCGAACGTCCTTGCGTACTATTTAATATCTTGTACTTTGCGTTTTACGGCTTGTACTCTTATCATTTTTGGACGTTTCTTATCAATAAATTGAACCACTTGGATTGTACTTTGTACTTTTGAGCTTTTTGGTCATTTGCGTCTTCAAATCGTCGTTTTCTTCTTTTGTCTTCGCACTTATTTATTTAAACGAATATTACATAAAAATAGAACAATTGCAACTAAAAGCTTTACATATTGGAAGGATATTGTGCCTAAATATATGTTCATTGGGAGCACTATCACGGATGCAATTACTATCCTTTGTAGGAGAAATAGTAAAGATCACCCTATAATTTTTTCGGTCTGGCACAAGGTCCTGTCTTCGACCATCCTATGCAACCACCGTTCTTACGGTTGACACCCGATTTGGTTCAGGTGACCTAATGAATTTCGGTGAATTCTTAGGATTTTACGTTCAATGGTAACGAACGCATTAAAAATAGGTTTTCAGAAAACAAATCGATTTTAATTTTGATCCAAATATTTTCTCGTTCAAGCTCGAGTTTAGATATCATTGAATTCCATGAGTTTGTAATTCTCAATCTTTAAGGTCAATCTCAAGGATTGAGTAATATCAGGCTTAAAAGCTGATTTTTAATCTTTAAGGAGATTATCCTTTCTGGGGGTCTGATTCATTAGTCTTATCAAGCTAATTTGCACGGCGCTCTTCCCATTTTACGAGACAGATCCTCTCATGGTTAGGATAAGTCTGACCACTTGGCGACCCTGTTAGATGCTGAGGTCCGTGGATTTCCTGCTGATTTTAGAGATGACTTTTCTAGATTTTTTGTCAACCTACAGCTGGTCTGGATGACAACTTCCTGACTAAATCAAGAAGCGCGTATCTTTTTCGGAAGACTTTACTTCCTTTTAATGATGGAATTGATTCATCATGTAGATCCATCTTTTCTTTCATCTTTATTACAATATACCGGGTAAAATAGTTAATTTAGTCCAAAACAAAAGCACCTGCAATAACTTTACAGAAACCTGGGATAGATGGTTTTTATTTGAATAACTTGGTACATTCTCCCCACACTTGGCTTTTATTTATTTATTTTTTTTCTTTGCCTTTTTATTCTCCTTTATTCAATTTTAAATGAATTCAAGCGTTTTTGGTTGTTTCTCAATTTATGTTCTTTTCGAGGCAACAATAATTTCGGTATTATCACCTAGTTTTATCGTTCAAAAATATGTATAAACATGATTTTCAATTCATTTAGTTGAAAAATTTTCAAATTTTCACAAAATTTGGCAATTAAACCAAGTGTAAACCCGAGAGAATTTATAACCCTTCCCCACACTTGAGATCTTGCAATGCCCTCATTTGCAAGAAATCAGTAAAAATTTAAATTCATGAGGGTGATTAGTGTAGAAAAATGATTAAAAATACCGAGTTTGCAAACATATTGTTTTATATCACATTTGATATTTTACGTCTTGTCGTTAAAATTAGCAGCTTTTGCTGAACTTAATGCCAGTCTTTGAAAGTGCGCTGTTTTATCCTGTTTTGTATATAACATAAAATACAAACATATATATACATATTTTTGAAGTTGGGTATATTATCCCACATTCATATAATATTTTTGGCATACTTTAAATCAATAGTATTAAAATAATGATAACAAAATTTTTCGCCCCGTCCTTGGGTAAAGCAATTTCGGTTCTATGACCTAGTGTTTAACTCACGACGAATTTTAGAAATCATTTTTTAAACTTAATGAAATAAAGTAAATTTTGTTTTTAAATTCACACAAAACTTAAATTTAAAAAGCATATTAATTTCATATAAAACCTACAAAACAAAAAAAAATCAGAATGGAGGGAGAAAACTAGTTCTTTAGTGTCTGCTAGTGGAAAAGACCAATCGGATTCTATTCTCGAAACTACACGAGAACCGAACAACTAACTCTAGACAGTATTTTCTTCTTTTAGAACATTTGAATCTCCCCACACTTAGGTAGTCGTGGTGTCGAAATTGTGGTTAACTTCATCGTCAATTTCTCTTGGACCATAATCAACTTTCATATCTGTGACTTTTGCTTTAAACCATTGGTCGGATTCTTGTGTAATATTCACAAATTCAACTAGTTTCTCCTTTTCTTTAGGCGATAGATTGGATACTGACCGGTTACATAACTTAAAGTTCCCCTTGGTTCTAGCATCGCGAATCTGTTTAATAAGTTTCTTCATTGAAATATTAATAATGGGGTCATTTAATTTTGTATCAATAACGGGGTTCTTTGTTATCAAGTCATCATTAGGTGTTAATTCATCTTCCCTACACTTAGGCGTTTTATTATTGCTAAGCACTACCGTTGGAGTTGGTAAAACAATATGGTTCTTACCAATCATTTTTCTTGGTTCAACGGTCTTGGTGGGTGAAGATTTAGACTTTCAACTCATAAAGGTGATCGATTTTTCATCATTACTAAGTGTCATTCTACCCTCTCTTACATCAAATAACGCCTCGGTGGACGCTAAGAATGGTCGACCTAAAATTAGAGGAATGTTTGAGTCCTCTTCTATGTCAATGACAATAAATTCGACTAGAAAGGTTAAATTACCTACTTGAACGGGTAGGTTGTCAGCAATTCCAACTGGGTGCTTAATGGTTTGATCAAAGAGTCGAATACTCATTTTCGTTGGACTTAACTCACCTACTCCCAATCTCTTATATAATGAAAGAGGCATAACACTCACACTTGCACCTAAATCTGCTAGTGCATCATACATGACACAATCACTAAGTAGACAAGGAATAATAAATTCACCCGGATCACCCACCCTGGGTGGAGGTTTTGGTGGAATTGTCTTCATCGGGTTTATCTTTACGGTTTTTGTTTCTTGTACTTTCTTATTCTTCTTCTTCTTTCCAGAGGTATCACAAACTTTATTACCTATTACTTGCTCATACTCAACTCCTTTTCTTGGAAACGGGATGGGTGGTCTGTATGGTGCCACCACTGGCTTTACATACTCGGGTGGTGGTGGTGTTGTAATTTCTTCATTGTTACTTACATCTAAAACCTTCCCATCTTCTGATGTTGGTTTTTCAGAATTCGTTTAAACCATATTAACATTCTCATTCCGAGGATTTACTTCAGTATTACTCGGTATCTTTCCTTGTTCCCTCTCACTCATCATGCTAGCAAGAGTACCTACGTGTTTTTATAGATTCAAAATGGAAGCTTGTTGAGTTCTAAATGACTGATCAAACCTCTCATTCGTTTGGGTTTGAGATGTAATAAATTGTGTTTGAGATTCCATTAGATTTGCCATCATTTCTTCCAGATTTGGCTTTTTCTCTTCAGTTTGTTGTGGTGGTTTATACAAGCTAGGTCTTTGTTGATTGAAAGTGTTGTTTTGAGTTGGTTGATTATTCGGACCTTGTTGGTTATACGAGTTATTATTGGGTCCATTTGGATTCTAAAGAATGTTTTGATTTCGATTGAAGTTTGGCCTTGGCGGTTGATAATTATTTTGATAATTATTTCCTGGCCTTTGGTTCTTGTAGGATACATTCTCTCGTTGTTCCATCGTTTGCTCAATGTGACAATCTTTCATTAAGTGTGGTCCACCGCATTGCTCACAACTGATTCGTATCGTGTGAATATCTTTATTCATCTTTTCCATTCGTCTCTCGAAAGCATCTATTTTTGCGGAAACGGAATCAAAGTCATGGCTAGAATCGGCTCTAGCCGCTTTAGATGAACGAAAAATATCTTTTTCCTGGTGCCACTCATGTGAGTGGGAGGCTGTATTATCAATGATTTTGTGAGCTTCAGTTGCGGTTTTCTTCATAATGGAACCACCAGCTGATGTGTCGATGTCTTTTCGTGTAGCAACGTCGACACCTTGGTAGAATATTTGTACTATTTGATAAGTGTCTAAACCGTGTTGAGGACATACTCTCAACAATTTTCCGAATCTTGTCCATGCCTCATATAGAGTTTCATTTGGCTTTTGCACGAACGTAACAATTTCTCCTTGAAGTCTCACGGCTTTAGATGCCGGAAAGAATCTTTTAAGAAATTTTTCAACTAAGACATCCCATGTGTCAATCGCTCCCTCGGGTAACGATTCTAACCAATCTTTGGCTTCTCCCTTTAAAGTCCAGGGAAACAACATGAGATAGATCTGTTCATCCTCAACTTCTATGATTTTGAATAGAGTACAAATCCTATTAAAGGTTCAAAGATGTTCGTTTGGATCTTCTTTTGGCGTACCACTATATTGGCATTGATTAGTTACCATGTGTAGGATTTGTCCTTTGATTTCATAATCTGGCGCATTAATGCCTGGCTTAATAATGGTGTGTCCTTGGCCAGTGTGTGTGGCCTCATTCGATCTTCCATACTCAGAGGTTCCGTTATTTCCATATTTGAAATTGTTGAATCTGAATCACCAGAAGATTCTGATTTAACGTTTTGTGGTTCAGGAGGAATGATTAGGGTTTCAGGATCTTGGAATTGTCCTTGAATATCCTCCGGGTTCTCAATTGTGAGGTCAGGTTCAAAAAAATAGATTATGGGAAATTTGAATTGGAGTACTTGTTCGACTAGATGATAATTCTAAAGAAAAATCAACAGCGGCAATATTAGCTAGATGTCTTGATCGAGTTACAGGTGGCGAACGTATGAAAGGTGGTGAACGTTTTGCTCGGTGCATTCACTGAATATCCTATTAGTTATAAAAATCAAAATTATATAAGTTATCAAATTAATAGACTTTTCTGTTTTTGCCCACGTTTCGAATAGCCAAAAGATGCAGCAGGGAGGCAGGATCCTTTAAGTTAGAAAATCCACAACTCAGCCACTAACAAATCCAACTATTACTACGAAGCAGAAAATTTTGGATGTCTATCAATTTAACCGCTTAAAATAATTTTTCCGTCGAAATTTAAAGAAAATAAAGAAAATTCTATGTCCTAAAAACTAGAGCGTAGAAATGAGAAAGAAAAAACGCGTCGAAAAATGTCGAAAATAAAAAAAATAAGAAAGTAAAACGTCGAAACTTAAAAGTCTAAAAACTAAAAATTAAAAATTGCGTCTAAAGGTATTAAAGCTTAAAAGGAGTTCTATATCCAAAACGGCAATAACTTAATTAGGCACTAAAATCTATTAAATACTAAAGCGATAAGCGACGTCGCAAAATTCTAAAGCACTTAAATCTTAATCTAAAGAAAAAGCACTTATGGGATTTTACGGCAAAGCCTAAAAATCTAGAAATATGAAATAATTACGGCAAAAACTAAGTTTAAAACTAATTACGAACGAAAAATGTACAAATATTTAAAAATATACAATTTATAAAAAAAATGATAAGATTACTTATTTTTATAAAAATATTATTTTTATGTTATTATTTTATAAAATTATTAATTTATAAATATAATTAAAACTAATAATCACAATTTATAATTAAACTAAACTAAATATATTAAATTAAAACCCTAATTAGGTTTAATAATAATAATTATAATTAATTAAAGCCTTAAATTTGTAATTAATGCAGTCAAATGTTGCAGTCTGAGACTGCTCCGCGTAAAGAAGAGCTTCGCGACTGCGGAGCTATGGAGGCTCAGATGATGGCAGGTTCAAATTCGTGCAGGTTCAGATATATATTTTTTTATTTTTTTATTTTCTTTTTCTGATTTTAATTTTTAGAACATATAATTTAAGTAAAACTTATATTTTAACAAAAATTACTTATTAGTTTTTGTAACTAAAAAAATAAATAAAAACTTTTTTAATTTAAAAATATAGATATATATATTTTTTTTATTTTGATTTTTTTAATATTTAAAACTTATATAAATATATTTTCACAAAAATAGCTTAAATTTTTTTTTTTATATAGCGTTTCGCTTTCGACTCCCCGGCAGCGGCGCCAAAAGCTTGATGTGCGAGCGAAGGGGTACGAAATACTATTATATTTTAATATGAAATACGACGAAATATGATACAAGTTTTATTTAATTTACGGATGAGATATACCTAAACCTTGCTACAACACTTATAGGCAGTGTACCTAATCGTAGAGTAGTGTAGTTTTTAGTAAGTCCAGTTCGTTCCACAGGGAGCTGGCTAAGTTTAACGCTATATATATTTTAAACTATATTTGTATAAATATATATATAAGTAGTATTATTATTATTATAAAAGGGGGTTTTTACCGTTTAGTGACCGGTTTGTCGATTTTATGTCTTAAGTCACAATTAAAACCTAATGTAAAATATTAAATATAAATACAACTTAATTTAAAGCGTAAAGTAAATGACGATAAATAAAAGTGCGATAATTAAAATGACGATAAATAAAAGTGCGATGAGATATAAAATAAATGAATTATGCTTATTTAAACTTTCGTAATCATGATGTTCGAGTGTTGATTTTAATTTATTACCATGGGTTAATTGTCCTTTGTCCTGGATTATTCGATATGTCCATCTGGTTTTTGTCCATAACAGTCCATCGGTCATAAATATAAAGTGCGACTATCCTCATCAAATTACCCTTATACCCGAAGTCAAATATTCCAACTAATTGGGGACTTAAACTGTAACAAGGTCTTAATACTTTGTTTATAATTGCACCAGGTTATCAACTGCATGTAATCCAAGGTTTTAATACTTTGTTAACAATTACACCAATTTTCCTTGTATGTAATCTACCCCTGATTTAATGAGTCCATTATACATTAATTTATTCACTTTGGCCATAATGAATAATCAATTACCCAATCCAATTGATTAATTAAATAATTGTAAACGATGTCGTATAAACTTCACTAAATAGGACATTCGTAATCATTTTAATAATTATTAGATTAACTAATTTGAAGATAGGTTCGACAGGTTCCAATGAGTTGTCATTCAATTAGACAATACCCCCTACCTATTAATAGTCAATAGTCCAATGTTCACAAGTGTCGGTCTTTTGTCCAAACCCTAATTATGGTACAAAATCCAATAACCCCGTCTTTAATATTTAGTCTAACATCAAGATTACTTCGGCTCACATAAGCATAATAATAACTTAGTTACGATACATTAATTTAAAAAGGAAGAACATAGCTTACATTGATTATTTATCGCGTAGCGTTACACGGATAGAGTTCCGACTTTAAAACCCGTAAAACATTTCTTACAATAACCCAACTAAACCATAACTTTATTATTAAAATTAACTTAAATTAAAATTATAATTATAAAATATAAATATAAATTGAGAGATTGAAGTAGAAAAAGGGATGCAGAATTCGAGCAGAATGCGTGAGCTTTTATAGGCCCACTTTGAACTGTACAGCTTCGCGAGTGCGGTAATTTTGCCTTACAGCTCCGCGAGTGCGGAGCTTCGGATTCCAGCTCACCAAATTGAGTTAAACGTGGGCTGCTGAATATTATAATATATAATATAATAATATATAATTTTATATAATTATATATATATTATATTATATTCTTGTGCATAGTTGACTTGTAATTTTATCTCCGTTGAGTTGTACGTTGATGCTCGGTTTATGTCTCAGTTCCGAATTTTCGAACGCCTTTTCGTATGCTTAGATATCTTGTACTTTGCATTTCGCGGCTTGTACTCTTGTCATTTTTAGGCGTTTCTTATCAATAAATTGAACCACTTGAATTATATCTTGTACATTTGAGCTTTTTGGTCATTTTCGTCTTCAAATCATCGTTTTCTTCTTTTGTCTTCGCACTTATTTATTTAAACGATTATTACATAAAAATAGAATAATAGTAACTAAAAGCTTTACATATTGGAAGGATATTGATACTAAATATATGTTCCTTTTTAGCATTATCAGTGGTGGTAATGATACTGTTGGTGTTGATGATGGTGGTACTGTTGATGCCGGTGATGCTGTCGGTGCTTGTAATCTTTGCACCATATTCTCCAAAGCCACTACCCGAGCGCGAAGCTCGTTGACTTCTTCTACTACACCAGGATGATTGGCGATTCGGATGAGCGGATGAATAAGATCCAGAATTTGAGATAGTATATAATCATGACGAGATACTCTAGAGATGAGAGAGGAAATGGTATTAAGAACAGGTTCACCGGTAAGTGCTTCAGGTTCTTCGCCAAGAGGGGAATGTGGTGGATGGAAGGGATCACCTTCTTCTTGTCTCCAATGATTAAGTAGGTTACGAACCCATCCCCAATTCATCCAGAATAGATAATGGCTAATTGCTTGCTCCATTCCGGTCACTCTGCTTTCGGAGCTCGAGGAGTTCGAGAAATTAAGGGAGAAATCTATATTATATTATCGGATAAAGGGTTTTCAATATGAGATGAGTGTTGAATACTGAATGATATCTTCGTCTCCTTGAATACGTATATATAGCAAAAAGATTCCGTAATTTACGGAGAAAATTTAGGAAAAGTGTCAGACAAAGTCTGCTGAGATAAATATGATAAGATATGATTTGTCTATACTTCCATTTATGCAATAATTGCCAATAAGACGTGTCTAGACTAAAGAATGATAAGCATTTAATTTCTGACAAGAAATGATAAGCAAAACTCGGTAAAAACAGATACGGTCATAGTTCAGACTCACTAATGCATCCTAACAATTACCAGTTAAGCACACTAATGCAAATTCTGGTTCCCTATGACCTCAAGCTCTGATGCCAACTGTGATGACCCGTCCAAATCCACTTGGACTAATACATCATTCATTGATTTCATAGTGAGGTTTTGACCTCTATATGATACATTTTGTAAACATTGCATTCTTTTGAAAAGGCACACCATAAATGAATATATAAATCCAAGGTTTTTGACGTCTGATGATCTCTACGTATAGACAATTAGCGTATATAATAGTTTACCATAATACATTCGTTGACAATGCAGTCAAAATAAGATACATGGTGATGATTTTGTGAATGCAAAGTTTTCTCGAATAAAGCATGTATGACTCCATGCACATATCTTGTATAACGTATAAGTAAACAGCGGAAGACTTCTATTAACCTGAGAATAAACATGCTTAAAGGTGTCAACACAAAGGTTGGTGAGTTCATAGTTTTAATATTGCGCATAATCTGTATATAAAGGTGTATCACAAGTTTTCAGTTGTTTCATCCAGAAACGTTTATCAAAATATTCTACGAAATTGAGCACCTTGGTAACTAAACTTAACGTATATATAATTTGTACCCTTTGTATAATCATCTTAATAATACACGCAAACCAACGTGTACGCATCTCAAATAGCATACGTCCGTTAAAAGGCTAGCGCTCTAGCTCGGACGGGGATATCAAGCCATATTGATCCATATACTACTACTCGCGCCCACCAGTTCTTATAATCGGCAGTTACTAGTTACCAAAGCTCAGGAATTTTCGGTTCAAACTCAGTGTAGAATTTAGTATGTACTTGTGTTCATTGCGTTTAAAATAAAGTGCATGTATTCCCAGCCCAAAAATATAGATTGTAAAAGCAATTAAAAATGGAGCAAATGAAACTCACCTTAGCAGCACATAAATTCACTCACCGAAATGTGACCGAAACACGAAATGCAAAATAACCGTAGATCTCAACCTAGAGAACATATGTTGGTCAATACATGTCTAATAAGCTAGGTCGGGTCATAGTGTATCACAATCCTAATGCTCGAGACCGACATGCAAAAGTTAACAAAAGTCATCTCAACAGTCAACCTGATAAAATATGATCTTTAAATCTATACATGTTTATTATCATAGTATAAGTCTTGATAATTGAACGAATTTATAGTTTATCAAAGTCAAAATATTATTTATTTCAGGAGCTATATTATATTTGAATTATCATGGCAATCGAAAATATTTTATTATTTCACATAGCTTTCCAATGCTTGTAAAATCATATTATAGTGTTTATAAAGCTTTAAAACATGATAAGACAGTCAACTTTGACAATTATTCAACAAAACGAGACGTGCCTTATATAGAAATTCATTTACTCGATTAGTAATATCTAAAAATCCAATTTATCAATCGCATAGACAAGTTGTTTAAATATTAATTTACAGATTCAAACACAATTTCAATTAACGTCAAACATAATTCAGTTGACCATATCTTTTAATCTGTTCATCAAAATCACGCGATTTCTAAATGAAAAGTTAATAATTTTTCACCACCTTTCCAAAAACATGCATATCATATACTTTATATCAGTATCATATGTATCAAATTCTTGATTCATCATAAACTATCTAACGACAAAATTAAAGCATACAAGCATGCATAAACATATATTCTCGAACACTAGACATGGATACACTATTAATATATAAAAGATAAGATGTGAATGTTCACGTACCAATATTGTGATTCATTATTGTAGGAAAGTACGTAGACGCGACGGAGATGATAAACACTAGATTGACCTCATGAGCATACCCCCGAACATTACCCATAACCTCCATAGCTATAACCCATAATTTCCTTAGCTCTGTCCCGCTTGAAAAACCCGTTTGAAATTACTCGCTCCTAACCTCGTCGTAGTATTTTATGTATAATAATAATACTAATAATACTAATATTAATAATCATAATATGATTAATAATAATAATAATAATAATAATAATAATAATAATAATAATGAAATAAATAATTATATACGGAGTGTTTTGAATTCTCCAAACTGAAAACGTTCGATACTTAAAGAGGTGTGGCAGCCACCTACTACCCATGCGATCGCATGGGAATTAGCCTGTGTGGCCATGCGATCGCATGGCCTTGTAATCCAGCTCATGCGCACAATTCTTCCTTGCCGACACTCTCTTAACATATGTTAATATATATTATTTAATATATAATATATTTAATCTTTAGAATTAATTAAATATTATATTATATTCTCATGCATAGTTGATTTGTAATTTTTACACCGATGTGTAGTACGTTGACCCTCGACTCAAGTACCGGTTCCGGTTTTTCGAACGCATTTTCGTACGCTTAGAAAACTTGTACTTTACATTTCGCGACGTGTACCTTTATCAATAATTAGACTTATTTCACCAATGAGTATACTAATTAAAATGTAACTTATACTTTTGAGTGTTATGGTCATTTGCTTCCTAAAATCATCGTCCTAATATATATATATAATAATATTATTTTAAATTTAAACGTTTTATGACTAAGTTATTATTATATTTTTATCACATTATAATATATATATATATATATATATATATAAATATATATATTCATGTCTAGTTACAAATATTTGTTCGTGAATCGTCGGTCAAAATCATATAAATTTTAAATTTAAATTTGGTCAAAAATATTCGGGTCGTCACATATAACTTGTATTAAAATTGAAATACCGAAAGCACTATCCGCTTCCATGGACCTTCAGGAAAAAATATAGGAGCTGCTTGTATGAAAGTCGATAATTCTTTTACACTTGAATACATTTCAAACACCCGAAAGAGCTGCAACTCTACCATTGAAAAACAAAAGTTTTCAAACACAAAAGTACAACATTATTTAAAACAAAATGCTAGTAAGCATCGAATCAAATAGTAGATATGATCAACCAATTACAAAAACCCAATAAAACACTAATTCATAAGAATACGTAACTATATCTCTCTAATTACCCAATAAAAATACGTACCCAATATAAACCCTAATTCATAAAAATATTTACTTATCATAAACAACATGATTTTTCAATATGAATCGATTTGAAATCCCACCATTGGCTTTACAATAAAAAAAAAACATATCACTTTAATCAGTCACATTAAATTTATTACATTGAAATCCCATGTTACCTGTAAATCAAACATCAAATACCTGAACAAACTTTTTGGATCATAAGTTTCATCTCCAGGGATCTCCTCTGTGCATAATTTCGTTCACTGCGGAAGAACAAACTTTTTGTGATGACCCGAAAATTTTCGATCAAATTTAAACTTAATCTTTATATGTTTCCGACATGATAAGCAAAGTCTATTAATTTGAATTTCAAAATTTTTGAACTATTTTATGAAATCATTTGACCTATGACTATCCCCGACGATTCACGAACTGTTATGTGCAAATAAATAAATATATACATATGTAAGTATGTATAATAATTTAAAATTTTTAACAAAAGTAAATATATAAAATAAGATACAAAAATAATTAAGTGTGATTTAAAATGAATATATATATATGATTCCTATGTACAACTATTATATGTATATCGTAATATATAAAATTTATAAATAATAAATATTTAATAAAAAAATTATTATATAACATATTATATGATTATTAAGTTTTACATAATTGATAATAATAAGTTAAAATATAATTGTTATAGCAATATTATTACTTCATTATCATGACTACTAATATTAATAACTAATATCGGTATCAGTTATATTATTATGGATAGTATATATGAAACGATCCGTCAAAGTACACTTGACGACCATCGTTATCTTGGTCCCACAGCTTGATCATAACTCTATATGAATTTAATAAATAACCTTGCATTCTTTATTTAAAAATGATTTCCTATAAAGGAAACCTATTAAAATATGTAAGTTTAGAAAAACCATACATTATTACTTAACCAAAAGTTGACCAAAACAAAGTCAACAACATCCACTATTAAATGTATCAAAATAGAATGCAAGTTATTGTTTAACAAAAGCTGCCATCATAAATATGCAGACTCTCTAAGCACAGCAGAAGCAATCAATCATGAACCTGAGAATAAAACATGCGAGTAACTGTCAACAAAAATGTTGAGTGAATTATAGGTTTAATATTGCAAACAATATTTAATTTAAACTATAAAAATTTGTGTTTGAAAACATAAAAACTCCTTTTTGGACCACAAAATTATATGCTCGAAAACATATAAAAACATTATTTCATTTTCTGTGAGTCACCTGGTAACCACTTAACCATTTATTTACCCTTGCCAAACACAATATATATACACTGAACAAGTGTATCTTCAACTAATTACGAAGTACTAAACATTCCGATTATAAATTGCTAGCGCGACTAGCTCGAAATGGGATTGTCAAACCCGATAGATCTATCCATAGGATTCGCGTTCACCAGTAGAAACCAGTGATTACAATTACCAGATTAGGGAATATTTCTGTTCGACTCACAATGAATAATTTAAACTAACTTCCAGTTGTCCAAAATATAAAATAAATTGCATGTATTCTCATCCCAAAAGATTTAAAATAGAAAAACTGGGACTATAACTCACCTTAAAGCAAACGAAGTAACCAGACAAAAATGCGAACAGCAAATGAAGTAAGTGATCAAGAATGATCACAACGCCTGCCTATAAATAAATCATGTCGATATAAATAACTAACTTAGGTCAAGTCTTAGTATGATAGCTATAGTACTTGTTGCAAGTAGACATAGAACAATACTCAACATGCATCAGTTTGATCAGAACAACGTACGGACACACACTTCCTATTTTTAGAAAGTTTCTATTTTTAGCAGGTTTCCATTTTTGGGAAGTTTCTATTTTTGGAAAGTTTCTATTTTTGGAAAGTTTCTATTTTTGGAAAGTTTCTATTATTGGAAAGTTTCTATTTTTGGAAAGTTTTCAAATTTAGAAAGTTTCCATATTTAGAAAGTTTCTATATTTAGAAAGTTTTTGAGTTAGGAAGGTTTCCTTAATTAGAAAGTCAACAAAAGTCAACTGAAAGTCAAAGTCAACCAAAAGTCAACTCAAAAGTCAACCTTGGTCAAACATAGTCAACATTAATTTTAAAAGTGTAAGTTGTAATAATAATATAAGTTATAATGTTAATTAAAGTTAAATATGTATAATTATGTCATAACATAAGTTTAATTAAATTAAAATGAATTAAAAAAAGTTAACATAAGTTTAAATGATATAATTAATATAACATAAGTAATTAATTAATTAATTAAATATTAGTCATAATATAAGTATTGTTAATTAATAATAAGTTTTAAATCATATCATAAGTATTATTAATTAATAATGAATTATTAATCATATCATAAGTTTCTAATTATAATTATTAACCATAAGTATTTAATAATTAAATTATAATTTCATAATAACTAAGCCTTATAATAATTAAATAATTAATTAATCCTTATTATAAGTCTTATAATAATAATCTCATAATATAAGTTTAATACTTACCATAAGTATTTTCCATTAATAATAAAAGTATTATTAATCATAAGTTTAATTAAAAGTTTAATTAAATCATAAGTAATTAAATAATGATATAATAAATATATATCATAAGTCTTAAATTATAATAATTACTTTTTATATCATAAGTAATTTAATAATAATGAAAATCATTATTTATATCATAAGTTTTAATAATTAACCATAAGTTTTAATTAAAAGTTCATCGGGTCGTATCTTGAGCCCCGGGTGTCGATTTTTGGCGAGCCTTATATATATATCCGCCTAATCAAACCACCCGATACATTGGTGCACTCAAGAACACACCAAGAACAGTAACCAAGTCGTGATGATCAGCCATTACACAACTTGGAACTTTAATTCGTTTCAAAACACGTTTTAGTCATAACGGGTGATTCGTGGCTCGGATTTAGATGACCCGAACATGAAAGTTCATCCCATCATTAATCCTAACACACTAGTACACCCTAAAGACTCCAAAAGTGGTCACAAAGTCGGACCAAACCTGGTTCAAATCGTTTTCACAATTTAATCCCAACAAAACACCATTTTAATCATATCTAGAGTTCCGAAAATCGAAATGACATGAATCCGGAGTCTAAAATTAATGTCTTGATGAGAGGAACTCATTTAGATACTTTAATTTCACTTTTATATCAGTTACCTAAACAGAAATGAACGAAAATGCTGCTGTCCCAAATTAATCAAACCGAAAACATGAATTAACGAGCATTTCTACGCATATATTCAACAATACAATAACATATAAGCACTATAGCATCAATATAAGATAAAAATAAATAAAAATAAATAAGAATTGAAAATTTAGGGTTCATGATTATACCCAAATCAAAAATCAAGAAGAAGGATGATGTAGAACGCGAAACGGTGAATCCGATTATGTAGATGATCTTGAGAAATGATGAACAATTGATTGTTTCATGTTGTTGGCCGATTTAGCTGATGATGATGGTAAAAAGTCATTCCAAATAAGTGAGGGAGGAAGAGAGGATGTTTGCTAGGGTTAGGTTTAGGGGGAAAAAAATGAGGAAGTGAAATTGAAAATGGGAAAATGAAAAATGGGGAGGGGGCTCCCATTTTGACCAAAATTTTGATGGTGTGGGCCCCTTTTTGGCCTAAATTTGATAAATGAAAGAAGTCTTGTGGCCCAAATTCCCGAACGAAGCCCGAAACGCGAAAACACCGTTACGCGATTAAAATTTCGGAGAGATAACATATACGCGACAAATAAAATATATAAACACTATATATGATCATATGACACCAAAATATCATATTTAAAATAATTTGGATTTAAAAATCCCAAAAGTTTGACCATTGGTTTGAAAACCGAAAAGATTCGCCGGATAGAAATCCACGACACGTAGAAACGTACAACTTAAAATATGAATACAAATATTCACATAACACATAATAATTAATATATTATTACAAAAATAATAATATAGATCATAAAAATGACGTGGCACGAATAACAATTAACGGACGTTAAATAATAAACGGTAAAAGATAACGGAAAAAGTAGGGTTGTGACAGTACCTTCCCGTTACGGAAATTTCGTCCCGAAATTTAAGCAAGTGCAGGGGTTGACTCGTCATCTAGGAACAAATGCGGGTACTTCTGCCTCATCTTATCTTCACGTTCCCAAGTGAACTTGGGTCCGCATCTGGCATTCCATCTCATTCGGACGATAGGAATTCCACTTTGTTTAAGAGTCTTAACCTCTTGATCCATAATCTCGACAGGTTCCTCAATAAAATGGAGTTGTTTATCAACATGAAGTTCATCAAGAGGAATGGTTTCATTAGCCTCGGCCAAACACTTCTTCAAATTCGATACATGAAAAACGCTATGAAAAGCGCTAAGCTCTTGTGGCAATTTCAAACGATAAGCCACAGGTCCAATTCTTTCGATAATCTCAAACGGTCCAACAAATCAAGGATTTAACTTTCCTTTTTACCAAAATGTATCACGCCCTTCCAAGGTGATACCTTCAACATAACACGATCACCGACCTGAAATTCAATATTGTTCCTTCTCTTATTGGCATAGCTCTTTTGCCAACTTCTGGCGGTTCTTAAACTTTCCTTAATCTGTACGATCTTCTCGGTAGTCTCATGAATAATTCCTGGACCTGTGAGTTGAGCATCCCCAACCTCATTCCTGCAGACAGGAGACATACACTTTCTATCATACAGAGCTTCAAAAGGTGCAGCTTAATACTTGCATGATAGCTGTTATTATAAGAAAATTCAACCAGTGGCAAGTACTTATCCCAACCATTTCCAAAATCAATGATGCATGCTCGTAACATGTCTTCCAACGTTTGAATGGTCCTTTCACTCTGACCATCTGACTATGGATGATAAGCAGTGTTCATATCCAATTTAGTTCCCAAAGCATCTTGTAAGGACTGCCAAAAGCTCGATGTAAATCGACTGTCTCGGTCCGAAATAATAGATACGGGAATACCATGTCTAGAAACAATCTCCTTCAAATACAAACGAGTAAGCTTCTCCTTCGAATCTGTTTCCTTAATTGGTAAGAAATGAGCTGACTTAGTGAGTCGGTCAACAATCACCCAAATGGTATCATAACCACCCACAACTCTCGGTAACTTCGCAATAAGTCCATCGTAATACCTTCCCACTTCCACTCGGGAATTTCACGTCGTACCAGAAGTCTGGACGGTTTCTGATGTTCAGCTTTAACCTTAGCACAGGTCAAACACTTAGACACATACGTAGCCACATCAGCTTTCAAATTAGGCCACCAATACCGCTCCTTAAGGTCATGATACATCTTTCCTGAACCAGGATGAATAGAGTACCTAGACTTATGAGCCTCATCTAGAGCAAGTTGTCGGAGATCACTAAACTTCGAAACCCAAAGATGTCCCGCAACATACCGAGTACTATCGGTTCGTACCTCTAACTATTTACTCAAGCCTCGGACCTTCCCGTTACAAAATTATCCTCCTTCAAGGCTTCTTGTTGAGCTGCAAGAATATGCCTTGCGAGGTTTGTTCAAATGGTCATATTTAAGGCCCTAAATCTATGAGGTTCAGTCCTCTCTTTACGATTTAACGTATCGGCCACAACATTAGCCTTCCCCGGATGATATAAAAGTTCACAATCATAATCATTCAACGTCTCAACCCATCATCGCTGCTTCATATTTAGCTGTTTTTGATCAAGAATATGTTGAAGACTCTTGTGATCAGTGTACACTGTACTTTTGACCCCATATAAGTAATGTCTCCAATTCTTGAGTGCAAACACAACAGCTCCCAATTCTAAATCATGGGATGTATAATTCTATTCATGAATCTTCAACTGACATAACGCGTAAGCAATGACTTTCTTTCGCTGCATCAAAACACAACCAATGTCTTGACACGAAGCATCACAACTGAAATGTCCCGTTCATATTGATTATAAACGTTCCATATTAATTGATTTCGTTGCGAGGTTTTGACCTCTATATGATACGTTTTTCAAAGACTGCATTCATTTTTAAAACAACCATAACCTTTATTTTATCAATAAAGGTTTCAAAAGCATTACGTAGATTATCAAATAATGATAATCTAAAATATACTGTTTACATACGACCATTACATAATGGTTTACAATAGAAATATATTACATCGACATATGTTTCTTGAATGCATTTTTTACACAATATCATACAAACATGGACTCCAAATCTTGTCCTTATTTTAGTATGCAACAGCGAAAGCTCTTAGTATTCACCTGAGAATAAACATGCTTTAAACGTCAACAAAAATGTTGGTGAGTTATAGGTTTAACCTATATATATCAAATCGTAACAATAGACCACAAGATTTCATATTTCAATACACATCCCATACATAGAGATAAAAATCATTCATATTGTGAATACCTGGTAACCGACATTAACAAGATGCATATTTAAGAATATCTCCATCATTCCGGGATACCCTTCGGATATGATATAAATTTCGAAGTACTAAAGCATCCGGTACTTTGGATGGGGTTTGTTAGGCCCAATAGATCTATCTTTAGGATTCGCGTCAATTAGGGTGTCTGTTCCCTAATTCTTAGATTACCGGACTTAATAAAAATGGGCATATTCGATTTCGATAATTCAACCATAGAATGTAGTTTCACGTACTTGTGTCTATTTTGTAAATCATTTATAAAACCTGCATGTATTCTCATCCCAAAAATATTAGATTTTAAAAGTGGGACTATAACTCACTTTCACAGATTTTTACTTCGTCGGGAAGTAAGACTTGGCCACTGGTTGATTCACGAACCTATAACAATATATACATATATATCAAAGTATGTTCAAAATATATTTACAATACTTTTAATACATTTTGATGTTTTAAGTTTATTAAGTCAGCTGTCCTCGTTAGTAACCTACAACTAGTTATCCACAGTTAGATGTACAGAAATAAATCGATAAATATTATCTTGAATCAATCCACGACCAGTGTATACGTATTTCAGTATTGATCACAACTCAAACTATATATATATATATTTTGGTATCAACCTCAACCCTGTATAGCTAACTCCAACATTCACATATAGAGTGTCTATGGTTGTTCCGCAATATATATATAGATGGGTCGACATGATAGGTCGAAACATTATATACGTGTCTATGGTATCTCAAGATTACATAATATACAATATAAGTTGATTAGGTTATGGTTGGAATAGATTTATTACTAACTTTCACGTAGGTAAAATGAGTAGTTTTTATCAATCTTGTTTTACTCGCCATTTCTTCGTTTCTAATCCGTTTTGAGTGATTCCAGTGGCCACGGTTTCGTATTGAACTTAAATTTATGAATATAAATAGAAAAAGTATAAGTTTATAGTCAGAAATACAAGTTACAAGTCGTTTTTGAAAGAGGTAGTCATTTCCGTCGAAAGAACGACATCTTGATGACCATTTTGAAAAACATACTTTCACTTTGAGTTTAACCATGATTTTTGGATATAGTTTCATGTTCATAAGAAAAATCATTTTTCCAAAAGTATAGCTTTTAAATCAAAGTTCTTCTTAGCTTTTAATTATCCCAACCAAAACAGCCCCCGATTTTACTACGACGGCGTATATCCAGTTTTATGGTGTTTATCGTGTTTTCGGGTTTTAAATCATTAAGTTAGCATATAATATAGATATAGAACATGTTTTTAGTTGATTTTAAAAGTCTAATTAGAAGGATTAACTTTATTTGCGAACAACTTTAGAATTAACTAAACTATGTTCTAGTGATTACAAGTTTATAACGTTGAATAAGACAGCCTTTTATGTATGAATCGAATGATGTTATGAACATCATTACTACCTCAAGTTCCTTGGATAAACCTACTGGAAATAAGAAAAATGGATCTAGCTTCAAAGGATCCTTGGATGGCTTGAAAGTTCTTGAAGCAGAATCATGACACGAAAACAATTTCAAGTAAGATTTCCACTCGAAATAAGATTGTTATAGTTATAGAAATTTAATTAAAGTTTAAATATGATTATTACCTTGTATTAGAAAGATAACCTACTGTAAGTAACAAAGGTTTCTTAATCTTGGATGATTACTTGGAATGGATTTAGAAAACTTGGAAGTAAACTTGCAATTTTGGAAGTATTCTTGATTTTATGAAACTAGAACTTTTGGAATTTATGAAGAACACTTAGAACTTGAAGATATAACTTGAGAGAGATCAATTAGATGAAGAAAATTGAAGAATGAAAGTGTTTGTAGGTGTTTTTAGTCGTTGGTGTATAGATTAGATATAAAGGATATGTACTTTTGTTTTCATGTAAATAAGTCATGAATGATTACTCATATTTTTCTAATTTTATGAGATATTTCATGCTAGTTTCCAAATGATGGTTCCCACATGTGTTAGGTGACTCACATGGGCTGCTAAGAACTGATCATTGGAGTGTATATACCAATAGTACATACATCTAAAAGCTATGTATTGTACGAGTACGAATACGGGTGCATACGAGTAGATTTGTTGATGAAACTGAACGAGGATGTAATTGTAAGCATTTTTGTTAAGTAGAAGTATTTTGATAAGTGTCTTGAAGTCTTTCAAAAGTGTATGAATACATATTAAAACACTACATGTATATACATTTTAACTGAGTCGTTAAGTCATCGTTAGTCGTTACATGTAAATGTTGTTTTGAAACCTTTAGGTTAACGATCTTGTTAAATGTTGCTAACCCAATGTTTATAATATCAAATGAGATTTTAAATTATTATATTATCATGATATTATGATGTACGAATATCTCTTAATATGATCTATATACATTAAATGTCATTACAACGATAATCGTTACATATATGTCTCGTTTCAAAATCATTAAGTTAGTAGTCTTATTTTTACATATGTAGTTCATTGTTAATACACTTAATGATATATTTACTTATCATTTAACATAATTAACCAAGTGTATCAATATCTTAATATGATTCATATGTACCTAGTAAGACGTTATAACGATAATCGTTATATATATCGTTTTCGAGTTTCTTAATGTAATAGTCTCATTTTTATGTATATAACTCATTGTTAAAATACCTAATGAGATAAATACTTATAATAAAATCATGTTAACTATATATATAACCATATATATGCCATCGTATAGTTTTTACAAGTTTTAACGTTCATGAATCACCGGTCAACTTGGGTGGTCATTTGTCTATATGTAACCTATTCAAATTAATCAAGTCTTAATAAGTTTGATTACTTAACATGTTGGAAACACTTAATCATGTAAATATCAATTTCATTTAATATATATAAACATGAAAAAGTTAGGGTCACTACAACAACAGATAACAAAATCATCATTACCCTCAGGTAGTGATAATATCGATGCAGAAGTTAACTTCTCCTTTAGAGTTTTGAAAGCAGACTCTTGTTCACTCTTTCACTCGTACTTCTTCCCCTTATGCGTTAAAGCAGTCAGAGGTTTCTTTACTCGTGAAAAATCTTGAATGAACCTTCTATAATAGCCTGCCAAACCTAGGAACTGACGAATTTAAGTAGGAGTCTTCAGAATTCCCCACTTCTCAATTGCCCCAATCTTGGCAGGATCAACTTGGATTCCCTGTTTACTAATAACAAGTCCAAGGAATTGAACTTCTCTTAACCAGAATGCACACTCAGAAAACTTAGCATACTATTCTTCTTTTCTTAACAAATCCAGCACAAACTTCAAATGCTCTTCGTGCTCCTGATCACTCTTGGAATAGATAAGAATATCATTGATGAAAACAATAACGAACTTGTCCATATAAGGACTACACACACAGCTCATGAGGTCCATGAACACTGCAGGTGCGTTAGTCAATCTGAACGGCATAACCAGAAATTCGTAGTGACCATAACGGGTTCGGAAAGTGGTTTTCGGAATATCAGTTTCTTTAACGCGCAATTGGTGATAACCGGAACGAAGATCAATCTTAGAATAAACGGATGAACCTTGAAGTTGATCAAACAGATCATCAATTCTCGGGAGAGGGTAACGATTCTTAACTGTAAGCTTGTTCAACTCGCGATAATCAATACACCATCAGAACGAACCACCTTTCTTCTTAACAAACAAAACAGGAGCTCCCCAAGGAAACGAACTAGGATGAATGAAATGCAGTTGCAACAATGAAGGAAGAAATATATGGAGTAGTCACATCGGTGGCATAGATATATAAGGCAATTCTCTCAAAGGAAATAACGAGGATCATGGACTTCAAAGTAAATTTTCATTACATTTCCGAAAGGAAGATGTACGAAAGGTGTGATAATTCAACGAGAGTGAACTTCATTGTACAATGAGTGAGGAAATCTAGGATTCATCCATATTTTTAAATTTATGCACGGATGAAAAAAAAGCGAATCATGGGTTATAAAGAATGGCCGACTCCAGGTGAGATGAATCTCCAAAAATAATTTTGTGCACCTCAAAATATTGAATCCTAGGATTGATGTTTACGAGGGGTGTTGCGGCTGACAGCGAATATTGAGAGTAGAAACTCCTCAAACGGTCTAGTATAATATATATCCATGATACCCACTATAACAACAGTTGGGGTAGAAACCCACCTAGCGCCTTTTCTACAATAGGGTGACCACCGAGTGTACCCCAAAAAATTGATTTATAGGTCCGCGTTTCGGCCATCTCCAACCATAAGAGGGAAAATTTTATGAGCGCAAGGACCTTTCAACAAATTTTATAAAACCGGCATCCAAAGTTGTGTAAGAGTTTCTATCAATGAACTTAATGGTAAATTTCATCCTTAAACGGAGGATGAGAAGAACTGTGATCCAAACACTCTGTAGAGTAATGCGAAAATTCTAATATAATCAATCAAAGAAGTTTTGAGAAAGCTTTAAACGTCTGATGTGACCCCATAAACGGAACAAAGTTCTTAGTAAATTTAGAAGTATGTACAACGTGTACCATTTTATATAAAACAATTTGACTCAGTTAAACAACTCAATAAAGGAGTGATTTTAAAATAATTTTAAAGGTATAATTTAGTGTGTACTAGCCAAAATAGGTAAGGATAAATTTATTCATTTCAATCCATACGTACATATATGATTTTATAAATTGTATACATGACAAAATATTTCATTACTTCTATTCGCCCATAAATCTCATGAGAACCACCCAATTAAACAAATGTGTAAAACTCTCGATGATAAACAGAGTATCTGTATTTCAGAGGTTACAAGTTGAAGTAAGATCATGAAAGATCGAGTAAATGACTTGAATTGTCGTGCGAAATTTGACCAACAAATGTTACGAGGTCATGAAAACTAATGAGTTAAATGTTATTTTGACAATTATCAGGACAGAAGTCCTTGGGCCAAAACTGTTCCCGAGCGAAGCTGTTGCTAACAAGCGAGTTATGAAGGATAGAGCATGAGATAGATAATCTGGTTAAAACGAGCTCCTCGCATATCAACGAATAAGATAATGAATATTTTCTCTACCCATGTAATACATCAGAATTTCTGAATGAGTGGTGTAAAAAAAATTTCTTTGACTCGCTTTCTATTCCTCATGTCACAATATTGGGACTTCTTTATGAATTAACGTAATATAATCACGTTGGCCTGATGCCATTATCTTTCACTAATTCATAGTTCCATTCCAATAGCACTACATGAGGTCAGGACATGCGATCAACCACGGATTTCCACACAATTTCTCTAAAATAATTTCTTAAACAATGTGCTAAGGATAGCACAAGAGACAAAACATCATAAGTAACGAATAGGGGTAACGATGACATAGAAATGTCTTCGAAGTACCAAAAATCTTTAAAAGTCAAGAATGACGTTTCCGGTTCGCAACCCAAAGCACAAAGGCACAACGGCACAAAGGCACGTAATATAATAAGAATGTTATATACCTAAACATAATAGCTGACATTGAAATGCCGAGCCCTTAGAAGTCAAGAATGACATCTCGCGTAATATAACTCAAACGTCAAACACATAACCATAATAGATGACATAGGAATGTCGAGAATTTCAGAAGTCAAGATTGACATCCCTCGGTTTCACTATCCGAGGTGTTCTTATAAAAGATAAACTCGCATGAGTCAGAGAATACGTTTAAATCGGAATGGGAGTTCTTCCCGAATTCAGAACATAACAGAGATGTATGTATGATAACAATATACATACCAATACGATATAAATAATCACATATAATAATATATTATAGGACGGGCTGTAGACTAGACTCATTAATGCACCCTATTGACTCGGGTAACGACATCAATGCAGCCTAATTCCCTACAACCAAAGCTCTGATACCAACTGAAATGACCCGTCAAAGTACACTTGACGACCATCATTATCTTGGTCCCACAGCTTGATCATAACTCTATATGAATTTAATAAATAACCTTGCATTCTTTATTTAAAAATGATTTCCTATAAAGGAAACCTATTAAAATATGTAAGTTTAGAAAAACCATACATTATTACTTAACCAAAAGTTGACCAAAACAAAGTCAACAACATCCACTATTAAATGTATCAAAATAGAATGCAAGTTATTGTTTAACAAAAGCTGCCAACATAAATATGCAGACTCTCTAAGCACAGCGGAAGCAATCAATCATGAACCTGAGAATAAAACATGCGAGTAACTGTCAACAAAAATGTTGAGTGAATTATAGGTTTAATATTGCAAACAATATTTAATTTAAACCATAAAAATTTATGTTTGAAAACATAAAAACTCCTTTTTGGACCACAAAATTATATGCTCGAAAACATATAAAAACATTATTCCATTTTCCGTGAGCCACCTGGTAACCACTTAACCATTTATTTACCCTTTTCAAACACAATATATATACACTGAACAAGTGTATCTTCAACTAATTACGAAGTACTAAATATTCCGATTATAAATTGCTAGCGCGACTAGCTCGAAATGGGGTTGTCAAACCCGATAGATCTATTCATAGGATTCGCGTTCACCAGTAGAAACTAGTGATTACAATTACCAGATTAGGGAATATTTCTGTTCGACTCACAATGAATAATTTAAACCAACTTTCAGTTGTTCAAAATATAAAATAAATTGTATGTATTCTTATCCCAAAAGATTTAAAATAGAAAAACTGGGACTATAACTCACCTTAAAGCAAACGAAGTAACCACACAAAAATGCGAACAGCAAATGAAGTAAGTGATCAAGAATGATCACAACGCCGACCTATAAATAAAGCAGGTCGATATAAATAACTAACTTAGGTCAAGTCTTAGTATGATAGCTATATTACTTGTTGCAAGTAGACATAGAACAATACTCAACATGCATCAGTTTGATCGGAACAGCGTACGGACACATACTTCCTATTTTTAGAAAGTTTCTATTTTTAGCAGGTTTCCATTTTTGGAAAGTTTCTATTTTTGGAAAGTTTCTATTTTTGGAAAGTTTCCAAATTTAGAAAATTTCCATATTTAGAAAGTTTCTATATTTAGAAAGTTTTTGAGTTAGGAAGGTTTCCTTAATTAGAAAGTCAACAAAAGTCAACTGAAAGTCAAAGTCAACCGAAAGTCAACTCAAAAGTCAACCTTGGTCAAACATAGTCAACATTAATTTTAAAAGTGTAAGTTGTAATAATAATATAAGTTATAATGTTAATTAAAGTTAAATATGTATAATTATGTCATAACATAAGTTTAATTAAATTAAAATGAATTAAAAAGGTTAACATAAGTTTAAATGATATAATTAATATAACATAAGTATTTAATTAATTAATTAATTATTATTCATAATATAAGTATTATTAATTAATAATAAGTTTTAAATCATATCATAAGTATTATTAATTAATAATGAATTATTAATCATATCATAAGTTTCTAATTATAATTATTAACCATAAGTATTTAATAATTAAATTATAATTACATAATAACTAAGCCTTACAATAATTAAATAATTAATTAATCCTTATTATAAGTCTTATAATAATAATCTCATAATATAATTTTAATACTTATCATAAGTATTTTCCATTAATAATAAAAGTATTATTAATCATAAGTTTAATTAAAAATTTAATTAAATCATAAATAATTAAATAATGATATAATAAATATATATCATAAGTTTTAAATTATAATAATTACTTTTTATATCATAAGTAATTTAATAATAATGAAAATCATTATTTATATCATAAGTTTTAATAATTAACCATAAGTTTTAATTAAAAGTTCATCGGGTCGTATCTTGAGCCCCGGTTGTCGGTTTTCGGCGAGCCTTATATATATATCCGCCTAATCAAATCACCCGACACATTGGTGCACTCAAGAACACACCAAGAACAGTAACCAAGTCATGATTATCAGCCATTACACAACTTGGAACTTTAATTCGTTTCAAAATACGTTTTAGTCATAACGGGTGATCCGTGGCTCGGATTTAGATGACCCGAACATGAAATTTCATCCCATAATCAATCCTAACACACTAGTACACCTTAAAGAATCCAAAAGTGGTCAAAAAGTAGGACCAAACCTGGTTCAAATCGTTTTCACAATTTAATCCCAATAAAACACCATTTTAATCATATCTAGAGTTCCGGAAATCGAAATGACATGAATCCGAAGTCTAAAATTAATGTCTTGATAAGAGGAACTCATCTAGATACTTTAATTTCACTTTTATATCAGTTACCTAAACATAAATGAACAAAAATGCTGCTGTCTCAAATTAATCAAACCGAAAACATGAATTAACGAGCATTTCTACGCATACATTCAACAATACAATAATATATAAGCACTATAGCATCAATATAAGATCAAAATAAATAAAAATAAATAAGAATTGAAAATTTAGGGTTCATGATTATACCCAAATCAAAAATCAAGAAGAAGGATGATGTAGAACGCGAAACGGTGAATCCGATTATGTAGATGATCTTGAGAAATGATGAACAATTGATTGTTTCATGTTGTTGGCCGATTTAGCTGATGATGATAGTAAAAAGTTGTTCCAAATAAGTGAGGGAGGAAGAGAGGATGTTTGCTAGGGTTAGGTTTAGGGGGGAAAAAATGAGGAAGTGAAATTGAAAATGGGAAAATGAAAAATGGGGAGGGGGCTCCCATTTTGGCCAAAATTTTGATGGTGTGGGCCCCTTTTTGGCCCAAATTTGATAAATGAAAGAAGTCTTGTGGCCCAAATTCCCGAACGAAGTCCGAAATGCGAAAACACCGTTACGCGATTAAAATTTTGAAGAGATAACATATACGCGACAAATAAAATATATAAACACTATATATGATCATATGACACCAAAATATCATATTTAAAATAATTTGGATTTAAAAATCCCAAAAGTTTGACCGTTGGTTTGAAAACCGAAAAGATTCGCCGGATAGAAATCCACGACACGTAGAAACGTACAACTTAAAATATGAATACAAATATTCACATAACACATAATTATTAATATATTATTACAAAAATAATAATATAGATCATAGAAATGACGTGGCACGAATAACAATTAACGAACGTTAAATAATAAACGGTAAAAGATAACAGAAAAAGTAGGGTCGTGACAATATAGATATGAAATTTAACGCACTTAAATTGTTATCTTTACTAATAATTATTACTTTCATTATTAATATTGATATCGGTATTATTAATTTAAATATGAAATTTGATAAGCATAATTTATTAGTGTTATTATTATTAACATTATTATTTTCAAAAATCATTATTATTTAAAGTATCATTATTAATAATTATTATTAAACTTATTATTAAAACTATCATTATTGTTATTATATTATCATATTATTATTTTTTTTATCATTCTTATTTTTATCAATAATATTATTATTATTATTATTTCGGTATTTATTATTATTATTATAGTCATATTATTACTATATTTATTAATTATTATAAATTATATATAAAGGCAAGAAATCGTACCAATCCCCTTTCACTTTATCAAATTTTCTTCTGATTGAATTAACATGTAGATTCCAACCCATAAACCAACAAGAATCAGTTACCAATCGATGTCTCCCTTTTATTTTTTTATTTTTTTTCCTGTCTATTTCCTTTGGAACGAATAATCCTATCTACCATTTAATTATTAAAACAGTCAATCAATTCAGTTGTTAAGGAAGTCATTTGAGTTTTCTCCTTCATCAATATTAATTATAACAGCAAAGGCATAATTTATCTGTTAATATAAACAGAATAGTTTAAAAATAAAACTCGTTACCTCTATTCAGGTAACTTTTTGCTCATATTTCAATTTCAAATCAAACTGCAAAATCTAATAATGCAGATAGTTTAGGATTCATCTAATCAAACTTCCTGCAAAAATTCAAGTTTCAATTCTTTAAAACAAGTGTGAATATTGGAGTCAAAGTTCGAGTTTCAAAAGTCAAACAAAATGTTCTTGGTGAAATTCAAGTTTGTTTTAAGGTTTTTGGTTTAATTGATGATTGAGATAGATCCTAGGAATGATTTTAAACTTATTTTATGTTATAACAATCAGCTAAAACTTTCGTAAAATCAATTCTTTTGTTTTCTTTCTTTTGAAACAGCGACGAACAAAGCTGTATATATATATTTTTTTTTTTATTCTGTTGAATTAATTTCACAACTTTCAAATCCTTATCTGTTTCGTTTACTATTACTAAAACAAATAAAATATAGTTGTTACAAATTATAAACCCCTGATTGAATTTAAAACTTGATGATGATGAAGAGGGATAAACAAATAACTAGATATATATAAATACTGCTCGCATTATAAAATAGAAAAACAAGCACAGCACGATGGTTTAGGACGGTGTCGGGGTTGCAAGTGGTCGCGGGTTCGAGCCCCTGCAAGGGCTGTTATTTTTTTTAAAGAAACTCTCTGAGGTAGTTCTTTTTATTATTATTATTATTATTATTATTATTATTATTATTATTATTATTATTATTATTATTATTATTATTATTATTATTTTTATTATTATTATTATCATTGTAATTATTATTATTATTATTATTATTATTATTATTATTATTATTATTATTATTATTATTATTATTAATGATTGTTGTTGATTAGGTTAATATAAATAATAGGGTTAATATTATTATCATTTTTGGTTATTACTAATTAATATCACTAAGCACTATTAGTATTATTAGTATTATTATTATTATTGGTACAAATATTATTATTATTATTAATGTTATCATTAATTATTGTTATTAGTACTAAATATTATAGTTATTATTATTATTATTATTACTAATATGTATTAATTATCAATTTTCATTATTATTATTATTATATTCATAGTTAACTAAGAATATTGTTATTACTATTATTATTACCATTATTATTATGTTAACAGAAATACTATGATTAATAATATTATCATTTTGTTATTAAGTAATGTCATTAAGTATTATGAGGATCATTATTAGTATTATAATGAAAATAATAAAATTTACTATCATTTTTATATATATTAATATTAGTAACATTTTAGAATTATTATTTTTATAAAAGTATTACTATTAAAGATTACCATAAATAATAAGGTTGTACAATTAGTATTACTAAGTACTAAGTATTAATATCAAAAAGTATAATTTTCATTATCATTATTATTAAATTACTTAATTTATTAAAAACTACTAACATTACCATAAAAATTATCATTAAAACTATCATTATGAATAAACTCATTAATATTATTATTTTTATTAACACTAGTATTATCATTATCATTATTTTAATCACTGCTAATATTATTTTAGTATTAATATAATTACTATGTTAACAAACTAATGAAATACATACATATAAAATATTTGATACATGTAACATAACAAAAGTATATTTCTATATAGTAATGATGAGATATATAAATTCATAATATAAAATTTTATCACTAATAATAATAAATATATATGTTCGATTACAAGAATATGTATTAATATATACACAAATGATATAGGTTCGTGAATCTGAGGCCAACCCTGCATTGTTCAGTTATTCAATGTCATCATATGTATTTTTACTACAAAATACAGCATTGTGAGTTTCATTTGCTCCCTTTTTAAATGCTTTTACAATATATATTTTTGGGACTGAGAATTCATGCGCTGCTTTTATAAATGTTTTACGGAATAGACATAAGTAATCGAAACTACATTCTATGGTTGGATTATCGAATCGAATATCACCCCTTTTAGCTTGGTAGCCTAAGAATTAGGGAACAGACACCCTAATTGACGCGAATCCTAAAGGTAGATCTACGGGCACTAACTCCCCCCATACTGGAAAATGGTATGCTTTAGTACTTCGAGTTTATATTAATACAGATGGATTTCTGTTTTGAGGATATTCTATATGCATTTTGTTAATGTCGGTTACCAGGTGTTCATTCCATATGAATGATTTTTAAACACTTGCAAGTGTATGATTATTGAATAATGAAAATCTTGTGGTCTATTAAAATTATGGAAATGGTTGATTATGATAAACTAATGAACTCACCAACCTTTTGGTTGACACTTGAAAGCATGTTTATTCTCAGGTATGAAAGAAATCTTCCGCTGTGCATTTGCTCATTTTAGAGATATTACTTGGAGTCATTCATGGCATAATTCAAAAGACGTTGCATTCGAGTCATTGAGTTCATCAAGATTATTATTAAGTCAATTATAGTTGGATATATTATGAAATGGTATGCATGCTGTCAACTTTCGATGTGATGAAAGTTTGTCTTTTAAAAACGAATGCAATGTTTGTAAAATGTGTCATATAGAGGTCAAGTACCTAGCGATGTAACCAAATGTAATGTATTCGTCCAGATGGATTAGGACGGGTCTTTACATGTGGTGTCAGAGCGGTGGTCTTAGCGAACCAGGTCTGCATTAGCGTGTCTAACTGATAGTCGTTAGGATGCATTAGTGAGTCTGGACTTCGACCTTAGCTGCATATTATAAGTTTTGCTTATCATTCCTGGTGGAAAATTACCTGCTTATCATTCTTAAGTCTAGACACGTCCTACTGCCTTTATTGCATAGATAGTGTATAGACAAATTCATATCTTAGCGTATCTATTACGGTAAACTTTGCCTGATATCTCCCGTAAATTTCTCCGTAATTTAAGGGATCTTGGTACTATATATATCTATGCATATTATGTATTGAGGATACCATCCAACAATCAATTGCTGTCACTAAAGTCTTCATACCAAAAATATTTTCTGTGATCGCGTAAGATGGCCTCTACGAATCGACCAAGTTCTTCTGACTCCGAAGACAGCGTGACGGGAGCGCACCAACCGATCAACTACCGTGATTTCTTTAGAAAGTGGGGATGGGTTCGCGAGATACTTAACATATGGAGAAATGAAGAAGGTACTCTATATCACGAGCCGAACTTACCACCTAACGTCGGAGTGCTCGATCCGCTTACCGGCGAACCTGTTCGCAATACCGTTTTCACCCTTTTCGCACGGATTTTCTGCCTCGAAGGTCGAATTGATGTTGTTAAAGATAGTATTCGTCCTCTACTCCTGAATTCTAATCAGATAGGATTATTAGAAGAAATTAGAAGACTTCGAATTAAATATCAAGAATTGACAAACCTTACGGAAGAATGGGTAGAACTAATTCATAGACTTGAGCGTAAAGTAGAAACCCTGGAGGTGACGGTGTTCGATTTAGAAGCTAGGCTCGCATCTACTACGCAGGTACCACATGCAGTACCAACACCAACAGCAACACCACCAGCACCAGCATCATCACCACAAGCTCCGTAAGCACCACAGACATTGAAGAGTAACGAGAATGATGAATTATGAAATAACTGTTCACGATTAAAAGATATTTGTATATATATTTATGTATATCTCGAGATCGTAATAAAAATTATTTTCATATTAACTACGACGTGTGAATTTTTAACGGATAGGTAATACCCGAGAAAGATAAAAGGAGCTTTAAAGGGCTTCTATCATAATTAACTCACATATGTTATCATTCACATCTTTCATCAACGATTTAACAATCGATATCTATAAATCCATGATTACATCTGAAGAAAATATATATGTAAGTATATTTTCATAAAGATTGTAATTAAAAATTCTTTTGTATAAACTGTTAATCGTGAAAATATTTTAACGGGTAGGTAATACCCGAGAAATATTTAGATTTCACATTAATAAGTTACATTGTACATTTTTCCAATCTGATTCAACAGTCATTTACTATCCTATTTACATCCACAGATATACGAATTCGTTCACCACAGAATAACCATTTTCATTCAATTTTATATTTGGATTTTGACTTATCAGAATCCAACAAGTGGCATAATGAAGAAAACATTAGACAAAAATAAAATTTGTTAGAAACAAATAAATTAACTATGTGAAATTTTGTTAAGAATCCACGCTAACAAAATCCTAGCTAACTATTCCTAGCTAACTGTTAATTCCTTATTACATGTTATTTATCACAATTTATTTATCGCAATTTTAATTCTCGCAATTTTATTTATCATCATTTAATTTCTGTTATTTATTTTACGCACTTTAAATATCGGGACACGTATACAAGGTTTTGACATATCATATCGACGTCATCTATATATATTATTTGGAATGACCATAGACACTCTATATGCATTAATGATTGAGTTCTCTATACATGGTTGAGGTTGATTCTATAATAATATATATACTTTGAGTTGTGATCGAGTCTGAGACATGTATATAACGGGTCACGACACGTATTAATTAATTTGAATATTATATATTAAACTATATATGAATTGTTGAACTACTAATTGTGGACTCCTAACTATGGACTAATGATATTGAACTATTAAAATGAATTAAAATATTGATTATAACATATGAAACTAAACATTTCTTCAAGTTTGCCACTTGATTTCATCTTAAATCTCATTTATATCTTGATGATTCCAATCTGCGTTGAAACCTTTCATGATTCTTAAAAACACCTCAATCGAGAGGATGAACCAACTGCATTTCATCTACGGAAGAAAAGATTGATGCATATAGTTATGCACCTGAAAATACTCGAAACCTGAGTAAACGTTTAACACGTACCTGTGCTAGCTCCTTTGACATTGTTATTACCATAAATAACATTGCAAATCTTTTCCAAATTAGCAAATTTTGTCACAGCTCCAGCAAACCAAATTCGACTTTTCATTCGAATCAACCTTATTATAAATTTGATATATGATTGCCTTATTCATCATCGTTACCGGAGAAACCGTTTATATCTCACCACATTAGCAGTAAACTTACCAACAACTTCGTTGATCTTTGACTTTCCAAAAAATCATTATATTTATCGAAACCCTATCCGCATCTTGTAACGATAATTGCCATGCCAATTACCGAGAATCAGCCATCAGTATTTTAAAATCTCGCAGCGTTACTACATCAACAGTTATATGTATACATATAACCTTTATCTCTTAGAATTATGATCTTCCATTCTGAAATGCTGAAAAACATCCAGTCTATGAATCGATACTCGAAATGTTTAAAAAGCTGAATGAAGCAGCAAAAACTGTAAACGACCTTAACGGTCAAAAGTTTGATGATAAAGAATGGAGTGTTGGAAAAGCTCAAAGATTTTGATACTGAAAAATGAATTCAGCAAGTCATGAAAGAGACTCTGAACAAGGACTAAACTTGTACATAAAAGAATCCTGATGATTCTATTTCTGATGAAATCTTTAACGAATACCTTGCTCCTTAATCGCTCTAAATCATCGTGAATGAATTTCTTCATCACAATTTGATTCAAAAATTCTAAGATATTATCGTATCTTTCATTATTAATATCCTCAATATTTTTGAAGATATCTTTATAAATATTCTCGTTCGATATTAATTATCTCTCCGCACTATCTGTGTTATATCATAAAAGGAAACTGTCTTAGTTTCTATATTCTGTAAACCTTCGAGTTTAAAATAAGAATGCTTTTGAAGTAGTGTTGGAAATTGATGCATGAGTTAATATAATATAATGAAACTTGATCAACGTGATTATATTACAGTAAGTCATGCTGAGTTTCTAATGAAACGTGATGATTCACAGATCATAACGTCATCATGTGCCATGTTACACGACTCTTACATTCTACCTAATCTCCAAACATATCGAGAACATATCTTCCTGATAGTTCTATCTTTTCTCTTGAATTCTGGTAATTTAACCAATCAAGATCGTGCTATTACAATTTCTCTCTTAGAACATTAGTCATGTTCATTCGAAACTCCATACTTACGAATTCTGGACCATTAATTGCTTTACTAGAGGCCGAGAAGAGAATAAAAAGGCAAAGAGCTCCAAAATATAAGAGAAAATATAAAGCCCAATAACAACACGGAGGTTACAAACCGTGGATATTAATACGAATAGCAATATAAAGACACGGTAGAATTAAGAATAGTATCACCTCAAGGTAATAGTAGAAGTAAACAGATTTTTCTGGTGGAAGATTAAAAAGAAGGATGACAGAAATGATAATTAGGAAAATATCAAGGATTAGAACGGTATTAAGCATTTTCACAATTTTTTGATGTATGAACTAAGAAAGAAAGTATAAGAATGGTGAAAATAATGGAACGAAAGAGTTTAATTTATAATGAAAATATTAGACAGAGTAATCGAGGCAGATCACCATATTTAATTATAGAGATCTTAATTTCCTTACTCGCTGAAGAATCCAATCCTTTAGATTTCGAAGATTTTCTTTAGATCCCTTGAATTCTGGAAATCAACCGTGACCACGTCACCGGTTAAGACATACTTACATTTACTCATTTTCACTCTTTTGTGATAGCTTCAATTATACTCTCCGCGTAATCGAATTGTTTTATCCATATTACTCTATGGTAATAAAACTCTATTTATCAACTCATATTCATCATGAAAACATTTTTATTGTTAGCTATGACGACCTCACTCAAATTTCGGGGACGAAATTTCTTTAACGGGTAGGTACTGTGACGACCCGGAAATTTCCGATCAAATTTAAACTTAATCTTTATATGTTTCTGACATGATAAGCAAAGTCTATTAATTTGAATTTCAAAATTTTTGAACTATTTTATGAAATCATTTGACCTATGACTATCCCCGATGATTCACGAACTGTTATGTGTAAATAAATAAATATATACATATGTAAGTATGTATAATAATTTAAAATTTTTAACAAAAGTAAATATATAAAATAAGATACAAAAATAATTAAGTGTGATTTAAAATGAATATATATATGATTCCTATGTATAACTATTATATGTATATCGTAATATATATAATTTATAAATAATAAATATTTAATAAAAAAATTATTATATAACATATTATATGATTATTAAGTTTTACATAATTGATAACAATAAGTTAAAATATAATTGTTATAGCAATATTATTACTTCATTATCATGACTACTAATATTAATAACTAATATCGGTATCAGTTATATTATTATGGATAGTATATAGATATGAAATTTAACGCACTTAATTTGTTATCTTTACTAATAATTATTACTTTCATTATTAATATTGATATCGGTATTATTAATTTAAATATGAAATTTGATAAGCATAATTTATTAGTGTTATTATTATTAACATTATTATTTTCAAAAATCATTATTATTTAAAGTATCATTATTAATAATTATTATTAAACTTATTATTAAAACTATCATTATTGTTATTATATTATCATATTTTTTTTTATCATTCTTATTTTTATCAATAATATTATTATTATTATTTCTGTATTTATTATTATTATTATAGTCATATTATTATTACTATATTTATTAATTATTATAAATTATATATAAAGGCAAGAAATCGTACCAATCCCCTTTCACTTTATCAAATTTTCTTCTGATTGAATTAACATGTCGATTCCAACCCATAAACCAACAAGAATCAGTTACCAATCGATGTCTCCCTTTTATTTTTTATTTTTTTCCTGTCTGTTTCCTTTGGAACGAATAATCCTATCTACCATTTAATTATTAAAACAGTCGATTAATTCAGTTGTTAAGGAAGCCATTTGAGTTTTCTCCTTTATCAATATTAATTATAATAGCAAAGGCATAATTTATCTGTTAATATAAACAGAATAGTTTAAAAAGAAAATTCGTTACCTCTGTTTAGGTAACTTTTTGCTCATATTTCGATTTCAAATCAAACTGCAAAATCTAATAATGCAGATAGCTTAGGATTCATCTAATCAAACTTCCTGCAAAAATTCAAGTTTCAATTCTTTAAAGTGTGAATTTTGGAGTCAAAGTTCGAGTTTCAAAAGTCAAACAAAATGTTCTTGGTGAAATTCAAGTTTGTTTTAAGGTTTCTGGTTTAATTGATGATTGAGATAGATCCTAGGAATGATTTTAAACTTATTTTGTGTTATAACAATCAGCTAAAACTTTCGTAAAATCAAAAATCAATTCTTTTGTTTTCTTTCTTTTGAAACAGCGACGAACAAAGTTGTATATATATTTTTTTTATTTATTCCGTTGAATTATTTCGTAACTTTCAAATCCTTATCTGTTTCGTTTATTATTACTAAAACAAATAAAATATAGTTGTTACAAATTATAAACCCCTGATTGAATTTAAAACTTGATGATGATGAAGAGGGATAAACAGATAACTAGATATATATAAATACTGCTCGCGTTATAAAACAGAAAAACAAGCACAGCACGATGGTTTAGGACGGTGTCGGAGTTGCAAGTGGTCGCGGGTTTCAAGCCCCTGCAAGGGCTGTTATTTTTTTTTTAAAGAAACTCTATGAGGTAGTTCTTTTTATTATTATTATTATTATTATTATTATTATTATTATTATTATTATTATTATTATTATTATTATTATTATTATTATTATTATTATTATTATTATTATTATTATTATTATTATTATTATTATTATTATTATTATTATTATTATTGTCATTGTAATTATTATTATTATTAATGATTTTTGTTGATTAGGTTAATATAAATAATAGGGTTAATATTATTATCATTTTTGGTTATTACTAATTAATATCACTAAGCACTATTAGTATTATTATTATTATTAATATTGGTACAAATATTATTATTATTATTAATGTTATCATTAAATATTGTTATTAGTACTAAATATTATAGTTATTATTATTATTATTATTACTAATATGTATTAATTATCAATTTTCATTATTATTATTATAATCATAGTTAACTAAGAATATTGTTATTACTATTATTATTATCATTATTATTATGTTAACAGAAATACTATGATTAATAATATTATCATTTTGTTATTAAGTAATGTCATTAAGTATTATGAGGATCATTATTAGTATTATAATGAAAATAATAAAATTTACTATCATTTTTATTAATATTAATATTAGTAACATTTTAGAATTATTATTTTTATAAAAGTATTGCTATTAAAGATTACCATAAATAATAAGGTTGTACAATTAGTATTACTAAGTACTAAGTATTAATATCAAAAAGTATACTTTTCATTATCATTATTATTAAATTACTTAATTTATTAAAAACTACTAACATTACCATAAAAATTATCATTAAAACTATCATTATGAATAAACTCATTAATATTATAATTATTATTAACACTAGTATTATCATTATCATTATTTTAATCACTGCTAATATTATTTTAGTATTAATATAATTACTATGTTAACAAACTAATGAAATACATACATATAAAATATTTGATACATGTAACATAACAAAAGTATATTTCTATATAGTAATGATGAGATATATAAATTAATAATATAAAATTTTATAACTAATAATAATAAATATATATGTTCGATTACAAGAATATGTATTAATATATACACAAATGATATAGGTTCGTGAATCTGAGGCCAACCCTGCATTGTTCAGTTATTCAATGTTGTCATATGTATTTTTACTACAAAATACAGTATTGTGAGTTTCATTTGCTCCCTTTTTAAATGTTTTTACAATATATATTTTTGGGACTGAGAATACATGCGCTGCTTTTATAAATGTTTTACGGAATAGACACAAGTAATCGAAACTACATTCTATGGTTGGATTATCGAATTGAATATCACCCCTTTTAGCTTGGTAGCCTAAGAATTAGGGAACAGACACCCTAATTGACGCGAATCCTAAAGGTAGATCTACGGGCACTAACTCCCCCCATACTGGAAAATGGTATGCTTTAGTACTTCGAGTTTATATTAATACAGATGGATTTCTGTTTTGAAGATATTCTATATGCATTTTGTTAATGTCGGTTACCAGGTGTTCATTCCATATGAATGATTTTTAAACACTTGCAAGTGTATGATTATTGAATAATGAAAATCTTGTGGTCTATTAAAATTATGGAAATGGTTGATTATGATAAACTAATGAACTCACCAACCTTTTGGTTGACACTTGAAAGCATGTTTATTCTCAGGTATGAAAGAAATCTTCCGCTGTGCATTTGCTCATTTTAGAGATATTACTTGGAGTCATTCATGGCATAATTCAAAATACGTTGCATTCGAGTCATTGAGTTCATCAAGATTATTATTAAGTCAATTATAGTTGGATATATTATGAAATGGTATGCATTCCGTCAACTTTCGATGTGATGAAAGTTTGTCTTTTAAAAACGAATGCAATGTTTGTAAAATGTATCATATAGAGGTCAAGTATCTCGCGATGTAACCATATGTAATGTATTCGTCCAGATGGATTAGGACGGGTCTTTACACTTTTTTTTATCATAACTTGTAACAATTCAGTACCAAAATGCAAGCCTGATAAAAACAGTTGATCGGAATCAACACAAGTTGTATTAAAGCAAATAATCGGAATTTAAAACGCGAATTATAAATCGTAATTCACTTAACAAAACAACAATTTGATGTGAAAACCTAATAATTCTAAATATTTTTATTCTGTATTTAGATCGTTGATCTTTAAAAAACCAATAACCTTATAAAATTTAAACGGAAAAAATCGTTAGAAATAAAAATTAGGGTTTACAATTTGAAATTAGGGTTTTGAATTATGTTCGACTACAGATCCCTATTCCTCCAAACGTCGAGTATTACATCTCATACCTAATATGGTTGTAGATGTCTCTGAACATATAGCCTCCTGCTACATGTAAGAAATTGGAAGATTGAAAGCTCTTGTTGATTCAGGATTTTTTGTATCGAAATCCTGCAGAGTGGAGAGTGCTGTCGTTTTTTGTAATAATGGGATGTTCAACCTCCCGTATTTTTTTCATTAGAGGCTGTCAGTTAGATTTGAGGGTAGTTTTGTAATCGAACAAAAGAAATGGAGGAGAGAGACAAATGTTGAGTGATCAAGTAATCTAAAGGTTATTATTGAAAGATACCTTTTAATCCAATGGTCCTCTTTACTCCATTTAAATTTTTTTAATGTTGATTAGCAAAATTTGACTTTATTATTATATATAATATAGATATAGATATAGATATAGATATAGATATAGATAATAACAAATAAAGTTTTTTTCATATTGCTTGTGTTTTTATATAGTTGTTATTCATTGAAGGGTTAAAATTAAAAATAGGCTACAAACTTACACAAATGTACCGATGTCGCCCACAAACCCATTTTCGTCCTACTTTCGTCTACAAACTTTCAAAAAGTGTACCAATGTAAACAAAAACTTTCAAAAAGTGTACCAATGTAAACAAAAATGACTTGCTACCGGCTAAACCGGTTAAAAATGATATCAAATGAAATTTTGTAATTTAATTGATGTACTAGTATTCTCTCATCTTCAAGCTCAAAGATCAAAATCTTCATGTGATGATTTTTAAAGCAAACTGAAGTCATAAACGAGTTCACTATTAGAATTCTAGTGATCGTGATCAATCAGAACTCAATAACATCAACAAATTCATGGAGAATTGGATTGTTGTTCATCATTAACCGACTACTAAACTCGTTTTGGTCTCCAGAGTTATATAGCAATTTTTAGATCAAATTGAGATGATATTCTGATGTTCAAGTACTTCGTGAAGCTATTTGATGCTTCAAATCGAATTGAATAACATCACGGAATTCGAGATCTTAAAGTCAAATTTCGTAGCTATTTGGTCAACGAATTGATTAGCATGATTCTGTTAGTTTATGGTTGTTCTTATGATTTACGAAGGATATGTGAATGATTTGAAGCAACTTTGATGAAGGATTCAACAACTAAAAGATCCTAAATCGAAACTTCATCATTCAAGTTCATAAGGATGAGTTCGCCACTGTTCATCATCTTATTACGCCATATCTTCATGTTTTGGATCTGATTTGTTTACAAGCAGCCTTAGTCGCCAGTTATTGTTGAAGTTTCAATTGATTACAAGTGAATCGAACTGCTAAATTTCTCAATTGAATCTTCATCTTCTTTCGTACCAAATTCATTGATTTGTTTACAAACTGTGACTGTTCATCATGTTTTTTACAAATTCATTCTTTAGTTGAAATAATCAGCGATGTATTTGATAGAGTAAATGAATCACGAATTTGAAACTAAATAATGTTAGGAATCATCAATTTGTGTTGATAAACAACATTTGATGCAATTAACATTTTAAGCTTCATGAAGATGAAGAACAAGATGCTTATTTAGGTGCTGATGATGATGTATTGACAAAATATATATATATATATATATATATATATATATATATATATATATATATATATATATATATATATATATATATATATATATATATATATATTATCAGGTTAAAATTAGTATTTAACAAGTCAAAACTATAAAATATTTATATTAGCACATTTTTTCCAAGTTTGTAGGCGACAGTAGGACGGAAATGAGTTTGTGAGCGACATCGATACATTTGTGTAAATTTGTAGCCTATTTTTGGCTTTAACCCTTCATTGAAACATACAAGATACAAGCTAGGGTTCTTCTTTGAAGCAACCTTCCTTACGAGAACGTAGTGTGAATCATAATATAATCTCGTGTACGAATCACAACCTTAAATGCATCCCACTTTGCCATGCATTATTTAGTTAATTGTCATTGATAAAATTAGACAAAATTGTAAAAATGCTACTCGTGTTTGTCCATTTTTACCCTTTTCATCCTTAATTTTAAAAAAGTACAATTTTCATCCTTAATAGCGTAAATGTGTCTCAATTCAGCCCATGCGTTAACGAATGGCTAAATTGTCCGTTAGTTTAGGCTCGTACATATCACGTGATTATAAACCCCTATTTAATATATACGCAGTATAATGAATGCACCCCTAACAGTTTGTCTTCGTTCTATACCCATACAAAACTTCCCTAAATCAACCTTCGATCCTAATTCAGAAAATATGTGTATTGTGTTTGTAGTAGTCCGTTGATGTTATGCGAGGTGTATATAAAATAGCTATTAAATTTTACTAGGAAATACTATTAAATACGATACAATTTTACACAAGATATTTATTTATTTAGAGAATGGATATACTTAAACCTTGCTACAACACTTATAGGCAGTGTACCTAATCGTACAGTAGTGTAGTTTTTAGTAAGTCCGGTTCGTTCCACAGGAAAAAAAATCTTTAAACAAAGCTTAACGCTATATTAGTTTAATTTATAAAAATACAAATATATATAAGTAATATTATTATTATAAAGGGGGGGTTTTACCGTTTAATGACCGGTTTGTCGATTTTTAAAACTTTAGTCGCAGTTAAAACAAAATGTAAAATATTAAATAAATAAAAGACTTAATTTAAAGCTTAAAATAAATAACGATAATGAAATTTCGATAAATAAAAGTGCGATAATTAAAAAGTACGATAATTAAAAGTGCAATTAAATACAATAACAATAAATAAAAGTGCGATAATTAGAAGTGCAATTAAATATAAAATAAAGAAAATTAAATATGAAATAAAAGAATTATGCTTATTTAAACTTCCGTAATCATGATGTTTGACGTGTTGATTTTAGTTTTATGCCCATGGGTTAATTGTCCTTTGTCCTGGATTATTTAATATGTCCGTCTGGTTTTTGTCCATAACAGTCCATCAGTCATAAATATAAAGTGCGAGTGTCCTCAAATTATCCTTATACCCGAAGTTAAATATTCCAACTAATTGGGGACTTAAACTGTAACAAGGTTTTATTACTTTGTTTAATAATTACACCAGGATATCGACTGCGTGTAACCCAAGGTTTTAATACTTTGTTATCAATTATGCCAAGTGTCCTTATACATAATTTCACCCCTGTTTTAATAATTCTAGTGACTATTAATCCATTCCCGTGTCCGGTTAAATGAACGATTATTCGTACATATAAATACCCCGCCCATCGTGTCCGATCGAGTGTATATGGTTATTTATAGGGACGTCCAATTGTAAATCTTTATATTAAAATTAACAAATTATCATTTAGTTAAACAAATATAAAGCCCATTAATAGCCCATAGTCTAATTTCCACAAGTGTCGTTCTTTTGTCCAAACCCCAATTATGGTACAAAGCCCAATTACCCAATTTTAATATTTTTAGCCCAACATCATGATTACTTCGTTTTAATTAAGCATAATAATAACTTAGCTACGAGACATTAATGAAAATAATATAAACATAACTTACAATGATTAAAAATAGCGTAGCGTTACACGGATAGAATTTCGACTTACACCCTTACAACATTCGCTAACATACCCTTATTATTAGGATTTAAAATTAAAATTAAAATTAAAATATAAATTATATATATATATATATATATATATATATATATATATATATATATATATATATATATATATATATATATATTTACGTATATATTGAGAGAGAGATAGATTATGGATATTAAAAATGATCAAACTGCGTTGCCTTTTATAGGGATTTGAGTCCAGGGAATCTCCGCGAGTCGCGGCCTTTTCCTTCTTTGAACTCCGCAAGTCGCGGAGTTCGATTTTACAGCTCACACCATTTTGGAGCCTTTCTTGCCGACGGATTATTATATAAATATAATATATATATATATATATAATTTATATAATTAATTATATATTATATTATATTTATATACATAGTTAACTTGTAATTTTTAGTCCGTTGCGTCGAGCGTTGAGAGTTGACTCTGGTCCCGGTTCCGGATTTTCGAACGTCCTCGCGTACAATTTAATATCTTGTACTTTGCGTTTTGAATCTTGTACTCTTGTAATTTCGAGACGTTTCTTATCAATAATTGGAACCTCTTTGATTGTATTTTGTACTTTTGAGCTTTTTGGTCGTTTGCGTCTTCAATTCGTCGAATCTGTCTTTTGCCTTCACCTTTTATTATTTAAACGAATATCACTTGTAAATAGGACAATTGCAACTAAAAGCTTGTCTTTCTTGAGGAATAATGCTATGAAATATATGTTCGTTTTTAGCATTATCAAATATTCCCACACTTGAGCGTTGCTTGTACTCAAGCAATATAGTCTTGAAATACTAGAATCACTTCTTTATTCTTCACACTTTGTACATCAGTGATTTCTTTACGGCGGTATAAACAATGGTAGTAACGATGTGGTTTACAGTCCCACATGACTATAAAATTTTGATCCTTTAAGGAAATTGGATCTTTATGAAAACATTTGATCTTTTTGAAAATTCAATCTAGCTTTAACCCTAGATAAGTTTTCCGGAATAACCCTTCACCGGTGTTTGCAAATTCTTTTTGTGGGTTTGGTGGGTTTCGGATTTAAAATTTTAGCTCAAAACTTGTGGTTTTGTGTCACCCACTTGCTAACCTTGTATTGAGAAAGCAACACATCCAGTTTACTTGTTCCGTATATTACCTTTCGGTAAACTACCGTCCGGTTGTAAAGGAAAGCGTTGAACAAGCACTGTTTAAGGCAATGTCCCCTGACATGCTTTTAATTATGGTCTATAACGTGTCGGACGCAATTACTATCCTTTGTAGGAGCAATGGTAAATCTCACCCTTATAATTTTTTGGTCTGGCACAAGGTCCTGTCTTTGACCATGCTATGCAACCACCGTTCTTACGGTTAACACCCGATTTAGTTCAGGTGACCTAATGAATTCCAGGTGAATTCCTAGGATTTTACGTTCAATGGTAATGAACGCATTGAAAATGGGTTTTCAGAAAACAAATCGGTTTATAATTTGATCAAAATATTTTCTCGTTCAAGCTCGAGTTTAGATATCATTGAATTCCATTTGTTTGTAATTCTCAATCTTTAAGGTCAATCTCTAGGATTGAGTAATATCAGTCTTAAAAGCTGATTTTTGATCTTTAAGGAGATTATCCTTTCTGGGGATCTGATTCATTAGTCTTATCCAGCTAATTTGCACGGCGCCCTCCCCATTTTACAAGACAGATCCTCTCATGGTTAGGATAAGTCTGACCACTTGGCGACCCTGTTTGATGCTGAGGTCCGTGGATTTCCTGCTGATTTTAGTGATGACTTTTCTAGGTTTTTCGTCAACCTACAGCTGGTCTGGACGACAACTTCATGACCTAAATCAGGAAGCGCGTTTCTTTTTCGGAAGACTTTACTTCCTTTTAATGATGGAATTGATTCATCGTGTAGATCCATCTTTCTTACAGTAAATCGGGTAAAACTTTTTAGTTTAGTCCAAAGCAAAAGTATCTTTAATATGTGACATATGTTTAAAATAACTTGGTAAATTTTCCCACACTTGGCTTTTATTTTCCTTTTTATTGTCCTCTATTCCATTTTAAATGAATTTTAACATTTTGGTTTGTTTCTCAATTTATGTCCTTTCCGAGATAACAATTATTTCGGTGTTAACACCTAGTTTTATCGTTCATAAATATGTATAAACATGATTTTGAGTTCATTTAATTGAAAATTTTGAAAAATTTTACTAGAATTGGGTAGTCAGTATATAAGACTAGGGCTGTTCTTTATTATCAGAGAGCACTAGATTCTAATACAACTACTACTTTACTAGTATTTCTAATGGTAACCAAGTGTATAAAGTAAAAATTTTAAAATCCGAAAGAAATTAACCCCTTCCCACACTTAAGATCTTGCAATGCCCTCATTTGCAAGAAATCAGTAACAATTTAAAACATTGAGGGTGATTAGCGTAGAAAAATGATTAAATTTTACCAAAGTTTCCAAACATATTGGCATTTGTTTTCTGAATGATAAATGGTGCATATCATTTGTTCATTCCGTCTTGTTGTTATTTCACATATATTTTGCATCTTGTCGTCAAAATTAGTTGTTTTTGCTAAACTTAATGCCAGTCTTTGAAAATGCGTTGTTTTACCCTGTTGTGTACATAAGATAAACTGCAAACATATATACATATTTTTGAAGTTTGGTATATTACCCCACATTCAAAAATTATTAAAATCTAATAATAAAAGTTAGAAAATTATAAAAACTATTACAATATTAACATAAGTATTAAATGTATCAACATTACAAATAATAAAATAAATAAAACTAAGTAGACTAGGGATGATACTGATACCAGTAGGGGTTCCATGCATAACCGTATGTGTTATAGAATGCTTCGGCTGGGTTATACGTAGGATACAGTGGTTAGATCTCTATAGACCAGGGAGGAAATACGGGCGATGGAGTAGGAATATAGTTTCTACCTACATGTTGGCAATGAGCTATGATTTGGTTTTGATGAACTTGCCAATCTTCAAATGCTCTATGTCTAGCATTTTCATACTCTTGTGAAGCTATAAACCTTTGCATTTCTGTCATTTCATTTCCCCCTCCCACATTACCTGGCTGTTGGTTTCTCTCAACCTGTGGATGTCTACCATGGTATTGTACTGCGGCGTTATTTTGCCTCTTCAAAACTTTAGCACCATGGTATACATTTAAACCAATTGTATCGTGGGGTTCTGGTTCTTCGATTAATAATCCCCCCGACTTATATCCACATTGAGATACTCAGCAATTAGAGTAATAAATATACCATCTCCTATTATACTGTGCGGTCTCATCCCCCTAACCATAGCTGATAAATAATAACCCACACAATAAGGTATACTTACAGCGCTTTGTGGGTCTCGAATACACATGTGGTAAAACAAATCCTGTTCATTTACCTTTTCCTTATTCTTACCTCGTTGTGTAATCGAATTGGCTAAAAACCTATGAATTACTCTTAACTCAGCTCTGTCTATATCCAAATAAGAGTAATTTCCCCCTTTAAATCGGTGATGGCTAGTCATTTGACTCCATACACCATGCGTATCAAAATTTTCATCAATTTTCCTACCATTTAGTATCAACCCTCGACAATCGGCAGATGCTAGTTCCTTAGGCGTATATATACGTAAGGCCTGAGCCATGTCTAGTAGAGACATGTGTCGCATCGAACCTTCTAACAAAAATCTAATAAAAGATCGATCGGTTAAACTAACTACCCGATCATTTATTTCTATACTACACAATAATTCTTCACACCATACTTTATATACAGGCCTACGCATGTTGAATAAACGTACCCAATCGTTAAAAGTAGAATTACCATACCTCTGTGTAAGTAATTCTCTAATTGGCCCGGCCAATTCTACAGCTTCTAACGGTTCCCATTCTATTACCCTAGGTACTTCAACAGCTTTAGAATGAAGAGTATGCAAGCCCCTTTGGTATTTTAGATAATCTATCCAAAGTCTGTCAAATCTCAAGTTCGGGTGCAAATTCTCCACGTGCATATCTGAAAATATCATAACTGGATGAGGTATATCTTGTTTATAATAGCTATCAACATCCTGTTGTTCCGCATTCTCAGGAGGAGCATTGTGAGCTTGGGATGAAGATTCACCCCTTTCAGTCTGCAAAACACATCAAACACAATTTTTTTGTGCATCCAAAACGCATTAGTGTCAGCAAAATCATCAATCAAAATAATTACAATGACATGTCCAATTTATATCAAACTTATGCTCATTTTCATATTTTTATCAAATCTACACTTTTTCAAATAAGCATATACGAAAATGTTCACCAAGTTCATAAGCATTCAACTCAAATAACATGTCAAAATAATCATTATTAGCAATTAAACAAGTTTCAAATGGCATTATCTCTCAAAAATCAAGTTCATGAATTTTAGACTTGAAAAAGTCCACTTTAATTCTCAAAATCATGTTTAGGCTCAAAGTTTAGATCATTTAACTACCTAAACATGTTACACTACTTAATTTAGCAACAATTCATGACAAAAATCGGCCATAACCTGTTTATATCAAAAAGCCCCAAATTGCTCAAGAACACAAACCCTAGATTACTCAAAATTTGAAGTTTAAGGCTTCTAATCATGTTAAATAGCATCAATCTAGGTTATACAAGCATAATACATAAGCAATTTAAGCATAATTACACTAAAAAGCATCAAAATCGAATTGGGTATAAAATTGCTCAAGAACACTAATTTTCGGATTAAAGGGTGTTTTGGTGTAGAAATTTACCGTTTTCCTTGAGTAATTCCTTGATAGCATCCTTCTCAACATGATTTTAGTAAAAAATGTGATGATTAATGGTGAAAAAATTCGGATTTTAGAGGTGATTTTCGGGTATTTTTGCAGTTTTTGTGGGTGGTAGTGTGCAACTGATCTGTTTCCAGCGTTTTTATTTTTGTTCTGAATTTTGGTCTCTCCGCGACTTGCGGTGTTTTTGTTCTTCAAACTCCGCGAGTCGCGGCGTTTGGTTTTTTTTTTTTTTTAATAAGCCTTAACTTATAAAACAAATATAAAATAAATTTAAAATTTTGTTTGCCTTTGTTTTAGGATGAGGTCGTTTCAGATCGATGTCCTAGTCTGTCCCTCGACAAAATTTTAAAATTTGTCTTTTTCAAGCGATTGTTTTAAAAGCTTAGATTTTTGGGTTTTTTTTTAAATATTTTTGGCATACTTTAATTCAATAAGATTAAAAATAATGATAATAAAAGTTCTCGTCCCTCCCTCGGGTAAAGCAGTTTCGGTTCAAAGACCTAGTCTTCAACTCACGACGAATTTTAAAAATCATATTTTTAACTTAACGAAATAAAGTAAATTTTTGTTTTTAAATTCACACCAAACTTAAATTTAAAATGCATAAAATTAAAAATTCACACCAAACTTAATTTTAAAATGTATAAAATTAAAAATTCATATTTTTAAAAATTAAAAATTCACACCAAACTTATATTATATTTTTGTTTTTATACATACAAACTTAAAAATATCAATTGTTCAAATATTTATAATTTTAAATATATTAATTTAAAAAGTTTACAATATTAATTTAAGATTTATATATTAATTTTAAAAACATGGTAAAAATAAAATTAAAAATCTTTTTGGTCTTTTATCCCACTTTAATCAATCAAATATTATCAAAAATATGCGCCCCTCTTTTCGGTAAAGTAATTTCGGTTCCATGACCTAATTTAACTCATGACGAATTTTTGAAATATTTTGGGTTGATTGATTAAAGATATTTATACCTTAAGAATAAACGTTAAATTTCGCAGTGATGTAATAAATTTTTTGTATGATATCAATAATTTCGGTCGCCAAACCTAATTTTATTCAATACCAATTTAATACTTTATAGCGAACAAATTAGCGTTTATTATCAAAAGGTTAAAAATAAAAATAAAAACTGTACAGACTTACCTGTGAGATAGTATTCTTAGTGATATGATCTATTCCATTCATAAGATAGTCGGTTTAATTGATTTTCCATGGCTACATAGGCGTAACCTCGAGCATTCAGTGTTTTTTCTTCTAAACATATGAACGGTCCATCTCTGCATAAAGTAACAAATTCGGTGTTTGAATAGGTTTGATTATTTGAACATTTACCTCCATGTGACCATTTTCCGCATTTGTGACATTTTTCAAGGTGTCGTGCTCTTCTTTTCGCTGCGGATTTTGATTTTCCTTTACCAAATTGTAACTTATTATCTTCGCATCTGGATTCTTTTCTTACTCCGTCCAATCTTTCTCTGATTACTGATACTAGTTCACTCGGAAGTGTGGCATTATTACGTTTAGTGATCAAAGCGTGTAGCATTAGACCATGGTTTAGTTCACAGGAAGTCTTCATTTCGTAAAAACCTAAAAAAAAATAAAAATTCAGAATGGGGGGAGAAGACTAGTTCTTTAGGGTCTGCTAGGGAAAGACCATTCGGGTTCCATTTTCGAGAACTACACGAAAACAGAAAATCTAACTCTAACAGAATTACATAAACCTTTAAAGACTTGATTCTCCCCACACTTAGTTAGCTGTGGTATCGAAATTGTGATTAACTTCGTTGTCAACTTCCATTGGACTATCTATGTAATGTTTAACTCTGTGACCATTAACTTTAAAATCAATCCCATTTGAATTTATTAATTCTACTGTTCCGTATGGGAAAACTCTTTTGACTATGAATGGTCCAGACCATCTTGATTTCAATTTTCCAGGAAATAGCTTGAATCGCGAATTAAAAAGAAGAACTCTGTCTCCTTCTTTAAATTCTTTTGAACTTCTAATTCTTTTATCATGCCATTTCTTCGTTCTTTCTTTATAGATTAATGAATTTTCGTATGCTTCATGTGTTAATTCTTCTAATTCGTTTAGTTGACTTAACCGTAGACGTCCAGCTTCATGTAAATCAAGATTACATGTCTTCAAAGCCCAAAATGCTTTGTGTTCAATTTCTACTGGAAGATAACATGCTTTTCCATAAACGAGTCTAAAAGGTGTGGTTCCAATTGGAGTTTTGTAGGCTGTTCTAAAAGCCCAGAGTGCATCCTCCAATTTTATGGACCACTCCTTCGGATTTGATCCTACGGTTTTCTCTAGAATATGTTTTAAAGCTCGGTTGGTATTTTCAACTTGTCCACTTGTCTGTGGATGATAAGCAGTGGAGATTTTATGAGTTACTCCATATCTTTTAAGAACTTTCTCAAGTTGATTATTACAGAAATGAGTTCCCCGATCACTTATTAAAGCTTCCGGTGTTCCAAACCTTGCAAAAAGACGTTTTAAAAAATTGACTACAACTCGTGCATCGTTAGTTGGGAGAGCTTGTGCTTCCGCCCATTTAGATACATAATCAATGGCTACGAGAATATAGAGATTATTATGAGATTTTGGAAATGGACCCATAAAGTCAATACCCCAAATATCAAATACTTCACATACTTGAATGACATTTTGTGGCATTTCATCACGTTGACTTATTTTTCTGGCCCTTTGACAAGCATCACAGGATTTGCAAAGAAGGTGTGCGTCTTTGTAAATTGTAGGCCAATAGAATCCAGCATCATAAACTTTTCTTGCTGTTAGTTGAGGCCCATAATGCCCTCCTGTTGGTCCTGTGTGACAATGGTTTAAGATTTTACTAGCTTCATCTCCGAATACACATCGGCGTATTATTCCATCTGAACAACTTTTAAACAAATGTGGATCTTCCCAGAAATAGTGTTTTATATCACTGAAGAATTTCTTTCGTTTTTGGTACGATAATCCTTTTTCAAGGAATCCACATACTAAGTAGTTTGCATAGTCTGCAAACCATGAAATTTCATTATAATCTATCTTCAATAGATATTCATCAGGAAAGTTGTCTAGTATGGCCGATTCATTTAGAACTTCTAATCCGGGATTTTCAAGACGAGAAAGATGATTAGCGGCGAGATTTTCTGCTCCTCTTTTATCTCGGATTTCAATATCGAACTCTTGTAAGAGTAAGATCCAATGGATTAATCTTGGTTTAGCATCTTGTTCGAAAATAGGTATCTAAGAGCAGAATGGTCGGTATAGACCACCGTTTTTGCTAGAACGAGATATGATCGAAATTTGTCAAAAGCAAAGACAATAGCAAGGAGTTCTTTTTCAGTAGTTGTGTAATTTGTTTGTGCTCCTTGTAATGTCTTACTAGCATAATATATAGGTTGAAATCGTTTTTCAATCCTTTGTCCTAAAACGGCTCCCATTGCAAAATCACTTGCATCGCACATTAGTTCAAACGGTAGATTCCAATTCGGTGTTATCATGATCGACGCATTAGTGAGTTTCTCTTTAAGAATATTAAAAGATTTGATGCATTTATCTGAAAAGATGAATGGAGCATCCTTTTCTAGGAGTTTATTCATAGGAGTGGCAATTTTAGAAAAATCTTTTATGAAACGTCGGTAAAAACCGGCATGCCTTAGAAAACTCCTAACTCCTCTAACATTGGTGGGATGTGGAAGTTTAGCAATTACATCTACTTTAGCTCTATCCACTTCAATTCCTTCCTTTAAAATTTTATGTCCAAGAACGATGCCTTCTTTAACCATGAAATGGCATTTCTCCCAATTAAGTACTAGATTTGATTGTTCGCATCTAATAAGCATTCGTTCAAGATTAACTAAACATGATTCAAATGTATCACCGAAGACTAAAAAGTCATCCATGAAAACTTCCATGCATTCTTCTATCATGTCGTGAAAAATCGCCATCATGCACCTTTGAAAGGTTGCAGGGGCGTTGCAAAGTCCAAATGGCATGCGTTTGTAAGCAAAAGTACCATAAGGGCACGTGAATGTGGTTTTCTCTTGATCTTCGGGTGCTATTGGAATTTGAAAGTATCCGGAAAAACCATCTAGAAAACAATAGTAACTATTTCCGGCTAACCTTTCCAACATTTGATCAATAAAAGGTAAGGGAAAGTGATCTTTTCTGGTGGCGTCATTTAATTTTCTATAATCAATACATACACGCCATCCTGTTACAGTCCTAGTAGGAATAAGCTCATTTTTCTCATTTGTAATAACAGTCATGCCACCCTTCTTAGGCACGCATTGAACTAGGCTTACCCATGGACTATCAGAAATTGGATAAATTAAACCTGCATCTAGCAGTTTAATTATTTCTTTTTTAACAACATCTTGCATATTAGGATTTAGTCTTCATTGGCGTTGCACATACGTTTTATGACCTTCTTCCATAAGGATTTTATGTGTGCAATACGAAGGACTTATTCCTTTGATATCATGAATCTTCCATGCAATAGTTGGTTTATGAGCTTTCAACACAGAAATGAGTTGTGATTTCTCATTTTCAGTAAGAGAAGACGATATTATTACAGGTAATTCAGATTCACCATGTAAATAAGCGTATTCCAAATGGTTTGGAAGTGGCTTTAACTCTAATGTCGGAGGTTCTTCTATCGATGATTTGTATCGATATCTGTCTTCTTCTTTTAGCATTTGAATTTCTTCTGTTGTTGGTTCATATCCATTTGCTATTAGTGTGGCTAACATTTCAGGTTCATCAATTGGTTCAGTACTTTCTCCTAAAGAACATTCTCCTGTTCCTTGTAATTCTGGAAATTCTTCTAACAATTCTGCATGTGAGTCTATAGTTTGAATATAATAGCATGTATCATCTGCAGATTGCGGTTATTGCATTGCTCTATCAATTGAAAAGGTAACACGCTCGTCCTCTATTATTAGGGTCAGTTTCTTACCAAACACGTCTATCATTGCTTTAGCCGTGTTTAAGAATGGTCTTCCTAAAATGAGAGGAACTTGAGAATCTTCTTCCATGTCCAGAACAACAAAATCTACTGGAAATACTAAAGTACCAACTTTAACTAGCATGTTCTCCATTATCCCTCTAGAATATTTTATTGATCGATCGGCTAGTTGTATACTTATTCTTGTTGGTTTCAATTCTCCAAGGTCTAGTTTAGCGTATAGTGAATACGGCATTAAATTTATACTAGCACCTAAATCTGCCAATGCTTCTATTGAACTAAGACTACCCAGAAAACATGGAATTGTGAAACTTCCTGGATCAGATAGTTTTTCTGGTATCTTATTCAACAGCACTGCTGAACAATTAGCATTCATAGTAACAGTCGAGAGTTCTTCCATTTTCTTTCTATTTGAGATTAGATCTTTCAAGAATTTAGCATATCTAGGCATTCCTGAAATCACATCAATGAAAGGAAGATTGACATTTATTTGTTTAAACATATCCAAGAATTTGGATTGCTCGGCTTCAAGTTTCTCTTTTTTCATTTTACTCGGGTAAGGAAGTGGTGGTTGGTATGGTTTAACATAAGGTTTAGCCTTAACTGTGTTATCTTCATTAACCTTTTCAACTATCGGTTCTTTTTCCTTATCTTGATCAGGTTGTGGTTCTTGTGGAGTAGGAATAGTTTCATCAGAAGTTACAGGTATTTCAGGTGGTTTAAGTGTTGTACCACTTCTTGTGGTAATGGCTTTAGCTGTTTCATTCCGGGGGTTTGCATTTGTATCACTAGGTAAACTTCCCGATTTTCTTTCACCTATTAACCTTGCTAGGTTACTTACTTCTTGTTCCAAGTTTTGAATAGAAGCTTGTTGATTTCTAAATGCTTGAGCATTTTGTTCATTAGTTTGTTTCTGAGATGTGAAAAACTGCGTTTGAGTTTCAACTAGCTTTGTCATCATATCTTCTAAATTCAGCTTTTTATCATCGGTTTGTGGTGGTTTGTTTTGAAAATTAGGTCTTTGTTGGTTGTAAGTATTATTGGATATTTGTTGATTGCTAGGACCTTGTTGGTTGTTGTATGAAACATTTCTGTTATAATTCTGGTTTTGATTGTAAATCGGTCTTGGCGGTTGATAATTATTCTGATAATTATTTCCAGGCCTTTGGTTTATGTATGAAATATTCTCTGTTTGTTCCATTGTTAGCTCAATACTGAGACAATCTTTTGTCAAATGTGGTCCTCCACACTGCTCACAACTAATTCGTATTGAGTGGATATCTTTAGTCATCTTTTCCATTCGTCTCTCGACAGCATCTATCTTTGCGGAAATGGAATATAAGTCATGGCTAGAATCGGCTCTAGCTGCTTTAGATGATCTAATGATATCTTTTTCTTGGTGCCACTCATGTGAGTGGGAAGCAGTGTTATCAATAATTTTATAAGCATCAGTTTCGGTTTTCTTCATAATAGAACCACCAGCTGCAATATCTATGTCTTTCCTTGTAGTGATGTGGCATCCTTGGTAGAATATTTGTACTATTTGACAGGTGTCTCAACCATGTTGCGGACATCCTCTCAATAACTTTCCATATCTTGTCCACGCCTCATATAGAGTTTCATTCAGTTTCTGTGTGAACGTAACAATTTCTCCTTGAAGTCTTACGGCTTTAGATGCTGGAAAGAATTGTTTAAGAAATTTTTCAACTAAAACGTCCCATGTATCAATCGCCCCTTCAGGTAACGATTCTAACCAATCTTTGACTTCTCCCTTTAAAGTCCAGGGAAATAACATGAGATATATCTGTTCATCCTCCACTTCTCTTATTTTAAATAGTGTGCAGATCCTATTAAAGGTACGAAGATGTTCGTTTGGATCTTCCTTCGACGCACCACTAAATTGGCATTAATTAGTCACCATGTGTAGAATTTGTCCTTTGATTTTATAATCTAGCGCATTAATGTCAGGATGAGTAATTGCGTGACCTTGGCCAGTGCGTTTAGCTCTCATTCGGTCTTCCATGCTTAAAGGTTCCAGATTTTCCATAATTGAATTTGTTGAATCGGAATCACTAGAGGATTCTGATTTAATAGTTTGTTCTTCAACAATCTCTGTTTGAATGATTGGTGGTTCCGGAGGAAAAATTATTGGTTCAGGATCTATGAATTGTCCCTGAATATTCTCCGGATTCTCAATTGTGAGGTCGGGTTCAAAAAATGGATTATCGAAAATTTGAATTGGAGTACTTGGTCGACTGGATGACGATTCTAAAGAAAAATCAACGGCGGTAATATTTGCTAGATGTCTTGATCTAGTTACAGTTGGTGAACGTACAAAGGGTGGTGAACGTCTTGCTCGGTGCATTCACTGAATATCCTATTAGTTTTTAAAAAAGAAAGAAAATTATATAAGTTATCCAATTAATAGACTTTTCTGATTTTGCCCACGTTTCGAATAGCCAAAAGATGCAGCAGAGGGGCATGATTCGTTTGGTCTCAATATAATTGAGGACTGTTTGGCTCCAATAACCCGGTCCACGTACAAATCCAACTATTACTACGAACCAGAAAATTTTTATGTCTATCAATTTAACCACTTAAAATAAATTTTCGTAATTTAAAGAAATTTAGATAACAAGTAGAATAAAAATCTATGTCCTAAAACTAGAATAGCGAGAAATAAGAAAGAAAAAGAGCGCGTCGAAAAAGAAAAGAATTGAAAAATAAAAGGCGTCGAAAAATAAGAAAGAAAAAGAGTGACTTATAGAACTTAAAAATACTCGACTAACCCAACCTTATTACTATCACTAACTTAAAATTAAAATTGCAAATTGAGATTACTAATTGGAGTGATAATTGATACATAGGTAAAAGGTGTCGAAAAATAAAAATAAGAAAGTAGCGCGTTGAAACTTAAAAAGGAACTAAAAACTAAAAACTAAAAATTAAAAATTGCGTCTAAAAATATTAAAGCTTACAAGTAAAACTATATCTCAAATGGCAATAACTTAAAAAAGAACTAAAACTTAAAAAGGCGTCGCAAAATTCTAAAGCACCTAAATCTTAGTCTAAAGAAAAAACACTTAAGTGATTTTACGGCAAGGCCTAAAAATCTATAAATAAAAATAACTATGGCAAAAACTATATTTTAAAACTAAAAATGAGCGAAAAATACAAATATTACGCTAAAATAATTAAAAAGAGACAAAATATAAAAATATACTAAAAGTTGTAAAAAGTACAATTTTTATAAAAATATTATTTTTATGTTATTTATTTATTAAAACTATTAATTTTACAATTTAATTAAACTAATTAAACAAAATAATAATAAAAACTATAATAAATAATTAATTAAAACCTAATTAGTGTTTTATAATAATAATTATAATAATTACCTCGTAATTAATTGTTGACTAGGGTTTCTGTCGGTGTCAGAGTGGCTCCGCGAGTCGCGGTTCCACCTGGCAAAAATCTCCGCGAGTCGCGGTGAATGAAAATTCAGATCAGGTGCAGTATTAAATTCGACGTTTTACTTTCTTTTTTTTTTAAATTTCTGTTTTATATTTTCTGTTTTAATAAAAATATTTATATAATAAAAACTTATATTAAAAAACTAAAATAAAAATAGAAATACTTTATAATTTTATAAATAAAAAAAATCTTAAAAATAGATTTATATATATATATATTTTTCGGTTTTTGATTTTATGTTTTAATAAAAATAAAATATTTAAATAAAACTTATATTTTTTTAAAAAAATAAAGAAACTTTATAAAACTTAATTATTTAACAAACTCTTAAAAATATTTAAATTTTTTGTTTTCTTTTCTATGTTTTCGAATATTTAAAACGTATTTTTACAAAAACGTATTTTTATAAAAGTAAACTAAAAATAAATTTTTTTTTTATTATTTAGCGTTGCGCTTCCGGCTTTTAAGCAAGAAATTGAGTCCCCGGCAGCGGCGCCAAAAATACTTGATGTTATGCGAGGTGTATATAAAATAACTATTAAATTTTACTAGGAAATACTATTAAATACGATACAATTTTACACAAGATATTTATTTATTTAGAGAATGGATATACTTAAACCTTGCTACAACACTTATAGGCAGTGTACCTAATCATACAGTAGTGTAGTTTTTAGTAAGTCCGGTTCGTTCCACAGGAAAAAAAAATCTTTAAACAAAGTTTAACGCTATATTAGTTTAATCTATAAAAATACAAATATATATATAAGTAATATTATTATTATAAAGGGGGGTTTTTACCGTTTAATGACCGGTTTGTCGATTTTTAAAACTTTAGTCGCAATTAAAACAAAATGTAAAATATTAAATAAATAAAAGACTTAATTTAAAGCGTAAAATAAATAACGATAATGAAATTTCGATAAATAAAAGTGCGATAATTAAAAAGTACGATAATTAAAAGTGCAATTAAATACAATAACAATAAATAAAAGTGCGATAATTAGAAGTGCAATTAAATATAAAATAAAGGAAATTAAATATGAAATAAAAGAATTATGCTTATTTAAACTTCCGTAATTATGATGTTTGACGTGTTGATTTTAGTTTTATGCCCATGGGTTAATTGTCCTTTGTCCTGGATTATTTAATATGTCCGTCTAGTTTTTGTCCATAACAGTCCATCAGTCATAAATATAAAGTACGAGTGTCCTCGTCAAATTATCCTTATACCCGAAGTTAAATATTCCAACTAATTGGGGACTTAAACTGTAATAAGGTTTTATTACTTTGTTTAATAATTACACCAGGATATCAACTGCGTGTAACCCAAGGTTTTAATATTTTGTTATCAATTATGTCAAGTGTCCTTGTACATAATTTCACCCCTGTTTTAATAATTCTAGTGACTATTAATCCATTCCCGTGTCCGGTTAAATGAACGATTATTCGTACATATAAATACCCCGCCCATCGTGTCCGATCGAGTGTATATGGTTATTTATAGGGACGTCCAATTGTAAATCTTTATATCAAAATTAACAAATTATCATTTAGTTAAACAAATATAAAGCCCATTAATAGCCCATAGTCTAATTTCCACAAGTGTCGTTCTTATGTCCAAACCCCAATTATGGTACAAAGCCCAATTACCCAATTTTAATAATTTTAGCCCAACATCATGATTACTTCGTTTTAAATAAGCATAATAATAAATTAGCTATGAGACATTAATGAAAATAATATAAACATAACTTACAATGATTAAAAATAGCGTAGCGTTACACGGACAGAATTTCGACTTACACCCTTACAACATTCGCTAACATACCCTTATTATTAGGATTTAAAATTAAAATTAAAATTAAAATATAAATTATATATATATATATATATATTTACGTATATATTGAGAGAGAGAGAGAGATTATGGATATTAAAAATGATCAAACTGCGTTGCCTTTTATAGGGATTTGAGTCCAGGGAATCTCCGCGAGTCGCGGCCTTTTCCTTCTTTGAACTCCGCAAGTCGCGGAGTTCGATTTTACAGCTCACACCATTTTGGAGCCTTTCTTGCCGACGGATTATTATATAAATATAATTAATTATATAATTTATATAATTAATTATATATTATATTATATTTATATACATAGTTAACTTGTAATTTTTAGTCCGTTGCGTCGAGCGTTGAGAGTTGACTCTGGTCCCGGTTCCGGATTTTCGAACGTCCTTGCGTACAATTTAATATCCTGTACTTTACATTTTGAATCTTGTACTCTTGTAATTTCGAGACGTTTCTTATCAATAATTGGAACCTCTTTGATTGTATTTTGTACTTTTGAGCTTTTTGGTCGTTTGCGTCTTCAATTCGTCGAATCTGTCTTTTGTCTTCACCTTTTATTATTTAAACGAATATCACTTGTAAATAGGACAATTGCAACTAAAAGCTTGTCTTTCTTAAGGAATAATGCTATGAAATATATGTTCGTTTTTAGCATTATCATCCGTCGATTATTCGTACTTCGTGGACATCAAAGAATCCGGGTCTAAGGTTCTATTGTTGTGCTAGAAGTGTAAGCTTTCATTAATTAATTTTTTTTTCGAAATCCAACCATGACGCTCGGCCATGAAAATTGTTTCTGTCTTAGATTAAGATTAATCGCATAGTAATTATAGGAACATGAATAGAACGGAGTATCACGTTTAGGTTTAATCATACATTAGAATATGAAATGGTTTACAATCACGTGATATGCATGAGCCTAAATTAACGGGCAATTTAACCATCAGTTAACGCAGAGACTAAATTGAGACACATTTATGTTATTAAGGATGAAAATTGTAGTTTTTTAAAAACATGGATGAAAAGGGCAAAAATGAACAACACATGAATTATTTTGGCAATTTTGTCATAAAATTATTTACTCGGTAGTAAATTGCATTAAACACTTTTGCTAGATTGTTTGAGAAATAATTGAACATTTAGACAAGTAATAGACATATTTGTTAGTGTTGAAAATTACAGTCAAATTTGGATAATAGTGAAGTTAATTATATGCGGACATTACTATATTAACTATCAGACAAAAATGCTGAATAGTATCAGGGCCAGTTTCGTCTTTTTACCTATCTACTGTAGCAACGGAATCACTGTAGCACGTTAGCACTGTAGCAACGGAATTACTTTAGCAACGGAATCACTGTAGCAACGGTACTGTAGCAATTTTTTTCCGGTTCGTTTACTGTAGCTTTTTTTTCTTTATATTTTTCTCTACCCGTTATAACAATTTTATTTTCTTTTTTTGTTTCCTTTATATTTTTCTCCACAAAATAACGACTTAATTGCGTTAAATTTTTAAAAGTCAACAATTCCGTAGCGAAACGCGGAGATATTTAAAATAACATTTAAATCTTTGATGGGTTATAGCTTTTAGTTCGACTCGAGTTGCGCTTCAACGACATCATCGTTAGCCACGAAATAATTTTACAAAGTAAACGCAATAAAATACATTGAAAACCGAACCCCCGGCGCGAAGCGAGGGTTCCACAACTAGTTATCATTATAACCTATGTTTAAAAATAAAAATAAAAACTATGTTTTACTACAACAAAACTGGATTGACCTATGAATTGGCTAGCACATTCGGTTTTCAAATACAACGATGGACCAAATTATTAATAGTTGAAAATTAGGCATGCAAAAAACAACAAATAGAAAATTGTAGATTCAAAACCTTAGATATCATACACTTCTCAGCATTGATAAATCGCCCATTAGTGAGATGCACTCTTTAGGGGTTTAGATTTTAGAGTTTATTATTAAGTAATTAAGCTGTGAATTGACTAGTAATTTGAGATTAACGACATTCGGTTGTAACATGCTAGTCAAGAAACTGTGAGACTCGACGAATTATTATACTGTCATTCACCACTAACATAACTGTTCTAATAACAATCTAAGTTATGAGAACAAAACTATGATTATAGTTAAATAAGTGTATAGTTTTGGTCTCCGTTATCATTTATTATTTTATTTATTAATTTCTTTCAGTTACTAGCAATGAAAGTTGCAAAGCAAAACCATTTGAAAACTCCTTGTTTCTAATTTAACTTTAAGTAACTACTTTCTTGAATACTTTGCTTCCCAACGATTTGAACGGTGCTTACTTGAGACGAGCAACTATGCAATTAGGACAAATTATTTATTTGTTTGATACTGATTGATAATGTTTCTCTGTTTTGAAAAGTATAGATTTTAGGTATCTAAGTAGAAAGGCAAGTTCACATCCTGCCGTCTTAGTCTCATAGCTTGCCTCCCATTGCTTCGTACGAAACAGAGAAAAAATAAAAGAAAGTTCAAAAGAAAAATCTCACACATGGATAAAAAGGTAAAATTATATCAACGAGTTTCATAAAGCTTCTCCCTACTGTTGGGAAAAACTGTGTCACTTAGTTCCCAACTCAGCCCGATACCGATGACAAACAGTAGAGAAATTATCAACACAAGAACTATTGTAGAAACTCCAAAACGAAGAAAAACCACGTGCTCCCAAAGAAAATTTTTTCACTATATCACAAACTGTTACGATGAAATAGACCGATCACTCTTTTCAAATCGACTACACTATTCAAAGATTCAACTCTACACTACTCTTAGACAAGAGAAGAAAACAAGACTCAAAAACTAAAAGTGTATAGATTTTTTTGTGTGTATTAGAATGAAGGCTTAACCAACTTCAACTAGGTCATCAAGTTTAACTTGACCACCAAACTCTTCTTGTCCTCCATGTCCACCTTTCTCTCCAAGTCTACCTTGCTCTCCAAGTTTGGTCCCCACAATCACAATTTAGAACCTTCCACAATTTAGGATATTTGGGATTAATATATATCTAACAAATCATCCCTTAGTTCAATTACCTAAATCTCAATATCTCCGACTTGATGCTTCCTCGACGAAAACTTCAAGATCCTCATCTTCATTGCGCTTACATTATCTACCAATAAGGGATAATAACGCATCAATATCGAACATTGTACAAACCCACTATAATGTAAAAACAGACACTCATAATTCTTAACAGAATTATCATACTCCACTATAAAGAGTATCACACTTAGAATATCTCATTCTAAGAATTTCACTTCAACACATGTTGAACAACCTGTTGAAACCTTATGGTGCAACTTCCACGTTTGGCTTTTCCGGAAGTTCCATTAGCAATCAACATTAGGTTCCACTACACAACTTGCATCAACGTCAAACCAATGCCCATTTGCAATTATGGGACCGCTAACGAACATCCCTTTCCATAGTGGCGCGGACACACCACGAGGATGACATGACTTTAGAGGAATTCGTCATTCTCCGTAACAACTGAGACATCATTAGCGCCTTTAGAGCCATTTTCCGATTTAGCTCCACCTGAACAATTAACTCTTACATGTCCAGCCTTCCCGCACCTCCAGCATACCAGATTCTTCCCGAAGTATTTCTTCCTTCTATTTGTATACACCAGCATCGAACCTTCCGATGATGAGATATTGTTACCCTCCAACCTTTTCTCCACATAGGAGCTTGCTAGTAACATCTTTAAACTTTAAAGTTTCTTTCCCATGCATCAAAATAGGTTTCATGTGTTCATAGGACGATGAAAAAATATAATAGCAGCCTCAAAGCTATATCTTTATCATCCACTTCAACTCCAATAGCATCTAGTTCCGAAAAGATTGCGATGCCATTGCCTTGGTACAACTGCTCAAACTTATCCCAAAGCTCATTAGTCGTTGATAACCCATACACATTTGCAAGGACGTTCTTTGAAAGAAATAAACCAATTGCACTTGCTTAGCCTCTCTCTGATCCATATCATCCCATTCTTCTTCATCGAACATATTGGTTCCGCCTGAATCACCGCCAGAAACAAGGATGAGTTTACCCTTAAAGCCTTGTGTAACCTGGACTGAATCAATACATCCTTGACTTGAACTTCCTACAAGCCAAAATTGATTCTTCCACCAAATTTCTCTACATCAAACGTCATTTGACTATACTTCGACATCGTATAACCGAGACCTCTGTCAAACCTGCCACCCTGATTAACAAAATAAATGGCCTGGTAGAACTAGCGGAGAGGTAGGATCCTTTTGGTACGTGACCGTTCAGAAAATCAAACAACCAAGTCCAAATAGACTTTCTAGACATCACTTAATATGTCAAATCAGATAACCTTAGCTTTGATACCATTTTGTTTGGAAACACGACCTCACTTAGTTCCCACCCTATCCATTGACAAACAATAGAGAAATTAACAACACAAGAATTAACGTGAAAACTCCAAAACGTAGAAATATGGCGGGCTCCCAAAGAGAAAATTTTCACCATATCACAAACTCTAAAAATGACAGATACCGACAACTCTCTTTAACCGACGAAACTCTCCAAAGACTCGACTCTACACTACTCTAGACAAAAGAAGAAAACAATACTCAAAAACTTAAAGTGTATTAATTTTTTGGTGTGTATTAGAATGAATGCTTAAACTCATTTAATGGCCAACTTTAACTTGATCATCAAGTTTAACTTGTCCGTTAAGCACAACTTGACCACCACGCTCTTCTTGTCCTCCAAGCTACCTTGCTCTCCAAGCCCACATTTCTTTCCAAGCACACCTTGTTCTTCAAGTTCATATTGGTCTCCTAGATCATAATTTAAACCTTCCACAATTTTTAAAACTTAGGATTAATATCTAACTCGTAAAAAGTCATCTTTGGCGTGCACCAATTTTTCGACGAAGAAAGGCACCAGTGTGTGACACCGGCTACCGGGTGCCAAACAAATTACGCTATTCATTGTGTGTTGGATGGGTAGTCCCACTTGTTTATTTATTCGTAAAATAATGAGTGTTTAGTGAAATATTAGTAAAAAGAAAGTGTAAGGGTTGATGTTGATGTAATGTTGATGCAAAGAAGAAAAGTTAAATGAAACTAGATAAAATAGTGATTGGCCTAACATATCTTATGTCTAAGGTTTTGGTTATAAATATATTTTTTAACATCATGGCTGAAGTGTCCCGTTCTTATTGATTAAAAACATTCCATATTAATTGATTTCGTTGCGAGGTTTTGACCTCTATATGAGACGTTTTTCAAAGACTGCATTCATTTTAATACAAACCATAACCTTTATTTCATCAATAAAGGTTTAAAAAGCTTTACGTAGATTATCAAATAATGATAATCTAAAATATCCTGTTTACACACGACCATTACATAATGGTTTACAATACAAATATGTTACAACAAAATAAGTTTCTTGAATGCAGTTTTTACACAATATCATACAAGCATGGACTCCAAATCTCGTCCTTATTTAAGTATGCGACAGCGGAAGCTCTTAATAATCACCTGAGAATAAACATTCTTAAAATGTCAACAAAAATGTTGGTGAGTTATAGGTTTAACCTATATATATCAAATCATAATAATTGATAATGCTAAAAACGAACATATAATTCATAGCATTATTCCTCAAGAAAGACAAGCTTTTAGTTGCAATTGTTCTATTTACAAGTAATATTCGTTTAAATAATAAAAGGTGAAGACAAAAGACAGATTCGACAAATTGAAGACGCAAACGACCAAAAAGCTCAAAAGTACAAAAGACAATCAAAAAGGTTCCAATTATTGATAAGAAACGTCTCGAAATTACAAGAGTACAAGATTCAAAACGCAAAGTACAAAATATAAAATTGTACGCAAGGACGTTCGAAAATCCGGAACCGGGACCAGAGTCAACTCTCAACGCTCGACGCAACGGACTAAAAATTACAAGTTAACTATGTATATAAATATAATATAATATATAATTAATTATATTAATTATATATATATATTATATTTATAAATAAAAACCGTCGGCAGAGAAAGACTCCAAAGTTGTGAGCTGTAATTTCAATCTCCGCGACTCGCGGAGTTTGAAGGCAAAAATGCCGCGAGTCGCGGAGCCCCAAAATGAAAAACTGCCTATAAAGCCAACCGAATTCTGATCATTTTAATCATCTTTTTCTTCTTCTTCTCATACGTAAAATATATATATATATTTATAATTTATATTTTAATTTTAATTATAATTCTAATAATAAGGGTATGTTAGCGAATATTGTAAGGGTGTAAGTCGAAATTCTGTCCGTGTACGCTACGCTATTTTTAATCATTGTAAGTTATGTTCAACCTTTTTACATTAATGTCTCGTAGCTAAGTTATTATTATGCTTATTTAAAACGAAGTAATCATGATGTTGGGCTAATTACTAAAATTGGGTAATTGGGCTTTGTACCATAATTGGGGTTTGGACAAAAGAACGACAGTTGTGGAAATTAGACTATGGGCTATTAATGGGCTTTATATTTGTTTAACTAAATGATAGTTTGTTAATGTTAATATAAAGATTTACAATTGGGCGTCCCTATAAATTACCATATACACTCAATCGGACACGATGGGCGGGGTATTTATATGTACGAATAATCGTTCATTTAACGGGATACGGGAATGGATTAATAGCCACTAGAATAATTAAAACAGGGTTGAAATTATGTACAAGGACACTTGGTATAATTAATAACAAAATATTAAAACCTTGGGTTACACTCAGTCGACATCCTGGTGTAATTATTAAACAAAGTATTAAAATCTTGTTACAGTTTAAATCCCCAATTAGTTGGAATATTTAACTTCGGGTATAAGGATAATTTGACGAGGACACTCGCACTTTATATTTATGACTGATGGACTGTTATGGACAAAAACCAGACGGACATATTAAATAATCCAGGACAAAGGACAATTAACCCATGGGCATAAAACTAAAATCAACACGTCAAACATCATGATTACTGAAGTTTAAATAAGCATAATTCTTTTATTTCATATTTAATTTCCTTTATTTTATATTTAATTGCACTTTTAATTATCGTACTTTTTAATTATCGCAATTTTATTTTATCGCACTTTTATTGCAATTTCATTATCGTTATTTATTTTACGCTTTAAATTAAGTCTTTTATTTATTTAATATTTTACATTAGGTTTTAACTGTGACTAAAGTTTTAAAATCGACAAACCGGTCATTAAACGGTAAAAACCCCCCTTTATAATAATAATATTACTTATATATATATTTGTATTTTTATAAAAGTAAACTAATATAGCGTTAAGCTTTGTTTAAAGATTTCCCTGTGGAACGAACCGGACTTACTAAAAACTACACTACTGTACGATTAGGTACACTGCCTATAAGTGTTGTAGCAAGGTTTAAGTATATCCATTCTCTAAATAAATAAATATCTTGTGTAAAATTGTATCGTATTTAATAGTATTTCTTGCTAAAATTAATAACTATTTTATATACACCCCGCTGCCGGGGAAGTCTCTTAAAAGCCGGAAGCGCAACACTAATATAAAAAAAAAAAAATTAGTTAACTTTTACTTGATAATGCTAAAAACGAACATATAATTCATAGCATTATTCCTCAAGAAAGACAAGCTTTTAGTTGCAATTGTTCTATTTACAAGTAATATTCGTTTAAATAATAAAAGATGAAGACAAAAGACAGATTCGACAAATTGAAGATGCAAACGACCAAAAAGCTCAAAAGTACAAAAGACAATCAAAAAGGTTCCAATTATTGATAAGAAACGTCTCGAAATTACAAGAGTACAAGATTCAAAACGCAAAGTACAAAATATAAAATTGTACGCAAGGACGTTCGAAAATCCGGAACCGGGACCAGAGTCAACTCTCAACGCTCGACGCAACGGACTAAAAATTACAAGTTAACTATGTATATAAATATAATATAATATATAATTAATTATATTAATTATATATATATATTATATTTATAAATAAAAACCGTCGGCAGAGAAAGACTCCAAAGTTGTGAGCTGTAATTTCAATCTCCGCGACTCGCGGAGTTTGAAGGCAAAAATGCCGCGAGTCGCGGAGCCCCAAAATGAAAAACTGCCTATAAAGCCAACCGAATTCTGATCATTTTAATCATCTTTTTCTTCTTCTTCTCATACGTAAAATATATATATATATTTATAATTTATATTTTAATTTTAATTATAATTCTAATAATAAGGGTATGTTAGCGAATATTGTAAGGGTGTAAGTCGAAATTATGTCCGTGTACGCTACGCTATTTTTAATCATTGTAAGTTATGTTCAACTTTTTTACATTAATGTCTCGTAGCTAAGTTATTATTATGCTTATTTAAAACGAAGTAATCATGATGTTGGGCTAATTACTAAAATTGGGTAATTGGGCTTTGTACCATAATTGGGGTTTGGACAAAAGAACGACACTTGTGGAAATTAGACTATGGGCTATTAATGGGCTTTATATTTGTTTAACTAAATGATAGTTTGTTAATGTTAATATAAAGATTTACAATTGGGCGTCCCTATAAATTACCATATACACTCAATCGGACACGATGAGCGGGGTATTTATATGTACGAATAATCGTTCATTTAACGGGACACGGGAATGGATTAATAGCCACTAGAATAATTAAAACAGGGGTGAAATTATGTACAAGGACACTTGGTATAATTAATAACAAAATATTAAAACCTTGGGTTACACTCAGTCGACATCCTGGTGTAATTATTAAACAAAGTATTAAAATCTTGTTACAGTTTAAATCCCCAATTAGTTGGAATATTTAACTTCGGGTATAAGGATAATTTGACGAGGACACTCGCACTTTATATTTATGACTGATGGACTGTTATGGACAAAAACCAGACGGACATATTAAATAATCCAGGACAAAGGACAATTAATCCATGGGCATAAAACTAAAATCAACACGTCAAACATCATGATTACGGAAGTTTAAATAAGCATAATTCTTTTATTTCATATTTAATTTCCTTTATTTTATATTTAATTGCACTTTTAATTATCGTACTTTTTAATTATCGCAATTTTATTTTATCGCACTTTTATTGCAATTTCATTATCGTTATTTATTTTACGCTTTAAATTAAGTCTTTTATTTATTTAATATTTTACATTAGGTTTTAACTGCGACTAAAGTTTTAAAATCGACAAACCGGTCATTAAACGGTAAAAACCCCCCTTTATAATAATAATATTACTTATATATATATTTGTATTTTTATAAAAGTAAACTAATATAGCGTTAAGCTTTGTTTAAAGATTTCCCTGTGGAACGAACCGGACTTACTAAAAACTACACTACTGTACGATTAGGTACACTGCCTATAAGTGTTGTAGCAAGGTTTAAGTATATCCATTCTCTAAATAAATAAATATCTTGTGTAAAATTGTATCGTATTTAATAGTATTTCCTGCTAAAATTAATAACTATTTTATATACACCCCGCTGCACATCAAGTATTTTTGGCGCCGCTGCACATCAAGTATAAATAAAATTTTTATCTTAAACACTTGGTTACCATTAAAAATACTAGTAAAGCAGTAGTTGTATTAGAATCTAGTGCTCTCTGATAAAAAAGAACAGCCCTAGTCTTATATACTAACTACCCAATTCTAGTAAAATTTTTCAAAATTTTCAATTAAATGAACTCAAAATCATGTTTATACATATTTATGAACGATAAAACTAGGTTTTAACACCGAAATTATTGTTACCTCGGAAAGGACATAAATTGAGAAACAAACCAAAATGTTAAAATTCATTTAAAATAGAATAGAGGACGATAAAAAGGAAAATAAAAGCCAAGTGTGGGAAAATTTACCAAGTTATCTTAAACATATGTCACATATATCTGTAACAAATAACTGAAAATACTTTTGCTTTGGACTAAACTAAACTGTTTTACCCGATGAAAGAAAAGAAGAGATGGATCTACACGATGAATCAATTCCATCATTAAAAGGAAGTAAAGTCTTCCGAAAAAGACACGCGCTTCTTGATTTAGGTCATGAAGTTGTCGTCCAGACCAGCTGTAGGTTGACGAAAAATCTAGAAAAGTCATCACTAAAATCAGCAGAAAATCCACAAACCTCAGCATTAAACAGGGTCGCCAAGTGGTCAGATTTATCCTAACCATGAGAAGGATTTATCTCGTACAATGGGGGGGCACCATGCAAATTAGCTGGACAAGACTAATGAATCAGATCCCCAGAAAGGATAATCTCCTTAAAGATTAAAAATCAGCTTTTAAGCCTGATATTACTCAATCCTAGAGATTGACCTTAAAGATTGAGAATTACAAACTCATGGAATTCAATGATATCTAAACTCGAGCTTGAACGAGAAAATATTTTGATCAAAATTACAAACCGATTTGTTTTCTGAAAACCCTATTTTCAATGCGTTCATTACCATTGAACGTAAAATCCTAGGAATTCACCTGGAATTCATTAGGTCACCTGAACCAAATCGGGTGTCAACCGTAAGAACGGTGGTTGCATAGTGGTCAAAGACAGGACCTTGTGCCATACCGAAAAATTATAAGGGTGAGCTTTACTATTGCTCCTACCAAGGATAGTAATTGCGTCCGACACGTTATAGACCATAATTAAAAGCATGTCAGGAGACATTGCCTTAACAGTTGCTTGTTCAACGCTTTCCTTTCAACCGGACGGTAGTTTACCGAAAGGTAATATACGGGACAAGTAAACTGGACGTGTTGCTTTCCAAATACAAGGTTAGCAAGTGGATGACACAAAACCGCAAGTTTTGAGCTAAAATTTTCAAATCTGAAACCCACCAAACCCACAAAAATATTTTGCAAACACCGGTAAAGGGTTATTCCGGAAAACTTATCTAGGGTAAAAACTAGATTTAATTTTCAAAAGATCAAATGTTTTCATAAAGATCCAATTTCCTTAATGGATCTAAATTTTTATAGTCATGTGGGACTGTAAACCATATCGTTACTACCATTGTTTATACCGCCGTATAGAAAATCACTGATGTACAAAGTGTGAAAAATAAAGAAGTGATTCTAGTATTTCAAGACGATATTGCTTGAGGACAAGCAACGCTCAAGTGTGGGAATACTTGATAATGCTAAAAACGAACATATAATTCATAGCATTATTCCTCAAGAAAGACAAGCTTTTAGTTGCAATTGTTCTATTTACAAGTAATATTCGTTTAAATAATAAAAGGTGAAGACAAAAGACAGATTCGACAAATTGAAGACGCAAACGACCAAAAAGCTCAAAAGTACAAAAGACAATCAAAAAGGTTCCAATTATTGATAAGAAACGTCTCGAAATTACAAGAGTACAAGATTCAAAACGCAAAGTACAAAATATAAAATTGTACGCAAGGACGTTCGAAAATCCGGAACCGGGACCAGAGTCAACTCTCAACGCTCGACGCAACGGACTAAAAATTACAAGTTAACTATGTATATAAATATAATATAATATATAATTAATTATATTAATTATATATATATTATATTTATAAATAAAAACCGTCGGCAGAGAAAGACTCCAAAGTTGTGAGCTGTAATTTCAATCTCCGCGACTCGCGGAGTTTGAAGGCAAAAATGCCGCGAGTCGCGGAGCCCCAAAATGAAAAACTGCCTATAAAGCCAACCGAATTCTGATCATTTTAATCATCTTTTTCTTCTTCTTCTCATACGTAAAATATATATATATATTTATAATTTATATTTTAATTTTAATTATAATTCTAATAATAAGGGTATGTTAGCGAATATTGTAAGGGTGTAAGTCGAAATTCTGTCCGTGTACGCTACGCTATTTTTAATCATTGTAAGTTATGTTCAACCTTTTTACATTAATGTCTCGTAGCTAAGTTATTATTATGCTTATTTAAAACGAAGTAATCATGATGTTGGGCTAATTACTAAAATTGGGTAATTGGGCTTTGTACCATAATTGGGGTTTGAACAAAAGAATGACACTTGTGGAAATTAGACTATGGGCTATTAATGGGCTTTATATTTGTTTAACTAAATGATAGTTTGTTAATGTTAATATAAAGATTTACAATTGGGCGTCCCTATAAATTACCATATACACTCAATCGGACACGATGGGCGGGGTATTTATATGTACGAATAATCGTTCATTTAACGGGACACGGGAATGGATTAATAGCCAATAGAATAATTAAAACAGGGGTGAAATTATGTACAAGGACACTTGGTATAATTAATAACAAAATATTAAAACCTTGGGTTACACTCAGTCGACATCCTGGTGTAATTATTAAACAAAGTATTAAAATCTTGTTACAGTTTAAATCCCCAATTAGTTGGAATATTTAACTTCGGGTATAAGGATAATTTGACGAGGACACTCGCACTTTATATTTATGACTGATGGACTGTTATGGACAAAAACCAGACGGACATATTAAATAATCCAGGACAAAGGACAATTAACCCATGGGCATAAAACTAAAATCAACACGTCAAACATCATGATTACGGAAGTTTAAATAAGCATAATTCTTTTATTTCATATTTAATTTCCTTTATTTTATATTTAATTGCACTTTTAATTATCGAACTTTTTAATTATCGCAATTTTATTTTATCGCACTTTTATTGCAATTTCATTATCGTTATTTATTTTACGCTTTAAATTAAGTCTTTTATTTATTTAATATTTTACATTAGGTTTTAACTGCGACTAAAGTTTTAAAATCGACAAACCGGTCCTTAAACGGTAAAAACCCCCTTTATAATAATAATATTACTTATATATATATTTGTATTTTTATAAAAGTAAACTAATATAGCGTTAAGTTTTGTTTAAAGATTTCCCTGTGGAACGAACCGGACTTACTAAAAACTACACTACTGTACGATTAGGTACAATTTTAGTTATTAATTTAGTTATTAATTTTAGTTATTAATTTTAGTTTAAAGATTTCCCAGTAGTGTAGTTTTTAGTAAGTCCGGTTCGTTCCACAGGGAAATCTTTAAACAAAGCTTAACGCTATATTAGTTTACTTTTATAAAAATACAAATATATATATAAGTAATATTATTATTATAAAGGGGGGTTTTTACCGTTTAATGACCAGTTTGTCGATTTTAAAACTTTAGTCGCAGTTAAAACCTAATGTAAAATATTAAATAAATAAAAGACTTAATTTAAAGCGTAAAATAAATAACGATAATGAAATTGCAATAAAAGTGCGATAAAATAAAATTGTGATAATTAAAAAGTAAGATAATTAAAAGTGCAATTAATTATAAAATAAAGGAAATTAAATATGAAATAAAAGAATTATGCTTATTTAAACTTCCGTAATCATGATGTTTGACGTGTTGATTTTAGTTTTATGCCCATGGGTTAATTGTCCTTTGTCCTGGATTATTTAATATGTCCGTCTGGTTTTTGTCCATAACAGTCCATCAGTCATAAATATAAAGTGCGAGTGTCCTCGTCAAATTATCCTTATACCCGAAGTTAAATATTCCAACTAATTGGGGATTTAAACTGTAACAAGATTTTAATACTTTGTTTAATAATTACACCAGGATGTCGACTGAGTGTAACCCAAGGTTTTAATATTTTGTTATTAATTATACCAAGTGTCCTTGTACATAATTTCACCCCTGTTTTAATTATTCTAGTGGCTATTAATCCATTCCCGTGTCCCGTTAAATGAACGATTATTCGTACATATAAATACCCCGCCCATCGTGTCCGATTGAGTGTATATGGTAATTTATAGGGACGCCCAATTGTAAATCTTTATATTAACATTAACAAACTATCATTTAGTTAAACAAATATAAAGCTCATTAATAGCCCATAGTCTAATTTCCACAAGTGTCGTTCTTTTGTCCAAACCTCAATTATGGTACAAAGCCCAATTACCCAATTTTAGTAATTAGCCCAACATCATGATTACTTCGTTTTAAATAAGCATAATAATAACTTAGCTACGAGACATTAATGTAAAAAGGTTGAACATAACTTACAATGATTAAAAATAGCGTAGCGTACACGAACAGAATTTCAACTTACACCCTTACAATATTCGCTAACATACCCTTATTATTAGAATTATAATTAAAATTAAAATATAAATTATAAATATATATATATATATATTTTACGTATGAGAAGAAGAAGAAAAAGATGATTAAAATGATCAGAATTCGGTTGGCTTTATAGGCAGTTTTTCATTTTGGGGCTCCGCGACTCGCGGCATTTTTGCCTTCAAACTCCGCGAGTCGCGGAGATTGAAATTACAGCTCACAACTTTGGAGTCTTTCTCTGCCGACGGTTTTTATTTATAAATATAATATATATATATATAATTAATATAATTAATTATATATTATATTATATTTATATACATAGTTAACTTGTAATTTTTAGTCCGTTGCGTCGAGCGTTGAGAGTTGACTCTGGTCCCGGTTCCGGATTTTCGAACATCCTTGCGTACAATTTTATATTTTGTACTTTGCGTTTTGAATCTTGTACTCTTGTAATTTCGAGACGTTTCTTATCAATAATTGGAACCTTTTTTATTGTCTTTTGTACTTTTGAGCTTTTTGGTCGTTTGCGTCTTCAATTTGTCGAATCTGTCTTTTGTCTTCACCTTTTATTATTTAAACGAATATTACTTGTAAATAGAACAATTGCAACTAAAAGCTTGTCTTTCTTGAGGAATAATGCTATGAATTATATGTTCGTTTTTAGCATTATCAAGTATTCCCACACTTGAGCGTTGCTTGTCCTCAAGCAATATCGTCTTGAAATACTAGAATCACTTCTTTATTTTTCACACTTTGTACATCAGTGATTTTCTATACGGCGGTATAAACAATGGTAGTAACGATATGGTTTACAGTCCCACATGACTATAAAAATTTAGATCCATTAAGGAAATTGGATCTTTATGAAAACATTTGATCTTTTGAAAATTAAATCTAGTTTTTACCCTAGATAAGTTTTCCGGAATAACCCTTTACCGGTGTTTGCAAAATATTTTTGTGGGTTTGGTGGGTTTCAGATTTGAAAATTTTAGCTCAAAACTTGCGGTTTTGTGTCACCCACTTGCTAACCTTGTATTTGGAAAGCAACACGTCCAGTTTACTTGTCCCGTATATTACCTTTCGGTAAACTACCGTCCGATTGAAAGGAAAGCGTTGAACAAGCAACTGTTAAGGCAATGTCTCCTGACATGCTTTTAATTATGGTCTATAACGTGTCGGACGCAATTACTATCCTTGGTAGGAGCAATAGTAAAGCTCACCCTTATAATTTTTCGGTATGGCACAAGGTCCTGTCTTTGACCACTATGCAACCACCGTTCTTACGGTTGACACCCGATTTGGTTCAGGTGACCTAATGAATTCCAGGTGAATTCCTAGGATTTTACGTTCAATGGTAATGAGCGCATTGAAAATAGGGTTTTCAGAAAACAAATCGGTTTGTAATTTTGATCAAAATATTTTCTCGTTCAAGCTCGAGTTTAGATATCATTGAATTCCATGAGTTTGTAATTCTCAATCTTTAAGGTCAATCTCTAGGATTGAGTAATATCAGGCTTAAAAGCTGATTTTTAATCTTTAAGGAGATTATCCTTTCTGGGGATCTGATTCATTAGTCTTGTCCAGCTAATTTGCATGGTGCCCCCCCATTGTACGAGATAAATCCTTCTCATGGTTAGGATAAATCTGACCACTTGGCGACCCTGTTTAATGCTGAGGTTCGTGGATTTCCTACTGATTTTAGTGATGACTTTTCTAGATTTTTTGTCAACCTACAGCTGGTCTGGACGACAACTTCATGACCTAAATCAAGAAGCGCGTGTCTTTTTCGGAAGACTTTACTTCTTTTTAATGATGGAATTGATTCATCGTGTAGATCCATCTCTTCTTTTCTTTCATCGGGTAAAACAGTTTAGTTTAGTCCAAAGCAAAAGTATTTTCAGTTATTTATTACAGATATATGTGACATATGTTTAAGATAACTTGGTAAATTTTCCCACACTTGGTTTTTATTTTCCTTTTTATCGTCCTCTATTCCATTTTAAATGAATTTTAACATTTTGGTTTGTTTCTCAATTTATGTCCTTTCCGAGGTAACAATAATTTCGGTGTTAAAACCTAGTTTTATCGTTCATAAATATGTATAAACATGATTTTGAGTTCATTTAATTGAAAATTTTGAAAAATTTTACTAGAATTGGGTAGTTAGTATATAAGACTAGGGCTGTTCTTTTTTATCAGAGAGCACTAGATTCTAATACTACTACTGCTTTACTAGTATTTTTAATGGTAACCAAGTGTTTAAGATAAAAATTTTAAAATCCGAAAGAATTTAACCCCTTCCTACACTTAAGATCTTGCAATGCCCTCATTTGCAAGAAATCAGTAACAATTTAAATTATTGAGGGTGATTTGTGTGAAAATGATTAAATTTTTACCAAAGTTTCCAAATATATTGGCGTTTGTTTGCTGAATGATAAATGGTGCACATCATTTGTTCATTCCATCTTGTTGTTATTTCACATATATTTTGCATCTTGTCGTCAAAATTAGTTGCTTTTGCTGAACTTAATGCCAGTCTTTGAAAATGCGTTGTTTTACCCTGTTGTGTACATAAGATAAACTGCAAACATATATACATATTTTTGAAGTTTGGTATATTACCCCACATTCAAAAATTATTAAAATCTAAGAATAAAAGTTAGATAATTATAAAAATGATTACAATATTAACAAAAGTATTAAACGTATCAGTAAGTACAAATTACAAAATAAATAAAACTAAGTATACTAGGGATGATACTGGTACCAATAGGGGTTCCAGGCATAACCATAGGTGCTATAGAATGCTTCGGCAGGGTTATACGTAGGATATGGTGGCTGCATCTCTATAGACCAGGGAGGGAAGATGGGTTTCGGTGTAGGAATATAGTTTCTACCTATATGTTGGCAATGAGCTATGATTTGGTTTTGATGAACTTGCCAATCTTCAAATGCTCTCTGTCTAGCATTTTCGTATTCCTGAGAAGCTATAAACCTTTGCATTTCTTGCATCTCATTCCCCCCTCCTACATTACCTTGCTGTTGGTTTCTCTCCACCTGTGGATGTCTACCATGGTATTGTACTGCGGCGTTATTTCGCCTCTTCAAAACTTTCGCACCATGGTATACATTTAAACTTATAGTATCGCGGGGTTCCGGTTCTTCTACTAATAATCCCCCCCGACTTATATCCACACCGAGATATTCACCAATCAAAGTAATAAAAATACCACCTCCTATTATGCTATGCGGTCTCATCCCTCGAACCATAGCTGATAAATAATAACCCACACAATATGGTATACTTACAGCGCTTTGTGGGTCTCGAATACACATATGGTAAAACAAATCCTGTTCATTTACTTTTTCCTTGTTTTTACCCCTTTGTGTAATCGAATTAGCTAAAAATCTATGAATCACTCTTAATTCGGCTCTATCTATATCCAAATAAGAGTAATTTCCCCCTTTGAAACGGTGATGGCTTGTCATTTGACTCCACACACCGTGTGTATCAAAATTTTCATCTATCTTTCTACCGTTTAGTATCAATCCTCTACAATCGGCAGACGCTAACTCCTCAGGCGTATATATACGTAAAGCCTGAGCCATGTCCAGTAAAGACATGTGGCGCATCGAACCGCCTAACAAAAATCTAATAAAAGAACGATCGGTTAAACTAGCTACCCGATCATTCAACTCTATACTACATAACAATTCTTCACACCATACTTTATATACATGTCTACGCATGGTGAATAAACGTACCCAGTCATTAAAAGAAGAATTACCATACCTTTGTACAAGTAATTCCCTAATTGGCCCGGCCAATTCTACAGCTTCTGAGGGTCCCCATTCTATGACCCTCGGTACCTCAACAACCTTAGAATGAAGAGTATGCAAACCCCTTTGGTATTTTGGATAATCTATCCAAAGTCAGTCAAATCTCAGGTTCGGGTGCAACTCTTCCAAGTGCATATCGGAAAAGGTCATGACTGGATGAGGTATATCCTGCTTGTAGTAGTTACCCACCTCCTGTTGTTCCACATTCTCAGCAGGAGCATTGCGGGCTTGTGATGAAGATTCACCCCTTTCAGTCTGCAAAATACATCAAACACAATTTTTTGTGCATCCAAATATGCATTAGTGTCAGCAAAATCATCAATCAAAATAATTACAATGACATGATCAATTTATATCAAACTTAAGCTTATTTTCATATTTTCATCAAATCTACACTTTTTCAAATAAGCATATACGAAAATGTTCGCCAAGTTCATAAGCATTCAACTCAAATAACATGTCAAAATAATCATTACTAGCAATTAAACAAGTTTCAAATGGCATTATCTTTCAAAAATCAAGTTCATGAATTTTAGACTTTGAAAAAGTCCACTTTAATTCTCAAAATCATGTTTAGGCTCAAAGTTTAGATCATTTAACTACCTAAACATGTTACACTACTTAATTTAGCAATAATTCATGACAAAAATCGGCCATAACCTGTTTATATCAAAAAGCCCCAAATTTGCTCAAGAACACAAACCCTAGATTACTCAAAATTTGAAGTTTAAGGCTTCTAATCATGTTAAACAGCATCAATCTAGGTTATACAAGCATAATACATAAACAATTTAAGCATAATTACACTAAAAAGCATCAAAATCAAATTGGGGAAAAAATGGCTCAAGAACACTAATTTCGGATTAAATGGTGTTTAGGTGTAGAAATTTACCGTTTTTCTTGAGTAATTCCTAGATAGCATCCTTCTCAACATGATTTTAGTAAAAAATTTGGTGATTAACGGTTAAAAATTGTGATTTAGAGGTTTTTTTCGGGTTTTTCGTGGGTTTTTTTTCGCAGTTTGTTTGAGTTGTGGAGTGTGAAACTGAGCTGTTGCAGCTCTTTATTTTTTTTCTGTAATCCGGTACTCCCGTGAGTCGCGGGGATTAACCCTCCAAACTCCGCGACAAAATTTTAAAATTTATCTTTTTGTAGCGATTGTTTTAAAAGCTAAGATTTTTGGTTTTTTAATGTTTTTGGCATAATTTAATTCAATAAGATTAAAAATAATGATAATAAAAGTTCTCGTCCCTCCCTCGGGTAAAGCAATTTCGGTTCAAAGACCTAGTCTTCAACTTACGACAAATTTTAAAAATCATATTTTTAACTTAATGAGATAAAGTAAATTTTTGTTTTTAAATTCACACAACTTAAATATGAAATTCAAAATTAATATTAAAAATTCACACTAAACTTAAAATTTAAAATGCATAAAATTAAAAATTTATATTTTAAAAATTCACACCAAACTTAATTTAAAAATTCATATTATAAATTCACACCAAACTTATATTAATTTTTCAAATATTTACAATTTTAAATATATTGTTTTTACAAAGTTTACAATATTAATTTAAGATTTAAATATTAATTTTAAAAACATGGTAAAAATAAAATTTAAAATCTTTTTGTCTTTTTATCCCACTTTAATCAATCAAATATTATCAAAAATATGCGCCCCTCTTTTCGGTAAAGTAATTTCGGTTCCAAAACCTAATTTAACTCATGACGAATTTTTGAAATATTTTGGGTTGATTGATTAAAGATATTTATACCTTAAGAATAAACGTTAAATTTCGCAGTGATGTAATAAATTTTTGAATGATATCAATAATTTCGGTCGCCAAACCTAATTTTATTCAATACCAATTTAATACTTTTTAGCGAACAAATTAGCGTTTATTATCAAAAGGTTAAAAATAAAAATAAAAATAAAAACTGTACAGACGTACCTGTGAAATAGATTTCTTAGTTATATGATCTATCCCATTCATAAGATAGTCGGTTTAATTGGTTTTCCATGGCTACATAGGCGTAACCTCGAGCATTCAGTGTCTTTTCTTCTAAACAAATGAACGGTCCGTCTCTGCATAAAGTAACAAATTCGGTATTTGAATAGGTTTGATTATTTGAACATTTACCTCCATGTGACCATTTTCCGCATTTGTGACATCTTTCTAGGTGTCGTGCTCTTCTTTTTGCTGCGGATTTTGATTTTTCTTTACCAAATTGTAACTTATTATCTTCGCATCTGGATTCTTTTCTAACTCCGTCCATTCTTTCTCTGATTACTGATACTATTTCACTCGGTAGTATGTCATTATTACGTTTAGTGATCAAAGCATGTAGCATTAGACCATGGTTTAGTTCACAGGCAGTCTTCATTTTGTAAAAACCTAAAAAAATAAAAATTCAGAATGGGGGGAGAAGACTAGTTCTTTAGGGTCTGCTAGGGAAAGACCATTCGGGTTCCATTTTCGAGAACTACACGAAAACAGACAATCTAACTCTAACAGAAATACATATTATCTTTTAAAGACTTGATTCTCCCCACACTTAGTTAGCTGTGGTGTCGAAATTGTGATTAACTTCGTTGTCGACTTCCATCGGACCATGTATGTAATGTTTAACTCTGTGACCATTAACTTTAAATTCAATCCCATTTGAATTTATCAATTCTATCGTTCTGTATGGGAAAACTCTTTTGACTATGAATGGTCCAGACCATCTTGATTTCAATTTTCCTGGAAATAGCTTGAATCGTGAATTGAAAAGAAGAACTCTGTCTCCTTCTTTAAATTCTTTTGAACTTCTGATTCTTTTATCATGCCATTTCTTCGTTCTTTCTTTATAGATTAACGAATTTTTGTATGCTTCATGTCTTAATTCTTCTAATTCGTTTAGTTGACTTAATCGTAGATGTCCGGCTTCATGTAAATCAAGATTACATGTTTTCAAAGCCCAAAATGCTTTGTGTTCAATTTCTACTGGAAGATGACATGCTTTTCCATAAACAAGTCTAAAAGGTGTGGTTCCAATTGGAGTTTTGTAGGCTGTTCTAAAAGCCCAGAGTGCATCCTCCAATTTAATGGACCATTCCTTCGGATTTGATCCTACAGTTTTCTCTAGAATACGTTTTAAAGCTCGGTTGGTATTTTCAACTTGTCCACTTGTTTGTGGATGATATGCGGTGGAGATTTTATGAGTTACTCCATATCTTTTAAGAACTTTCTCAAGTTGATTATTACAGAAATGAGTACCCCGATCACTTATTAAAGCTTTCGGTGTTCCAAACCTTGCAAAAAGACGTTTTAAAAAGTTGACTACAACTCGTGCATCGTTAGTTGGGAGAGCTTGTGCTTCCGCCCATTTAGATACATAATCAATGGCTACGAGTATATATAGATTATTATGAGATTTTGGAAATGGACCCATAAAGTCAATACCCCAAATGTCAAATACTTCACATACTTGGATGACATTTTGTGGCATTTCATCACGTTGACTTATTTTTCCGGCCCTTTGACATGCATCACAGGATTCGCAAAGAAGGTGTGCGTCTTTGTAAATTGTAGGCCAATAGAATCCAGCTTCATAAACTTTTCTTGCTGTTAGTTGAGGCCCATAATGCCCTCCTGTTGGTCCTGTGTGACAATGGTTTAATATTTTACTAGCTTCATCTCCAAATACACATCGGCGTATTATTCCATCGGGACAACTTTTAAACAGATGTGGATCTTCCCAAAAATAGTGTTTTATATCACTGAAGAATTTCTTTCGTCTTTGGTACGATAATCCTTTTTCAAGGAATCCACAAACCAAATAGTTTGCATAGTCTGCAAACCATGGGATTTCTTTATAATCTATCTTCAATAGATATTCATCAGGAAAGTTGTCTTGTATGGCTGATTCATTTAGAACTTCTAATTCGGGATTTTCAAGACGAGAAAGATGATCAGCGGCGAGATTTTCTGCTCCTTTTTTATCTCGGATTTCAATATCAAACTCTTGTAAGAGTAAGATCCAACGGATTAATCTTGGTTTGGCATCTCGTTTCAAAAATAGGTATCTAAGAGCAGAATGATCGGTATAGACTATTGTTTTTGCTAAAACGAGATATGATCGAAATTTGTCAAAAGCAAAGACAATAGCAAGGAGTTCTTTTTCAGTAGTTGTATAGTTCGTTTGTGCTCCTTGTAACGTCTTACTAGCATAATATATAGGTTGAAATCGTTTTTCAATCCTTTGTCCTAAAACGGCTCCCATTGCAAAATCACTTGCATCGCACATTAGTTCAAATGGTAGATTCCAATTTGGTGTTATCATAATCGGTGCATTAGTTAGTTTTTCTTTAAGAATATTAAAAGATTTGATACACTCATCTGAAAAGATGAATGGAGCATCTTTTTCTAGGAGTTTATTCATAGGAGTGGCAATTTTAGAAAAATCTTTTATGAAACGTCGGTAAAAACCGGCATGCCCTAGAAAACTCCTAACTCCTCTAACATTGGTGGGATGTGGAAGTTTAGCAATTACATCTACTTTAGCTCTATCCACTTCAATTCCTTCTTTTGAAATTTTATGTCCAAGAACGATGCCTTCTTTAACCATGAAATGGCATTTCTCCCAATTAAGTACTAGATTTGATTTTTCGCATCTAATTAGCATTCGTTCCAGATTAACTAGACATGATTTAAATGTATCACCGAAGACTGAAAAGTCATCCATGAAAACTTCCATGCATTCTTCTATCATGTCATGAAAAATCGCCATCATACACCTTTGAAAGGTTGCAGGGGCGTTACAAAGTCCAAATGGCATGCGTTTGTAAGCAAAAGTACCATAAGGGCACGTGAATGTGGTTTTCTCTTGGTCTTCGGGTGCTATTGGAATTTGAAAATATCCGAAAAATCCATCTAGAAAACAATAGTAACTATTTCCGGCTAATCTTTCCAACATTTGATCTATGAAAGGTAAGGGAAAGTGATCTTTTCTGGTGGCGTCATTTAATTTTCTATAATCAATACACACACGCCATCCTGTTACAGTCCTAGTAGGAATAAGCTCATTTTTCTCATTTGTAATGACAGTCATGCCACCCTTCTTCGGCACGCATTGAACTGGGCTTACCCATGGACTATCAGAAATTGGATATATCAAACCTGCATCTAGCAGTTTAATAATCTCTTTCTTAACTACATCTTGCATATTAGGATTTAGTCTTCGTTGGCGTTGCACATACGTTTTATGACCTTCTTCCATAAAGATTTTATGTGTGCAATACGAAGGACTTATTCCTTTAATATCATGAATCTTCCATGCAATGGCTGGTTTATGAGCTTTCAACACAGAAATGAGTTGTGATTTCTCATTTTCAGTAAGAGAAGACGATATTATTACAGGTAATTCAGATTCACCATGTAAATAAGCGTATTCCAAATGGTTTGGAAGTGGCTTTAACTCTAATTTCGGAGGTTCTTCTATCGATGATTTGTATCGATATCTGTCTTCTTCTTTTAGCATTTGAATTTCTTCTGTTATTGGTTCATATCCATTAGCTATAAGTGTAGCTAACATTTCAGCTTCATCAATTGGTTCATTACCTTCTCCTAAAGAACATTCTCCTGTTCCTTGTAATTCTGGAAATTCTTCTAATAATTTTGCATGTGCATCTATAGTTTGAATATAATAACATGTATCATCTGCAGATTGCGGTTGTTGCATTGCTCTATCAACTGAAAAGGTAACACTCTCATCCTCTATACTTAGGGTCAGTTTCTTACCGAACACGTCTATCATTGCTTTAGCCGTGTTTAAGAATGGTCTTCCTAATATGAGAGGAACTTGAGAATCTTCTTCCATGTCCAGAACAACAAAATCTACTGGAAATACTAAAGTACCAACTTTAACTAGCATGTTCTCCATTATCCTTCTAGGATATTTTATTGATCTATCGGCTAGTTGTATGCTTATTCTGGTTGGTTTCAATTCTCCAAGGTCTAGTTTAGTGTATAGTGAATACGGCATTAGATTTATACTAGCACCTAAGTCTGCCAATGCTTCTATTGAACTAAGACTACCCAGAAAACATGGAATTGTGAAACTTCCTGGATCAGATAATTTTTCTGGTATCTTATTCAACAGCACTGCTGAACAATTAGCATTCATAGTAACAGCCGAGAGTTCTTCCATTTTCTTTCTATTTGAGATTAGATCTTTCAAGAATTTAGCATATCTAGGCATTCCTGAAATCACATCAATGAAAGGAAGATTTACATTTATCTGTTTAAACATATCCAAGAATTTGGATTGCTCGGCTTCAAGTTTCTCTTTCTTCATTTTACTCGGATAAGGAAGTGGTGGTTGATATGGTTTAACATAAGGTTTATCCTTAACTGTGTTATCTTCATTAACCTTTTCAACTACCGGTTCTTTTTCCTTATCTTGATCAGGTTGTGGTTCTTGTGGAGTAGGAATAGCTTCATCAGAAGTTACAGGTATTTCAGGTGGTTTAAGTGTTGTACCACTTCTTGTGGTAATAGCTTTAGCTGTTTCATTCCGGGGGTTAGCATTTGTATCACTAGGTAGACTTCCCGGTTTTCTTTCACCTATTAACCTTGCTAGGTTACTCACTTCTTGTTCCAGATTTTGAATAGAAGCTTGTTGATTTCTAAATGCTTGAGCATTTTGTTCATTGGTTTGTTTCTGAGATGTGAAAAACTGCGTTTGAGTTTCAACTAGCTTCGTCATCATATCTTCTAAATTCAGCTTTTTATCATCGGTTTGTTGTGGTGGTTTGTTTTGAAAATTAGGTCTTTGCTGATTGTAAGTATTATTGGATACTTGTTGATTGCTAGGACCTTGTTGGTTGTTGTATGGAATATTTCGGTTATAATTTTGGTTTTGATTGTAAATCGGTCTTGGCGGTTGATAATTATTCTGATAATTATTTCCAGGCCTTTGGTTTATGTATGAAATATTCTCTCTTTGTTCCATTGTTAATTCAATACTGAGACAATCTTTTGTCAAATGTGGTCCTCCACACTGCTCACAACTAATTCGTATTGAGTGAATATCTTTAGTCATCTTTTCCATTCGTCTCTCCACAGCATCTATCTTTGCGGAAATGGAATCTAAGTCATGGCTAGAATCGGCTCTAGCTGCTTTAGATGATCTAACGATGTCTTTTTCTTGGTGCCACTCATGTGAGTGGGAAGCAGTATTATCAATAATTTTGTAAGCATCAGTTTCGGTTTTCTTCATAATAGAACCACCAGCTGCTATATCTATGTCTTTTCTTGTAGTGATGTCGCATCCTTGGTAGAATATTTGTACTATTTGACAGGTGTCTAAACCATGTTGCGGACATCCTCTTAACAACTTTCCATATCTAGTCCACGCCTCATATAGAGTTTCATTTGGTTTCTGTGTGAACGTAACAATTTCTGCTTGAAGTCTTACGGCTTTAGATGCAGGAAAGAATTGTTTAAGAAATTTGTCAACTAAAACGTCCCATGTATCGATCGCCCCTTCAGGTAACGATTCCAACCAATCTTTGGCTTCTCCCTTTAAAGTCCAGGGAAATAACATGAGATATATCTGTTCATCCTCCACTTCTCGGATTTTAAATAGTGTGCAGATCCTATTAAAGGTACGTAGATGTTCATTTGGATCTTCCTTCGGCGCACCACTAAATTGGCATTGATTAGTCACCATGTGTAGAATTTGTCCTTTGATTTCATAATCTGGCGCATTAATGTCTGGATGAGTAATTGCGTGACCTTGGCCAGTGCGTTTAGCTCTCATTCGGTCTTCCATACTTAAAGGTTCCAGATTCTCCATAATTGAATTTGTTGAATCGGTATCACTAGATGATTCTGATTTAATGGTTCGTTCCTCAACAATCTCTGTTTGAATGATTGGTGGTTCCGGAGGAAAGTTTAATGGTTCAGGATCTATGAACCGTTCCTGAATATTCTCCGGATTCTCAATTGTGAGGTTGGGTTCAAAAAATGGATTATCGAAAATTTGAGTTGGAGTTCTTGGTCGACTAGATGACGATTCTAAAGAAAAATCAACGGCGGTTATATTTACTAAATGTCTTGATCTAGTTACAGGTGGTGAACGTACAAAAGGTGGTGAACGTCTTACTCGGTGCATTCACTGAATATCCTATTAGTTTTTAAAAGGAAAGAAAAATTATAATAAGTTATCCAACCAATAGACTTTTCTGATTTTGCCCACGTTTCGAATAGCCAAAAGATGCAGCAGAGGGGCAGGATTCGTTTGGTCTCAATATAATTGAGGACTGTTTGGCTCCAATAACCCGGTCCACGTACAAATCCAACTATTACTATGAACCAGAAAATTTTGATGTCTATTAATTTAACCACTCAAAATAAATTTTCATAATTTTAAGAAATTTAGATAAGAAGTAGAATAAAAATCTATGTCCTAAAACTAGAATAGCGAGAAATAAGAAAGAAAAAGAGTTCGTCGAAAAAGGTCGAAAAAGAAAAATGGTTGAAAAATAAAAGGTGACGGAAAAATAAAAGAAACTTATAAAAACTTAAAAATACTTGACTAACCTAACCTTATTACTACAACTAACTTAAAATTATAATCGCAAATTGATATTACTAATTGGAATGATAATTGATACATAGGTAAAAGTCGTCTAAAAATATTAAAGCTTACAAGAAAAACTAAATCCCAAATGGAAATAACTTAAAAAGAAACTAAAACTTAAAAAGGCGTCGCAAAATTCTAAAGTACCTAAATCTTAGTCTAAAGAAAAAGCACTTAAGGAATTCTACGGCAAATCCTAAAAATCTAGGAGTAAAAATGACTATGGCAAAAACTAAGTTTAAAATTAAATATGAGCGAAAAAATACAAATATTACACTACAACGATTAAAAAGGGACAAAATATAAAATTATACAAAAAGTTGTAAAAATTACAATTTTTATAAAAATATTATTTTTATATTATTTATTTTATTAAACTATTAATTTTACAATTTAATTAAACTTAATAAACTAAAATATAAATTAAATAAAACTTAAATTAAACTAAAACTAATTATAATAATAATAATAATTAGGGTTTATAATAATAATTAATTAATAATTACTCCGTGATTAATTGCAGTAGGGTTTCTGTCGGTGTCAGAATTACTCCGCGAGTCGCGGTATTTCAAACAACAAACCCCGCGAGTCGCGGGGTTTCAAAATTCAACCCTGGAACAGTTTAAAACTCGACGTTTTTTTTTTTCTATATTAGTGTTGCGCTTCCGGCTTTTAAGAGACTTCCCCGGCAGCAGCGCCAAAAATACTTGATGTGCAGCGGGGTGTATATAAAATAGTTATTAATTTTAGCAGGAAATACTATTAAATACGATACAATTTTACACAAGATATTTATTTATTTAGAGAATGGATATACTTAAACCTTGCTACAACACTTATAGGCAGTGTACCTAATCGTACAGTAGTGTAGTTTTTAGTAAGTCCGGTTCGTTCCACAGGGAAATCTTTAAACAAAGCTTAACGCTATATTAGTTTACTTTTATAAAAATACAAATATATATATAAGTAATATTATTATTATAAAGGGGGGTTTTTACCGTTTAATGACCGGTTTGTCGATTTTAAAACTTTAGTCGCAGTTAAAACCTAATGTAAAATATTAAATAAATAAAAGACTTAATTTAAAGCGTAAAATAAATAACGATAATGAAATTGCAATAAAAGTGCGATAAAATAAAATTGCGATAATTAAAAAGTACGATAATTAAAAGTGCAATTAAATATAAAATAAAGGAAATTAAATATGAAATAAAAGAATTATGCTTATTTAAACTTCCGTAATCATGATGTTTGACGTGTTGATTTTAGTTTTATGCCCATGGGTTAATTGTCCTTTGTCCTGGATTATTTAATATGTCCGTCTGGTTTTTGTCCATAACAGTCCATCAGTCATAAATATAAAGTGCGAGTGTCCTCGTCAAATTATCCTTATACCCGAAGTTAAATATTCCAACTAATTGGGGATTTAAACTGTAACAAGATTTTAATACTTTGTTTAATAATTACACCAGGATGTCGACTGAGTGTAACCCAAGGTTTTAATATTTTGTTATTAATTATACCAAGTGTCCTTGTACATAATTTCACCCCTGTTTTAATTATTCTAGTGGCTATTAATCCATTCCCGTGTCCCGTTAAATGAACGATTATTCGTACATATAAATACCCCGCCCATCGTGTCCGATTGAGTGTATATGGTAATTTATAGGGACGCCCAATTGTAAATCTTTATATTAACATTAACAAACTATCATTTAGTTAAACAAATATAAAGCCCATTAATAGCCCATAGTCTAATTTCCACAAGTGTCGTTCTTTTGTCCAAACCCCAATTATGGTACAAAGCCCAATTACCCAATTTTAGTAATTAGCCCAACATCATGATTACTTCGTTTTAAATAAGCATAATAATAACTTAGCTACGAGACATTAATGTAAAAAGGTTGAACATAACTTACAATGATTAAAAATAGCGTAGCGTACACGGACAGAATTTCGACTTACACCCTTACAATATTCGCTAACATACCCTTATTATTAGAATTATAATTAAAATTAAAATATAAATTATAAATATATATATATATTTTACGTATGAGAAGAAGAAGAAAAAGATGATTAAAATGATCAAAATTCGGTTGGCTTTATAGGCAGTTTTTCATTTTGGGGCTCCGCGACTCGCGGCATTTTTGCCTTCAAACTCCGCGAGTCGCGGAGATTGAAATTACAGCTCACAACTTTGGAGTCTTTCTCTGCCGACGGTTTTTATTTATAAATATAATATATATATAATTAATTATATATTATATTATATTTATATACATAGTTAACTTGTAATTTTTAGTCCGTTGCGTCGAGCGTTGAGAGTTGACTCTGGTCCCGGTTCCGGATTTTCGAACGTCCTTGCGTACAATTTTATATTTTGTACTTTGCGTTTTGAATCTTGTACTCTTGTAATTTCGAGACGTTTCTTATCAATAATTGGAACCTTTTTGATTGTCTTTTGTACTTTTGAGCTTTTTGGTCGTTTGCGTCTTCAATTTGTCGAATCTGTCTTTTGTCTTCACCTTTTATTATTTAAACGAATATTACTTGTAAATAGAACAATTGCAACTAAAAGCTTGTCTTTCTTGAGGAATAATGCTATGAATTATATGTTCGTTTTTAGCATTATCAAGTATTCCCACACTTGAGCGTTGCTTGTCCTCAAGCAATATCGTCTTGAAATACTAGAATCACTTCTTTATTTTTCACACTTTGTACATCAGTGATTTTCTTTACGGCGGTATAAACAATGGTAGTAACGATATGGTTTACAGTCCCACATGACTATAAAAATTTAGATCCATTAAGGAAATTGGATCTTTATGAAAATATTTGATCTTTTGAAAATTAAATCTAGTTTTTACCCTAGATAAGTTTTCCGGAATAACCCTTTACCGGTGTTTGCAAAATATTTTTGTGGGTTTCGTGGGTTTCAGATTTGAAAATTTTAGCTCAAAACTTGCAGTTTTGTGTCACCCACTTGCTAACCTTGTATTTGGAAAGCAACACGTCCAGTTTACTTGTCCCGTATATTACCTTTCGGTAAACTACCGTCCGGTTGAAAGGAAAGCGTTGAACAAGCAACTGTTAAGGCAATGTCTCCTGACATGCTTTTAATTATGGTCTATAACGTGTCGGACGCAATTACTATCCTTGGTAGGAGCAATAGTAAAGCTCGCCCTTATAATTTTTCGGTATGGCACAAGGTCCTGTCTTTGACCACTATGCAACCACCGTTCTTACGGTTGACACCCGATTTGGTTCAGGTGACCTAATGAATTCCAGGTGAATTCCTAGGATTTTACGTTCAATGGTAATGAACGCATTGAAAATAGGGTTTTCAAAAAACAAATCGGTTTGTAATTTTGATCAAAATATTTTCTCGTTCAAGCTCGAGTTTAGATATCATTGAATTCCATGAGTTTGTAATTCTCAATCTTTAAGGTCAATCTCTAGGATTGAGTAATATCATGCTTAAAAGCTGATTTTTAATCTTTAAGGAGATTATCCTTTCTGGGGATCTGATTCATTAGTCTTGTCCAGCTAATTTGCATGGTGCCCCCCCATTGTACGAGATAAATCCTTCTCATGGTTAGGATAAATCTGACCACTTGGCGACCCTGTTTAATGCTGAGGTTCGTGGATTTCCTGCTGATTTTAGTGATGACTTTTCTAGATTTTTCGTCAACCTACAGCTGGTCTGGACGACAACTTCATGACCTAAATCAAGAAGCGCGTGTCTTTTTCGGAAGACTTTACTTCCTTTTAATGATGGAATTGATTCATCGTGTAGATCCATCTCTTCTTTTCTTTCATCGGGTAAAACAGTTTAGTTTAGTCCAAAGCAAAAGTATTTTCAGTTATTTGTTACAGATATATGTGACATATGTTTAAGATAACTTGGTAAATTTTTCCACACTTGGCTTTTATTTTCCTTTTTATCGTCCTCTATTCCATTTTAAATGAATTTTAACATTTTGGTTTGTTTCTCAATTTATGTCCTTTCCGAGGTAACAATAATTTCGGTGTTAAAACCTAGTTTTATCGTTCATAAATATGTATAAACATGATTTTGAGTTCATTTAATTGAAAATTTTGAAAAATTTTACTAGAATTGGGTAGTTAGTATATAAGACTAGGGCTGTTCTTTTTTATCAGAGAGCACTAGATTCTAATACAACTACTGCTTTACTAGTATTTTTAATGGTAACCAAGGTAACAAGATTCAAAACGCAAAGTACAAAATATAAAATTGTACGCAAGGACGTTCGAAAATCCGGAACCGGGACCAGAGTCAACTCTCAACGCTCGACGCAACGGACTAAAAATTACAAGTTAACTATGTATATAAATATAATATAATATATAATTAATTATATTAAATATATATATATTATATTTATAAATAAAAACCGTCGGTAGAGAAAGACTCCAAAGTTGTGAGCTGTAATTTCAATCTCCGCGACTCGCGGAGTTTGAAGGCAAAAATGCCGCGAGTCGCGGAGCCCCAAAATGAAAAACTGCCTATAAAGCCAACCGAATTCTGATCATTTTAATCATCTTTTTCTTCTTCTTCTCAACATAAAATATATATATATATTTATAATTTATATTTTAATTTTAATTATAATTCTAATAATAAGGGTATGTTAGGGAATATTGTAAGGGTGTAAGTCGAAATTCTGTCCGTGTACGCTACGCTATTTTTAATCATTGTAAGTTATGTTCAACCTTTTTACATTAATGTCTCGTAGCTAAGTTATTATTATGCTTATTTAAAACGAAGTAATCATGATGTTGGGCTAATTACTAAAATTGGGTAATTGGGCTTTGTACCATAATTGGGGTTTGGACAAAAGAACGACACTTGTGGAAATTAGACTATGGGCTATTAATGGGCTTTATATTTGTTTAACTAAATGATAGTTTGTTAATGTTAATATAAAGATTTACAATTGGGCGTCCCTATAAATTACCATATACACTCAATCGGACACGATGGGCGAGGTATTTATATGTACGAATAATCGTTCATTTAACGGGACACGGGAATGGATTAATAGCCACTAGAATAATTAAAACAGGGTTGAAATTATGTACAAGGACACTTGGTATAATTAATAACAAAATATTAAAACCTTGGGTTACACTCAGTCGACATCCTGGTGTAATTATTAAACAAAGTATTAAAATCTTGTTACAGTTTAAATCCCCAATTAGTTGGAATATTTAACTTCGGGTATAAGGATAATTTGACGAGGACACTCGCACTTTATATTTATGACTGATGGACTGTTATGGACAAAAACCAGACGGACATATTAAATAATCCAGGACAAAGGACAATTAACCCATGGGCATAAAACTAAAATCAACACGTCAAACATCATGATTACGGAAGTTTAAATAAGCATAATTCTTTTATTTCATATTTAATTTCCTTTATTTTATATTTAATTGCACTTTTAATTATCGTACTTTTTAATTATCGCAATTTTATTTTATCGCACTTTTATTGCAATTTCATTATCGTTATTTATTTTACGCTTTAAATTAAGTCTTTTATTTATTTAATATTTTACATTAGGTTTTAACTGCGACTAAAGTTTTAAAATCAACAAACCGGTCATTAAACGGTAAAAACCCCCCTTTATAATAATAATATTACTTATATATATATTTGTATTTTTATAAAAGTAAACTAATATAGCGTTAAGCTTTGTTTAAAGATTTCCCTGTGGAACGAACCGGACTTACTAAAAACTACACTACTGTACGATTAGGTACACTGCCTATAAGTGTTGTAGCAAGGTTTAAGTATATCCATTCTCTAAATAAATAAATATCTTGTGTAAAATTGTATCGTATTTAATAGTATTTCCTGCTAAAATTAATAACTATTTTATATACACCCCGCTGCACATCAAGTATTTTTGGCGCCACTGCCGGGGAAGTCTCTTAAAAGCCGGAAGCGCAACATTAATATAAAAAAAAAAAAATTTAGTTAACTTTTATTAAAATTCGTTTTTGTAAAAATACGTTTTAATTATTCGAAAATATAAAAAGAAAAACAAAAATTTATGTATTTTTAGGAGTTTGATAAATATAAGTTTTATTTTGTAAAAATATGAGTTTTATTTAATTTATTTTATAAATATATTTTATAAATATAAAAAACTGAAAAAAAGAAAAATATATATATATATATATAAATCTATTTTTTTATTGTTATAAAGTATTTTATTTTTATCTTAGTTATTAAAGATAAGTTTTATTTAGATTACATAAATATTTTAATAAGATAATATAAACAGAAAATATAAAAACAAAAAAAAAAAAACGTCGAGTTTTAAACTGTTCCAGGGTTGAATTTTGAAACCCCGCGACTCGCGGGGTTTGTTGTTTGAAATACCGCGACTCGCGGAGTAATTCTGACACCGACAGAAACCCTACTGCAATTAATCACGGAGTAATTATTAATTAATTATTATTATAAACCCTAATTATTATTATTATTATAATTAGTTTTAGTTTAATTTAAGTTTTATTTAATTTATATTTTAGTTTATTAAGTTTAATTAAATTGTAAAATTAATAGTTTAATAAAATAAATAATATAAAAATAATATTTTTATAAAAATTGTAATTTTTACAACTTTTTGTATATTTTTATATTTTGTCCCTTTTTAATCGTTGTAGCGTAATATTTGTATTTTTTCGCTCATATTTAATTTTAAACTTAGTTTTTGCCATAGTCATTTTTACTCCTAGATTTTTAGGATTTGCCGTAGAATTCCTTAAGTGCTTTTTCTTTAGACTAAGATTTAGGTACTTTAGAATTTTGCGACGCCTTTTTAAGTTTTAGTTTCTTTTTAAGTTATTTCCATTTGGGATTTAGTTTTTCTTGTAAGCTTTAATATTTTTAGACAACTTTTACCTATGTATCAATTATCATTCCAATTAGTAATATCAATTTGCGATTATAATTTTAAGTTAGTTGTAGTAATAAGGTTAGGTTAGTCAAGTATTTTTAAGTTTTTATAAGTTTCTTTTATTTTTCCGTCACCTTTTATTTTTCAACCATTTTTCTTTTTCGACCTTTTTCGACGAACTCTTTTTCTTTCTTATTTCTCGCTATTCTAGTTTTAGGACATAGATTTTTATTCTACTTCTTATCTAAATTTCTTAAAATTACGAAAATTTATTTTGAGTGGTTAAATTAATAGACATCAAAATTTTCAGGTTCGTAGTAATAGTTGGATTTGTACGTGGACCGGGTTATTGGAGCCAACCAGTCCTCAATTATATTGAGACCAAACGAATCCTGCCCCTCTGCTGCATCTTTTGGCTATTCGAAACGTGGGCAAAATCAGAAAAGTCTATTGGTTGGATAACTTATTATAATTTTTCTTTCCTTTTAAAAACTAATAGGATATTCAGTGAATGCACCGAGTAAGACGTTCACCACCTTTTGTACGTTCACCACCTGTAACTAGATCAAGACATTTAGCAAATATAACCGCCGTTGATTTTTCTTTAGAATCGTCATCTAGTCGACCAAGAACTCCAACTAAAATTTTCGATAATCCATTTTTTGAACCCAACCTCACAATTGAGAATCCGGAGAATATTCTGGAACGGTTCATAGATCCTGAACCATTAAACTTTCCTCCGGAACCACCAATCATTCAAACAGAGATTGTTGAGGAACGAACCATTAAATCAGAATCATCTAGTGATACCGATTCAACAAATTCAATTATGGAGAATCTGGAACCTTTAAGTATGGAAGACCGAATGAGAGCTAAACGCACTGGCCAAGGTCACGCAATTACTCATCCAGACATTAATGCGCCAGATTATGAAATCAAAGGACAAATTCTACACATGGTGACTAATCAATGCCAATTTAGTGGTGCGCCGAAGGAAGATCCAAATGAACATCTACGTACCTTTAATAGGATCTGCACACTATTTAAAATCCGAGAAGTGGAGGATGAACAGATATATCTCATGTTATTTCCCTGGACTTTAAAGGGAGAAGCCAAAGATTGGTTGGAATCGTTACCTGAAGGGGCGATCGATACATGGGACGTTTTAGTTGACAAATTTCTTAAACAATTCTTTCCTGCATCTAAAGCCGTAAGACTTCAAGCAGAAATTGTTACGTTCACACAGAAACCAAATGAAACTCTATATGAGGCGTGGACTAGATATGGAAAGTTGTTAAGAGGATGTCCGCAACATGGTTTAGACACCTGTCAAATAGTACAAATATTCTACCAAGGATGCGACATCACTACAAGAAAAGACATAGATATAGCAGCTGGTGGTTCTATTATGAAGAAAACCGAAACTGATGCTTACAAAATTATTGATAATACTGCTTCCCACTCACATGAGTGGCACCAAGAAAAAGACATCGTTAGATCATCTAAAGCAGCTAGAGCCGATTCTAGCCATGACTTAGATTCCATTTCCGCAAAGATAGATGCTGTGGAGAGATGAATGGAAAAGATGACTAATGATATTCACTCAATACGAATTAGTTGTGAGCAGTGTGGAGGACCACATTTGACAAAAGATTGTCTCAGTATTGAATTAACAATGGAACAAAGAGAGAATATTTCATACATAAACCAAAGGCCTGGAAATAATTATCAGAATAATTATCAACCGCCAAGACCGATTTACAATCAAAACCAAAATTATAACCGAAATATTCCATACAACAACCAACAAGGTCCTAGCAATCAACAAGTATCCAATAATACTTACAATCAGCAAAGACCTAATTTTCAAAACAAACCACCACAACAAACCGATGATAAAAAGCCGAATTTAGAAGATATGATGACGAAGCTAGTTGAAACTCAAACGCAGTTTTTCACATCTCAGAAACAAACCAATGAACAAAATGCTCAAGCATTTAGAAATCAACAAGCTTCTATTCAAAATCTGGAACAAGAAGTGAGTAACCTAGCAAGGTTAATAGGTGAAAGAAAACCGGGAAGTCTACCTAGTGATACAAATGCTAACCCCCGGAATGAAACAGCTAAAGCTATTACCACAAGAAGTGGTACAACACTTAAACCACCTGAAATACCTGTAACTTCTGATGAAGCTATTCCTACTCCACAAGAACCACAACCTGATCAAGATAAGGAAAAAGAACCGGTAGTTGAAAAGGTTAATGAAGATAACACAGTTAAGGATAAACCTTATGTTAAACCATATCAACCACCACTTCCTTATCCGAGTAAAATGAAGAAAGAGAAACTTGAAGCCGAGCAATCCAAATTCTTGGATATGTTTAAACAGATAAATGTAAATCTTCCTTTCATTGATGTGATTTCAGGAATGCCTAGATATGCTAAATTCTTGAAAGATCTAATCTCAAATAGAAAGAAAATGGAAGAACTCTCGGCTGTTACTATGAATGCTAATTGTTCAGCAGTGCTGTTGAATAAGATACCAGAAAAATTATCTGATCCAGGAAGTTTCACAATTCCATGTTTTCTGGGTAGTCTTAGTTCAATAGAAGCATTGGCAGACTTAGGTGCTAGTATAAATCTAATGCCGTATTCACTATACACTAAACTAGACCTTGGAGAATTGAAACCAACCAGAATAAGCATACAACTAGCCGATAGATCAATAAAATATCCTAGAGGGATAATGGAGAACATGCTAGTTAAAGTTGGTACTTTAGTATTTCCAGTAGATTTTGTTGTTCTGGACATGGAAGAAGATTCTCAAGTTCCTCTCATATTAGGAAGACCATTCTTAAACACGGCTAAAGCAATGATAGACGTGTTCGGTAAGAAACTGACCCTAAGTATAGAGGATGAGAGTGTTACCTTTTCAGTTGATAGAGCAATGCAACAACCACAATCTGCAGATGATACATGTTATTATATTCAAACTATAGATGCACATGCAGAATTATTAGAAGAATTTCCAGAATTACAAGGAACAGGAGAATGTTCTTTAGGAGAAGGTAATGAACCAATTGATGAAGCTGAAATGTTAGCTACACTTATAGCTAATGGATATGAACCAACAACAGAAGAAATTCAAATGCTAAAAGAAGAAGACAAATATCGATACAAATCATCGATAGAAGAACCTCCGAAATTAGAGTTAAAGCCACTTCCAAACCATTTGGAATACGCTTATTTACATGGTGAATCTGAATTACCTGTAATAATATCGTCTTCTCTTACTGAAAATGAGAAATCACAACTCATTTCTGTGTTGAAAGCTCATAAACCAGTCATTGCATGGAAGATTCATGATATTAAAGGAATAAGTCCTTCGTATTGCACACATAAAATCTTTATGGAAGAAGGTCATAAAACGTATGTGCAACACCAACGAAGACTAAATCCTAATATGCAAGATGTAGTAAAGAAAGAGATTATTAAACTGCTAGATGCAGATTTGATATATCCAATTTCTGATAGTCCATGGGTAAGCCCAGTTCAATGCGTGCCGAAGAAGGGTGGCATGACTGTCATTACAAATGAGAAAAATGAGCTTATTCCTACTAGGACTGTAACAGGATGGCGTGTGTGTATTGATTATAGAAAATTAAATGACGCCACCAGAAAAGATCACTTTCCCTTACCTTTCATAGATCAAATGTTGGAAAGATTAGCCGGAAATAGTTACTATTGTTTTCTAGATGGATTTTCCGGATATTTTCAAATTCCAATAGCACCCGAAGACCAAGAGAAAACCACATTCACGTGCCCTTATGGTACTTTTGCTTACAAACGCATGCCATTTGGACTTTGTAACGCCCCTGCAACCTTTCAAAGGTGTATGATGGCGATTTTTAATGACATGATAGAAGAATGCATGGAAGTTTTCATGGATGACTTTTCAGTCTTCGGTGATACATTTAAATCATGTCTAGTTAATCTGGAACGAATGCTAATTAGATGCGAAAAATCAAATCTAGTACTTAATTGGGAGAAATGCCATTTCATGGTTAAAGAAGGCATCGTTCTTGGATATAAAATTTCAAAAGAAGGAATTGAAGTGGATAGAGCTAAAGTAGATGAAATTGCTAAACTTCCACATCCCACAAATGTTAGAGGAGTTAGGAGTTTTCTAGGGCATGCCGGTTTTTACCGACGTTTCATAAAAGATTTTTCTAAAATTGCCACTCCTATGAATAAACTCCTAGAAAAAGATGCTCCATTCATCTTTTCAGATGAGTGTATCAAATCTTTTAATATTCTTAAAGAAAAACTAACTAATGCGCTGATTATGATAACACCAAATTGGAATCTACCATTTGAACTAATGTGCGATGCAAGTGATTTTGCAATGGGAGCCGTTTTAGGACAAAGGATTGAAAAACGATTTCAACCTATATATTATGCTTGTAAGACGTTACAAGGAGCACAAACGAACTATACAACTACTGAAAAAGAACTCCTTGCTATTGTCTTTGCTTTTGACAAATTTCGATCATATCTCGTTCTAGCAAAAACAATAGTCTATACCGATCATTCTGCTCTTAGATACCTATTTTCGAAACAAGATGCCAAACCAAGATTAATCCGTTGGATCTTACTCTTACAAGAGTTTGATATTGAAATCCGAGATAAAAAAGGAGCAGAAAATCTCGCCGCTGATCATCTTTCTCGTCTTGAAAATCCCGAATTAGAAGTTCTAAATGAATCAGCCATACAAGACAACTTTCCTGATGAATATCTATTGAAGATAGATTATAAAGAAATCCCATGGTTTGCAGACTATGCAAACTACTTGGTTTGTGGATTCCTTGAAAAAGGATTATCGTACCAAAGACGAAAGAAATTCTTCAGTGATATAAAACACTATTTTTGGGAAGATCCACATCTGTTTAAAAGTTGTCCCGATGGAATAATACGCCGATGTGTATTTGGAGATGAAGCTAGTAAAATATTAAACCATTGTCACACAGGACCAACAGGAGGGCATTATGGGCCTCAACTAACAGCAAGAAAAGTTTATGAAGCTGGATTCTATTGGCCTACAATTTACAAAGACGCACACCTTCTTTGCAAATCCTGTGATGCATGTCAAAGGGCCGAAAAAATAAGTCAACGTGATGAAATGTCACAAAATGTCATCCAAGTATGTGAAGTATTTGACATTTGGGGTATTGACTTTATGGGTCCATTTCCAAAATCTCATAATAATCTATATATACTCGTAGCCATTGATTATGTATCTAAATGGGCGGAAGCACAAGCTCTCCCAACTAACGATACATGAGTTGTAGTCAATTTTTTAAAACGTCTTTTTGCAAGGTTTGGAACACCGAAAGCTTTAATAAGTGATCGGGGTACTCATTTCTGTAATAATCAACTTGAGAAAGTTCTTAAAAGATATGGAGTAACTCATAAAATCTCCACCGCATATCATCCACAAACAAGTGGACAAGTTGAAAATACCAACCGAGCTTTAAAACGTATTCTAGAGAAAACCGTAGGATCAAATCCGAAGGAATGGTCCATTAAATTGGAGGATGCACTCTGGGCTTTTAGAACAGCCTACAAAACTCCAATTGGAACCACACCTTTTAGACTTGTTTATGGAAAAGCATGTCATCTTCCAGTAGAAATTGAACATAAAGCATTTTGGGCTTTGAAAACATGTAATCTTGATTTACATGAAGCCGGACGTCTACGATTAAGTCAACTAAACGAATTAGAAGAATTAAGACATGAAGCATACGAAAATTCGTTAATCTATAAAGAAAGAACGAAGAAATGGCATGATAAAAGAATCAGAAGTTCAAAAGAATTTAAAGAAGGAGACAGAGTTCTTCTTTTCAATTCACGATTCAAGCTATTTCCAGGAAAATTGAAATCAAGATGGTCTGGACCATTCATAGTCAAAAGAGTTTTCCCATACAGAATGATAGAATTGATAAATTCAAATGGGATTGAATTTAAAGTTAATGGTCACAGAGTTAAACATTACATACATGGTCCGATGGAAGTCGACAACGAAGTTAATCACAATTTCGACACCACAACTAACTAAGTGTGGGGAGAATCAAGTCTTTAAAAGATAATATGTATTTCTGTTAGAGTTAGATTGTCTGTTTTCGTGTAGTTCTCGAAAATGGAACCCGAATGGTCTTTCCCTAGCAGACCCTAAAGAACTAGTCTTCTCCCCCCATTCTGAATTTTTATTTTTTTAGGTTTTTACAAAATGAAGACTGCCTGTGAACTAAACCATGGTCTAATGCTACACGCTTTGATCACTAAACGTAATAATGACATAATACCGAGTGAAATAGTATCAGTAATCAGAGAAAGAATGGACGGAGTTAGAAAAGAATCCAGATGCGAAGATAATAAGTTACAATTTGGTAAAGGAAAATCAAAATCCGCAGCAAAAAGAAGAGCACGACACCTAGAAAGATGTCACAAATGCGGAAAATGGTCACATGGAGGTAAATGTTCAAATAATCAAACCTATTCAAATACCGAATTTGTTACTTTATGCAGAGACGGACCGTTCATATGTTTAGAAGAAAAGACACTGAATGCTCGAGGTTACGCCTATGTAGCCATGGAAAACCAATTAAACCGACTATCTTATGAATGGGATAGATCATATAACTAAGAAATGTATTTCACAGGTATGTCTGTACAGTTTTTATTTTTATTTTTAACCTTTTGATAATAAACGCTAATTTGTTCGCTAAAAAGTATTAAATTGGTATTGAATAAAATTAGGTTTGGCGACCGAAATTATTGATATCATTCAAAAATTTATTACATCACTGCGAAATTTAACGTTTATTCTTAAGGTATAAATATCTTTAATCAATCAACCCAAAATATTTCAAAAATTCGTCATGAGTTAAATTAGGTTTTGGAACCGAAATTACTTTACCGAAAAGAGGGGCGCATATTTTTGATAATATTTGATTGATTAAAGTGGGATAAAAAGACAAAAAGATTTTAAATTTTATTTTTACCATGTTTTTAAAATTAATATTTAAATCTTAAATTAATATTGTAAACTTTGTAAAAACAATATATTTAAAATTGTAAATATTTGAAAAATTAATATAAGTTTGGTGTGAATTTATAATATGAATTTTAAAATTAAGTTTGGTGTGAATTTTTAAAATATAAATTTTTAATTTTATGCATTTTAAATTTTAAGTTTAGTGTGAATTTTTAATATTAATTTTGAATTTCATATTTAAGTTGTGTGAATTTAAAAACAAAAATTTACTTTATCTCATTAAGTTAAAAATATGATTTTTAAAATTCGTCGTAAGTTGAAGACTAGGTCTTTGAACCGAAATTGCTTTACCCGAGGGAGGGACGAGAACTTTTATTATCATTATTTTTAATCTTATTGAATTAAAGTATGCCAAAAACATTAAAAAACCAAAAATCTTAGCTTTTAAAACAATCGCTACAAAAAGACAAATTTTAAAATTTTATCGAGGGACGGACTAGCACATCGATCCGAAACGACCTCGTCCTAAATAACAAGGGAAACAAAATTTTAAAATTAATTACTTAATTGTTTTAATAAGTTAAAGTTTATAAAAAAATAAAAAAAAATTACCAAACTCCGCGACTCGCGGAGTTTGGAGGGTTAATCCCCGCGACTCGCGGGAGTACCGGATTACAGAAAAAAAATAAAGAGCTGCAACAGCTCAGTTTCACACTCCACAACTCAAACAAACTGCGAAAAAAACCCACGAAAAACCCGAAAAAAACCCCAAAATCACAATTTTTAACCGTTAATCACCAAATTTTTTACTAAAATCATGTTGAGAAGGATGCTATCTAGGAATTACTCAAGAAAAACGGTAAATTTCTACACCTAAACACCATTTAATCCGAAATTAGTGTTCTTGAGCCATTTTTTCCCCAATTTGATTTTGATGCTTTTTAGTGTAATTATGCTTAAATTGTTTATGTATTATGCTTGTATAACCTAGATTGATGCTGTTTAACATGATTAGAAGCCTTAAACTTCAAATTTTGAGTAATCTAGGGTTTGTGTTCTTGAGCAAATTTGGGGCTTTTTGATATAAACAGGTTATGGCCGATTTTTGTCATGAATTATTGCTAAATTAAGTAGTGTAACATGTTTAGGTAGTTAAATGATCCAAACTTTGAGCCTAAACATGATTTTGAGAATTAAAGTGGACTTTTTCAAAGTCTAAAATTCATGAACTTGATTTTTGAAAGATAATGCCATTTGAAACTTGTTTAATTGCTAGTAATGATTATTTTGACATGTTATTTGAGTTGAATGCTTATGAACTTGGCGAACATTTTCGTATATGCTTATTTGAAAAAGTGTAGATTTGATGAAAATATGAAAATAAGCTTAAGTTTGATATAAATTGATCATGTCATTGTAATTATTTTGATTGATGATTTTGCTGACACTAATGCATATTTGGATGCACAAAAAATTGTGTTTGATGTATTTTGCAGACTGAAAGGGGTGAATCTTCATCACAAGCCCGCAATGCTCCTGCTGAGAATGTGGAACAACAGGAGGTGGATAACTACTACAAGCAGGATATACCTCATCCAGTCATGACCTTTTCCGATATGCACTTGGAAGAGTTGCACCCGAACCTGAGATTTGACAGACTTTGAATAGATTATCCAAAATACCAAAGGGGTTTGCATACTCTTCATTCTAAGGTTGTTGAGGTACCGAGGGTCATAGAATGGGGACCCTTTGAAGCTGTAGAATTGGCCGGGCCAATTAGGGAATTACTTGTACAGAGGTATGGTAATTCTTCTTTTAATGACTGGGTACGTTTATTCACCATGCGTAGACCTGTATATAAAGTATGGTGTGAAGAATTGTTATGTAGTATAGAGTTGAATGATCGGGTAGCTAGTTTAACCGATCGTTCTTTTATTAGATTTTTGTTAGGCGGTTCGATGCGCCACATGTCTTTACTGGACATGGCTCAGGCTTTACGTATATATACGCCTAAGGAGTTAGCGTCTGCCGATTGTAGAGGATTGATACTAAACGGTAGAAAGATAGATGAAAACTTTGATACACATGGTGTGTGGAGTCAAATGACAAGCCATCACCGTTTCAAAGGGGGAAATTACTCTTATTTGGATATAGATAGAGCCGAATTAAGAGTGATTCATAGGTTTTTAGCTAATTCGATTACACAAAGGGGTAAAAACAAGGAAAAAGTAAATGAACAGGATTTGTTTTACCATATGTGTATTCAAGACCCACAAAGTGATGTAAGTATACCATATTGTGTGGGTTATTATTTATCAGCTATGGTTCGGGGGATGAGACCGCATAGCATAATAGGAGGTGGTATTTTTATTACTTTGATTGGTGAATATCTCGGTGTGGATATAAGTCGGGGGGGATTATTAGTAGAAGAACCGGAACCCCGCGATACTATAGGTTTAAATGTATACCATGGTGCGAAAGTTTTGAAGAGGCGAAATAACGCCGCAGTACAATACCATGGTAGACATCCACAGGTGGAGAGAAACCAACAGCAAGGTAATGTAGGAGGGGGGAATGAGATGCAAGAAATGCAAAGGTTTATAGCTTCTCAGGAATACGAAAATGATAGACAGAGAGCATTTGAAGATTGGCAAGTTCATCAGAACCAAATCATAGCTCATTGCCAACATATAGGTAGAAACTATATTCCTACACCGAAACCCATCTTCCCTCCCTGGTCTATAGAGATGCAGCCACCATATCCTACGTATAACCCTGCCGAAGCATTCTATAGCACCTATGGTTATGCCTGGAACCCCTATTGGTACCAGTATCATCCCTAGTATACTTAGTTTTATTTATTTTGTAATTTGTACTTATTGATACGTTTAATACTTTTGTTAATATTGTAATCATTTTTATAATTATCTAACTTTTATTCTTAGATTTTAATAATTTTTGAATGTGGGGTAATATACCAAACTTCAAAAATATGTATATATGTTTGCAGTTTATCTTATGTACACAACAGGGTAAAACAATGCATTTTCAAAGACTGGCATTAAGTTCAGCAAAAGCAACTAATTTTGACGACAAGATGCAAAATATATGTGAAATAACAACAAGACGGAATGAACAAATGATGTGCACCATTTATCATTCAGCAAACAAACGCCAATATATTTGGAAACTTTGGTAAAAATTTAATCATTTTCACACAAATCACCCTCAATAATTTAAATTGTTACTGATTTCTTGCAAATGAGGGCATTGCAAGATCTTAAGTGTGGGAAGGGGTTAAATTCTTTCGGATTTTAAAATTTTTATCTTAAACACTTGGTTACCATTAAAAATACTAGTAAAGCAGTAGTTGTATTAGAATCTAGTGCTCTCTGATAAAAAAGAACAGCCCTAGTCTTATATACTAACTACCCAATTCTAGTAAAATTTTTCAAAATTTTCAATTAAATGAACTCAAAATCATGTTTATACATATTTATGAACGATAAAACTAGGTTTTAACACCGAAATTATTGTTACCTCGGAAAGGACATAAATTGAGAAACAAACCAAAATGTTAAAATTCATTTAAAATGGAATAGAGGACGATAAAAAGGAAAATAAAAGCCAAGTGTGGGAAAATTTACCAAGTTATCTTAAACATATGTCACATATATCTGTAACAAATAACTGAAAAAACTTTTGCTTTGGACTAAACTAAACTGTTTTACCCGATGAAAGAAAAGAAGAGATAGATCTACACGATGAATCAATTCCATCATTAAAAGGAAGTAAAGTCTTCCGAAAAAGACACGCGCTTCTTGATTTAGGTCATGAAGTTGTCGTCCAGACCAGCTGTAGGTTGACGAAAAATCTAGAAAAGTCATCACTAAAATCAGCAGGAAATCCACGAACCTCAGCATTAAACAGGGTCGCCAAGTGGTCAGATTTATCCTAACCATGAGAAGGATTTATCTCGTACAATGAGGGGAGCACCATGCAAATTAGCTGGACAAGACTAATGAATCAGATCCCCAGAAAGGATAATCTCCTTAAAGATTAAAAATCAGCTTTTAAGCCTGATATTACTCAATCCTAGAGATTGACCTTAAAGATTGAGAATTACAAACTCATGGAATTCAATGATATCTAAACTCGAGCTTGAACGAGAAAATATTTTGATCAAAATTACAAACCGATTTATTTTCTGAAAACCCTATTTTCAATGCGTTCATTACCATTGAACGTAAAATCCTAGGAATTCACCTGGAATTCATTAGGTCACCTGAACCAAATCGGGTGTCAACCGTAAGAACGGTGGTTGCATAGTGGTCAAAGACAGGACCTTGTGCCATACCGAAAAATTATAAGGGTGAGCTTTACTATTGCTCCTACCAAGGATAGTAATTGCGTCCGACACGTTATAGACCATAATTAAAAGCATGTCAGGAGACATTGCCTTAACAGTTGCTTGTTCAACGCTTTCCTTTCAACCGGACGGTAGTTTACCGAAAGGTAATATACGGGACAAGTAAACTGGACGTGTTGCTTTCCAAATACAAGGTTAGCAAGTGGGTGACACAAAACCGCAAGTTTTGAGCTAAAATTTTCAAATCTGAAACCCACCAAACCCACAAAAATATTTTGCAAACACCGGTAAAGGGTTATTCCGGAAAACTTATCTAGGGTAAAAACTAGATTTAATTTTCAAAAGATCAAATATTTTCATAAAGATCCAATTTCCTTAATGGATCTAAATTTTTATAGTCATGTGGGACTGTAAACCATATCGTTACTACCATTGTTTATACCGCCGTATAGAAAATCACTGATGTACAAAGTGTGAAAAATAAAGAAGTAATTCTAGTATTTCAAGACGATATTGCTTGAGGACAAGCAACGCTCAAGTGTGGGAATACTTGATAATGCTAAAAACGAACATATAATTCATAGCATTATTCCTCAAGAAAGACAAGCTTTTAGTTGCAATTTTTCTATTTACAAGTAATATTCGTTTAAATAATAAAAGGTGAAGACAAAAGACAGATTCGACAAATTGAAGACACAAACGACCAAAAAGCTCAAAAGTACAAAAGACAATCAAAAAGGTTCCAATTATTGATAAGAAACGTCTCGAAATTACAAGAGTACAAGATTCAAAACGCAAAGTACAAAATATAAAATTGTACGCAAGGACGTTCGAAAATCCGGAACCGGGACCAGAGTCAACTCTCAACGCTCGACGCAACGGACTAAAAATTACAAGTTAACTATGTATATAAATATAATATAATATATAATTAATTATATTAATTATATATATATTATATTTATAAATAAAAACCGTCGGCAGAGAAAGACTCCAAAGTTGTGAGCTGTAATTTCAATCTCCGCGACTCGCGGAGTTTGAAGGCAAAAATGCCGCGAGTCGCGGAGCCCCAAAATGAAAAACTGCCTATAAAGCCAACCGAATTCTGATCATTTTAATCATCTTTTTCTTCTTCTTCTCATACGTAAAATATATATATATATTTATAATTTATATTTTAATTTTAATTATAATTCTAATAATAAGGGTATGTTAGCGAATATTGTAAGGGTGTAAGTCGAAATTCTGTCCGTGTACGCTACGCTATTTTTAATCATTGTAAGTTATGTTCAACCTTTTTACATTAATGTCTCGTAGCTAAGTTGTTATTATGCTTATTTAAAACGAAGTAATCATGATGTTGGGCTAATTACTAAAATTGGGTAATTGGGCTTTGTACCATAATTGGGGTTTGGACAAAAGAACGACACTTGTGGAAATTAGACTATGGGCTATTAATGGGCTTTATATTTGTTTAACTAAATGATAGTTTGTTAATGTTAATATAAAGATTTACAATTGGGCGTCCCTATAAATTACCATATACACTCAATCGGACACGATGGGCGGGGTATTTATATGTACGAATAATCGTTCATTTAACGGGACACGGGAATGGATTAATAGCCACGAGAATAATTAAAACAGGGGTGAAATTATGTACAAGGACACTTGGTATAATTAATAACAAAATATTAAAACCTTGGGTTACACTCAGTCGACATCCTGGTGTAATTATTAAACAAAGTATTAAAATCTTGTTACAGTTTAAATCCCCAATTAGTTGGAATATTTAACTTCGGGTATAAGGATAATTTGACGAGGACACTCGCACTTTATATTTATGACTGATGGACTGTTATGGACAAAAACCAGACGGACATATTAAATAATCCAGGTGATGTTAAAGCGAAGGGGTACGAAATATACTTATTTTTATTACGAAAAGCGATACAAAATTACACAAGTTTTATTAATTTACGGATGGGATATACCTAAACCTTGCTACAACACTATAGGCAGTGTACCTAATCGTAGAGTAGTGTAGTTTTTAGTAAGTCCGGTTCGTTCCACAGGGAGCTGGTGATACTTACTATATTTTTAACTATATTTATACAAAATATATATAATTATATAAGTAGTAATATTATTATAAAAGGGGGGTTTTACCGTTTAATGACCGGTTTGTCGATTCTATATTTTAAGCGTAAAGATAAATGACGATAATTAAAGTGCGTAAAATAATGACAATAAATAAAATGACAGTAAATAAAATTGCGAGTAATAAAATGACAGTAAATAAAGATACGATGAGAAATATAATAAAAGAATTATGCTTATTTAAACTTCCGTAATCATGATGTTTGACGTGTTGATTTTAATTTATTACCATGGGTTAATTGTCCTTTGTCCTGGTTTATTTGATACGTCTATCTGGTTTTTGTCCATAATAGTCCATCGGTTATAAATATAAAGTGCGAGTATCCTCGTCAAATTACCCTTATACCCGAAGTCAAATATTCCAACTGATTAAGGATTTAAACTGTGATGCAGTCATCACTTCTGTCAACAATTACACCAGTTATCACTGTATGTAATCCACCCCTGTTTTAATTAGTTTATGAATATTAATTCATCCACTTGATCAGAATGAATAATCAATTACCCAACCCAATTGATTAATTAAATGATTATAACAGATTCCATATGAACATCACTAAATAGGACAACCATAATCATTATTAATTATTAGGTTAATTAATTTGAAGATAGGTTCGACAGACTCCAATGAGTTGTCACTCAATTAGACAATACCCCCATCTATTAATAGTCAATAGTTCAATTTCCACAAGTGTCGGTCTTTTGCCCAAACCTTAATTATGGTCCAAAGTTCAATAACCCCTTCTTAATATTTTAGCCCAACATCACGATTAATTCGGCTCAAATAAGCATAATAATAACTTAGTTACGATACATTAATTTAAAAAGGAAGAACATAGCTTACAGTGGTGATTAATCACGTAGCGTTACACGGGCAGAGTTCTGACTTAAAACCCGTAAATTAATTGTACCATAACTAAAACTAAATCATTATTATTAAATTTAAAAGTAAAATTAAAATTATAATGTATATATTACATATACGTTTACATATATATAGAGAGAGAGAGATTTTGATTGATAAAAGGATGATTCATTTCATCGAATAACAATGCCTTTTATAGGCAAAATATCAATTTGAATTTTCACTTACGACCCCTGAACTATGCTCAATTAACAACTTTTTATTATTTAATATTATTCTTATTATGAATTATTTAAATATTATATTTTATTCTTGTGCATAGTTGGCTCGTAATTTTTAGTCCGTTGCGTCGAGCGTTGAGAGTTGACTCATGTCCCGGTTCCGGATTTTCGAACGCCCTTTCGTACTATTTTATATCGTGTACTTTGTGTTTTGCGTCTTGTACTCTTGTCATTTTTAGACGTTCTTCATCAATAATTTGAACCTTTTTAATTGTATCTTGTACTTTTAAGCTTTTTAGACCTTTGTGTCTTCAATTCGTCATTTTCGCCTTTTGTCTTCGCACTTATTTAATATAAACGAATATTACTTGAAAATGGAACAATTGCAACTATAATCTTGTCTTTCTTGGGGAATAATGCTATGAAATATATGTTCCTTTTTAGCCTTATCACCAGGACAAAGGACAATTAACCCATGGGCATAAAACTAAAATCAACACGTCAAACATCATGATTACGGAAGTTTAAATAAGCATAATTCTTTTATTTCATATTTAATTTCCTTTATTTTATATTTAATTGCACTTTTAATTATCGTACTTTTTAATTATCGCAATTTTATTTTATCGCACTTTTATTGCAATTTCATTATCGTTATTTATTTTACGCTTTAAATTAAGTCTTTTATTTATTTAATATTTTACATTAGGTTTTAACTGCGACTAAAGTTTTAAAATCGACAAACCGGTCATTAAACGGTAAAAACCCCCCTTTATAATAATAATATTACTTATATATATATTTGTATTTTTATAAAAGTAAACTAATATAGCGTTAAGCTTTGTTTAAAGATTTCCCTGTGGAACGAACCGGACTTACTAAAAACTACACTACTGTACGATTAGGTACACTGCCTATAAGTGTTGTAGTAAGGTTTAAGTATATCCATTCTCTAAATAAATAAATATCTTGTGTAAAATTGTATCGTATTTAATAGTATTTCCTGCTAAAATTAATAACTATTTTATATACACCCTGCTGCACATCAATAATAGACCACAAGATTTCATATTTCAATACACATCCCATACATAGAGATAAAAATCATTCATATGGTGAACACCTGGTAACCGACATTAACAAGATGCATATATAAGAATATCCCCATCATTCCGGGACACCCTTCGGATATGATATAAATTTCGAAGTATTAAAGCATCCGGTACTTTGGATGGGGTTTGTTAGGCCCAATAGATCTATCTTTAGGATTCGCGTCAATTAGGGTGTCTGTTCCCTAATTCTTAGATTACCAGACTTAATAAAAAGGGGCATATTCGATTTCGATAATTCAACCATAGAATGTAGTTTCACGTACTTGTGTCTATTTTGTAAATCATTTATAAAACCTGCATGTATTCTCATCCCAACAATATTAGATTTTAAAAGTGGGACTATAACTCACTTTCACAGATTTTTACTTCGTCGGGAAGTAAGACTTGGCCACTGGTTGATTCACGAACCTATAACAATATATACATATATATCAAAGTATGTTCAAAATATATTTACAACACTTTTAATATATTTTGATGTTTTAAGTTTATTAAGTCAGCTGTCCTCGTTAGTAACCTACAACTAGTTATCCACAGTTAGATGTACAGAAATAAATCGATAAATATTATCTTGAATCAATCCACGACCCAGTGTATACGTATCTCAGTATTGATCATAACTCAAACTATATATATTTTGGAATCAACCTCAACCCTGTATAGCTAACTCCAACATTCACATATAGAGTGTCTATGGTTGTTCCGAAATATATATAGATGTGTCGACATGATAGGTCAAAACATTGTATACGTGTCTATGGTATCTCAAGATTACATAATATACAATACAAGTTGATTAAGTTATGGTTGGAATAGATTTGTTACCAATTTTCACGTAGCTAAAATGAGAAAAATTATCCAATCTTGTTTTACCCATAACTTCTTCATTTTAAATCCGTTTTGAGTGAATCAAATTGCTATGGTTTCATATTGAACTCTATTTTATGAATCTAAACAAAAAAAGTATAAGTTTATAGTCGGAAAAATAAGTTACAAGTCGTTTTTGTAAAGGTAGTCATTTCAGGTGAAAGAACGACGTCTAGATGACCATTTTAGAAAACATACTTCCACTTTGAGTTTAACCATAATTTTTGGATATAGTTTCATGTTCATAATAAAAATCATTTTCTCAGAATAACAACTTTTAAATCAAAGTTTATCATAGTTTTTAATTAACTAACCCAAAACAGCCCGCAGTGTTACTACGACGGCGTAAATCCGGTTTTACGGTGTTTTTCGTGTTTCCAGGTTTTAAATCATTAAGTTAGCATATCATATAGATATAGAACATGTGTTTAGTTGATTTTAAAAGTCAAGTTAGAAGGATTAACTTTTGTTTGCGAACAAGTTTAGAATTAACTAAACTATGTTCTAGTGATTACAAGTTTAAACCTTCGAATAAGATAGCTTTATATATATGAATCGAATGATGTTATGAACATCATTACTACCTTAAGTTCCTTGGATAAACCTACTGGAAAAGAGAAAAATGGATCTAGCTTCAACGGATCCTTGGATGGCTCGAAGTTCTTGAAGCAGAATCATGACACGAAAACAAGTTCAAGTAAGATCATCAATTGAAATAAGATTGTTATAGTTATAGAAATTGAACCAAAGTTTGAATATGATAACCTACTGTAAGAAACAAAGATTTCTTGAGGTTGGATGATCACCTTACAAGATTGGAAGTGAGCTAGCAAACTTGAAAGTATTCTTGATTTTATGTAACTAGAACTTGTAGAATATATGAAGAACACTTAGAACTTGAAGATAGAACTTGAGAGAGATCAATTAGATGAAGAAAATTGAAGAATGAAAGTGTTTGTAGGTGTTTTTGGTCATTGGTGTATGGATTAGATATAAAGGATATGTAATTTTGTTTTCATGTAAATAAGTCATGAATGATTACTCATATTTTTGTAATTTTATGAGATATTTCATGCTATTTGCCAAATGATGGTTCCCACATGTGTTAGGTGACTCACATGGGCTGCTAAGAGCTGATCATTGGAGTGTATATACCAATAGTACATACATCTAAAAGCTGTGTATTGTACGAGTACGAATACGGGTGCATACGAGTAGAATTGTTGATGAAACTGAACGAGGATGTAATTGTAAGCATTTTTGTTAAGTAGAAGTATTTTGATAAGTGTATTGAAGTCTTTCAAAAGTGTATAAATACATATTAAAATACTACATGTATATACATTTTAACTGAGTCGTTAAGTCATCGTTAGTCGTTACATGTAAGTGTTGTTTTGAAACATTTAAGTTAACGATCTTGTTAAATGTTGTTAACCCAATGTTTATAATATCAAATGAGATTTTAAATTATTATATTATCATGATATTATCATGTATAAATATCTCTTAATATGATATATATACATTAAATGTCTTTACAACGATAATCGTTACATATATGTCTCGTTTAAAAATCATTAAGTTAGTAGTCTTGTTTTTACATATGTAGTTCATTGTTAATATACTTAATGATATGTTTACTTATCATAGTATCATGTTAACTATATATATATATATATATCCATATATATGTCATCATATAGTTTTTACAAGTTTTAACGTTCGTGAATCACCGGTCAACTTGGGTGGTCAATTGTCTATACGAAACATATTTTAATTAATCAAGTCTTAACAAGTTTGATTGCTTAACATGCTGGAAACATTTAATCATGTAAATATCAATCTCAATTAATATATATAAACATGGAAAAGTTCAGGTCACTACAGTACCTACCCGTTAAATAAATTTCGTCCCGAAATTTTAAGCTGTTGAAGGTGTTGACGAATCTTCTGGAAATAGATGCGGGTATTTCTTCTTCATCTGATCTTCACACTCCCAGGTGAACTCGGGTCCTCTACGAGCATTCCATCGAACCTTAACAATTGGTATCTTGTTTTGCTTAAGTCTTTTAACCTCACGATCCATTATTTCGACGGGTTTTTCGATGAATTGAAGTTTTTCGTTGATTTGGATTTCATCTAACGGAATAGTGAGATCTTCTTTAGCAAAACATTTCTTCAAATTCGAGACGTGGAAAGTGTTATGTACAGCTGCGAGTTGTTGAGGTAACTCAAGTCGGTAAGCTACTGGTCCGACACGATCAATAATCTTGAATGGTCCAATATACCTTGGATTTAATTTCCCTCATTTACCAAATCGAACAACGCCTTTCCAAGGTGCAACTTTAAGCATGACCATCTCTCCAATTTCAAATTCTATATCTTTTCTTTTAATGTCAGCGTAGCTCTTTTGTCGACTTTGGGCGGTTTTCAACCGTTGTTGAATTTGGATGATCTTCTCGGTAGTTTCTTGTATAATCTTCGGACCCGTAATCTGTCTATCCCCCACTTCACTCCAAAAAATCAGAGACCTGCACTTTCTACCATAAAGTGCTTCAAACGGTGCCATCTCAATGCTTGAATGGTAGCTGTTGCTGTAGGAAAATTCTGCTAATGGTAGATGTCGATCCCAACTGTTTCCGAAATCAATAACACATGCTCGTAGCATGTCTTCAAGCATTTGTATCGTCCTTTCACTCTGCCCATCAGTTTGTGGATGATAGGCAGTACTCATGTCTAGACGAGTTCCTAATGCTTGCTGTAATGTCTGCCAGAATCTTGAAATAAATCTGTCATCCCTATCAGAGATAATAGAGATTGGTATTCCATGTCTGGAGACGACTTCCTTCAAATACAGTCATGCTAACTTCTCCATCTTGTCATCTTCTCTTATTGGCAGGAAGTGTGCTGATTTGGTGAGACGATCAACTATTACCCAAATAGTATCAAAACCACTTGCAGTCCTTGGCAATTTAGTGATGAAATCCATGGTAATATTTTCCCATTTCCATTCTGGGATTTCGGATTGTTGAAGTAGACCTGATGGTTTCTGATGCTCAGCTTTGACCTTAGAACACGTCAAACATTCTCCTACATATTTAGCAACATCGGCTTTCATACCCGGCCACCAAAAATGTTTCTTGAGATCCTTATACATCTTCCCCGTTCCAGGATGTATTGAGTATCTGGTTTTATGAGCTTCTCTAAGTACCATTTCTCTCATATCTCCAAATTTTGGTACCCAAATCCTTTCAGCCCTATACCGGGTTCCGTCTTCCCGAATATTAAGATGCTTCTCCGATCCTTTGGGTATTTCATCCTTTAAATTTCCCTCTTTTAAAACTCCTTGTTGCGCCTCCTTTATTTGAGTAGTAAGGTTATTATGAATCATTATATTCATAGATTTTACTCGAATGAGTTCTCTGTCCTTCCTGCTCAAGGCATCGGCTACCACATTTGCCTTTTCCGGGTGGTAACGAATCTCAAAGTCGTAATCATTCAATAATTTAATCCACCTACGCTGCCTCATATTCAGTTGTTTCTGATTAAATATGTGTTGAAGACTTTTGTGGTCGGTATATATAATACTTTTGACCCCATATAAGTAGTGCCTCCAAGTCTTTAATGCAAAAACAACCGCGCCTAATTCCAAATCATGCGTCGTATAATTTTGTTCGTGAATCTTCAATTGTCTAGACGCATAAGCAATCACCTTCGTTCGTTGCATTAATACACAACCGAGACCTTGCTTTGATGCGTCACAATAAATCACAAAATCATCATTCCCTTCAGGCAATGACAATATAGGTGCCGTAGTTAGCTTTTTCTTCAATAACTGAAACGCTTTCTCTTGTTCATCATTCCATTCAAATTTCTTCCCTTTATGCTTTAATGCAGTCAAGGGTTTTGCTATTCTGAAAAAGTCTTGGATGAACCTTCTGTAGTAACCAGCTAGTCCTAAAAACTGGCGTATGTGTTTCAGAGTTTTCGGGGTTTCCCACTTTTCAACAGTTTCTATCTTTACCGGATCCACCTTAATACCTTCTTTGTTCACTATGTGACCGAGGAATTGAACTTCTTCCAACCAAAATGCACACTTTGAAAACTTAGCTTACAATTCTTCCTTCCTCAATACTTCTAACACCTTTCTCAAATGTTCACCGTGTTCTTGGTCATTCTTTGAGTAAATAAGTATGTCATCAATGAAAACAATGATAAACTTGTCAAGGTATGGTCCACACACTCGGTTCATAAGGTCCATGAACACAGCTGGTGCATTAGTTAAACCAAACGGCATGACCATAAACTCGTAATGACCGTAACGTGTTCTGAAAGCAGTCTTTGGAATATCATCTTCTTTCACCCGCATTTGATGATACCCGGAACGTAAGTCAATCTTTGAATAAACAGACGAGCCTTGTAGTTGATCAAATAAGTCGTCGATTCTCGGTAGTGGGTAGCGGTTCTTGATGGTAAGTTTGTTCAACTCTCGGTAGTCGATACACAACCTGAATGTACCATCTTTCTTCTTGACAAACAAAACAGGAGCTCCCCACGGTGATGTGCTTGGTCAAATGAAACCACGCTCTAAAAGTTCTTGTAATTGGCTTTGCAGTTCTTTCATCTCGCTGGGTGCGAGTCTGTAAGGAGCACGAGCTATTGTTGCAGCTCCTGGTACAAGATCTATTTGAAATTCAACGGATCGATGTGGGGGTAATCCCGGTAATTCTTTCGGAAATACATCGGGAAATTCTTTTGCAATGGGAACATCATTGATGCTCTTTTCTTCAGTTTGTACTTTCTCGACGTGTGCTAGAACAGCATAGCAACCTTTTCTTATTAGTTTTTGTGCCTTCAAATTACTAATAAGATGTAGCTTCGTGTTGCCCTTTTCTCCGTACACCATTAAGGGTTTTCCTTTTTCTCGTATAATGCGAATTGCATTTTTGTAACAAACGATCTCTGCTTTCACTTCTTTCAACCAGTCCATACCGATTATCACATCAAAACTCCCTAACTCTACTGGTATCAAATCAATCTTAAATGTTTCGCTAACCAGTTTAATTTCTCGATTTCGACATATATTATCTGCTGAAATTAATTTACCATTTGCTAATTCGAGTAAAAATTTACTATCCAAAGGCGTCAATGGACAACTTAATTTAGCACAAAAATCTCTACTCATATAGCTTCTATCCGCACCCGAATCAAATAAAACGTAAGCAGATTTATTGTCAATAAGAAACGTACCCGTAACAAGCTCCGGGTCTTTCTATGCCTCTGCCGCATTAATATTGAAAACTCTTCTGCGGCCTTGTCCATTCGTGTTCTCCTGGTTCGGGCAATTTCTAATAATATGGCCCGGTTTTCCACATTTATAACAAACTACATTGGCATAACTTTCTCCGACACTACTTGCTCCGCCATTACTCGTTCCGACACCATTTGTTCCTTTCGTTCTATTAACCCCTGTTCCGTAGACCTCACACTTCGCCGCGCTATGACCATTTCTTTTACACTTGTTGCAAAATTTGGTGCAGAACCCCGAGTGATACTTTTCACACCTTTGGCATAGCTGCTTCTGATTGTTGTTGTTGTTGCGGTTATTATTGTTGTTGGGATGATTGTTGTAGTTGCTGTTGTTGTTGTTGTTGTTGTTGTTGGGCCGTTTGTTGTAGTTGCGATTGATGTTGCGATTGTTGGGATAATTGTTGCGATTATTGTTGTAATTGCTGTTGTTGTTGTATTGGTGATTCTTATCACCATTTTCCTCCCACTTTCTTTTGACTTGCTTCACATTGGCCTCTTCAGTAGTCTGTTCTTTAATTCTTTCTTCAATCTGGTTCACTAGTTTGTGAGCCATTCTACATGCCTGTTGTATGGAGGCGGGCTCGTGTGAACTTATATCTTCTTGGATTCTTTCCGGTAATCCTTTCACAAACGCGTCGATCTTCTCTTCCTCATCTCCGAATGCTCCCGGACACAATAGGCACAATTCTGTGAATCGTCTTTCGTACGTGGTAATATCAAATCCTTGGGTTCGTAACCCTCTAAGTTCTGTCTTGAGCTTATTGACCTCGGTTCTGGGACGGTACTTCTCGTTCATCAAGTGCTTGAATGCTGACCACGGTAGTGCGTACGCATCGTCTTATCCCATTTGCTCTAGATAGGTATTCCACCATGTTAACGCAGAACCTGTGAAGGTATGCGTAGCGTACTTCACTTTGTCCTCTTCAGTACACTTACTTATGGCAAACACCGATTCGACCTTCTCGGTCCACCGTTTCAATCCGATCAGTCCTTCGGTTCTATCAAATTCCAAAGGTTTGCAGGCAGTGAATTCTTTATAGGTGCATCCTACACGATTTCCTGTACTGCTAGATCCAAGGTTATTGTTGGTATGTAGCGCAGCCTGTACTGCGGCTATGTTTGAAGCTAGAAAAGTACGGAATTCCTCTTCATTCATATTCACGGTGTGTCGAGTAGTCGGTGCCATTTCCTTCAAAATAGTCAAATGGAACAAGTTAATCATACAGAATATTAAGAGTAGTTAATAGTATTTCGTAGCATAATATGAACTCATTTATAAAAGCTTTTTCTTCATATTAGCGTTTTATAAGTTTAAATTCGGGTAGTACCTACCCGTTAATTTCATACTTAGTAGCTAACATACAATTCAACTACTACAATTCTATATGAAAAACTGATTATAATAATATTTTGCGTTCAAACTTTTACACAATATTTTACAAACTTACAATACCGCTTATTTTACATATAGCATGAAATATAGCACACAATAAATTTGATACAAGATGGTTGTGAAGATAATTCTAGCTAGTACACAAGTCGTTCAGCAAAGGCAATAAAGACACGTAATTCATACGTCCAGAAACAAGTCATGCATTCTGGTTTTACTAGGATTACTTCCCATCCTTGGTCTTGTGGAACATAACCGTTATGGTCATTGCTAAGACAGCGTGTTGTAACGTCGTCAAAGGGACGAGGGTTACGTAATGTCCAACAGTCCCGTAACAATCTAAAAACCTCATTTCTTACCCCAATTACCGACTCCGTCACTTGTGGGAACGTTTTGTTTAATAGTTGTAGCCCGATGTTCTTGTTCTCACTTTGGTGAGAAGCGAACATTACTAATCCGTAAGCATAACATGCTTCTTTATGTTGCATGTTAGCCGCTTTTTCTAAATCACGAAGTCCAATATTCGGATATATTGAGTCAAAATAATTTCTTAACCCATTGCGTAAAATAGCATTTGGGTTCCCCGCAATATATGCGTCAAAGTAAACACATCGTAACTTATGGATTTCCAAATGTGATATCCCCCATCTTTCGAACGAAAGCCTTTTATAAACCAAGGCATTCTTGGAACGTTCTTCGAATGTCTTACAAACTGATCTCGCCTTAAATAGTTGTGCCGAAGAATTCTGACCGACTCTAGACAAGATTTCATCAATCATGTCTCCGGGTAGGTCTCTTAAAATATTGGGTTGTCTATCCATTTTGTGTTTTTATACTGTAAAATAGACAAGAGTTAGATTCATAAAAAAAAATACTTATTAATACAAGCAATTTTTACATATATCATAAAGCATAAGCACACTATATTACATATATTACACCACACGAATAAAACTATCTTATTCCGACTCGTTTGTTTCTTCTTCTTCGGTTTTGGTTCGTTTTGCCAAGTTTCTAGGGATATATGATGTTCCCCTAATACGAGCCGTCGTTTTCCACATTGGTTTAGAAAAACCTGGTGGTTTAGAGGTTCCCGGGTCATTGTTACAACTTAAGGACTTCGGGGGTTGACGATACATATAAAGTTCATCGGGGTTGGAATTAGATTTTTCTATTTTTATGCCCTTTCCCTTATTATTTTCTTTTGCCTTTTTAAATTCAGTTGGGGTAATTTCTATAACATCATCGGAATTCTCGTCGGAATCCGATTCATCGGAGAATTGGTAATCCTCCCAATATTTTGCTTCCTTGCCGGAAACACCATTGACCATAATTAACCTTGGTCGGTTGGTTGAGGATTTTCTTTTACTTAACCGTTTTATTATTTCCCCCACCGGTTCTATTTCTTCATCCGGTTCCGATTCTTCTTCCGGTTCCGATTCTTCTTCCGGTTCTGACTCTTCTTCCGGTTCCTCTTCGGGAACTTGTGAATCAGTCCACGAATCATTCCAATTTACATTTGACTCTTCATTATTATTAGGTGAGTCAATGGGACTTGTTCTAGAGGTAGACATCTATCACATAATATCAAACGCGTTAAGAGATTAATATATCACATAATATTCACATGTTAAAAATATATAGTTTCCAACAAAATTTGTTAAGCAATCATTTTTCAAGTAAACACGGTCGAAGTCCAGACTCACTAATGTATCCTAACAAACTCGATAAGACACACTAATGCAAAATTCTAGTTCTCTAAGACCAACGCTCGAATACCAACTGAAATGTCCCGTTCTTATTGATTAAAAACGTTCCATATTAATTGATTTCGTTGCGAGGTTTTGACCTCTATATGAGACGTTTTTCAAAGACTGCATTCATTTTAATACAAACCATAACCTTTATTTCATCAATAAAGGTTTAAAAAGCTTTACGTAGATTATCAAATAATGATAATCTAAAATATCTTGTTTACACACGACCATTACATAATGGTTTACAATACAAATATGTTACAACAAAATAAGTTTCTTGAATGCAGTTTTTACACAATATCATACAAGCATGGACTCCAAATCTCGTCCTTATTTAAGTATGCGACAGCGGAAGCTCTTAATAATCACCTGAGAATAAACATGCTTAAAACGTCAACAAAAATATTGGTGAGTTATAGGTTTAACCTATATATATATCAAATCATAATAATAGACCACAAGATTTCATATTTCAATACACATCCCATACATAGAGATAAAAATCATTCATATGGTGAACACCTGGTAACTGACATTAACAATATGCATATATAAGAATATCCCCATCATTCCGGGACACCCTTCGGATATGATATAAATTTTGAAGTACTAAAGCATCCGGTACTTTGGATGGGGTTTGTTAGGCCCAATAGATCTATCTTTAGGATTCGCGTCAATTAGGGTGTCTGTTCCCTAATTCTTAGATTACCAGACTTAATAAAAAAGGGCATATTCGATTTCGATAATTCAACCATAGAATGTAGTTTCACGTACTTGTGTCTATTTTGTAAATCATTTATAAAATCTGCATGTATTCTCATCCCAAAAATATTAGATTTTAAAAGTGGGACTATAACTCACTTTCACAGATTTTTACTTCGTCGGGAAGTAAGACTTGGCCACTGGTTGATTCACGAACCTATAACAATATATACATATATATCAAAGTATGTTCAAAATATATTTACAACACTTTTAATATATTTTGATGTTTTAAGTTTATTAAGTCAGCTGCCCTCGCTAGTAACCTACAACTAGTTATCCACAGTTAGATGTACAGAAATAAATCGATAAATATTATCTTGAATCAATCCACGACCCAGTGTATACGTATCTCAGTATTGATCACAACTCAAACTATATATATTTTGGAATCAACCTCAACCCTGTATAGCTAACTCCAACATTCACATATATAGTGTCTATGGTTGTTCCGAAATATATATAGATGTGTCGACATGATAGGTCAAAACATTGTATACGTGTGTCTATGGTATCTCAAGATTACATAATATACAATACAAGTTGATTAAGTTATGGTTGGAATAGATTTGTTACCAATTTTCACGTAGCTAAAATGAGAAAAATTATCCAATCTTGTTTTACCCATAACTTCTTCATTTTAAATCCGTTTTGAGTGAATCAAATTGCTATGGTTTCATATTGAACTCTATTTTATGAATCTGAACAAAAAAAGTATAGGTTTATAGTCGGAAAAATAAGTTACAAGTCGTTTTTGTAAAGGTAGTCATTTCAGTCGAAAGAACGACGTCTAGATGACCATTTTAGAAAACATACTTCCACTTTGAGTTTAACCATAATTTTTGGATATAGTTTCATGTTCATAATAAAAATCATTTTCTCAGAATAAAAACTTTTAAATCAAAGATTATCATAGTTTTTAATTAACTAACCCAAAACAGCCCGCGGTGTTACTACGACGGCGTAAATCCGGTTTTACGGTGTTTTTCGTGTTTCCAGGTTTTAAATCATTAAGTTAGCATATCATATAGATATAGAACATGTGTTTAGTTGATTTTGAAAGTCAAGTTAGAAGGATTAACTTTTGTTTGCAAACAAGTTTAGAATTAACTAAACTATGTTCTAGTGATTACAAGTTTAAACCTTCGAATAAGATAGCTTTATATATATGAATCGAATGATGTTATGAACATCATTACTACCTTAAGTTCCTTGGATAAACCTACTGGAAAAGAGAAAAATGGATCTAGCTTCAACGGATCCTTGGATGGCTCGAAGTTCTTGAAGCAGAATCATGACACGAAAACAAGTTCAAGTAAGATCATCACTTGAAATAAGATTGTTATAGTTATAGAAATTGAACCAAAGTTTGAATATGATTATTACCTTGTATTAGAATGATAACCTACTGTAAGAAATAAAGATTTCTTGAGGTTGGATGATCACCTTACAAGATTGGAAGTGAGCTAGCAAACTTGAAAGTATTCTTGATTTTATGTAACTAGAACTTGTAGAATATATGAAGAACACTTAGAACTTGAAGATAGAACTTGAGAGAGATCAATTAGATGAAGAAAATTGAAGAATGAAAGTGTTTGTAGGTGTTTTTGGTCGTTGGTGTATGGATTAGATATAAAGGATATGTAATTTTATTTTCATGTAAATAAGTCATGAATGATTACTCATATTTTTGTAATTTTATGAGATATTTCATGCTAGTTGCCAAATGATGGTTCCTACATGTGTTAGGTGACTCACATGGGCTGTTAAGAGCTGATCATTGGAGTGTATATACCAATAGTACATACATCTAAAAGCTGTGTATTGTACGAGTACGAATACGGGTGCATACGAGTAGAATTGTTGATGAAACTGAACGAGGATGTAATTGTAAGCATTTTTGTTAAGTAGAAGTATTTTGATAAGTGTATTGAAGTCTTTCAAAAGTGTATAAATACATATTAAAACACTACATGTATATACATTTTAACTGAGTCGTTAAGTCATCGTTAGTCGTTACATGTAAGTGTTGTTTTGAAACCTTTAGGTTAACGATCTTGTTAAATGTTGTTAACCCAATGTTTATAATATCAAATGAGATTTTAAATTATTATATTATCATGATATTATCATGTGTGAATATCTCTTAATATGATATATATATATATATATACATTAAATGTCTTTACAACGATAATCGTTACATATATGTCTCGTTTAAAAATCATTAAGTTAGTAGTCTTGTTTTTACATATGTAGTTCATTGTTAATATACTTAATGATATGTTTAATTATCATAGTATCATGTTAACTATATATATATCCATATATATGTCATCATATAGTTTTTACAAGTTTTAACGTTCGTGAATCACCGGTCAACTTGGGTGGTCAGTTGTCTATATGAAACATATTTCAATTAATCAAGTCTTAACAAGTTTGATTGCTTAATATGTTGGAAACATTTAATCATGTAAATATCAATCTCAATTAATATATATAAACATGGAAAAGTTCGGGTCACTACAATGGCATCACCCATAAATATATTGTGTAACATCATGGGCTCATGCAGTGTCATGCCACCCCCCATTATTTTAAGGGATTATAGCCAAAATGCCCATTCCCAGCAAGTTTCTTGCGCTGGAGCCCAAAAAAAAAAAATTTGCCAGGTTGCCCTCGCAAGACGCAAGGTGCCTTGCGTCTTGCCCTCGCAAGGCGCAAGCTTGCGTCCCTGCGTCTTGTGAACTTGCAACCTTATCTGATCAGATGTTGGATTTTCATATAAGATTTAGTAAGATTTCTTAGATTTTTGTCGGATAAGATTTTACCCTATTTATAGTATGACCCTGGAACTTTGATTTCACAGTCTCATAAAAATTCCATCCTTGTGCAATTCATTGATTAAAGGTACTTTAAGGTACTAATTTAAGCATTTTTCTTCACTAATTATAGTATTTATTATTTGTTTGTATGATGATTATTTTTAATTAGTTTATTACTTACAGTTAATCTCAGTTAATATCCATGGACAGAAGAGCTAGAGCTTCACACCGACCATCACAAGGAGAGTCATCACAACAAGTTGCTGAAAGACGATGACTATTAGCCGACCGTTCCATTCTTCCTGGTATTAACGTTGTTGCTCAAGGTGGTTTTTTCGCGTACTGGCGGGGAATAGATGCTGGAGCTTTTCTATATCATCAAGTTAATGAGTACTATCCCAGACTTGTTAGGGAATTCTATGCTAACTATGTATTTGATCTACGTAAACTGAAATGTGTTCACGTGAACATGTTTGGTTATTCCTACGATTGGACGTTGGAGGAGTTTGGTGAGATTCTGGATATTCCAGATGGAGATTTCAAGTTTTTCAGTCTTAGCAAGGATGTGAAAAAGGCCCCGAGGAGGTCAGCTACAGGAAATTCATTCTCAGCTTCTGGGTTTGTTTCGGGACTATGTAAACCTGGTTTTTACATGCCAAACAGTGGTCCTGTCATTATCAGGGAGGAAGATATTCAGGACCAGTATCAACAGATGATGAATGTCATCAAGAAAAATGTCATGTTTCGAGATGATGCTGATGTGGAGCTATTTGTAACTGAAGTTTTGATTTTGATGTGTTTGCTCGAACAAATCCCAATTAATCTGGCATATGTGGTTGCTAATCGGATGGCAGGATTGCCTGCAGCTGGTGGGAGTGGATTGCCATATGGCATGTTGTTGAACAACTTCTTTGCTGATGAAGACGAGTTGGTGTATCCTTCTGATCGAGAAGTGTTGAATGCTCAGATTATGTATGCTACTGCAATTTAATTAATCTTGGTTGATCATGTAATAAAGTAGGTCGTAGGGCCTTTTGTACTACTGGTTAATGAAATGGTATTTTAATTTTAGCCTATCTGTTTTATTGGTCATTTTAATTTTCAGTACAAGTTCAAGGACGACGGGAGTAATTTGGTCAATAACTTTTATAAACTTACACTTAAGCACTAGATAAATATTTGTAAACATAGATGGACATATACATTAACAGTAGTTAAACAAATAAAAAAAACTCAAATAGCAGCAACATAAAATAGTAATCATAGCATACGCAAAGACGCAAAACAAGCCTTGCGAGATGCAAGACGCAAAACAAGCCTTGCGAGACGCAAGACGCAAGACGCAAAGTTTGTGGATCTTGCATGCTTGCGTCTTTGCGTCTTGTGTTTTTTATTATTAGGTTATAAACCTAATAATAACATTCACTTGACACACACACACTTCGCAAATACGCACAGACGCAGAGAAGCAAATTACGTGAAACCTAGCCAAACGCAAATACGCAAAGATCCATCATCTTCTCTCTCGTTTAAACAGTAGATCGAAACCACCATCACCACCTGCACTACCACCAGTTCATCCATCGTATTCACCACCACCACCACGTACCAGCGTCTACGTCACCAACTACGTCACCATCGTCTTCGTCTGCTCCATTTTAACTACGAAATAAATCAAGATATCAACCTAATAACAATGGCAAATCCGCAGGTTAGTTATTCCTTCACTATATATGTTAGTTATTTGGGAGGTGTATATCAATTTCATATGTTCATATATAAATCTGAAAATGTGCACACCAACTGTTCGATGAAATGTCTCTGTGATAATCATCATTATTAAACCGTATTCTTGCTTTTTTTTTAATAATGGGGTATATTATGTCTTGTTTTGTATAGTGTTTTGGTGAAACAACAATTTGTTGCTGGTCAAATTAATTTGACTGTCCAGGCAAAATGGTCGTTTTGCGTCCTTGCGTTCCGGACACAATCAAGTCGCAAGACCATATTTGCGACCTTGCGTACCTGTAGTTTAGGATGCAAGACCAATTTTGCGTATTTGCGTATCATATGCTGATGTTATTATTGTTAATTTTACAGGGATGGGTTGAAGGTAAACTGACGATGAAGAATAAAATAAGTATTATAGGTGATGTGAAGAAAGTAATGACCGAAAATCAAATAAAAATATTTAAACAAACGTGTTTTGGTGTATGGTTAGATCTTGAATACATGGGAAACGATCCCGAACTTGTACATGCAATGCTCCAACATAAAACTGTACGGCCGGAAGGTATTGATGATGATAAGTACCCCGAGGAGCAAGATGACATATGGTTTAGATTTAAGCCTAATTTTTCTATTAGATTTAGTCGCCATGAATTTTGTCTAGTAACGGGGTTTTTGTTTGGTACCCATATGGATATGGCACATTACATCCCTAAAAATTATGAAAAAGAGACGGCTCCAATTAGACAACGTTTATTTCCGTCCATTAAAGAGAGCACAAACATTTTGATTTGTGATATTGAAAAGAAGCTTCTAAAAAGTAGTCGGGTTGGTGTTTCGGACGATGATGTGGTTCGACTAGTAATCATATTAGTTGTAGAGAGAGCTTTTATGGGTAAACAATCTGCCCATGTGGTGAACAAGAAGTTCTTATATTTAGTTGAAGATTTTTCAAGTGTAAATAAGTACCCATGGGGGTCTCGTATATGGGAACCGACTTACGAAGCGGTTAGTGAAGAGTTTGTTATTCGGGAAAGCCAATTAGAGAGCGGCAAGGCGTACACTTTGGCGGGATTTATGTGGGCATTTAAGGTAATGACATGTTTGATTTCAAATAGTTTTATTATTTAAAGATAATATATATATATATTGATATTGTTTAAACAAAAATGATTTGTAGATTTGGATCCTCGAGGCTTACCGTCGTACCATTAAATCCTTTGCTACAAAAACGGACAAGAATGGAGTACCGAGAGCTCTTTTTTGGAAGCGTACAATAGCGGAGACTTTTGGAATCTCTGATTACATTAAACTCTTAGATATTCAGGTCAGTGGGCTTTAATATTTGGAATTACCATTGACTGGTAAATGACTGTTGAAACAGAGAGGAAATGGCAAGGACGCAAGACCATTCCTGCGTCCTTCCGTCTTTGGTAAGCGTGGTCGCAAGGTTGTACTTGCGTCTTTGCGTACGTGCTACTATGGAGACGCAAAGAATTGTTTGCGTCCTTGCGTCTGTTTGACCAGAAAAGTTCCAAGTATTTTTTGTTATCTTGTGCATAAAGTCGTGTTTGATTATGCAAGATGATTGTCCCAAGAACAAGAGACCTATACGTGGTCTCTTCCCCACTGATACAGAGAAGGAGTGTCAATGGTGGATTGATAGTAACGCGTTATTTCTTGGAACTTTAGTTGAACAGGAGATCCAGCAAGAAGAAACCCCAATAATTCCAGAAACTGTAGAGGAGACACAGACACAGACACAGACACAGACACCAACACATCAAAATACCAAGGTACAAGAATTACATCGTGTGGTAGCGTTGTTGACCGAGCGGGTATCCAAAACTGAAAAAGAATTTAAAGAGCGGTTGGACAAAGTTGAAAATGAATTAAGTGAATGTAAAAGGAAATTGTCGGAATACGAAGAAAACCCTTTTCCAGAGCAAGAGTATCCGGTATATTAAAATTTATTAATTATTTTTATTTTTTGCATTTGAATATTTGTTCTCAATGAATTTATATAATTTTTGTTTTTTATTTGTTATTTGCTTAGGACGATACGTATTATGAGAAATCTTTCTCTGACAATGAGATTTTCAACCCTTCTCCGATGCAAATACGACGTGGAATAAGAGAAAGACGACCCACGCGCGCATTAAGGTCCCCGTTTACTTCACCTGGATATAGAAAAACCAATTGAGAAGGTAAATTGCTGCATTATAATATTTTAATTGTGTTTTTTTTATAAAAGAAATGCATAAATATTTGTTGTTCTTGATTCACTGATGTGGACGCAAGGTTATTCTTGCGTCCTTGCGCTTGGTGGACGCAAAGTTTGTCTTGCGTCCTTGCGCTTTGTGGACGCAAAGTTAGTATTGCGTCCTTGAGTCTGTTGTTTTTATTAACCAGATTTCCTGTTTTGCACAGCTGTCCAGACATGTCATTGAGAAGGTGGAAAACATGAATGCGATCAACCTAGATACAGAAGAGCAATGTGTTGATGAGCAAATGGTTGATCAGAAAGCTGTTGATATACAACCTGATGCTATGGTAGTTGATAATGTTGCCCCTGGTGAAATAGAAGGACCAAAGAATGTAGGTGGTAAGGATGTGAAGGTGACTTTTAAGAGAAAAAAGAAGGAAAAGGACTGGGCTAGTGAAGAAGAAATCTTTGCCATGATTGACAGACTTATCAATAATCAAGATTGTCTTAAACCACCACCCACTGGAGCATGGAGAGATCATAGAAAGCATGCACCCCCTGTAAAAGATCCCACGACATTTATACAGAGCAAGCAAGAGACCCGTTGCATGTTCATCTTTTAAAGTGATCAGTTCATTTACCTTGGTACGGAGTTTTGGATTCGCTTGCTGGGGTTAGGAGAGGCAGGATATTTGGAGAACTTGGTGAGTGATCTTCTTAATGTTTTGTTTATGACATGAATTATTGTGTTAATATCTTAACATGTCTTCTTAATTTGTAGCACGTTGATGGCTGGGCTACATTTCTTTTAAGATATCGTCAGAGATTTCTCCCCAGAGCAAGCCAGATGTTTAACACTCCTGAGTTTCCACATGAGGTGGTTAAAGCAAGTTCCCGATGGACAATTATGCCATCTGGATTCCTGGCTCAGCTTGTAAACTTTAAAGAATTTTGGGGATTAAGTCAGAAGGAGAAAGAGGAGAGGTTGAAGCAAAAGGAGGAGAAGTTGAAGCAGGCCAAGGCCAAAGATCCTAATTTCAAAGAGAATGAAGGAATCACTACCTTTAGGGTACCAAATTACACTTATATAATTGCTCTTGGGGATGGTAGTGATGAAATGTATCCAGCTTGGTCTTCATGTGATCAGGTAAGCATTTTAATTATCAATCTGGTGTTGATTAAAATTAGTGATCAGTTGATGTTTTTTGTAAACTGGAACATGCGCAAGGTCTATCTTGCGACCTTGCGTCTCGTTATTTACTTGGATGCAATGTTAGTCTTGCGACCTTGTGTCTTTTATTTTGCTAAGACGCAAGGTCAGTCTTGCGACCTTGCGTCTTCGTGTTATTTGGACGCAAGGTGCATTTTGCGTCCTTGCGTATGGATGGTTTTCTGACTAAACGTTCTTTCTGTTTCAGATCTTGATCCTAGTACACTTTAGAGTCCCAGAACATTTCTTGCTGCTATCATTAAAGTTAGAAGAAATGAAAGTTTATGTGTACGACAGTTTACCCGGTCTTGCAAGTGAACAGCTACAACATGTTGTCACAATGTTGTGTGAAAACTTGCCCGTCTACTTGCACGCGATTGACTACTATAACAAGACGCCAGAATCACAGCTTGAAGATTACTACCAAAACAATGAGAGTATGGAGTTGATGATTGAATCTGGGCGTAATGTGCCAGTGCAGGCAGGTGAAACAGGTGACTGTGGTGTTTGGGTGTGCATCCATATGGAGAGACTGGTGTTTGCACAGGAGGGGCTTGATGACATTGGAGATCCAAAAAAGGCTGCACAGGAATATAGGAACAGAATGGCAAGGACGTTCTTCCGTGCACGTTTTGATACACTACCACCACCACCAGAGGAAAAAGATGCGACAAGGGATGCTAAAAAGGCTGCACAGGTTGTATGATTGTACCCTTGTTGATATATATATGTGTTATTTGAACTTGTTGTTTGTAATTATATGATTACAAGTACTTACTAGTAGGTCTATATAAATGTGACTCTGATGGAAAAGAATAGACTGTAAGAGTAGCAGTATGCAGAAAGATGGACTATCTTGTGATTTGACCAGGGTTTGGAAGAAAGATGGACTATATTGCTACCTTGCGTCTGTGTTAATGAAGTCGCAAGGTCAAACTTGCGACCTTGCGTATGTGCAAAAGGTCGCAAGGTCTATCTTGCGACCTTGCGTATGTGTACATGATTGGACTCAAGGTTTAATGATAGCATACATAAACCAAAATATAGATTATTATTACACATAACATAGATAAACTTCTAGAATTTATTACAACGAGAAGATATGACATAAAAAACATACAATAGGAAAATAAACCGAAACTTGGAGATTGGTTTACTAATTATCGCTCCATAGATTGCACGTTGCATAAAACTGAGACTGATAAGCATGAAACGCTTCTTTGTCAGTGAGTTTCTCCTTACCCTTCTTCGACTTTGAAGTTGAGGCCGATGTTTTTACTACCCTTTGCGTGGTTGGTTCACCGGTTCGATCAACTGAAGATTTGCATGTATCCCTACCATGACCTGGTTCTTTGCAACGAGTACATGTTCTTACTGTTTTTTCAGTGTCTTCACTCGTTGATGGATGACGTTTTGTTGATTTTGGGCGTCCGGGAGCTCTTTTCGGCTTAATGGGAGGGTTTACAATTGGTAGGACGTTGGGCCCCGGATCCGACCATTCAGACCGATGGGGCAAAGGAAGGATGTGTTCCATATACGTACTTATATAAGTTTCTGTCGTGAACCAATGAGATACAAATTGAGTAACATCAGCTACTCCAAACAGTCGTGCTGCTGTAATAACATGTCCGCAAGGTATGCCTGATCCCTGCCACTGCCCACATGAACAAACTTTATCTGCTAGATTAACGAGGCCATTTTTTCGTCCATCGCGCACTTCTACTAGATTGTTTGTCGATGGAATTGCTTGCCATCTTCTTGACTTTTTCGTCCTCTTGACTAGTTTATGTTCAGCATATGGAGTAACAGTTGAAGTAAGACTAACCGATTGGTTGCGATGTTTGAAATACCAATCTTGTACCGAAGCGCGAAAAAATTCCAATAACATGCAAACAGGTAGTTTTCGAGCATGTACGGATAGTGCATTAACAGACTCTACACTGTTGCTAGTAAGGTATGAATACCTAACATGTTCCGCTCTACTTCTAGACCATTTGTGGAACCCGACATCACTTAAAATTTTGTAAGACGCTTTCAATCTTCTTCGAAATACATCAAGATGATCCTCAAAATCCGACGCACGATAAGCTTTGACCATTTTCCAATAATTCCATTCAAAATATTTGAATTTGTTCGATTTACTTTTAATGCTTGCAAACAAATGACGAGCGCAGAAACAGTGAAACACTTCGGGGAACACGGTTGAAACACCATGTGCTATTGGCAAACCTCGATCCGATATAAAAGTAAGCTCTGACATACGATCACCCATTCCCCAAGTCATCAAATGGTCTCGTAGGTTGCCCAAAAACCAATCCAAAGACTCGTTTGTCTCGCCGCCGGCAATTCCATAAGCCAATGGCAAAATTCCATTATTGCCATCCATCGCAACAGCAACTAAATTTGTACCCAAATATCCTGCCTTCAAATGCACTCCATCGACGATGATTATCGGGCGACAATGTTGAAGAAATGATTGAATCTGCAGGAATGAACAATGTTAAAACAAATATGTTTTTAATTTTTTAATCGATACGCAAGGAACGCAAAATTTAAAATATACATATTAAATGGTAATAGTGATACTTACAACTACGCCAAGGGAATAATAACACATCAGAAATCTATTTTCTTTGTCTGTGATCAAATTCGTTACGCTTCCGGGGTTGTGAATCTTAATGTTATGTAGGTAAATTGGAAGCATTTGGTACGACTCTTCACTACTCCCACGAAGCATCTGTAATGTATGACATTTGGCCCTCTATGCTTGATTGTAAGATATGCTGACACCAAATCGGCTGCCTATATCCGCACGTATATCGTTTGCTTTATATTCCCGGTTTGCAGATTTGAATGAATCCACAAGCATACTACCCAACACCTTTTTGGTTGCATGTTTATTGTTTCCCATAATTAGTGTGCGTGAGCATGTGTGTACGTCATGCATTTTCTTTACCATAAAGTTTTCAGTGAATCGTATTCTGTAAGCACTACATTTCCACTCACAGTTTGGCAACACACATTTAGCGGTGTATCGAGATTTGTCTGACTTTACAGGCTTTATTTGGAAGTTTTCTTCAAGACATTTTGTAAATAGGGTGTTTATAAACTCTTCTTTGTTCAAGAAAGTTTGACGGACTTTAATTAAATCTGACACCCTATACGTGGTTGGTATTTCAGTCGTCTGTTCGCGCTCTTCCTCATGCTGACTCAAAAGAGTTGGCATATTCCAGAACGGATCTTGCTTTTCTTCTTCATATTGGAATTCTGCGTCTCCGTCTTTTCCTCCATCTGAATCACTATCTTCGACAAGAGGTACCTCAAACGGGTTGTCTAATTCTTTACTTTTACATACGTTTTCAAGACCATAGTTATGCAAATCAAACTCTTCTGTGTTAGGAAGTGGCAATTCAGGTTCTTCCGCTTTCAAATTGTTGCTTGCAAGGTTTTCTTCGGTATCATTTTGTAGTAATAATTGTTGTGGTTGGTGTTTTGGTGGTTTTGGTGATTTTGGTTTTTTTGGTGTGGGTGTTTCTTAGTTTTGTTGTAGTAGTGGCTGGTTTGTCGAGAATTTTGTTTCTGAAATCCGTTGTGGCTGATGCATTATTACTCTATCGACAATATAAATATCAATAGGAGCATTTACAATTGCATATTGTAAAAACTCTAGAAAGTCCTCATCATCATCAGTAATATCAAAAACTTGATTATTAAAAACGTATCTCATTGAAACAGCTGCATTCGGTGGGAATTGAATCTTTTTAAGAACATTTTTTAACAATATTTTCCGATTCATTGGTTTTACGGGCGCAATTGGGAGTCTTAACCGAATTCTAAAACAATCTCGTGGCATATATATGGGTATGTTGTTAATGTACTCAAAAGAACCCCCACAACATATATTAACAACAAATTTATCATCATTAACACAATTCATAATGACAAAAATTAGTGAAAAAGTGGTTAAAATAGTACCTTAACGTGGGTATAAGCTCTGCATTGAAAAATTTTGAAATATTTATGAGACTGTGATTTCAAAGTCTCAGGGTCAATCTATATATAGGGACAAAATATTATCCGTAAAAATCTATGATATCTGACGAAATCTTATCCACAAACTCGTATTTCTGATCAGATAAGGTCGCAAGTTCGCAAGACGCAAGGACGCAAGGACGCAAGCTTGCGCCTTGCGAGGGCAACTCGCAAGGCACCTTGCGTCTTGCGAGGGCAACCTGGCAAAAAAAAAAAATTTGGGCTCCAACGCAAGAAACTTGCTGGGAATGGGCATTTTAGCTATAATCCCTTATTTTAAACTGAAATGATGGACTATTTAGTGTGCCATTTAATAGATTTCAACAGTAGCCTATTAAGCCCATTATTTTCTTCTTCATTTTTGTAATCTCAAGCCCATCGTGTGTGTGCATTTTGAAGTTTATTAAAAAGGTAAAAGTTAGAGATCAACATGATTATGAATGTCAGCCATCTATCAGATGGAAAAATGAATGTCATTTTCTAACATAAAATTGTATTATTATATAGGTTCAACAATTTTTTATGCTAATTTTAACTTAGGTTAGTCAAAACAATTTTAATAATTTAAGTTTGATGCTAATTGCTATATTGTTCAAAACGGTTCATGATTGCATACTATGGTTTGAGCTAGCGTTATTTATAACCTAATATGATATGATATGATGAACTTGATTTTACGTATACTGTCATCTATATATTCATATAGTACCTAACATGCATATAGTACTTAACGAAAGAAACAAATAAACAACCTATTTCAAACACCACCCAACGTACTACTCCGTATTTAAATCCTTCAATAAATTTTACAGGCCAAATTGTCTCTTATGCGGGGTATGGTTATTGATTTTTAGTTTACCTAATGATGATATATGATTTTTTATTTTTGTTTTTTGAAAAGCAAGACAATATTATTATTATTATTATTATTATTATTATTATTATTATTATTATTATTATTATTATTATTATTATTATTATTATTGAGATAAAATTAATACAAGAAGATATATGCAAACAATGAGCTATATAGCTCGACAGCAACATCGACACATTCACAAAATATAAATTCTATGTATATGACTATGTACTAGAACACAATCCGAGCAGTCCACGAAGCGGCAGCAGGTTACTTGTCCAAATAAACTGACAGGTTCACGAGCCATTAATTCCAATCGAATTTTTTCTTTCGAGAGCGATTGAAAATCCACTCAAGACTCTTGATTTGAATTTCATTTAGCATCACCGAGCCTCACCACCATTTGTTTCCGAATATCTTTTAATCGCGATTTTTTCAAATATAATACCTGCAAACTCATTCAATAATTTGCCACAATGATGATATATGATATAAGTATAATGGGGCAGGATCAATGGGGAAGTAACCAATCGGGAAAAGCCGGGGGAAGTAACCAATCGGGGGGAAGCGGGGGGAAGCAAAATTTTTTTTTTTTCGTTTTTTTGGGAAAAAAAATTCAGGAATCAAGATCACACAAAAATATAAACATTTAAAAAAAACACTTCGTGATTAATGTTATTATTTAGGTAGAAAAACGATCGACAAAAATAACATTCAAGATAATATTGATCGTGAAGAATGTTAACGTTTTTTTTCTTCATGTTTTGTGAAGTAAAATTTAGCCCGATTTAGAGTTTAGGGTTTTGGGTACTAAACCCAAAACCCTAAACCATAAACCTTAAACCCTAAACCCTAAACCGTTCGTGTTAAAAACTCAATCTAAATCCTAAATCTAAACCCTAAATCTAAACCCTAAACCCTAAATTTCTAAACCCTAATATCTAAACCCTAATATCTAAAACCTCAACATACGCTCGAAAAACACGATAATTGTTATATATTAATTCTTCGGGCGTTTTTCCGCCAAAATAAAAATATTTATTACAAAGTGTCTTTATTAAATGTTCATATTTTTATCCAATCTATAATGTTACTGAACAATTAAATGAAATTTAGTTAATATGACCCATAAGAATAAACCATATTAGGAAAGTGAGAAAATGATGATATGCGTTGTAGTTTAGGCAAAAAGGTGAACATGTCGATATGATTGCGGCTAATGGTTAATTCAGAACTTTTAAAAAGGGAAGTGACACCACCATCATTTTAATGTTGTGGGTGTAGCATTCACTTTTTCACCAAATGAATTATTTGAGCATTTACAACCTTAGGATACAAATTTGAAATTAGAAGTTACTACCTCTGTTCTAATTAATTATATATTATATAATATAATAATATATAAAGTGTTATTAGTATTATTTTAACTATTTTATTTAGAGAACTAAATAATATTCACCTCCTATTTTAGATGCTCATAAAACATTACATATTGGTACACTAATTAATATTTATCGATATAGATATAGATATTACTGTATTATTCATTTAAAACAACTTGATTTGTAAATAGTGCAATTACATTAGAAAGAAAACACTGTTTTAATAAATAAATATATATATATATATATATATATATATATATATATATATATATATATAATTAAAAATAATAATATTATTATTATTTGTATACACCTGACATAAATTGAGTCAAGTATGCCCCCAGATTGAACTCAATTTTGATGACAGACTGAATATAACAACCCTCACATTTTCATACTTGAATTGACTAATTCGCCTATAGGGTTGTTATCCATACGTAATATATAATTAAATTCGACGTTGATCAAATATTTATTTTTAGTCGGCACGTTCTGTTAACTAAAGTTTACACTAATTATATAAAATAACTTTAGTTAATATTAATGTGTATTATATTTAAAACTATATGTAACATAATTATTAATTAAATGATAAGTTATTTTAATCATTATATATATTTTTAGCTTATAAAAAAAATAAAAATAAAAAGAAATAAGATTTTTTTTATAAATTAAATAATGAGCCCATGAATTTTGACTAAATATTTTCAAAAACAAAAACTTATTAAAAATATTTTTAACATGTTTTTATTATTTTGTCAAAATTGGCACCTTTATTTTATTATTTTTTTTCTTTTCACCAACCATTTTTTACCTATAAATACATGGCTCCTCATTCATTTTTTCTTGCCAAACACAAAAACTTAAGTTATTCTCTCAAAACCTTGAAGAAAATTTGAGGTACTTTCTATTTTTATTAAATTTTTTCAATATTGTCATTTATATTTATATTTATTGTATATTCTTTGTAAAATTCAAAATTAATTATTTTTATATGTTATAATTAGTATTATAAGTGTTATGATGCATAAAAATAATTTTGATAATTTATGGAATATTATTTATAATTAAATACGAATTATGTAGTGTTTAAACGTAAAAACAATGTAAAATTCGTAATAAATACTTTTAACTAAAAATAAAATATATATAATTTTTTTCTGAGTTTTTAAAACTTATATAGATCTGAAAAAATTATAAAAATAATTACTTGGGTCGAATTGGTATTTATTATATAATTAAACTCTATTATTATGTAATTTGAAGGTAAATCAAGAATAAATATAAAATAATAAAAAATATTTTTTTAAATATTTTTCTACAGGTTATTAGACTGATAGAAACTTATAAAAATTATAAAAATAATTATTTGGGTTTATTTAGTAATTATGTAGAATTAAAATTATTTTGTGAATACATTAAGGGTAAAAACAAAAATAAATACAAAAATATAATAAAAACGTTTTCTTAAATTTTTCTACCAATCTATATGATTAACTAAGACTATAAAAATTATGTATGCAATTTTTAGATATTTAATTTATTATTTAGACATTTTTGAATAATGTTCGATTAATAAAACACTATTATTTTTGAAGTAATTTAGGTATTTATTTAAAGGTAATTATATTTAATATATATAAGACATACTAAGGTATAATAACTAAATATTAAATAATACTTAGGTTATATTATCACATATATAATTATTAAGTACATTAATAATTCGTTGTGTGTATACACCTAAAGTGAAGGTTAATCAAAGATAATGTATAATTCATGTAAACTTCATCGCTACTCACGGTCGTAAGTGAATGATGTATAGGTTGCCATTTATGGGTAAGCTTGTGGATCTCGAATGCCATGACTTAGATTCTGGTCAAGAGTCCTGGGCCCCCGGTTACATCTGGTCATTCCTGACTTATTTTATAGCAACGAAGTTTGAGTAAAGTTGTACAACGTCTTGCTAAAGATTAACCCAAACTTTCTAAAATTGGAAAATTACTATAAGTGGAAACTTTCCATAAATAGTAACCTTCCGAGAATGGAAATTCTTTAGTGAACCATTACTATCAATATAGTACTATATGCTATTGTCTGTTAGGCAATGTCTGATCATACGTTCTATCTCTAGGTTGAGATCTCGGTCACGTCCTTCCGTTCAATTCTTTCGTGGAATACTCTTTTGTGCTACTAAGGTGAACTTCATAGCCCCACTTTTTACTGTTTCATAACTGTTTTATAACTTTTGGGGTGAGACACATGCTTGCTTTATAACTGTTTTACGCTTAGACACAAGTACTAAATTGTTAACTATGCTGTCATGCTTTGATTCATGCTAAATCCCTACCGTAATATCGTCAATTGCTACGTTTAAATGCAAACTTAATTATTGTGAGTAGGCCTATTGAGAGTAACGTCTCTAACCATTCGACCGTTGGTCTTTGGTTACATAATAATGATTCCACGACACTGACAGTACAAGGTGTCATATGGTAAATTGTTTAGTAGCGATATTACAAACTGCAGCAACACTTTTAGATTGATATATCTATATTGATCAACTTTAAACTAAATCTTGAGGTCTAAAACTTTGGATATTATTTATAAACCTATGAATTTCACTCAACCTTTTTGGTTGACACTTTAAGCGTGTTTTGTCTTAGGTGATGATTGAGCTAGCTGCTACTTGCTACTAGATGATTGATGTATGCTTTGCTGCTTGCATGGAGTCCATCATTCATATTTATCATTTTGTTTAAGACATTTTTCATTTACTGTACTCTTATGATGTAAAACTTTGAATAATGCTTCCGCTGTTTATTTAATAAATAAAACGTCTCATTTAGAGTCGTTCTCGCTTATACAACTGTGTTGTGATATGATTGATCACAATTACCCCTGGTCCATTTTTGAGGTGTGACACTGAACTCAATATGTTGGCAGATTGAGTTTAGTCTGTCACAGATTGAACTCAATTTGTCTAGAGACTGGGCTCAATCTGTGACATATTGAACTCAAGTTGTGAGCAGATTGAGTTCAATATGTGGCAGATTGAACTCAATATGTGCACATATTGAAATCAGTCTGTGCACATACTGCACGTGGATATTTTTCAGTCTGCTCACAGAAGCATGTATAAATGGTTTGTGTTTCAACTTTTAATAATCGATTTGTAGTTGGCACTGGCTATGTTGTGCTTGAAGAATAACAGCACCATAACTTAACAACGCTAATAGTCATGGATATATTTTAGGTGCATATGGTATATGCAACTATCAAATTCTAACCTATAGCGAAAAAAGACGTAGATCCGTTAGAATTCATCTCATGAATCTATCTACAAAGTTTCAAGTTCTAATTAGAGTTGAGCTCGAATTCGTGAGTCAAAGATTGAGGGAAAAAGTCACCATCTTTTTCATGATTCAAATTCATAATCTATATGATGTTCCAGGTTATAATGACAATTGACGAGCTTTAGATGCAACATTCTAAACAACTTTCATGTCGATATCATCATCTAAACTGCCTTGGATTGATGACTTGAGTTCATGTTCATCGTTCATCACATTGCGCTTTTATTTAGCTTTGGTTCTCTAGGTTCTCTTCTATCCAAAGTTTTGGATCCTTTCAATATATATATATATATATATATATATATATATATATATATATATATATATATATATATATATATATATATATATATATATATAGAGAGAGAGAGAGAGAGATAGAGAGAGAAGTGATAATGAAGCCAAGTCGTAGAGAAAGCGGTGCTTTCGTATAACATGTTATAGTTTCAACACCCTTACGAGGTAGTAAACAACATCTACTGTCCAGTCGAGTTAGCTTCGCGCCTTTATTCGTAAATGAGGATGTTATCTTAGCGTGACTTTGAAAGGACATTCAAAATTGAATTCGTGAACTGCTCGCACCTATAGACTGTTTTAAGAGATTAGGGATATATATATATCATGGTTTCTAAAGTTTATATATATATATATATATATATATATATATATATATAATTAAACTTTAGAAACCATGATTCTCAATAATAAAACAATGAACATATAACATTTAACATTTCCACTTTATTATCTATCATATTTCTTACAAAGATTTTATGTCATAATATGTATACCTTTAGTCCCACTTCAAATATTCACCTTTTCATTTTGAATTATTAAATATCACATGTCCACTTTGTATCTCAACCAATCATAAGATGTTATTTTTAAGAGAGAAGATTTATGATCGATGAAGAATTGAGAATGAAGTTAATGAGATTTCCTAAGATTGTGTTTAAAAAGTAAGTGAACACTTGTAATTGGATGGAAAAAGTATTAAGTAGTAGCATACATAAATTTCCCAATAAAATAAAATTTTACTATATTACATGACATACTACTTAAAAATATAGTTTTGTAAATAAGCAAAGGTATGTTTAGCAAAATTAGCTGATAGTTGATAGTTTTTTAACTGATAACTGGTAGCTTGTTGTTGTTAGATGGTAGATGTTAGTTTTTTATATTTATTTAGGTATTTGATATAGTAGCTTAAACTGTTAAAATAAATAGTAAAATAACAAAAATCTGCGAACTTATTTTCAAACGCTACTCAATTAGCTTTTAGCTCTTAACATCCTTAAAAATCTTTAAGCCCTTGTAACTAATTAGAGCTTTTACTTATTTTTCATAAAAGATTAAAGCTAAAAGGTCATACCTTGATTATCCAATATTCTAACAAATCTTAATAATTTTTACAGGATTAATAAATATAAATAATAATTAATAATAATAATACATATCAGATAAAAAGTAACATTGAGTTGTAGCTCAACTGGTAGTGATCTGCCTCTCTTAGCGAGAGGTCAGGAGTTCGACTCCGTTTGGGCTACAACATTGCACTCAATGTTATCCCTGACTTGAAGTATCCACTCAGGTCGCCTTTCACTTCGTGTGGGGGCAGCGGAGATGGGGTTTTACCGGTCATGTCCTCGGATTGATCCGGGTTTCTTCTAGGCAGTAGTTGGGGGCGAGTTATACAACTACGGGAGATGAACACATGAGTAATTTATTCATCTAGTGATCCAAACTCATGTCCAAAAAAAATAGCAAATAAAAAGTATTATCCTTAATTTAGAAAATATCATCATCATTATTTATTATTTTATTTTATTATTTTACTGTACAAATATATAGGTAAGAGTGTATCTAAATCCACTTGGCAACATATGAGCCCGTATGAGACGATGACAGTTAACCCCTTCAACTCCATGGGCCTTTCTTATTTTATTTTTTATCTTTAAATTGAAATTCTCAACCAAATTGCCATTATTGTTATAATTCAGTAGGCTTATAACTAATTTTGACCTAAGCCTATACAATCCTTAAATATGAGAGAGTAGTAATGGAAGAGAGAGAGAGTATATTTCTTATATGTAAGAAAATGGTGTGTATATGTGTGTTCATTATCCACATATATATAGTACAAATTTTACTATCCATATTTGACTAATTACCATCCATATTTTACTACTAAATTTACAACACTCCCCCTTGGATGGTAATTTTTTTTTAAAGAGCAATTAATACTGCCTCGTTAAAAACCTTGCTAAAGAAAACCCAGTGGGATAAAACTTTAGCTAAGGGAAAAAGAGTGCAGCATAGAGTTGACTCCCCCTCAAGTAGACAACGCTGAGTCGTCACATCTTTTGAACTTGCCTCATGCCAATATTGTGAATGTATGTTTTGAAAAACAGCGATTGCCAGTGCTTTGGTATAAAGATCAACAGAGTTGTTGATTGAACATTTCTCATTTTAATCTGGTTGTCTTTTACGAGATCTTGAGTATATGAGAAGAATCTGAGGTTTTCATCTGAAACTGTATCATCTAAATCTTTTATGTACAAGTTTGGTCCACGTGATTTGTCTACAGTCTCCTTCATGGTTTGTTCAAACTGTTGTTTCAATTCCTATTCCCTTTCAGTCTTTTTCTGAGCCTTACTAATATACCATTCTTTTCCATCAAACTTATGACCGTTGAGACTGTTTATAACTTTAGCGCCTCGTCAGCATTTATATTTTGTTCTGTCATTTTTTGATACTCTTCTTTCATTTGTACTATGTAAGCTGTATTATCTTCATAGATAGTTGTTAGGCTTTTATAACGTTCTAGTCCACAAGAATCAATAATGATTTGTATCATTGATCTTAACTAAAATCATTCCCTAGTAGCTTCATGTAATGCAATCACTTCAGCATGATTTGATGATGTTGCAACAAGTGTTTGTTTTGAGAACGTCATGATATTGCGGTGCCTCCATTTAGGAATACATATCCAGTTTGAGATTTAGCTTTATGTAGATCGGATAAATAATCTGCATCTGTATAACCAAACAAATCTTGTTTCGAGTTGTTAGAATAAAATAATTATAAATCAGTAGTTCCCCGAAGGTATCAAACTATTTGTTTGATCCCATTCCAATGTCTTTTGGTAGGGGCTGAGCTGAACCTTGTCAACAAATTAACTGCAAAAAAAATGTCAGATCTTGTATAATCTATAAGATATATAAGAACCTCAATTGCACTAAAATATAGAACTTCCGATCTGTTAAAATTTTCATGATCTTCGCAGGGATGAAATAGATCAGTGTCAATATTGAGTGATCTAACAACAATGAGTTTGTCTTTAAAAAAAATGTTTTAAAATCTTTTCGGTATAAGTTGTTTTATGTACAAGTAAACCATTAGGCATATGCTCAATTTGCAATCCAAGGTAATACTTGGTTTTTTCAAGATCTTTCATTTCAAAATAATTCTTTAGAAGTTGAATGATTTCATAGATCTCTTTATTTGTTCATATGATGTTAAGAACATTGACATAAACAACTACGATCTCATATCCGAACATTGTTTTTATAAAACATACGTGCAAAATAAGTTTATATTTATACCCTTTTTTTATCAAGTAGTCATTTAATCGGTTATACCACATACGTCCCGTTTGTATAAACCCACTTAGAAATCTTTGTGATTTAATGAAATATATTCCCTTGGGTTTTACATTAGATGCTTATGATACCTTAACCCTTTAGGTATATTCATATATATCACTATTAAGTGATCCATACAGATAAGTAGTAACAACATTCATGAGATGCATTTAAATAACTACCAGGTTGATTAAGTATCTAATAAGTAATTGTATCCATTACAGGAGGATAATTTTTCCTCCTAATTCATTTCTGGTCTTTGTGGGAAATATTGAGTTACAAGTCTAGTTTTGCCTTGTAACTTCATTTGCACATTTCTTTTCGGATAAAAATTCATTTGTATCCCATACGTTTCACATCTTTAAAAGTGATAACGATTGATCCGAAAACTTTTCTTTTATCGAGCGATTCTAATTCAGCTCTTATTGCTCCTTTCCATTGAGCTCAATCATGTCCATTTTGTATATTCAATGACAGATTTTAGTTCCAGATCATCATCTTTATTCATGATGTCATTGTAACATTATATGAAAATATCTCATAGAGATTTTAGTTTCATTTCGGTTCCATAATATTGCATAATTTATCGCAATTTTAGTATTTACATTTATCAATATCCTCTGCAGAAGGAATATTGATTTGTGGTTCTTCTTTAACACTTTCTCTTACCTCATTATCAGCTGATTTTCTTTTTCGAGGATTTTTATCTTCGGAACCAATTGATCTTCCACGTTTGATGCGTGGCAAAGACTCAACAGTGACATTATTGCCAGCTTTTGGAATTTCAGTTCGAGCTGGAGCATTTATCGCTGGTATATATGATTTAGTCACCTTTTTATATCTGTAAATGCATAAAGTAATTAATTTGCAAGTTCTTGCATATGCATTATTTTTGAACTTTCGTTTCACATTCTTTTGTGCGAGTTCAATATACCTTAATTGATGTTCGCATCATGAAGCATCATTTTATTTTTTATTTTTATTTCTCCCCCTAATCTAGGGAACAATGTTTTATTAAAATGACAATCAGCAAAACGTGCTGTAAAAACATCACCCATCATGGGTTCAATATATCTTATGATTGAAGATGTTTTATATCCAAAATATATTATCATCTTTCTTTGAAGAACCATTTTATTGTGTTGTGGTGATACAATTGGAACATACACTGCACAACCAATGTTTTAAGGTAGAAAATATTTGGCTCTTGGCCAAAATCAAGTATTAAGTGAAAATATTTACGACTTCCACATGGTATAATGCGAATTAATGTCGCAGCATGTAAATTTACATGTCCACATATAAATATTGAGAGATTTGTACTCATTATCAATTGTCTAGTTATTAGCTGTAAGCGTTTATCTATTGATTCAGCTAAACCAATTTTGTGTATGCACATGAGCAACTGGATGTTCAACAACAATCCCTGTAGATATATAATGATCATTAAATGCTTGAGATGTTAACTCACCAGCATTATCAAGTCTCATCCTTTTAATGGTGTAATCAGAATAATGTGTTCTCAATTTAATAATTTGTGCAAGAAACTTTGCAAATGCAATATTACGGCTTGATAACATACAAATATGAGACCATCCGCTAGATGCGTCTATTAGAACCATGAAATATCAAAATGGTTCACATGATGGATGAATTGGTTCATATATCTTACCTTGAATTCTTTCAAGAAACATTTGTGATTCTTTTTCACAATATACTTTTCATTAATCACCATATGTGCTTTCCATTAATCACCATATGTGTTTTTTTTTTATCATATATCCTTTTCACCATATACGCTTTTAATCATATGCGCTGTGTTTTTCACCATATGCGCTTTTAATCATATGCGATTTTCATCATATGCGTTGTGCTTTTCATCATATTCGCTTTTTATCATATGCGCTTATCATATGCGATGCGCTTTTTATCATATGCGCTTTTTTATGTGAATAGTAAATTAATTAATTTCGTTTTACTATTCATATGAATTAATTTAGATTTACTATTTTGTTAATTGAGTAATATATATATACATCATATACTTGTGACTCCGAAGGCTCAAATGAATTTGACCATATAGTTATACGTTGTACCTTGCACATTAATTTTCAGTAGAAGCTTTAGATGCATATTATTTTCAGTAGAAGCTTTAGATGCACTTTTTTTTTTTAATCACCAAATACCACAAACACTTTGTTTGCGTTTGTTCATAGTCATCAATGAAAACCATTTTCTTTAATTTTATTTTATACAATAAAATTAACGCATCATTATTCTTTTAAAAAACAATAATCTATTGTTATTGTTCACTTGTGCCATGTTTAACAATAAAAGTCAACAACCTCTGTCTTGTTTGTTGTGGCAACCAAAAACAACCTTTGCTTTTGTTACCGAGAATCCAAGACAAAAAAAAAAATTAATTTTTAATTAATCTTTTATCAAAACCATAAATGATTTTATTGATCTACGTTGATATGGCCATAAAGAATTGACGGCTGACCTACTTTTGTAAGTGTATTTCGGCTATCATCCCGAAAACGCACAACGACCCTTTTTTTTTTTTTTATGAACTATTTGTTTCATATCTAGCTTAGGCAATTATTGTGAACATTTGGTCCCTATAAGAGCATTTATTTTTTAGACTTTTAGTTGATTTGTACTTGTCACAATTAGGGATAGCACCCGCGGGTCGTGGATGCGGATCCATTGGATCCATCACCCGTACCCGCGGATTTTTTTAAGAGACATCCAATTGAACCCTTGTTCGTTGAAACAATTTGACTATATTTTTACTCCCCATTATTAAACGGGCCATTTTGATGCACACTCTTAAAAAAATAATTTGTTTTTTAAGTTTTATTATTCAACCTCCTTTTTTCAACGGTCACGTTTTTAACAAAACATTTGACAAGTTTGGAAAAAAGTTTTTTATTGATTATCATCAAAAGTTTTCTATTGTCACTCTACTGGATGGAATTATGGCATACAACCAAAATTGCAACCCAACACTACATAAGAACAAAAAGGTTGTTTTTAATTAACATATGTATATGTGTTAAACTCGGAATAATAATAACTTATTTTAGAAAATTAACATAAGACATGTTGAAACATTTTTGTCACATTTAGCTCATCAAGTCTAATACTTATCATTGATAGATTTTATCACGTCTAGGAGATGTTTACTTTTTTCTTGTATTAAGTCCTACTTTCATTTACCTTTGTTTGGAAAAAAGTTTTTTTTTTACTTTGCTTTCCCCCTTTCTGTAAAACTCATTTAAACACTTTCTTTGTTTTTTTTTTAAAAAAAACTTCCTTTTTTTTACGTTACCCGTAAATTATAAATATATAAAAAAAACTTTTTGTTTAAATTTTTTTTCTAGTTTTTAAAAGGCCACTTGACCAATTTTTTAATTCTTTCACAACACCTGATATCGTGATCGTGACCTTTCACCAAAGCAAGAGATATTCTTGATAAACTAAACACGGACTCGTGTTTGAAATTGTCGGCCACAAAAAAATTCATTTGATAAAAGTATATATATTTTTTTAGTTATAGAAGGAGACCACTTCATTTTCAATACTTCATTTTTGACAAAAAAAAACTATTCCATTTTACCATCCCTTTTTTTTCTTTCTTACTTTAACTTTTAAGATATACTTTTAATAAAAATACAAACTACTTTTTCTTATTTTAACTTTTAAGATTTACTTTTAATAAAAATACAAACTACTTTTTGTATTTTAAATTTTAAGATTTACTTTTAATAAAAGTACAAACTACTTTTTTATTTTAACTTTTAAAATTATAAATTTAAGAATAAACATTAGTATGCATGAAATAAATAATGATTAATTGCATAAGTAATCATAAATGTTAGATAACATATAAAGACCCCGTCGTATTCGTATTGATCGGAATTAATCTCGACCCATGGTACCGTGTTGTCAAATGACGTGTTGCGTACATAAAGTACCGTGTTGTCAAATGACATGTTGCGTACAATCATGAGGTCTTATTAACATAAATATAAATGTTAGTGAAGTTAATAAGAGTTAGATTACAAAAAATATAATTCAGGCTGTATAACCGGCCATATATAACTTAAATAACATAAATATAAATGTTAGTGAAGTTAATAAAAGTTAGTAAACATAAATGATAGTTAGGCGACAGTGTCGACCATATATAATTTAGGTGGCAGAGCCAACCATATAATAAGAACAATACAAATGCACTAAGAACTTAATAAAAATTAGTAGTTCAAAATGTTAGTAGTCCAAAATTTGATATGTCCGAGTCTGAAAAACCTTAATAATTTCATACCTTGATTAGTGACTCGTGATCGTTTGAGATATCCTTTGATTACACTAAGCTCTTCGTGCTGATAACGTGTTATAATTCAGTAGGCTTATAACTAATTTTGACCTAAGCCTATACAATCCTTAAATATGAGAGAGTAGTAATGGAAGAGAGAGAGAGTATATTTCTTATATGTAAGAAAATGGTGTGTATATGTGTGTTCATTATCCACATATATATAGTACAAATTTTACTATCCATATTTGACTAATTACCATCCATATTTTACTACTAAATTTACAACAATTATTAAATTATTTATTTTCAACTGCATTTATTTCCCAGACTAATATATAAATAAAAAATGCATAAAAAATTAATTTAATTAAATTAATTAAAATCAAAATCAAAATTAAAATTTAAAATAAATCAAAGTAAAAATACAAACATAAGCTTCAATCTTACGGTTCAAGATTCTCCAATATCCCCTTTTGTTTTCAGCTTTAAACAATTAAATTCACCAAGTAAAGCTAAGATAATAATTTCAATATTTGATAAAGAAATTACTGATTAGTTTCTCTATAAAGAAAAGAGAAAAGTGAATAAAGATTAAAACTTTATTTGATTCTTTGTTGATCAAAGTTGTTTCCATGGTGTTCTGATTGAAACTGAAGATGGGTTCTGAATTATATGTGATTTATTTCCTCAATTTCAGTTGCCATAAAGAAAGGTACTTGCTTTATATCTTAAAGTATTATATATTTTATGGGTTTTCTGTGTTATGATTGAATCAACATTGGGTTGTTCTTAAATCTTTAATATGAAGAATTTTATGGGTTTTTGTTGCTTGTGTTAATTAGGGTTTTGATTCTTGCAAAGTATGTGTTTTTTTGATGAAAAAATGGAAATTGAATTTGGGTATATGATTTTATTAATACGAATATCTTTATCATTATAACGGAAAGTCAAATACTGTGTTGTTGATCAAATTTTCAGTCAAAATTTATGTAATTTTCTGTTAATTCTTGTTCATCTGGTTTCAAGATCACCAAAATTTTGATTATAAGACTGAATTGTTACATATATGATGAAGATTTCTTGAGTGTGGGAAGACAGTATGAGGAGTAGGAATCGGAATCGGAATCAAACCGTAAACCGAAATAATAGTAGATTAAACAGGTTTGAAAAAATCATGCAGTGTCTGTGTTCTGGTGAACAGTTAAGAAACACAAATGAGATGATCCCTTCATCAGAATCATTAGCAACAAATGATTATTCTTCGCAAGTAGTTGTTGAAAACGGTAAGAAACCAGATACGGGTAGTATTGAAGAAGCAGAATTATCGCTTCGAGAAAGTGGTTCTATTAACTACGAGGTCTTTTTTTGATCCCCTTATGTTATATTTATACTAAGTATGTATTGGGGTTAAGTTATATGATATGAAGTGTTATCTGCGTGTGATTATTATACAGGAAGCAAGAGCATTGTTAGGAAGATATGAATATCAAAAGGGAAACATAGAAGCTGCTCTTCATGTTTTTGAAGGAATAGATATAGCTACAATTACTCCAAAGATTAAAATTAGTCTTGCGAAAGCAGGGGAGCCTCGTAATCGACGTTTTCAAAATTACTCCACGTCACCATTATCGGCTCATGCTCTCAGTTTACTGCTTGAAGCAATATACTTGAAATCAAAGTCGTTGCAAGTTCTCGGGAGGTATAAAGGTACTCACTTTATTCCATACATAGATGTTGTTTGTTTTTTAAGATGTTTTTGTCTGAAGATATCATGTCTAGATGTGACCTAAAGGTCAGTATATTGAATGAAGACTGTTTGTTTTTATGTTTGCAAAATAACTTAATCATGTTTGTATCACTTAGAAGCATATTTCTAAGTCCGCAACAGACAGAATAAGACATTATTTTATCTCTATGTCCTCATAAAAACTAACAATGTGCAATAAAAAAGCGATAGAAACGTGCAGACATAAGACATAATAAGATCTGCAAACTGAAAAACAAACCACTTCTTTGTAACACCTTTGTATATGTATATGTATACACTTGCAAGTCTTCGAATCTTGAGATGAAGTGACAATTAAGTTTGTTTTTTTTTTTTCTTTCCTTTTCTTATAATCACTGTCTTAGTTCACCTTGCCTGTCTTTTACAGAAGCTGCTCAATCATGCAAAGCTATTCTTGACATCGTTGAATCATCTTTACCCAACGGTGTGCCTGAAAACGTTGGTGCCGATAGTAAATTGCAAGAAACTTTAAACAACTCAGTCGAGTTACTTCCTGAGTTATGGCAACTCGCTGAGTCACCCGACGAAGCAATTTTGTCATTCAGACGGGCCCTACTACATAACTGGAACCTTAATGAAGAGACAACAACAAAAATAGAAAAAGAATATGCAGTTTTTCTTCTTTATAGTGGATGCAAAGAAGCCACTCCTCCTAACCTTCGATCCCAAATGGGTAGTTCTTTTGTACCACGAAATAACATCGAAGAAGCTATTCTACTTTTAATGATATTACTTAAAAAAGCAAACTTGAAGAAAATTGAGTGGGACCCATCTGTACTTGACCATCTTACTTACGCACTATCGATTTCAAGTGGACTTAAGGTTTTATGTAAGCAATTTGAAGAATTAATCCCTGCGGTTATCGATAGGAAAGAAAGGTACTTTCTTTTATCTCTTTGTCAATATGGAGTAGGGGACGATTTACCGGCGTTAAATTTGCTGAAAAATATATATAAATACGACGATCCAAATTTTGTTCCTGCTTTACTAATGGCGTCGAAAATTTGTGCCGAAAATCCCGAATATACGGAAGAAGGTATAAATCTTGCTAAAAGAAGCATTAAGGAATTGGAAAATAGATGTGATGAGATGGTTGGAGTTGGTCATTCGTTTTTGGGTATATCGCTATCGAGTCAAGCTGAGTCAGCTTTGACTGATTCCGAAAGGGTCAAACGACAATTAGAGGTGATCCAGTCTTTAGAAACCGCGGGTGGGTTGACCCGAATGAATGACTTGAGAATTGTTTATGATCTTTGTTTGGAAAATGCTAAGCAGAGGAAATTGGATGTTGCACTTGCACAGGCTAAACATTTGATAAAATTGGAAGGTGGGTCCCAAATTAGAAGTTGGTTGTTGTTGGCTAGAATATTGTCTGGTCAGAAACGGTTTATGGACGGTGAAACAGTTATTAATGCAGCGTTAGAACAAACCGGGAAATGGGATCAAGGCGAATTATTGAGAACGAAAGCTAAGTTACAAATTGCACAGGGTCAAGTAAATAATGCCATTAAGACGTTTAGTCAGCTGCTTGCTCTTCTTCAAGTTCAAAATAAAAGCTTTTTGGCACAAACAAAGATTCTTGAGGTATTTCTTTTAAATCTTTGTTTCGATGTGGTAAGGTTGTTTGGGTAACTTTGTCGATTCGGGTAATTTTTCTAACGACAGCCCTTAGGTGAGGCGTAGAGGCTAATTGAAATAAGGAATTTTCTAATGACAGCCCTTGGTGTTGTCGTTAAGGTGCAAAAAAGACTTGTACTTCTTAATAACCACCATATAAAAGTCAACAATAACTATTATGTACAACACATTAGTGCACAATAGGGATGTCGTTAGAAAAATCCTTAAATAAATAGAAGTGTACTTTCACTCCTTACTATTTGGTTAATCCACTATTTGAAACTATTAAGTTGAGTAATTTTGATTGAGACTTGTGAAATGCTGATGTGGCTTAGTCCTTGCAATAACAGTTCTTATGGCAATTATCTTGTGAAGTTGCAAAAAAGTCATTTTTTGATGCAAAAAATGAAGTAATAATGTTTGCTTTTCCGTGTTATACGTGTGATAGGTTGGTGAAAAAGATCATAAAAATTTGGAAATAGAAACATGGCATGATTTAGCTATGGTTTATTTAAGTTTGTCTCAATGGCGTGATGTCGAGGCTTGTCTATCGAAATCCGAGGCTATCAATTACTATTCTTCCTCTCGTTGGCATATAACTGGTACGTTTTTGCAATGATATCCCAGTTCAATGTTCTTAACTTAGATTGATTACTGATTAACTACAATAAAATGATTAATGCAAGGGTATTTCAGTAATTTCTTCGTGGTTCCAAATTACCATTTTGGTCTTCACCAATCGGCGAATAATGATCAATGCTAAACAAACAAGACATCTTTTTATAGCTCTGTAGCGTGCAATTAGTTGCAGGAATTATTCTTAATTTTCATTTCAACTTTACTAATAATCTGAAAATGAGGTGTTCTTTTATCTCGAGAGAATTAGTGAATACTTTAAAATTATTTTATACGGTTAAAAGAAACGTTTCTATTTATACTTATGAAAATACAACTTTAATATAGTTTCAAAAGTGTAACTATAAATTAGAAAAGTGATTCATGAAAAATAAATATGGGCAGTGATCTCTACACTACCAAAATTTATCCATAGATGTAGAGAGTTGTACAGTACAACATTATAATGTATGTTTAGTTGTCTACGGATAATTTTAGTGGTTTATGGATCATCATCCAAATATATTCTGGAAAACACACACTTTTATTTTTGTTTAATTATCATAATTCACATCTACTTTTTTCATCTAAATATGATATTTGGTTCACTGTTGTAGGCTTGTTGTACGAAGCAAAAGGACTCGACAAAGAAGCCCTAAAAGCTTACGAAATTGCTCTTGACGTTGACCCCGGTCACGTGCAAAGCCTCATTTCTATGGCCACGGTTCTGAAACGGCTAGGTGACAAGTCTGGACCGGTGATCAGGAGCTTTTTGACCGAAGCATTGCGGTTAGACCGAATGAGTTCTTCGGCTTGGTACAATCTGGGCCAGTTTTACAAAGACGAGGGTCCGATGTTTATAACAGAAGCTGTGGATTGTTTTGAAGCTGCAGGTATACTTGAAGAAACTGAACCAATTGAGCCATTTAGATGATGGGAACAGTATATATATAAAAATGTAACCTTTATTAGTGAAATAATATTGAATTTGTTCCACAAATATATATTAACAAGAGAAATAGGTTGTGATATGTTTTCGGCGTTTTAGCTTTTTGAGAAATCAATACCTAATTGATATTGATATATATACAATATAATAAACATACACAGTTCATTTCCACATATGTTTATGATGGATTTAAGAACTTTCTTATCTTGAGATTTGGTAAGAATAACTATTTAGCTCATTATGCATCCGGATTTCATATAATGAATGTGTTTGCATTCACAATATGTATCCGAATTATATATATAATGTATGTATGTGTTTGCATCCATCTGAATTTCATATAATCTATGTGTTTGCATCTGAATATGCATCCCCACTTTTTGCACATTTGGACACATATTTTAACTGTTGATTTAAATATGTGTTTGATGTACTCTTTAAGAAAGCATCAAATAATTAAGATGTATGCTTAATTTTCAACATTGCAATACAAATCAATATGGATATTACAAACCAACCTAGTCCTAGTAGATAAACTGAAATATAAAACTTGAGCATGCTATGCACAAACCTTTGTTACACAGTAGTATGTAACTAATTTTTTTTTTTTTTTTTTTTTTAAAGAGAGAAAGAAGAAAATTATAGTACAATTAATCATAAAAAAACATATGGTAAAATTTAATCATGATCCAGCAACGTAGCCTTGTTCAGTGAACTTACCAATATCTTCATTCAACTCTTTTTCACTTTCACTAACTTCGGCGTTGTACTCGAAGTTATGTGCGACAATGAGGAAGAAGATGAAGTTCAAAAGGCTCAAAACTGCGTAAAATGCGTAGTAATAATCTAGATGAGACACATTAAGGTTGTTTAGGATCCAACCCTTGTGTCCATTCTTCTTAGTAACATTAGCCACCGTCGATAAAATGAAACTACTAAGAAAATACCCGACACCAAGACTTGTTGTAAAATAAGCTGTCCCGAGACTTTTCATTCCTTCAGGCGCTTGATCGTAAAAAAACTCAAGCTTTGCGACTTCCAAGAAACAATCGGCAACACCCATTAACGCGAATTGAGGAAGAAGAGTGAATATGGTCGAAGGCACAGTTTGACCTTTTCCAAATATGCCATGATCTTTAGCAACACTTAATCGTCGCCTTTCAACAAGACTTGCGACGATCATGGTAATGATATGAAGGATTAATCCTATGATCATTCTTTGTAACATTGTGATACCTCTTGGGTTTTTTGTGTACTTTCGAATGAAGGGAACAAATAAACGATCGTAAAGTGCAATACTAATGAGCATGGAGATTGTGAGAAATACACCTAAAGAAGCCGGCGGTATGTCAAAATGTGGGCCCATTGATCGATCCAAAGTGGTGCCTTGTTTGATGAAAAGCGTTTGAGTTTGGGCGAACAACGTGCTAGGAATGAAAGTTGCACACAATATTGGGAGCATTTTAACCATTTGTTTCGTTTGCTCTACTTGTGTTACAGGACATAACTTCCACTGAGAACTCGGTTCTTCGATCTTCACTGCAGCTTTGTCGAGAAACCTAGAAGTAAGACGTTGAAATGGATTTAAGGTTTAGCTTTCGTAGTCATGTTAAAATTGTATAATGAAAATAAAGTTTATGATGAACTTACTTTAGTGAAGATGAATGATCAATTCTATACTTCCCCGGGCTAGCATACTCGTCTAAAGTCAACTCATAAAGCTCTTTCGGGTCAACAGGCACTAACACATTCCTTTTTCTTACACTTGCCACTATTACTTTGGCCATTCGAGTAAACGGGCTTTCTCCCTTGGGCTTGTGCCTATAATTTGGTGTTCCGAAGGTGAAAGCTACAATGGCCACAAATAGGGCCAGTGTCGGGACACCGTACCCTAAGCCCCAACCCACATTATCTTGAATGTACACTAGAAATGTGTTTGAGAAAAGAGTACCAAAAAAGATGGTAAACACCCACCAGTTGAAGAAAGTGAGCTTATGGGCCCTTTCTTTGGGCTCAAAATCGTCAAACTGGTCTGCACCCATAGTTGAGATGTTGGGCTTGGTTCCGCCAGTCCCTAATGCGATAATGTAGAGTGCACAATAGAAGATACCAATTTGGAAAGATGAGGCCCTTTTATTACAATCTAAGTAACTCACATCTTTACCACATGATGGTGGTTTTAGGGAGTCTAGTGAAACCACAAGGGTTAATAAGAACATACCCTGTTAAATAAGGGAAAAATGTTGTTATTAAGATGACCCATGTTCATTTTTAATTAGGCCTAGGCTAAAAAATAACAAAATTTGGGTAAAACATGACACAAAGATTGATAAATATACAAGTAGAATGGCAAAACAGGATTATAAAGATTAAATGGTACATTTTCATCAAGAATAAATGACACTAGTTGGTTTTTAGGGCCATGGTATTAATTGGGGCTTAGGCCCAAACTTGAAACAGAATTTGAGTTTAGGTCCATAACCCATCTATTCAGTTCATCATTGGCCCATTTTTTCCAACTTTTGCCGGATGCCTAAAATAGCAAGAGATATGAGCCATAAGCTAATAACATAAACAACAGTCTAATAAGTGTAAAAATGATAAATTATAGAAGGTGATGACTACAGATGAAGACTGAAACCATGTAAAGACAGGGTTAAAGTGGCATATTCATCATTCATCATCATAATAATAATAATACAGTTAAACAAATGACCCAAATGTTTATGAAAGATGGCCAATTCTAGTTGGAAAAAAAGATGTAAAATTGAAACGAAAACGAGAGTTTCAACGTAACACCTGCAAAGCGTTAGAGTATGATAAAGAATTTTTACCGCGAGATAAATAACAGAAGCGATCATAAAAGTCCAATATCTGCCTAAGTATGTGTCCGCGATATATGCACCCAAAAGAGGAGTTAACCACACAGTTCCTCCCCAGTTTGTGACATTATTTGACGATTTCACAGTGCCTTCGTGCAGTTCCCTTGTTAAGTACAACACCAAATTTGTTGCAATTCCATAGAATGCCATTCTTTCACACACTTCATAGCCTACATATAGTCAAAAACAAAAAAATGAATACAGTAACATTTTCTTACTAAGCTTGTCTTAATAACACTAGAATAAAAAAATTATACAACTGGTAATCAAAGTTTTGCCCACTAAGGAAAGATCGATAATATCAACCAAAGAAAGTTCTTTAAAGACAAATACCGAATGGATCTACTGAACTTTATACTTGAACTGTAACAACATTATTGGTACGTATCTGTATAAACAACTAAAATTGTGTATGAAAAAACAGAATGATTAAGTGCTAAATGATTCAAATGTTTTAATTGATCTGAATGATAATAACATATTTGATAATTATTCTGAAGAATAACATCAAATTACCGTATTAACATATTATATGAATAAATCAGACTCACTTTAAAAAAGATCATACATTTGACACACATGTACTACACTCACCTAGCATGAAATAACATGCTCTCCATCGCCCGGTCTTTGATCTTACGGCAGGTCTACCTTTAAGATCAGTAGTTCCATCTTCCGTAAAAATTTCTCCAACTCCCTTCTCATATTCCATCAATATATTTCGTAACACAAAATACCGAAATGGGTAGAGAAAATATGTACGTCAATGTATGTTTTTGGCTCCTTATAAAGACGTACATGTCCCATGTTATATTAAAATTCCTTGTTTTCAACTACATGGATTTAATAATTAACAATAAATTAAATTAGTCAATTTCTAGTACTTTTTTTTTTTTTTTTTTTTTTTTGGCAAAATAACGAATACTCATATAGAAACGAGGTTGTTTTCCAAAGGAAAACGCCCTCAACAGAGAATACAATGAACGGGCGAAATGAGGAAGCTCGCACCTAAAAAGTAATCATCTAAATGAAAACTATCTATAAACGAGTCTCCTTAACAACCCGAAAACCTTAAAACAAACTAACCAATACTAAATCAAATATACACGAAAATAACAACAAACAAACCAAACGAACTAAGTGAAATCAACAAGCGGAAAAGAACTAAACGAAAAAACAAGAGACGTACCCAACCTATCGACCTCTAGGTCCCGCCCTTTTCGGCTTACCATTAACCGTCTCTAACTTTCATTTTACAATGATACTAATACTAATTGTTGTTTATTGGTTATTATTATTATTATTATTATTGTTGTTATTATTATTATTATTATTATTATTATTATTATTATTATTATTATTATTATTATATATATATCATATATCATTTTCATTGGTTTTATTTGGTCGGAATTTTCTAACTTGTCCTTGATGTCTACGTCTTACAGTTGAATTATGTTAGCATGCGGATTCAATGAGGGAGACATGTTGCATAATGCCATGGGCTAAAACTCGCCTATTTTACAGCAAAAACAGGCATATGATACCATAAATCGCTAAACACAACAAATAAATGTTAATGATGATTATTGACAACTAGGATTTATGCAATATATTTAATATTTAATATTCTAGGTGTCATATCATAGTATTATTAGAAATTAAATTAATGGCAAAATATATTCCATATTACTTGTCGGAGGTTTTAATGAAATTTCGTGTAGGGTAAAATAATCGATAGCCGGATAAATCACTGAATCGTGGTATCACTTTCCGAAAGTAATTATTCGACCCTTATTGCCTGTGTTACACGAATATCACTTTGGGATAAGACAGAGATTAGTTCTTGTTATTGACAATAAACAAGAACTCTTTTGCATAAGAGTATTAAGGTGTTTTTGTGTGTTTATTCTCATGAATGATAGTCCATATTTATAGGCACCCAAAAGCAAGTATTATTCCACGATGGAGATGTTTCACCTACTCCACGATGGAGATGTTTCACTAACTCCACGATGGAGATGTTTCACTAACTCCGCGATGGAGATGTTTCACCTACTCCACGATGGAGACGTTTCACCAACTTTTTGACAACAAAAGTGGGTGCATGAATAATACTTCCGTAATCACTCAAATTTGTGATAATGGAAAATCACTTTCGGGTCCGGGTAATCTATCACGTAATGGGTGTACACTCCGTACCTCCTAACCCATTTACAAGTGTAGATTAAATCTCACAATTACACTAAATTTCCAACAATCCTCCCCAATTTAGTGCAATTCGTTTCATGAGAATTAAACAAATTAAAACAAAAACTCATGCATAAATGAAAATATCTTGAAGATTGAATTTTCACCTTAGTACATTACACATTCCAAATATTCGAGAATCGGGCTGTTCTAAGAATTGTACCCTTCAACCCATTTGAATAACTGAAAATAATATACACATAAGTTATCAAATACTCTAAAGCTATCCTGACACTTTACAAGCCATGTGTCCATATCCTTTCATGAATGTATCTAAAGCAAAAGTCCAAGCTTTGTTAAAGCGGCAAAACTTCACATTCACATAGGTACTTCATTTCAGTCATGCACCTGCTCATGCACTTTTTCAAATGAACTATTAAGAAGCTAGACTTCAACCTCACCTTCAGCAGGTCTGAGTACATACCTTACCTTGGGATGATATAAAATTTATGTACTCCAAATTTCTAAGTATAAGCCTTCCACATTGAATTCAGCTTCTGATTTTCATCAGAAGGGAATTGGGTATCTTATAATTAGAAATTTATGTGGACTTTAAATCCATCCCCATAGCAGACTTGTCAACCAAGTCTCTTTCCAATCCCTTCGTCAAGTGATCAGCTAAATTCTGTTGTGACCTCACGAACACTATAGAAATCACCCCATTCATGATAAGTTCACGAATCATGCTATGTCTGACACCTAAGTGTCTAGACTTTCCATTGTACATTTGGCTATAAGCCTTTCCCAATGTCGAAGCACTATCACAATGAATAGACATGGGTGCTATAGGTTTAGGCCATAATGGTATCTCATGGATCAAGTTTCTAAGCCATTCTGCTTCTTTACCCGCAGCAGCTAAAGCAACAAACTCAGATTCCATCGTTGAGTTGGTAATACATGTCTGCTTCTTAGAAGCCCATGAAATAGCACCTCCCCCAAGCAAGAACACCCAAACACTCGTTGAAGAATGATCTTCAATATTGGTTATCCAACTCGCATCAGAATATCCTTCTATTACCGAAGGAAACCCATTATAAGATAAACTATAGTCCATAGTTTTCTTCAAGTACTTCAGTACCCTCTTAATTGCTTGCCAGTGATGAGTACTAGGATTACTAGTATATCTACTCAGTTTTCCCACAGCAAAAGCAATATCCGGCCTTGTACAAGTCATGGCGTACATCAAACAGCCAATCACCTGAGAATACTCAAGTTGTGATACAGCTTCACCTTGATTAGGCATAAGCTTCTCACTTGGATCAACATGGGTACTCACAGGAGCACATTCAAAGCAATTGAACTTTTTCAACACCTTCTCAATATAATGAGATTGACAAATCGAAATTCCTTTGCTTTCACGTTTGATCCTAATGCCAAGGATAACGTCAGCCTCCCCCATATCTTTCATGGAGAATTTTGATGACAAAAATTCTTTTGTTAAATTAACCTGACTTTGGTCAGTCCCAAAGATTAACATGTCATCAACATATAGACAAATTATAACTCCTTTACCAGAATCATCAAATTTACTATATACACATTTATCTGCTTGGTTTAATTTAAAACCACTAGATAAAACCACTTCATCAAACTTCTGATATCATTGCTTAGGTGCTTGTTTCAAACCATATAAGGACTTCACAAGTTTGCATACCTTGCCTTCATTTCCTGGCATGACAAAGCCCTGAGGTTGGTTCATATAAACCTCCTCATCCAAATCGTCATTCAAGAATGTTGTCTTCACATCCATCTGGTGAATAACCAGATTGTGAATTGTAGACAAAGCAATCAACAGTCTAATGGTAGTGATACGTGCAACAGAAGCATAAGTATCAAAATAGTCAATTCCAGACTTTTGTCTAAAGCCTTGAATGACTAACCTTGCCTTGAACTTTTCAATAGTTTCATCCACCTTCATCTTCTTTTTGAAGATCCATTTGCAACCCCAAAGGTTTGCAACCAGGAGGTAGATCAGCTAACACCTAAGTGTTATTGCCCATGATGGAATCCATCTCATCATTAATTGCCTCTTTCTAGAATGCAACATCCTGAGACCTCATTACTTCATCATATGTTTTGAGATCATCATCAACATTGAAACAATACGAATATTGGGTAGAAACATCATCCCTGGAACCTTCAACTAAGTATAGTTGAAAATATGGTCCAAATGATTTAGGTTTCCTTTCTCTTTTGCTTTTTCGAAGCTCAAGTGACTGATCGACAGCCTTTTCAGAGACTTCATCATTACAATCCTTGTTGATTTCATTGTTACTTGGAATCATATTCTTTGGTCTATGTATAGATGAAAATCGATTTTCATCAAAGATTTCATCCCTTGAATCAATCACAGAATTGATTGAGACAAACTCATTAGGCTCTATTACATAGAACCTATATGTCTTGGAATGTTCAACATATCCAACAAATATGCAATCTATACCTCTTTCACCTAAACTTTTCTTCTTGGGATCAGGCAGTCTTACGACCGCCCTACAACCCCATACCCGAAGATAATTCAAGTTAGGTTTCCTTTTATTCCAAAGTTCATAAGGTGTAATCCTGTTTCTTTTGTTAGGAACTCTATTAAGCAAATAACAAGCTGTTAACATAGCTTCCCCCAAAATCCTTCACTTAAACCCGAATAGGATACCATGGAATTAACCATTTCCTTGAGGACCCTATTCTTCCTTTCAGATATACCATTTTGTTGTGGAGTATAAGGAGCCGTGGTCTCATGAATAATACCAACGGATTGAAAATACGATTGGTCAATGTATTCACCTCCCCTATCCATTCTAAGTCTTTTAATCAAAGCCTTTTGTTGTAATTCTACTTTAGTTTTAAATATTTTAAATTTATTTAATGCTTCATACTTAGTATGTAGCAAATAAACATAGCAAAACCTAGAAGCATCATCAATAAAAGTCACAAAATATTTCTTGTTCCCTAAAGTAGGAGTAGCATGCAAATCACATAAATCACTATGTATTAATTCCAAAATTTCAGTATCACGATGTACATTTTGAAATGGTTTCTTAGTGATCTTTGTTAACATACACGTTTTACACTTTTCATTGTTCATGTCAAAGGCCGGTATTAATCAATCTTTAGACATATCTTGCATTCTTTTAAAGTGTACATGTCCTAGTCTAGCATGCCAAAGTGTAGAATTATTTATGCTAGAAGTAGATATAAAAGCAAAATTAACATTCAAGTGATTAATGTTAAGTCTAAACATTCTATTGCATAAATAACCAAAACCAACAAACATACCATGTTTTAACAAAACAAACTTATCAGATTCAATCACTTGTTTATAACCACAACAATTTAACACACTACTGAAAACCAAATTTTTTCTTATTTATGGTACATGCAAAACATCAAACAAACAACCAGTTTTTCCAGAACTAAAACACAAATCCACACTTCCACGTCCATGAACAGAGGCTGTTGACTCATTTCCCATATGAAGAATTGATCCATCAGTCACGAACTCGTAAGTCTTGAACCAAAATCTATCCTTGCATACGTTGGTGGTAGCTCCCGAGTCAACCCACCACGTGACATCATCATCCTGCACAAAATAAGCCTCAGATATATATCAAACATAATAATTCTTATTTGAATTATTAAATATATTCTGACCTTTTGAGTTGTGGTTGTTTAAACCATTTCCCGAACCGCTTGTGCTAGATCCTTTGGCATTATTGTTACCAAAAATAATCTTGTAATCCCTTTTCATGTGTCCAGTTTTACCACACTTCCAACAAGTCAATTTAGACTTCTTATTCGGATTAGCCTTGTTATAACCTTGATGTTTACGTTTACCCTTTTTGTCATTATTACCAGTGAACTTTTGATGTTCCACCATATTGACAACATACGTACCAGCAACTTCGTTGCTCTTTGGCCTGTCATTATCCTGCAACCTGAGGGATTCCTCAATACGCAGATGACTACCCAACTCAACAAGAGTTAACTCATCCTTCTTATGTTTCAAAGAATGTTTAAATTCTTTCCAAGATGGAAGTAGTTTATCAATTATGCTTGAGACTTTAATAGATTCATCCATATTCATTTTATGTTCTGTGAATTGACCAAGTATACGGACGAGCTCATTGTATTGTTCCAAGACCGGTCTAGAATCGACCATCTTGTAATTATTAAAATTACTCACAAGAAACTTTTTACTAGAAGCATCCTCAGACATATACTTGGTTTCTAAACAGTCTCATAGTTCTTTAGCAGATTCAACATTTAAGTAAATATCAAAAAGAGAATCAGCAATACCATTGAGGATTAAACCTCTAGCAATGTAGTCATCGTTCTCCCACTTGCACCTTTTCCGAATTTGTTCTTCAGTGGCATCATCACCATGATCTTCAGGAATTGGTGTGCTGAGTACGTACACCACACTCATGCTGCTCAGAAAGAAGTGCATCTTCTTTTGCCATCTCCTAAAATCAATTCCCTCAAACTTATCAAGTTTGGAGAGAAATTCGCCGTCATGTGTTTCATCGTAGCCGCCATCGATTATAACAAATAATTACTTTCGATTGTTGGAGGTTTTAATGAAATTTCGTGTAGGGTAAAATAATCGATAGCTGGATAAATCACTGAATCGTGGTATCACTTTTCGGAAGTAATTATTCGACCCTTATTGCCTGGGTTACACGAATATCAATTTGGGATAAGACAGATATTAGTTCTTATTATTGGCAATAAACAAGAACTCTTTTGCATAAGAGTATTAAGGAGTTTTTATGTGTGTTATTCTCATGAATGATAGTCCATATTTATAGGCACCCAAAAACAAGTGTTATTCCACGATGGAGATGTTTCACCTACTCCACGATGGAGATGTTTCACTAACTCCACGATGGAGATGTTTCACCTACTCCACGATGGAGATGTTTCACCAACTTTTTAACAACAAAAGTGGGTGCATGAATAATACTTCCGTAATCACTCAAATTTGTGATAATGGAAAACCGCTTTCGGGTCTGGGTAATCTATCACTTAATAGGTGTACACTCCGTACCTCCTAACCCATTTACAAGTGTAGATTAAATCCCTTAATTACACTAAATTTCCAACATTAGTGAGATTCTCGTATACATATAGAGGTTATGAGTAAAATGATCAAGATAAAGTATCCTTGTTTCAATAAAGAAGTACAATATTTGTATAGGCGACTCCTACCACTTGTATCGGTGAAAAAGAAAAATAAAGGTTGTGTGAAGGTTGTGGGTCAGATGACAAGGTTATGTGAAGGTTACAGAAACAATGGTAATGTAGGATTAATGTACAAGGTACAACATATAACTATATGGCCAACCTCATTTGAGCCTTCGGGGTCACACACATATACACCGAGACGTCAAATAATATATATATATATATATATATATATATATATGATGTATATATATTACTCAAGTAACAAAATAGTAAATCGAAATTAATTCATTTACTATTCATATGAATAGTAGATGAAACGAAATTAATTAATTTACTATTTACATGAAAGCGACATGATAGAAATTATTAATTATAAGTTACATAATATACCCCTAATGTATTTGATAAATACGACTTTGAAAAAGGAAATTACGAAAGAAGTTAAAACCTCAATCATGTTTACGCGTTTTAAAATCAAGTGGTTTACCTCAATCATGTTTACGCGTTTTAAAATCAAGTGGTTTACTTTTGCATATATATATATATATATATATATATATATATATATATATATATATATATATATATATATATATATATATATATATATATGATCATGCTTATGAGGGAGATGAACGAACATTTGAAAAACATAGAAAAATAAAACAATCTCATATAATATTTTTAGTTCCTTTTGGAAAGAAAGACGACTAAATAGTATGGAGTATTATTTAGTTGTTTCATAAAATTAATCAAGGGTTGATTAATTTGTTACTTGGGTTTGGACTAGCATCCATTGACGTTGTTTGAAGTGTAGTGTGGACTATCCAAAGAGACGATCATACTTTTGATCGTAGGTTTCTCTCCGTTCGTCAGTTTCTTCAAGAAAGGTATATCGTTTACTCACTTTGTGAATTACATATTTTGACAATTATTAGTGGTGTAACTAGATCTTTGGGATCGTTAATCATGTGCATGTTTTATTAAATTTAAATATATTAACATTTAATTTTGTAAATGGTTTATAAAATAATAATTGATTATTATTTTAACTATCCGCTGCGTTAATCTGAAATTGGTAAAAGTACACACGATTTTCCAACAGTGGTATCTGAGCCGCTTTTACACCATCTTAATTGTCGCGTGATTTTCTTTAGATTTAACTTTGTGGTGAATTGGTAAAAGTTAAAACCTTTATGGTTTGAAAGTCAACTTTGTTGATTACCTCATGACGCACGAATAAGATCTGGAATAAATGACTGTTATAAATTTTGAATTTATTTATTATGGCTTGAATAATTGTTGTTTATTTCATTCCATGGTTGTACACATGCATTGTAACCATGGACAAGCCATATGTAGGTTTTAATAATGTAGTTATTAAAATTATGATTGCACACATAGTCCATGATGCCCCGACCTATGTATGATTGTTGTGATTGTTGATTACGGCAATATTAAGTCATATTGATTATTTATTTATTTTTATAAGAAAGGCCATTTTGAAGCCAAAGTTGTATTATATTTATTTTTCATTTTTATAATATTATATTTAAGTTTATTCTAAATTGTAAAAGTATTAGATTAGTTGTATTTTTCAATTTTAAATAAATGTAATAAGATGAAGATTAAAGATAAAGATGCAACGTGGAGTTTGACTTAGAAGATGGAGAACAGGTTAATTTAACAACAATGACGTTTGTCAAGTTTTCACTTGATTCTTGAATTAAGTGGGAGCTACGATATTACCCTTAGTTTGACCTCTTGATCCCATGTCGGCTCATGGGATCAAGCATAGGATTTTTGGGCTAGGCTATGTGTGTGTGATGCATGATTGTGTTTTATTTTACGCATTTATATTTAATTGTTGATTATAATATATGCTAAATGTTTTTGATGAAAACATTAAATAAAACCGGTAACGAGTTTCAAATATTAAAATTGATGATTTTAAAAAGTTAAACTCTAACGAGTTTAAAGTTAAATAATTTTGAGACTTAAATTACATATGTTTTTTTATAGAAACATTAAATAAAACTCTAAATGAGTTTCAAAGATTAAAATTGATGATTTTAAAATAAGTTAAACTCTAACGAGTTTAATGTTAAATGAATTTGAAAGTCAAATAATATATATGGACGACATCTTTTAAAACTATTTTAAAACGATACACGTTTGTGTATTTGTTATTTTTATATCCTATAAATTAAATAACAAATTAGATCACAAACATAATCGACATATACAATTGGTTAAAAAAAAAATTTAACTAATAGTGTAGCGAATCTTGTGTGCATGCATTATTCGTCGACACAAACTTTTTTCAAAATACCCGTCAAATTTAAGTCATGCCATCCAATAAGCTTGCAAACACTCCTCATTATTTTTCTGATCTAGTGAGACTAGGCTGAATTATAGCCACGAGATGGATTTTTCGATCTAGTGAGACTAGCGTGAATTTCACTGTTTCCAAATTGGACGACTTAATCGTATTTACGGTGAGACCTAAGTTCGAGGCAATGATGTGACAAACATGCCATTAGATAATAGTGGTTTGTTGGACTACATATATCTCTAGGTCCCATAAAGATCTAAGAGTTGTACTTGTAATGCAATTGGTACCCGCTACCTACCAATAGACTCCATAACTGCTAGCTGATCAACAGATGTGGCTATGGAACCTCTATGTGGATCTTAGGCTTTCGTAAATTAATTGTTTTTTAAAAATATTATAAAAACATAGGTAGTTAATTTATTAAAGCTCAATCGAAAATACTAAATTGAATCTTATATCTGTTGTAGATGTTAAGTAATCAAAACGTAAACCAAAACACACTTCCTTCTTTGTTGGAGAAGGATAAACTCAATGTTCAAACTTCCCAGACTGGCACTGCAACCTGAGAATTGTTCTCAAGCATAATTGGAAGTCGAATAAAGTTTAGAACCCATATCCTTTCTTCTTGTTGTGGTAGTTGCTGCTGCTCAATAAAATGATTATCGATTGTTGTTCGATGATCAGGAAGAAATAGGATTGAAGGGTGAAAAAGAATAAGCCGAATACTTTGTGGAAGTAAAATGACAAATCATTTGCTAGGAAAGTATTCCACCTTCCAAGAAGGAAAGCCCAACAAAAGACGCCGAATGTTTCCATTGTGGAAAAGTTGGAAATTGGAGAAGGAAGTTGTCCTATCTTCCAATCTGAGCTGAGAAAAATCAACGCTGGTGAGACTAGCAAATCAGGTATATTTCATATATAGTTATATACTTCTTCTAGTGATTCCTAGATCTTTGTTAACTGGTTGTGACCTTCACACCTGTAACAATATGAAGGAAATGAGAAGAAGTAATAGACTGAAGAAAGACACACTGGATTTGCAAGTAGGCAAAGGGGATCAAGCTTTTGTTAAAGCTATTGGTACCTCTGAACTTACTTCTCTAAGTGGTCTTATTGTTTTGTTGGAACAATAGCATTATGCTCTCAATACTGCGAGTGACATAGTTTGAAAGATGTTAGTATTGAACTTGCATTTACACACTTAGGTATTTCAGTTTCTAAGGATAATATATTTATCTTAATACCTATCCACGCGATGGTATTTTTGAAATTGATATGCAAAGTGTAATTTCAAATGAGAATTCTGTGTATACCTACATCGCCAAAGTTTTCAAGCAAGACTTGAATAAGACCTATCTATGACATTGTCATATTGGTCATATAAACAAACAATGCATTGCAAAACTCTAATCTAATGGACTTTTGAAATCAATTGACTCTGAGTCATTTGATGTATGCGAGTCATGTTTATGTGAAAAGATGACAAATGCTCCTTTCTTCAATTTAGGTAAAAGAGCTAAAGATCTTTTAGGACTAATACATACTGTTGTATGTAGCCCTTTAAGAACAATGTATAGATTTAGTTAATTTTACTTCATTACATTTACTGATGAGTACCGTAGCTATGATTATTGTGATGACCCGGAAATTTTTGACCAAATTTAAACTTGATCTTTATATTAATTCGACACGATGAGCAAAGTATGTAATGTTGAGTCTTAAAAATTTTTGAACTGTTTAGATGGATTCATTTGACCTTTGACTATCTCCGACGATTCACGAACTATTATCTAAAAATAGATATGTATATATTGTAACGACCCGCACTTTTTCGATCATACTATACTTATAAGATTAATATTTACATAAATTAAACCTTGCCAACATGATAAGCAATCCAAATTGTCGAGATTTATATTTCCGAAAAGAGTTTTACACAACGTTTGACCGTCTAGTTTGACCGATGATATCACGAACTATACAATATATGATAATTATACGTTTGTGTATATATATGTATATATACATATTTAACATGATTAAAGAATGTTTTAATATCTCATTTTATATTAATAACAACAAGTTATATGTGTATTTTGAAACTACTAACTTAAGTTTTCAAAACGATAACTATACGTAACGTTATTTGACATAAATACTTAAGACATATAATGTTTATACATATATTGTATAAGTAATGTATTTAATCACTTTTAAGAACTTAAATACATAAAATCATATAAGTGTATTCACAAAAGATAGCTATATTTGAATCCTCATTCCATTTTTCACAAAATTTCTATACGTATACCTAGAGTATTTGTACTCGTATCATACCAAGCTTCTATACGTATTTACTATTGGTATATACACATCAAATCACCACCTAACCAGCCATTATTCATGCCCTTAGAGCTAGGTAATTACTTTTGGATGATTACTTGACTAATTACAAAAATACAAACTAAAATTTTGTCATGTTATCCTTAAAGATCACATTTTTAGGAGTATATATGTATCATCATTTTTGATTCATTTTTACTTCAATCTCTTAACTAAAAACACACACTCTTTCTTACTCTCTAAACTCCATAACAATCCAGCAAAGTTCCATAAAGATCTAGCTTCAAAAACCATACTAAAACACCATACAAAAACCATACAAAAACACTTCAAGAAAACCCTCCAAGAACACCAACTTACTTCCAATCTTTCATCCACTTCTATCACCCTTTTGATTCTAGCTTCTTACTTCTCTTTTACAGCAAACTTATCCAAGGAACTTGAGGTAGAATCTATGTTCATAACCTTATTCAATTCATATATATATAGCTATCTTATTTTGTGGTACAAAAGTTTAACAACAAGAACATAGTTTGAATGTTTTCAAACTTGTTGCAAACTAACTAGATCCTTCTAACTTAACTTTTAAAATACTTCAAGACCTGTAATATAACTTATGTATATGCTAATTTAACAAGGTAAAACTTGGTTTTTCAAAGTATAAGTATTTTTAGAAAAATGGTCATTAAATGATTTTGTTGTAACAAAAATGTTTAACTTCATATGTTTCACTAATGTTTCACTTATGCCGTATGATTTTGAATACAAACCAAGGTATTTACAGTTCATAGTCTTAAAGAAGAACTCGATCCAAGAAGATGGCAATTTGAATCAACGAAAACGGATTTGTAACGAAGAAACTATGACCGAAACAAAATTGGTTATCCTAGATCATTTCAACTACGGGATCAATTGGAAAAAAAATGATATAAATCACATATTTCTAAGATAACATGATATTTTATATATATGTACTTATAATTCAATTTTATATGGTTCAGGATCACCCGTAAGCAACACGAGAAGATTAATCATAAGATCCCATGATTGTACGCAACACGTCATTTGACAACACCGGTACTTTATGTACGCAACACGTCATTTGACAACACCGGTACCATGGGTCAAGATTAATCTCGACCAATACATATACGTTGGGGTTTTATTTATTTCGTTGGGGGTTTTATTTATTGCGGGTATATTAAACATCTAAAAAAAAAAACCATTAAAAATTGAATTGCTAACCTCGGACAGCTAACTTCGGACTAAGGAAATATTCAAAGTATTAAAAGTATAACAAGTATATATATATATAACGTTTGTTTTAAAATGAAAACATATTGATATATTATATATGGATAGGTTCGTGATATCAACCGGAAGACCGAGTCAAAATATATATATCATCAAGACAAGAGTGAGTATATAGTCCCACTTTTAAACTCTAAATATTTCGGGATGAGAATACATGTATTTTATGTTTTACGATATGGACACAAGTAACTGAAAAATATGTTCTACGTTGAGTTGTACCACTGGCATACTTCCCTGTAGCTTGGTAACTAATATTTACAGCGGTATTGTAAATGCGAATCCTGTTGATAGATCTATCGGGCCTGACAACCCCAACCGGACTGGACGACCAGTATTCAACGGTTGCACAGTACTTCGTTTCGTGACTACACTTGGTACAGTGTAGTAAGATTTCATATTAAAGGGAATATGCGACGTGATTAAATGTTAAGTATGGTTACCAAGTGCTCAACCACTTAGAATACTTTTATTAAACTGTTTATATACGAAATCTTGTGGTCTATATATATATTGCTGCCGGCATTAAACCTATATCTCACCAACTTTATGTTGACCTTTTTAAAACATGTCTATTCTCAGGTGATTTCTAAAGCTTCCGCTGCATCATGTTGGATCTAACCAGGATCTTGCGTACGCATGTTTGTGTCAAAAATAAAACTGCATATCCAAGATGTTGTATTGTAAAATATGCTAGAAACCGTGTTGTTGTCATCATTTGTAAAGTTTGTAAGTCGAAGATTATCGCTAAACGTTAATCTTCTTTTTATTGTCTTAAGCTTGTAACAAAAATAATGGTTATGGTTTGTAATGTATAATATATGCAGTTTTCTTTCAAAAATGTCTCATATAGAGGTCAATACCTCGCATTGAAATCATACGTTATCTAACGCGTTCTTATGGTTAAGGACGGGTTATGACATGTGGTATCAGAGCGTTGGTCTTAGCGAACCAGGTCTGCATTAGTGTGTCTAACCGAGAAGTCGTTAGGATACATTAGTAAAGTCTGGACTTTGACCGGGGCTGATTTTAAAAACCATTGCTTATCACTGTTGGTTAAAATTTATGTGTAAATATTATGTAAGTACTAATGGGTTAGTTGTTGTGTGATAGATGTCGGGCTCGAAACTTATTATCACATTCAGCGACTCCGAATCAGAACCTTCAGATTGTGTTTCAGTCATTAACATATCCGATGACGAAAGTGGTATTTTTGGGGAAGACTCACAATTTCCGGATGAACCAACTATAGAAATATCGGAAAGTGAACCCGAGGAGGAAAGTGAACCCGAGGAGGAAAGTGAACCCGAGGAAGAAATACAGGAAATTACAAAAGACGAGTTCGAACTAGGAAAGAAACGAAAGGCTAATGAATTAGAAAATCCAAATCCCGAGTTTAATGAGAATGATGTGGCACCAATTCCACTCAACACTACCACCCCTATCCCCGCTATTCCTATTCGTTCTGTCCCGGCATCCAGTTCTTCAGTCCCACAGCCAAAATATAGGCAGACAGTTAGGATAAGCGTTAAGCAAATCTTTGTGTCTAAACGTCCTAGAAAATAGATCAAACGATGCGCTGCTGTGTCAAACCATGGAACCGAATAATGTTTTGTATAATATTAATAGTGTGGTTTGCTTAATGTTCGATGTAAGATAAGCATATGTAAAATATTGAAGTATGAAATGCAATAATTTTCCATGGTTAAGTATTATTTAGATTGTAGTAATTGATTCTGTACTAAGCTATTAAGTATGAACATTAACGGGTAGGTACTACCCAAGATATAATTATAAAACGCTAATAAGAAGAAAAGGCTTTTATAATAATACCTAGTTCATATTATTAATAAGCTATAATGTACTATAAATACACACTACATCTATAATAATCCATGTGAATAATTATTTTCTTTCATTAGGAAATGGCGCGATTGAATCGAATGACGGAACAAGAACTCGAGGAACTCATCAACCAGCGAGTGAACGACAGAATGTTATGGGTTGAGGCTGCAAGAGCTGCTGCAGTTAATCCAAATCCTCGTGTAGGATGCTCCTACAAGACGTTCCAAGCTTGCAAGCCATCATCATTCAGTGGAACGGAAGGACCTATCAGTTTAACCCGATGGATAGAAAAGATGGAGACGGTGTTCAAAATCAGCGGTTGTGATGAAAAAGACATGACCAAGTTTGCATCGTGCACTTTACAAGATAGTGCACTCACATGGTGGAAGAATTATGTGAAGGCGGTAGGAGGAGATGTAGCTTATGATACTCCATGGGAAGAATTCAAAGCAATGATAATCACCGAGTATTGTCCAAGGAATGAGGTTATTAAGTTAGAAGATGAGTTACGAAGTTTGAAGGTGGTTGGTACTGAAATCACCAACTACAACCAGCGATTCATGGAATTAGTTTTGCTATGTCCTGAATTGGTTCCAACCGAAGAACGGAAGATTGAAATGTACAAAGCTGGTTTGCCCAAAAAGGTCAAGGCAAACGTTACGGCGTCGAAACCTAAGACAATTCATGAAGCTATAACCATGGCGAACGAGTTAATGGATCAGGTCATTCTGGATAAGAAAGCATTCACTACTGAGGTGAAGGTATCGAGTAACAAAAGGAAGTGGAACGGAAATTATGATCGAGGTTACCAACAGCAATCTTTTAAGAAACCAGAAACCACGAAAGGTGCGGGTAGTGGTTCAGGCTTTGGTTACAAAGGACAAAGTCCTTTATGCAACCGATGTCACAAACATCACTTTGGTTACTGTAGTGTGTTGTGCACCAAATGCAATCGACAGGGACATCTTGCTGAAGATTGTAAGGCTCTCGTTACAAATGCAAATGGTAACAAGACTCCTGCCACCAACGCAAATAGAACTGCTTTGGCTAACGTTACTTGTTTTGGGTGTGGAAAACAAGGTCATTATAAGAGTCAGTGCCCGAATCCAGAAAAGAATGGCGGACCTGCACGTGGAAGAGCGTTTGTTATTAATGCTAGAGAGGCACGTGAAGACCCGGAGCTTGTTACGGGTACGTTTACCATTAATAACTTATCAGCATCTATTTTATTTGATACTGGCGCCGATAGAAGTTACGTGTGTATAAATTTTTACACTAAATTGAATTGTTCATCATTACCTCTAGATGCTAAGTACATGATTGAGTTAGCTAATGGTAAACTAATTAAAGCCGATAAAATTTGTCGTGATTGTAAGATAAATTTAGCCGGAGAAACATTTAAGATTGATTTGATACCCGTAGAATTAGGAAGTTTTGATGTAATAGTCGGCATGGACTGGATGTCCAAAATAGGAGCGGAAGTTGTTTGTGCCAAGAAGGCAATTCGTATTCCTGGTAAGGATAAAATGCCAGTGATGATTTATGGAGAGAAGGGTGATTCAAAGCTAAAACTCATTAGCTGTTTGAAAGCCAAGAAGTGTTTAGAAAAGGGATGTTACGCTATTTTAGCACATGTTAATAAAGTCGAAAAGAAAGAAAAGTGCATCAACGACGTGCCTGTGGCAAGAGATTTTCCTGAAGTTTTTCCGGAAGAATTGCCGGGATTACCTCCATTTAGATCGGTAGAATTTCAAATAGATTTAGTACCAGGAGCTGCACCAGTGGCTCGTGCTCCATATAGACTTGCACCGTCCGAGTTAAAAGAACTTCAAAGTCAGTTAAAAGAATTACTGGACCGTGGATTCATACGACCGAGTACTTCACCGTGGGGAGCTCCAATTTTGTTTGTTAAGAAGAAAGATGGATCTTTTAGGATGTGTATAGACTATCGTGAATTAAATAAGTTAACTATCAAGAATCGGTATCCACTACCGAGAATTGATGACTTATTTGATCAATTGCAAGGATCATGTGTTTATTCAAAAATCGACTTAAGATCGGGCTATCATCAACTACGCGTCAAAGAAGAGGATATTCCGAAAACTGCTTTTCGGACACGTTATGGTCATTACGAATTTTTGGTTATGCCGTTTGGATTGACGAATGCGCCAGCTGTATTCATGGACCTCATGAATCGAGTTTGTAGTCCGTATTTAGATAAGTTTGTTATCGTTTTCATTGATGATATTCTTATCTATTCCAAGAGTGAGCAAGAGCATGAAGAGCATTTAAGGTTGATACTGGAGTTGTTGAGAAAAGAACAACTTTATGCTAAATTTTCTAAGTGTGCTTTCTGGTTGAAAGAAGTGCAATTTCTTGGTCACGTTGTTAATAGCGAAGGAATTCAGGTTGATCCAGCAAAAACTGAAGCTATTGAAAAATGGGAGACTCCTAAGACACCAATGCAGATACGCCAATTTTTGGGTTTAGCCGGTTATTATAGAAGGTTTATTCAAGATTTTTCTCGAATAGCTAAGCCGTTGACAGCATTAACGCAAAAAGGGAAGAAATACGAATGGACCTCGGAGCAGGAGAACGCATTTCAAATACTGAAGAAGAAGTTAACTACGGCGCCTATTTTATCGTTACCAGAAGGGAACGATGATTTTGAAATATATTGTGACGCTTCGCGACAAGGTTTTGGTTGTGTTCTTATGCAACGGAAGAAAGTTATTGCATTCGCATCCCGACAATTGAAGATTCACGAGCGAAATTATACGACGCATGATCTAGAATTGGGAGCAGTCGTGTTTGCATTGAAGATGTGGAGACACTACTTGTATGGGGTTAAATTCACTGTGTTTACTGATCATAAAAGCCTTCAACATATTTTTGATCAGAAACAATTGAACATGAGGCAACGTAGGTGGGTTGAGTTAATAAACGACTATGATTGTGAAATTCGTTATCATCCCGGGAAGGCAAACGTGGTGGCTGATGCTTTAAGCAGAAAAGAACGAGAACCAATTCGAGTTCGAGCAATGAACATAAAAATTCGCATGAACCTCAACTCACAAATCAAAGAAGTTCAACGAGAAGCACTTAATGAAGAAAACATAAAGAATGAAATAATGAAGAAGTATGAGAAGCAACTCGTTATGCGGGAAGATGGAATTCGATATTTTGCAAATCGTATTTGGGTACCGAAGTTGGGTGGATTAAGGAAGTTGATATTGAACGAGGCACATAAGACAAGATACTCGATACATCCTGGAGTTGGAAAGATGTATCAAGATCTTAAGACACGTTATTGGTGGCCTAACTTAAAGACCGACGTTGCAACATATGTTGGGGAATGTTTGACTTGTTCCAAAGTCAAAGCAGAACATCAAAAGCCGTCAGGGTTACTTCAACAACCAGAAATCCCAGAATGGAAATGGGATGGTATTACCATGGATTTCATCACGAAGTTACCAAAGACTGCCTGGGGATACGACACCATTTGGGTGATTGTTGATCGTCTCACCAAGTCTGCACATTTCTTACCTATAAAGGAAACGGATAGAATGGAGAAACTATTACGATTGTATATAAAGGAAGTTGTTTCAAGGCATGGAATACCTATTTCCATTATATCCGATCGTGATAGTAGATTTACCTCAAAATTTTGGCAATCACTACAGGAGGCACTAGGAACTCGTTTGGATATGAGTACCGCATATCATCCGCAGACCGACGGGCAGAGTGAAAGAACAATTCAGACTCTCGAAGACATGCTCAGGGCATGTGTGATCGATTTTGGAAACGGATGGGATAAATATCTACCGTTAGCAGAATTCTCGTATAATAATAGTTATCATGCGAGCATTGGAGCTGCGCCATTCGAAGCATTGTACGGAAGGAAGTGTAGATCTCCTATCTGTTGGAATGAAGTAGGAGATCGACAATTAACTGGTCCCGAGATCATACATGAAACGACTGAGAAGATAGTGCAAATCAAGGAGAGATTAAAAACAGCCCGCAGTCGCCAAAAGAGCTACGCCGATGTCCGAAGGAAACCATTAGAGTTTCAGGTCGGGGACATGGTTATGCTAAAGGTGTCACCTTGGAAAGGTGTGATACGTTTTGGAAAAAGGGGTAAACTGAACCCAAGGTACGTAGGCCCGTTTAAGATCATCGAACGCATTGGACCGGTAGCTTATCGACTCGAGTTACCGCAACAACTCGCCGGAGTACATAATACCTTTCACATCTCGAACCTTAAGAAGTGTCTTGCAAAGGAAGACCTTACCATTCCTCTTGAAGAAATCCATGTCGACGAGAAACTACAATTCGTCGAAGAACCAATCGAAATCATGGACCGTGAAGTTAAACAGCTCAAACAGAGTAATATACCGATTGTTAAGGTTCGTTGGAATGCTAGAAGAGGTCCCGAGTTTACTTGGGAACGAGAGGATCTGATGAAGCAAAAGTATCCACACTTGTTTCTCGATGACGCAGAATAGGTACAATTTTAAAATTTCGGGACGAAATTTATTTAACGGGGAGGTAATGTAACGACCCGCACTTTTTCGATCATACTATACTTATAAGATTAATATTTACATAAATTAAACCTTGCCAACATGATAAGCAATCCAAATTGTCGAGATTTATATTTCCGAAAAGAGTTTTACACAACGTTTGACCGTCTAGTTTGACCGATGATATCACGAACTATACAATATATGATAATTATACGTTTGTGTATATATATGTATATATACATATTTAACATGATTAAAGAATGTTTTAATATCTCATTTTATATTAATAACAACAAGTTATATGTGTATTTTGAAACTACTAACTTAAGTTTTCAAAACGATAACTATACGTAACGTTATTTGACATAAATACTTAAGACATATAATGTTTATACATATATTGTATAAGTAATGTATTTAATCACTTTTAAGAACTTAAATACATAAAATCATATAAGTGTATTCACAAAAGATAGCTATATTTGAATCCTCATTCCATTTTTCACAAAATTTCTATACGTATACCTAGAGTATTTGTACTCGTATCATACCAAGCTTCTATACGTATTTACTATTGGTATATACACATCAAATCACCACCTAACCAGCCATTATTCATGCCCTTAGAGCTAGGTAATTACTTTTGGATGATTACTTGACTAATTACAAAAATACAAACTAAAATTTTGTCATGTTATCCTTAAAGATCACATTTTTAGGAGTATATATGTATCATCATTTTTGATTCATTTTTTACTTCAATCTCTTAACTAAAAACACACACTCTTTCTTACTCTCTAAACTCCATAACAATCCAGCAAAGTTCCATAAAGATCTAGCTTCAAAAACCATACTAAAACACCATACAAAAACCATACAAAAACACTTCAAGAAAACCCTCCAAGAACACCAACTTACTTCCAATCTTTCATCCACTTCTATCACCCTTTTGATTCTAGCTTCTTACTTCTCTTTTACAGCAAACTTATCCAAGGAACTTGAGGTAGAATCTATGTTCATAACCTTATTCAATTCATATATATATAGCTATCTTATTTTGTGGTACAAAAGTTTAACAACAAGAACATAGTTTGAATGTTTTCAAACTTGTTGCAAACTAAATAGATCCTTCTAACTTAACTTTTAAAATACTTCAAGACCTGTAATATAACTTATGTATATGCTAATTTAACAAGGTAAAACTTGGTTTTTCAAAGTATAAGTATTTTTAGAAAAATGGTCATTAAATGATTTTGTTGTAACAAAAATGTTTAACTTCATATGTTTCACTAATGTTTCACTTATGCCGTATGATTTTGAATACAAACCAAGGTATTTACAGTTCATAGTCTTAAAGAAGAACTCGATCCAAGAAGATGGCAATTTGAATCAACGAAAACGGATTTGTAACGAAGAAACTATGACCGAAACAAAATTGGTTATCCTAGATCATTTCAACTACGGGATCAATTGGAAAAAAAATGATATAAATCACATATTTCTAAGATAACATGATATTTTATATATATGTACTTATAATTCAATTTTATATGGTTCAGGATCACCCGTAAGCAACACGAGAAGATTAATCATAAGATCCCATGATTGTACGCAACACGTCATTTGACAACACCGGTACTTTATGTACGCAACACGTCATTTGACAACACCGGTACCATGGGTCAAGATTAATCTCGACCAATACATATACGTTGGGGTTTTATTTATTTCGTTGGGGGTTTTATTTATTGCGGGTATATTAAACATCTAAAAAAATGAACCATTAAAAATTGAATTGCTAACCTCGGACAGCTAACTTCGGACTAAGGAAATATTCAAAGTATTAAAAGTATAACAAGTATATATATATATAACGTTTGTTTTAAAATGAAAACATATTGATATATTATATATGGATAGGTTCGTGATATCAACCGGAAGACCGAGTCAAAATATATATATCATCAAGACAAGAGTGAGTATATAGTCCCACTTTTAAACTCTAAATATTTCGGGATGAGAATACATGTATTTTATGTTTTACGATATGGACACAAGTAACTGAAAAATATGTTCTACGTTGAGTTGTACCACTGGCATACTTCCCTGTAGCTTGGTAACTAATATTTACAGCGGTATTGTAAATGCGAATCCTGTTGATAGATCTATCGGGCCTGACAACCCCAACCGGACTGGACGACCAGTATTCAACGGTTGCACAGTACTTCGTTTCGTGACTACACTTGGTACAGTGTAGTAAGATTTCATATTAAAGGGAATATGCGACGTGATTAAATGTTAAGTATGGTTACCAAGTGCTCAACCACTTAGAATACTTTTATTAAACTGTTTATATACGAAATCTTGTGGTCTATATATATATTGCTGCCGGCATTAAACCTATATCTCACCAACTTTATGTTGACCTTTTTAAAACATGTCTATTCTCAGGTGATTTCTAAAGCTTCCGCTGCATCATGTTGGATCTAACCAGGATCTTGCGTACGCATGTTTGTGTCAAAAATAAAACTGCATATCCAAGATGTTGTATTGTAAAATATGCTAGAAACCGTGTTGTTGTCATCATTTGTAAAGTTTGTAAGTCGAAGATTATCGCTAAACGTTAATCTTCTTTTTATTGTCTTAAGCTTGTAACAAAAATAATGGTTATGGTTTGTAATGTATAATATATACAGTTTTCTTTCAAAAATGTCTCATATAGAGGTCAATACCTCGCATTGAAATCATACGTTATCTAACGCGTTCTTATGGTTAAGGACGGGTTATGACATATATAAATAAGAAAGTATAAATAACTATATGTATATAAATATTAATAAACTAATGTACACAATAATATATTAATTAGTATTTGAAATATATATATATATATATATATATATATATATATATATATATATATATACGATTTCTATACATAATTATTAATATAGGTATAAAGTAGTATATATTAAAATGTATGAAAATTTAATACTCAAAATAAATTATTATATATAACCATTAAATATTACAGGATTAATAATATATAATATAAATATATTAAATTTAATTACAAATTAAAAATATAGATGTTATACTAAGGATATTATTACTACTTTCATACGTATTATCGATACTAATACTAATATTAAAATCAGTAATGTTAATTGTATTATTTTTAGTACATAACATATAGATATGAAATTTGTTATATAAATTGTTATAGTATTATTATTACTAATATTATTATTATCGTTAATAATATTAGCATTTTTTTTATAAATGATATTATTATTATAAATTTAATACGATTAAGGTGTTATAATTACTAAAATTACTAATATCATTGCTAATGTCATTATTATAATAATTAGTAAAAAAATTATTATGATTATTATTATTACTAAAAATTATAAATCTTATTTAAAATTTATCATTATTAGTTTCATCATTAGTCTTAATATTATGATCTTATTTTAACAAATATTATTATCATTATTTTGTTAGTATTTTTACTATTATGAATAATAATATTAATGTTGTTATTATTAATATAATTATTAATAAAAAATAATATATATATATATATATATATATATATATATATATATATATATATATATATATATATATATATATATATATATATATATATATATATATATATATATATATATGTATAAACAGATTTCTATGCGTAATAGAGCAGGTATATATTTTTTTGTTTACTTCCTTCTTTCTCTCATTTTCTTCTCTGAACCGTGAAGTTGTCCACAATCAACAACCCCACAAATAATTGGATCAATTATTATTTCAGTACAAAATTATTCGATTACAGTATACAGATATCATCTACCACAAATTGAACTCAGCTGGGAAATTTAAATCAAACCACAACAGCCTTCGTTTAAAAAAAAAAAAAAACCATTTAGCCTTTAAATTGATTCAAAAAGAATTGACATAAAGTAGAAATGCAAAAGTGTTCTAAATCACATCGTGATTATTTCTTCAAAAATCTCAAGTCTCAATTCCTCGTAACGAAGTCGAATTCTTGAGTCAAAGGTAAAACTTTAAAAAGTCAAACGAACGAACCATTGTTTTTATGTTTCTGATTCAATTGATGTTTGAGAAAGTTTATAGGATAGATTTGAAATATATTTCGTGTTATACATTTTTGCTATAATACAATAAAAATCGAAAATCAAATTTTTTTTCTATATACATGCTCGACGAACCCAGCAGGCTGTTTGGAAAATATTTTTTTTTTCTTCTGTCGTTTGATTTACAATCACAACTTTAAATCACTAAAGTATCAAGTTCACATCCTAAATTATGTCTCTGATTGATTAATTGGTTTGGCCGATTGAAATTAGTGATGAAGAAGATGGTGTAAAACAGAAAACAAAACTGTTTAAATTACTTTGGGTTAGGGAATAATTCAGGAAAGCAGTATTGGAGGGATGGTTATGTGGGTATTCGGGTATTCGAGAGGTCGTGAGTTCGAGCCCGGCTATGGGCACTTTTTTTTAAGGAAGGCTTTAAAGGTTTGTGAATCCAAGGTCAACCATGCATTGTTCAATATAGTCATATATGTATTTTTACTACAAAATACATTAGGTGAGTTTCATTTGCTCCCTTTTTAAATGCTTTTGCAATATATATTTTTGGGACTGAGAATACATGCACCGCTTTTATAAATGTTTTATGAAATAGACACAAGTACTTGAAACTACATTGTATGGTTGGATTACTATACCGAATATCGCTCCTTCAAGTCTGGTAACCTAAGAATTAGGGAAATGGCCCCTAATTGACGCGAATCCTAAAGATAGATCTATGGGCCTAACAAACCCCATTCTGGAATTTGGAATGCTTTAGTACTTCGATTTAAATGGTGATTGCGATTGCCAATATTATGGCATACTTGTGAGTATGCGGGGGATACTCTATATGCATTATGTTAATGTCGGTTACCAGGTGTTCATCATACGAATGGATTTTATACACTTGCGAGTGTAATGATATTTATGAAAAATGAGGATCTTGTGGTCTATTAAAATTATAGAAATGATTGATTATGATAAACTAATGAACTCACCAACCTTTTGGTTGACACTTTAAAGCATGTTTATTCTCAGGATTGAAAGAAATCTTCCGATGTGCATTTGCTCATTTTAAAGATATTACTTGGAATCATTCATGACATATTTCAAAAGACGTTGTATTCAAGTCGTTGAGTTCAGTAAAGATTATGATTAAGTAAATGAAAGATTAGATCATTTATAGATGGATATTATGAAATGGTATGCATGCATGTCAACTTTCGATGTAATGAAAGTTTGTCTTTTAAAAACGAATGCAATGTTTGTAAAATGTATCATATAGAGGTCAAATACCTCGCGATGTAACCAAATATTATTGTATTCGTCCAGATGGATTAGGATGGGTCATTACATGTGGTATCAGAGCGGTGGTCTTAGCGAACCAGGTCTTGCATTAGTGTGTCTAACTGATAGTTGTTTAGATGCATTAGTGAGTCTCGACTTCGACCGTGTCTGCATGTCAAAAGTTTTGCTTATCATTTCGTGTCGAAAATCATCTACTTATCATCTTTAGAAAATTACCTTTTTATCATTCCTAGGCTAGACACATCTTACTGCATTGATTGCATGAATAGTGTATAGACAAATCTATATCTTAGTGTATCTGTTACTGTAGACTTTATCTGACACGTTTCCTTAATTTCCTCCATAATCTACGGGATCTTCTGTACTATATTAGATATTCTATATAATTAGAATATTATCCGATAACCGAAAATCATTTCATATCGAAAATCCTCTAACTGATCATAAGAGATGGATCCTACACCTAGCTTGGATTCCATTAGTTCCGAAAGCAATTTCGAGATGCGTATTGAAGTAGACTTCGAAGTCAATGAACCCGAAGTGTCTCCACCGTTTAGCTATTTTTCTTTCTGGAGGAGATGGGGGTGGGTCTGAGACTTACTCACTCGATGGAGAAATGAAGAAGGCGAGCCCTACCGCGAACCAAACTTACCTCCTAACATCGGAGAAAATGATGTACTCACCGGTGAACCTATGCGCAACACTGTATTCACCCTTCTTGCTAAAGTTTTTCACCTCGAAGGTCGCATTACTGCAATCTCAGAAAATATTCAACCTCTACTTTCGAATACCAATCGAAGGGGAATATTAGAAGAAGTTAGGGAACTTCGAATTGATAATCAAGATCTATCGAATTAGATGAGTGGATGGATAGAAATGATAGAGGGTAGGATAGAAACCCTGACAAGAATGGTGCGTGATCTACAAGCTATACTTACTACACCAACATCATCACCAACCTCAGCACCAACAACACTTGTAGCATCGACAGCAACTGAAATGTCCCGTTCTTATTGATTAAAAACGTTCCATATTAATTGATTTTGTTGCGAGGTTTTGACTTCTATATGAGATGTTTTTCAAAGACTGCATTCATTTTTAAAACAAACCATAACCTTTATTTCATAAATAAAGGTTTAAAAGGCTTTACGTAGATTATCAAATAATGATAATCTAAAATATCCTGTTTAGACACGACCATTACATAATGGTTTACAATACAAATATGTTACATCGAAATCAGTTTCTTGAATGCAGTTTTTACACAATATCATACAAACATGGACTCCAAATCTTGTCCTTATTTTAGTATGCAACAGTGGAAGCTCTTAGTATTCACCTGAGAATAAACATGCTTTAAACGTCAACAAAAATGTTGGTGAGTTATAGGTTTAACCTATATGTATCAAATCGTAACAATAGACCACAAGATTTCATATTTCAATACACATCCCATACATAGAGATAAAAAAATCATTCATATGGTGAACACCTGGTAACCGACATTAACAAGATGCATATATATAAGAATATCCCCATCATTCCGGGACACCCTTCGGATATGATATAAATTTCGAAGTACTAAAGCATCCGGTACTTTGGATAGGGTTTGTTAGGCCCAATAGATCTATCTTTAGGATTCGCGTCAATTAGGGTGTCTGTTCCCTAATTCTTAGATTACCAGACTTAATAAAAAGGGGCATATTCGATTTCGATAATTCAACCATAGAATGTAGTTTCACGTACTTGTGTCTATTTTGTAAATCATTTATAAAACCTGCATGTATTCTCATCCCAAAAATATTAGATTTTAAAAGTGGGACTATAACTCACTTTCACAGATTTTTACTTCGTCGGGAAGTAAGACTTGGCCACTGGTTGATTCACGAACCTATAACAATATATACATATATATCAAAGTATGTTCAAAATATATTTACAACACTTTTAATATATTTTGATGTTTTAAGTTTATTAAGTCAGCTGTCCTCGTTAGTAACCTACAACTAGTTGTTCACAGTTAGATGTACAGAAATAAATCGATAAATATTATCTTGAATCAATCCACGACCCAGTGTATACGTATCTCAGTATTGATCACAACTCAAACTATATATATTTTGGAATCAACCTCAACCCTGTATAGCTAATTCCAACATTCACATATAGAGTGTCTATGGTTGTTCCGAAATATATATAGATGTGTAGAAATGATAGGTCGAAACATTGTATACGTGTCTATGGTATCTCAAGATTACATAATATACAATACAAGTTGATTAAGTTATGGTTGGAATAGATTTGTTACCAATTTTCACGTAGCTAAAATGAGAAAAATTATCCAATCTTGTTTTACCCATAACTTCTTCATTTTAAATCCGTTTTGAGTGAATCAAATTGCTATGGTTTCATATTGAACTCTATTTTATGAATCTAAACAGAAAAAGTATAGGTTTATAGTCGGAAAAATAAGTTACAAGTCATTTTTGTAAAGGTAGTCATTTCAGTCGAAAGAACGACGTCTAGATGACCATTTTAGAAAACATACTTCCACTTTGAGTTTAACCATAATTTTTGGATATAGTTTCATATTGAGCATTTTCACAATCTTTTGAATGTATTAATTGGGGAAGAAAGTAGGGATGGTGAAAATAATGAGACGGAAGAGGTCAATTTATAGCAAAATATCAGACATAGCAATCGAGGCAGATTACACATTTAATCAAAGAAAATCCTAATTTCCGCAAATTCTGAAGAATCAAATCTTATTTAGATTATGAAAATTTTCTATTCCTTAAATTCCGGAAATCAATCGTTACTATGTCAAGAGATAAGATGCATCTCTATTCTCCATTTCACTCTATTACGATAACTTCTCTCATACGCTTCAAGTAATCGGATTGTTTTGTCCATATTATTCAACGATGATAAAATTCTATTTATCAATTCATATTCGTCATGAAAACATTTTTATTGTTAGCCATGACGACCTCACTCAAATTTCGGGACGAAATTTCTTTAACGGGTAGGTACTGTGATGACCCAGAAATTTCGACTAAATTTAAACTTAATCTTTGTATGATTAACATTTTCGACACGATAAGCAAAGTCTGTAAAACTAAATCTCAAAATTTTTGAATTACTTTTATATATTTAAATACCCTTCGGTTGTTTTCGACGATTCGCGAACAATTATATGTAAATAGATACATATATACTATAACATGAAAAGGTAACAATGTATTAATTATTTGATACCGTACATTAAACTTATTGGTTTAAATATCTATTTGAATATATATGATTTCAAGTTATTTAGTAAACGATAATAACATTAGATTATTGATTCGATTGATATTTAGATAAGTTAACTAAAATGTTTAAGATGAACCAGTAAAACACTAATTTGCTACAGTGTTTTCAAATTGCCACATTACTCAAAATGCTACAGTGTTTTCGAAAATCACTATTTACTACAGTGAAATTGACTTTGCTACAGTAACTTTGCTACAGTAAACCACTATTTTAAAATGTATTTTAACAAATAGTGAGACGATGATTTATAGAAGTAAATGACCAAAATACTCAAACGTATAAGATACACTTTGAGTGACATAGTTTATGGATAATTTAAGGCTATATTTTGACAAAGGTACGTGACACGAAACGTAAAATGCAAGTTTTCTAAATGTACGAAAGGACGTTCGAAAAACCGAAACCGGGACATAAGTCGAGTGGCGTCATACGACTTATCGGAACAAAAATTACAAGATAACTATGCACGTGAATTTAATATAATATATAATTAATTATATAAATTAAATATATTATATTTATATATAAAATATAAAATTATGTCGACAAACAAGAAGTTAAAAATTTGTGAGCTGTCCCAGGGTGCCATGCGATCGCATGGCCTTGAAGCACAAATCCCATGCGATCGCATGGGGTGCTTTTTCAGAAAATGTTCTATAAATTGATCGAGTTTCTGGCTTAATTATCACACAAACATACACAAATATACATATTACTCCGTATTTATTTTAATTATTAATTATTATTAAGATTATTATTAATCTTATTATTTTTATTATTAGTATTATTATTTTTGCGATACAAAAATAATAATGTACATAAAATATTACGACGGAGTGCTGTCCAAGTAATTTTCAAAACAAGTTTCCGAGCGAGCTAGAGCTAAGGAAAATATGGGTTATTGCCAAGGAAATTATGGGTAATGTTCGGGGGTATTTTTGTGAATCAAACCTCGTGTTTATCATCTCCGATGCGTCTACGTGCTTTCCTACAATATTGTATATCAATATTAAACAGTGAATTCATTGATCCCTTTTTATACATATTTTTGGACTGAGAATACATGCGCTGTTTTATAAAATGAATACAAAAACTAAAACGGATTTGAGTGAGTTTCATATGATCCCTTTTACTCAATATATTTTTGGGCTGAGAATACATGCGACTGTTTATAAATACTGAAAATACTAGATTTATATGCGTGAGTTTCATTGATCCCTTTTTAATTGCTTTTGCAATATATATTTTTGGACTGAGAATACATGCAATTTATTTTAAACACAATGGATACAAGTACATACTAAATTCTACACTGAGTTTGAACCGAAAATCCCTTAGCTTTGGTAACTAGTAACTGCCGGTTATAAGAACTGGTGGGCGCGAGTAGTAGTATATGGATCCATAGGGCTTGACATCCCCGTCCGAGCTAGAGCACTAGCCTTTTAACGGACGTATGCTATTTGAGAAGCGTACACGTTGGTTTCCGTGTATTATTAAGATGATTATACAAAGGGTACACATTATATAAACGTTAAAGTTTAGTTACCAGGGTGCTCAATTTTGTAGAACCGATTGATAAACGTTTCAGATGAAACAACTGAAATCTTGTGATCCACCTTTTATGTAAAACCTATTGATAAACGTTTTGAATAAAACAACTGAACTTTTGTAATCCACATTGATATACGGATTATGTGTAATATTAAAACTATGAACTCACCAACCTTTGTGTTGACACTTGAAGCATGTTTATTCTCAGGATTCTAGAAGTCTTCCGCTGTTTGCTTATACGTGATATAAGATATGTGCTTGGAGTCATACATGCTATATACAAGAAACTTGCATTCACCAAACCATTACCATGTATCTTATTTTGACTGTATTGTCAACAGATGTATTATTGTAAATCATTTAAATGGTGATTGTCTATACGTAGGAATCATCAGATGTTAAAAACCTGGAATTTATATATTCATTTATGAAATACCTTTTCAAACGAATACAATATTACAAAATGTATCACATAGAGGTCAAATACCTCGCAATGAAATCAATGAATGACGTGTTCGTCCATATGGATTTGGAGCGATCGTCACATATATTTTGGAATCAACCTCAACCCTGTATAGCTAACTCCAACATTCACATATAGAGTGTCTATGGTTGTTCCGAAATATATATAGATGTGTCGACATGATAGGTCGAAACATTGTATACGTGTCTATGGTATCTCAAGATTACATAATATACAATACAAGTTGATTAAGTTATGGTTGGAATAGATTTGTTATCAATTTTCACGTAGCTAAAATGAGAAAAATTATCCAATCTTGTTTTACCCATAACTTCTTCATTTTAAATCCGTTTTGAGTGAATCAAATTGCTATGGTTTCATATTGAACTCTATTTTATGAATCTAAATAGAAAAAGTATAGGTTTATAGTCGGAAAAATAAGTTACAAGTCGTTTTTGTAAAGGTAGTCATTTCAGTCGAAAGAACGACGTCTAGATGACCATTTTAGAAAACATACTTCCATTTTGAGTTAACCATAATTTTTGGATATAGTTTCATGTTCATAATAAAAATCATTTTCTCAGAATAACAACTTTTAAATCAAAGTTTATCATAGTTTTTAATTAACTAACCCAAAACAGCCCGCGGTGTTACTACGACGGCGTAAATCCGGTTTTACGGTGTTTTTCGTGTTTCCAGGTTTTAAATCATTAAGTTAGCATATCATATAGATATAGAACATGTGTTTAGTTAATTTTGAAAGTCAAGTTAGAAGGATTAACTTTTGTTTGCGAACAAGTTTAGAATTAACTAAACTATGTTCTAGTGATTACGAGTTTAAACCTTCGAATAAGATAGTTTTATATATATGAATCGAATGATGTTATGAACATCATTACTACCTCAAGTTTAGAAGGTAAACCTACTGGAAGTGACAAGAAATGATCTAGCTTCAAAGGATCTTGGATGGCTTGAAAGTTCTTGAAGTAGGATCATGACACAAAAACAAGTTCAAGTAAGATTTTTACTCGAATTAAGATAGTTTATAGTTATAGAAATTGAATCAAAGTTTGAATATGAATATTACCTTGAATAAGAAAGATAACCTACTGTATATAACAAAGGTTTTTTGATCTTAGATGATTACTTGGAATGGATTAGAAAGCTTGGAAGTAAATTAGTAAACTTGAAGGGATTTTTGAAGTGTTCTTGAAGTGTTCTTCCTATGATGATTATAGCTTGATTCTTGAAGTGATTTTTGATGAAGATGATGATTAAATACTGGAAAAATACGTTCATAATAGTGTGTGTGTGTTGAGAGAGAATTAGAAAGAGAATTGGAAGTGAAATGGAGTGAATGATGAGTGGTAATTGGTGAGTGGTGAGTGGGGTTAAAAGGAGTTCTAGTTAGTTGACTAGCTCATGGTAGAAGTTAAAATTGATTAGTCATACATGACATAATCAAGAGTGGAATCCCATGCTAGTTCCTATTGGTATATACCCATAGTAAGTACATTTTGAAGCTGTGTATAATACGGGTAAGAATACGACTAGAATTCTTGATGAAAGAAAAGAATGGAAAAGTAACTGTAACCATTTTCGTTAAGTATGAGTGTTTTGATATATGTCTTGAAGTCTTCCAAAAGTATTTTAATACATCTAAATACACTACATGTATATACATTTTAACTGAGTCGTTAAGTCATCGTTAGTCGTTACATGTAAGTGTTGTTTTGAAACCTTTAAGTTAACGATCTCAATTAATGTTGTTAACCCATTGTTTATTATATCTAATGAGATGTTAAATTATTATATTATCATGATATTATGATATATTAATATATCTTAATATGATATATATACATTTAAATGTCGTTACAACGATAATCGTTACATATATGTCTCGTTTCGAAATCCTTAAGTTAGTAGTCTTGTTTATATGTATATAACTCATTGTTAATATACTTATGGAGATACTTACTTATCATAATCTCATGTTAACCATATGTATACCCATATATATATCGTCATGTCGTTTTTACAAGTTTTAACGTTCGTGAATCGCCGGTCAACTTGGGTGGTCAATTGTCTATATGAAACATATTTCAATTAATCAAGTCTTAACAAGTTTGATTGCTTAACATGTTAGAAACATTTAATCATGTAAATATCAATCTCAATTAATATATATAAACATGGAAAAGTTCGGGTCACTACAGCAACAGCACCAGCATCAGCAGGACCAGCAGCATAACCAGTACCAACAATAATAACATCATCACACGTCTCAACCTCGCAATCTATACCTCAAGCATAATCATCGTTCTACGAATCGTTCTACATAAACTATCTTCGTCCTTCATGGCGATTATGAAATCTCTAATGTTTTAGAGATTATGTACTCTAGTTCTAGCCGTAAATCTGATGAGTTTAATATTATATTAACTCATTAAATCTATGATTACATCTGGAGAAAATGTATATGTAAGTATATTTTCATAAAGATTGTAATTAAAAATTCTTTCGTACAAACTGTTAATGGTGAAAATATTTTAACGGGTAGGTAATACTCGAGGAATATTTAGATTTCACATTAATAAGTTACACTGTACATTCTTCGAATCTGATTCAACAGTCATTTACTATCCTACTTACATCCACAGATATACGTATCCATTCACAGCAGAATAACCATTTTCATTCAAATTTCATATTTGAATTTTGACTTATCAGAATCCAACAAGTGGCATAATGAAAAAACATTGGATAAAAATAAAATTTGTTAGAAACAAACAAATTAACCATGAGAAAATTTTGTTAAGAATTCACGCTAACAAAATCCTAGCTAACTGTTCCTAGCTAACTGATTACATTTTATTTATCGCAGTTTATTTATCGCAATTTAATTATCGCAATTTTATTTATCGTCATTTAATTTCTGTTATTTACTTTACGCACTTTATTTATCATCATTTAATTTCTGTTATTTATTTTATGCACTTTAAATATCGGGACACGTATACAAGGTTTTGACATACCATATCGACGCATCTATATATATTATTTGGAATAACCATAGACACTCTATATGCAGTAATGATCGAGTTAGCTATATAGGGTTGAGGTTGATTCTATAATAATATATATAATTTAAGTTGTGATCGAGTCTGAGACATGTACACGGGTCACGATATGTCTTAATTAATTCGAATATTATAAACTTTATATGAATTATTGAGTTAGTGACTGTGGACTGCTAACTGTGGACTACCAAGATTGGACAATTAAAATGAATTAAAATATTGATTATAACATATGAAACTAAACAATTCTTCAAGTTTGCCACTTGATTTCATCTTAAACCTCATTTGTATCTTGACGATTACAATCTGCGTTCAAACCTTTTGTAATTCTTGAAAACACCTCAATCGAGAGGATGAACCAGCCGCACTTCATCTACGTAAGAAGAGATTGATGCATATAGTTATGCACTTGAAAACTCTTGGAACCTGAGTAAACGTTTAACACGTATCTGTGCTAATTCCTTTAGTATTATTATTACCCAAAATAACTTGGTAATTCCTTTCAAAGTAGCAAATTTTGTCACAGCTCCAACAAATCAACTTCGACTTTCTTTCAAATTGGCCTTATTATAACCTGGATATATAAATTTGCCTTTCGTCATCGTTACCGGGGAACCGTTTATATTCCACCACATTAGCAGTAACCTTACCAACAACTTCATTACTCATTGGTTTAAGTCTCTCCGAAAAACCATTATATCTATTCATTAAAACCCTATCATATACTCATCCACATCTTATAACGAAAACTGTCATACCAATTATCGAGAACCGGCAATCAGTATTTTGAAATCTCGCAGCATGCCTACATCAATAGTTATATGTATACATATAATCTTTATCTCTTAGAATTATGACCTTCCATTCTAAAACTCTAAAAAGCACCCAGTCTACGAATCAATACTACAAATTTAGAAATTTCTGATGAAGCAGCAAAAACTGTAAACGACCTTAACCCTCCGAAGTTTGATGATAAAGAATAGTATGTTGGAAAAACTCAGAAAAGCTGGAACTGGAAAGCGGATTATGCGAAACCATGAAGGAGGCCGTAGATAAATCACAAGGACTAAACCTGCCTTCAAAGAATCCAACTGATCCAATATTTACTGAAGTCATTAACGAATACCTTGCTCTTAACTCTAAATCCTTACGAACAAATCTTATTCATCATCCATCGATATTAGAAATTCTAAGATATCATCGTATCTTTTATTATAAATATCCTCTATATTTCTGAAGATATTTTCATAACTATTCTTATTTGAAATCAATTATCTCTTCGCGATATCAGTGTTATATCAGAAAGGAAACTGTTTTAGTTTCTAAATTCTGAAAAATTCAAATTTAAATTATGAATGATTGTGAAGAAGTGTTGGAAATTGATACATGAGTTAGTATAATATAATGACACTTGATCAACGTGATTATTGATAATGCTAAAAAGGAACATATATTTAGTATCAATATCCTTCCAATATGTAAAACTTTTAGTTGCAATTGTTCTATTTTTATGTAATATTCGTTTAAATAAATAAGTGCGAAGACAAAAGAAGAAAACGACGATTTGAAGACGCAAATGACCAAAAAGCTCAAATGAACAAGATATAATCCAAGAGCTTCAATTTATTGATGAGAAACGTCTCAAAATTACAAGAGTACGAGCCGCGAAACGCAAAGTACAAGATATTAAATAGTACGCAAGGATGTTCGAAAATCTGGAACTGGGACCAGAGTCAACTCTCAACGCGCGACTGATGATGTAGCGTGAGGGTACGAAATAGTATTATTTTTAATACAAAATACTACAAAATATGACACAAGTTTTATTAATTTACGGATGGGATATACCTAAACCTTGCTACAACACTATAGGCAGTGTACCTAATCGTAGAGTAGTGTAGTTTTTAGTAAGTCCGGTTCGTTCCACAGGGAGCTGGTGATACTTACTATATTTTTAACTATATTTATACAAAATATATATAATTATATAAGTAGTAATATTATTATAAAAGGGGGGTTTTACCGTTTAATGACCGGTTTGTCGATTCTATATTTTAAGCGTAAAGATAAATGACGATAATTAAAGTGCGTAAAATAATGACAATAAATAAAATGACAGTAAATAAAATTGCGAGTAATAAAATGACAGTAAATAAAGATACGATGAGAAATATAATAAAAGAATTATGCTTATTTAAACTTCCGTAATCATGATGTTTGACGTGTTAATTTTAATTTATTACCATGGGTTAATTGTCCTTTGTCCTGGTTTATTTGATACGTCTATCTGGTTTTTGTCCATAATAGTCCATCGGTCATAAATATAAAGTGCGAGTATCCTCGTCAAATTACCCTTATACCCGAAGTCAAATATTCCAACTGATTAAGGATTTAAACTGTGACGCAGTTATCACTTCTGTCAACAATTACACCAGTTATCACTGTATGTAATCCACCCCTGTTTTAATTAGTTTATGAATATTAATTCATCCACTTGATCAGAATGAATAATCAATTACCCAACCCAATTGATTAATTAAATGATTATAACAGATTCCATATGAACATCACTAAATAGGACAACCATAATCATTATTAATTATTAGGTTAATTAATTTAAAGATAGGTTCGACAGACTCCAATGAGTTGTCACTCAATTAGACAATACCCCCCATCTATTAATAGTCAATAGTTCAATTTCCACAAGTGTCGGTCTTTTGCCCAAACCTTAATTATGGTCCAAAGTTCAATAACCCCTTCTTAGTAATTAGCCCAACATCATGATTACTTCGTTTTAAATAAGCATAATAATAACTTAGCTACGAGACATTAATATAAAAAGGTTGAACATAACTTACAATGATTAAAAATAGCGTAGCGTTACACGGACAGAATTTCGACTTACACACTCAAACGATCTCTATCATAAATCTTATTATTATCATAATTTAAAATTAAAATTAAGATTATTGTTATATCTTATTACATTAACATTATGATAGAGATTTTTAGATATTGATATTGATAATAGATTTTTAGGATAGAAAAATGGATGCTTAAAATACATCGACAATCATCGCCTTTTATAGGCAAAATATGAAATTGAATTTTCATTTACGACCCCTGAACTATGCTAAATTAACAACTTTTTATTATTTAATATTATTCTTATTATGAATTATTTAAATATTATATTTTATTCTTGTGCATAGTTGACTCGTAATTTTTACACCGTTGCGTCGAGCGTTGAGAGTTGACTCATGTCCCGGTTCCGGATTTTCGAACGTCCTTGCGTACTATTTTATATCGTGTACTTTGCGTTTTGTAACTTGTACTCTTGTCATTTTTAGACGTTCTTCATCAATAATTTGAACCTTTTTAATTGTATCTTGTACATTTGAGCTTTTTGGACGTTTTGGTCTTTCAAATCTTTGTTTTTGTCTTTAAATCTTCATTTTCGAGCGATTTGCGTCTTTCGTCTTCGCACTTATTTATTTAACTATTACAACTAAAAATAAGGAAATTACATTTAAAAACTTTACATATTGGAACGATATTGCTACTAAATATATGTTCATTTGGAGCACTATCAGCGACGCAACGGAGCTAAAATTACAAGTCAACCATGCACATGAATATAATATAATATATAAATAATTCTTAAAATTATATATATATTATATTATATAATAAAACGTCGGCAAATAAGAAAACAAAAATATGTGAGCTGTCCCAGGCGGCCATGCGATCGCATGGCCAGAAGGCACAAAATCCATGCGATCGCATGGGCATCAGAATCTGGCCAAGTGCTATAAAAAGCGACGAATTGAACGAGTAATATACACCATCTTTTTTCTTTTCCTTCTCTGTAAAAAACATATATATATATATATATATATATTTATAATTTAAAGTTTAATTTAAGTTTAATAATAATTGGGTTATTATAAGAAATGTTTTAAGGTTTTGTAAGTCGGAACTCTGTCCGTGCAACGCTACGCGATTAATCACCACTGTAAGCTATGTTCTTCCTTTTTAAATTAATGTCTCGTAACTAAGTTATTATTATGCTTATTTGAGCCGAAGTAATCGTGATGTTAGACTAAATATTAAGACGGGGTTATTATATTTTGTACCATAATTAAGGTTTGGACAAAAGACCGACACTTGTGGACATTGGACTATGACTATTAATAGATAAGGGGTATTGTCTAATTGAGCGACAACTCATTGGAACCTGTCGAACCTATCTTCAAATTATTTAATCTAATAATTATTAAAATGATTATGTATGTCCTATTTAGTGACGTTTATACGACATCTTTTACGATCATTTAATTAATTATTCGGGTTGGGTAATTGATTATTCATTCTGATCAAGTGGGTAAATTAATATTCATATCTCATTAAAATAGGGGTGGATTACATACAAGGATAATTGGTGTAATTGTTAACAAAGTATTAAAACCTTGTTACAGTTCGAATCCCTAATTAGTTGGAATATTTGACTTCGGGAATAAGGTTAATTTGACGAGCATTTTATAATTATGACCGATGGACTATTATGAACAAAAACCAAATAAGTATCAAATAATCCAGGACAAAGGACAATTAACCGGGGTAACAATTAATTAAAATCAAAACGTCAAACATCATGATTACGGAAGTTTAAATAAGCATAATACTTTTATTTCATATTTCATCGTACCTTTATTTACTGTCATTTTAATTACTGCAATTTACTTTATCGCAATTTAAATTATGTCATTTATATTATCGTCATTTATCTTTACGCTTTATTTAAAATCGACAAACCGGTCATTAAACGGTAAAAACCCCCTTTTGTAGTAATAATACTATGTATAATTATATATATTTTGTATAAATATAGTTGTTTAAAAATATAGCGTTAAACTTGGCTGGCTCCCTGTGGAACGAACCGGACTTACTAAAAACTACACTACTGTACGATTAGGTACACTGCCTATAAGTGTTGTAGCAAGGTTTAGGTATATCCCATTTAAATAAATAAATAACTTGTATAAAATTGTATCGTATTTAATAGTATTTCGTAATAAAAATATAACTATTTCATATACACCTCGCATAATATCAAGTATTTTATAGTAAGTCATGCTGAGTTTCTAATGGGACGTGATGATTCACAGATCATAACGTCATCATGTGCCATGTTACATAACTCTTTCATTCTGCTTAACTTCTGAACATATCAAGAAAATATATTCTTGATAGTTCTATTCTCAGTAATTCTGGTAATTTGAAAAATCAAATCATGCTATTACGTTCTTTCTTGTTTAGAACATTAAGTTCATTCGAAACTCCATACTTACGAATTCTGGACCATTACTCGCTTTACTAGAGGTCGGGAGGATAATAAAAAGGCAAAGAGCTCCAAAATATAAGAGAAAGTATAAAGCCCAATAACAACACGGAGGTTACAAACCGTGGATATTAATACGAATAGCAATATAAAGACACGGTATAATTAAGAATAGTATCACCCGAAGGTTATAACAGATTTTTTCTGGTGGAAGATTGAAAAGAAGGATGACAGAAATGATAATTAGGAAAAAATATCGGGGATTAGAACTGGACTAAGCATTTTCACAATCTTTTGGATGTATGAACTAAGAAAGAAAATATAGGAATGGTGAGAATAATGAAATGGAAGAGCTTAATTTATAATGAAAATATCATACAGAGTAATCAAGGCAAATCACCGTATTTAATTATAGAGATCCTAATATCCTTAAATTCCGAAGAATCATATCTCATAGATTTCAAAGATTTTCATTAAAATCTCTTGAATTCCATAATCCACCATGACTACGTCAAAAGTTAAATCTCCATCTCAATCTTTTGTGATAGCTTCATTCGTACTCTTCGATTAATCGAATTGTTTTATCTATATTAATCAATAATGATAAAACTTTAGTTATCAACTCATATTCGTCATGAAATCATTTTTATTGTTAGCCATGACAACCACACTCAAATTTCGGGACAAAATTTCTTTAACGGGTAGGTACTGTGACGACCCGGAAATTTTCGATCAAATTTAAACTTGATCTTTATATTAATTTGACACGATGAGCAAAGTATGTAATGTTGAGTCTTAAAAATCTTTGAACTGTTTAGATGGATTCATTTGACCTTTGACTGTCTCCGACGATTCACGAACTATTATTTGAAAATAGATATGTATATATAAATAAGAAAGTATAAATAATTATATGTATATAAATATTAATAAACTAATGTACAGAATAATATATTAATTAGTATTTGAATATATATATATATATATATATATATATATATATATATATATATATATACGATTTCTATACATAATTATTAATATAGGTATAAAGTAGTATATATTAAAATGTATGAAAATTTAATACTCAAAATAAGTTATTATATATAACCATTAAATATTACAGGATTAATAATATATAATATAAATATATTAAATTTAATTACAAATAAAAAATATAGTTGTTATACTAAGGATATTATTGCTACTTTCATACGTATTATCGATACTAATACTAATATTAAAATCAGTAATGTTAATTGTATTATTTTCAGTACATAACATATAGATATGAAATTTGTTATATAAATTGTTATAGTATTATTATTACTAATATTATTATTATCGTTAATAATATTAGCATTTTTTTTATAAATGATATTATTATTATAAATCCTATAATTATTAGTATTATTACCATATAAGATATTTAGATATGAAATTTAATACGATTAAGGTGTTATAATTACTAAAATTACTAATACCATTGCTAATGTCATTATTATAATAATTAGTAGAAAAATTATTATGATTATTATTATTACTAAAAATTATAAATCTTATTTAAAATTTATCATTATTACTTTCATCATTAGTCTTAATATTATGATCTTATTTTAACAAATATTATTATCATTATTTTGTTAGTATTTTTACTATTATGAATAATAATATTAATGTTGTTATTATTAATATAATTATTAATAAAAAATAATATATATATATATATATATATATATATATATATATATATATATATATATATATATATATATATATATATATATATATATATAAACAGATTTCTATGCGTAATAGAGCAGGTATATATTTTTTTGTTTACTTCCTTCTTTCTCTCATTTTTTTCTCTGAACCGTGAAGTTGTCCACAATCAACAACCCCACAAATAATTGGATCAATTATTATTTCAGTACAAAATTATTCTATTACAGTATACAGATATCATCTACCACAAATTGAACTCAGTTCAGAAATTTAAATCAAACCACAACAGCCTTCGTTTAAAATAAAAAAAAACCCATTTAGCCTTTAAATTGATTCAAAAAGAATTGACAAGAAGTAGAAATGCAAAAGTGTTCTAAATCACATCGTGATTGTTTCTTCAAAAATCTCAAGTCTCAATTCCTCGTAACGAAGTGGAATTCTTGAGTCAAAGGTAAAATTTTAAAAAGTCAAACGAACGAACCATGATTAAATTCGAGTTTGTTTTTATGTTTCTGATTCAATTGATGTTTGAGAAAGTTTATAGGATAGATTTGAATTATATTTCGTGTTATACATTTTTGCTATAATACAATAAAAATCGAAAATCAAATTTTTTTCCTATATACATGCTCGACGAACCCAGCAGGCTGCTTGGAATTTTTTTTTTCTTCTGTCGTTTGATTTACAATCACAACTTTAAATCACTAAAGTATCAAGTTCACATCCTAAATTATGTCTCTGATTGATTAATTGGTTTGGCCGATTGAAATTAGTGATGAAGAAGATGGTGTAAAACAGAAAACAAAACCGTTTATATTACTTTAGGTTAGGGAATAATTCAGGAAAGCAGTATTGGAGGGATGGTTATGTGGGTATTCGGGTATTCGAGAGGTCGTGGGTTCGAGCCCGGCTATGGGCACTTTTTTTTAAGGAAGGCTTTAAAGGTTTGTGAATCCAAGGCCAACCCTGCATTGTTCAATATAGTCATATATGTATTTTTACTACAAAATACATTAGGTGAGTTTCATTTGCTCCCTTTTTAAATGCTTTTGCAATATATATTTTTGGGACTGAGAATACATGCACTGCTTTTATAAATGTTTTACGAAATAGACACAAGTACTTGAAACTACATTGTATGGTTGGATTACTATACTGAATATCGCCCCTTCAAGTCTGGTAACCTAAGAATTTGGGAAATGGCCTCTAATTGACGCGAATCCTAAAGATAGATCTATGGGCCTAACAAACCCCATTCTGGAATTTAGAATGCTTTAGTACTTCGATTTAAATGGTGATTGCGATTGCCAATATTATGGCATACTTGCGAGTATGCGGGGGATATTCTATATGCATTATGTTAATGTCGGTTACCAGGTGTTCATCATACGAATGGATTTTATACACTTGCGAGTGTAATGATATTTATGAAAAATGAGGATCTTGTGATCTATTAAAATTATGGAAATGATTGATTATGATAAACTAATGAACTCACCAACCTTTTGGTTGACACTTTAAAGAATGTTTATTCTCAGGATTGAAAGAAATCTTCCGCTGTGCATTTGCTCATTTTAAAGATATTACTTGGAATCATTCATGACATATTTCAAAAGACGTTGCATTCAAGTCGTTGAGTTCAGTAAAGATTATGATTAAGTAAATGACATATTAGATCATTTATAGATGGATATTATGAAATGGTATGCATGTCTGTCAACTTTCGATGTAATGAAAGTTTGTATTTTAAAAACGAATGCAATGTTTGTAAAATGTATCATATAGAGGTCAAATACCTAGCGATGTAACCAAATATTATTGTATTCGTCCAGATGGATTAGGACGGGTCATTACAATTATGTTCACTTGCTGAAACATAAACATAAAGCTATTTTAACATTCAAAAGTATTCCAAAATGAAGTAGATAATCAGCTTGGAAAGACCATTAAAGCACTTCGCTCAGATGGAGTAAGTAAGTTTATGAGTCAAGAGTTTTTTGGACCACCTAAAGAATTATGGGATTGTCTCATAGTTCACTCTACCTTACACACCACAACACGATGGTGTGTCTGAGTAAGAGGAATCGAACTTTACTTGATATAGTTTGATTTATGATGAGTCTGATTTCTCTACTATCGTCTTTTAGGGATATGCATGAGAGTCTGTTGTAGGCATACTCAATGTGATTCCAACGATGAAGGTAGAAAATACACCATATGAGTTATAGCATGGGAAGAATCCCAAGTTGTCTTATCTGAAAGTCTGGGGTTGTAAAGCGTACGTGAAGCATGACACTTCAAACAAATTAGAACCCAGAACTATCTAATGTTACTTTGTACGATACATAAAGGAAACAATGGGTTATTACTTTTACTACCAAGTTGAAGACAACGTGTTTTCTGCTCGGTGTGCTGAATTCCTGGAAAGAGATCTTCTCTTACAAGAAGTTAGTGGGAGTAAAGTAGATCTTGAAGAAATTCAAGTACTTTAAAGTAACATACCTTCAGTAAGCACTAGCAATCCACAAGTTGAAACTGAGCGCACTGTTGGTGAGCCAGAACGTGTTTCACCTGCACTTTATAGATCTAGTAGAACTCATCGGCTTATGAGGTTTAATTATCTGATTAATTCAGATAAACCTCAACTAAGGGATTATGATGAACCCTCTAGCTGCGTGAGGCCATATCAGATCCTGAATCAGAAAATGACTAGATTCTATGAATACAGATATGCAGTCCATGAAGGATAATCAAGTATGAGACTTGATTGATCTTCTACTCAATTGTAAGACAATGAGGTAAAATTTGGTCTTCAAAGGAAGACTGATATGGACGGTAATGTAAACACTTTTAAAGCTCGATTGGTGACAAAAGGTTATGAAGAAAGTTTTTCACCAGTCGCGAGCCTTAAAACAATTAGGATACTTATTGCCATGGTTACTTTTCATGATAATAAAATATGGCTAATGGATGTCAAAACCGCTTTCCTAAATGGCGACCTAAGCGAGGACGTATATATGGTTCAGCCGGAAGGGTTTATGAATCCTAAGCATCCTAATAAAGTATGCAAGCTTCTAAAATCCATTTATGGATTAAAGCAAGCATCCAAGAGCTAGAATATTAAGTTTAATGAGAAAATCAAAGTGTTTAATTTTTCTCCAAACCAGATAAGCCCCGAGTTTACATTAGAGCTAGTGGGAGCAAAGTAGTCTTCTTGATCTTATATGTTGATGACATATTACTTATTAGAAATAACATTCCAACTTGCAAGATGTCAAGTCTTGGCTTGGAAAATGTATTTCCATAAAGGATCTTGATGAAGCTACTTATATTATTGGAATGATGATCTATACAATAAATCCAATTGGCTTATTGGTTTGAATCAAAGTACATATATTATCTTGCAGAGATTTAGCATGCGAAACTCCAAGCATGGAGCTTTGCCAATGAAAAAGGTCATAACCTTGAGAAAGTCTCAAAAGTCCTATCATAGCAGATGAGATGAGACAAATGAAATGTATCACATATGCTTCAGCTATATGATCCATTATGTATGCCATGATATGTACTATACTCGATGTTTCGTTAGTTTTGAGTTTGACGAGTCATTGTCAACATAATCCAGGTGAAGTATATTGGATTGTTGTTAAGAATATTCTTTAGTATTTGCAGAGTACTAATGATATGTTCTTGGTTTACGGTGGTTTGGAAGAAGAGTTAAGTATTAAGTTTTATACTGATTCTAGTTTCCAAACTGATCAAGATGATTCTCGATCCAGTCACATTGTTTCTTTGTCATGATGGGCAAGACATTTGAATGGAAGAGCTCTAGGCAGAGCACTATTGAACAATCTACAACAAAAGCAGAATACATTGTTGACTGAGAAGCTGCTCAGAAAGCTGTCTGGATAAGGAAGTTTGTTGTTATACTCAGAGTAATACACAACAATTAATCTTCTATAATATGTACTGTGATAGTTCGAGTGTTAATATACTTTTGAAAGAATCACATGTACATTTAAGTATCTGGCACATTCTTCAAAAGTTTGACTACATTTCATTAAGTCATTAAGAGGAATGATATTAGTATTCTTAAATGTTCATACAAATGATAATGTAGCTGACCCGTTCATGAAGCCCATGATGCACAACAAGCATGATGATCATTCTAGTAATACTAGACTTCGTTATGCTGCTGATCTTTTTCATTTATAATTTAGTATTTGGATATTTTTGGAACATTAAGCAGTTTTGTATTAATGAATTGATATATAGTTGGTATGATCGTTTTCATTTATGCCACTGTGTTCTATATTAGCATGTTTAATCCATGAATAATTGTTGATTATTCAAAATCTCCGTAATCGGTCATGTTTTGGGAATAACATGAATTAAGATTAATGTGAAATTTTGGTTATATTCATTGATGATGAATAGTTAACTTGTTGAGACCAAAATTCATATGTATTCATTGATGATGAATATTGGAATGACCCAACTATGAGATGTCACTACATGGATCGTAGTCAGTAGTGAATCTTTTAGTGATTATGTCTTTGTGTCCTTAGACTTGAGATGCACGCCCGTCTTGATGAGTGTATCATTGTACTTTGATATGGTTAAACGTTGTCCTGAATAAGGCTGTTATAAAGGCCATTATTGGGTATAATGTAAAGCTCGTGATAGACACGTGTATGCAATATATGATTTGTTCCTCTAAAATGTTTGGAGTTAGATACTTTTTGAGCTCCTCGATGAATGAATAAGATATTTGTGTGGCCGCACCCAGATGTAATTAAGATGATACTTAATTAATTTGGTGATCTAATTCAGTTCTAAGATTGAGAAACAAAATTGTTAAACAAATGAGAATGACCGATGATCCATATCTCAAGTTTAACTAAAGTATCTGAAACAAAAGGACGAATGACATTTAAAACTTACCATAAACAGTTTCGAGAAACTACCCTCACATGAATTTGGGGACAATGACGTGTTGCTAGACGCTTATCATTGTTTGTATAGTTACTTAATGTTGTGTCATGCACAAGTGGGAGTCTGTAGGATTAATGTGCAAGGTACAACATATAACTATATGGCCAACCTCATTTGAGCCTTCGGGGTCACACACATATACACCGAGACGTCAAATAAAATATATATATATGATGTATATATATTACTCAAGTAACAAAATAGTAAATCGAAATTAATTCATTTACTATTCATATGAATAGTAGATGAAACGAAATTAATTAATTTACTATTTACATGAAAGCGACATGATAGAAATTATTAATTATAAGTTACAAAATATACCCCTAATGTATTTGAGAAATACGACTTTGAAAAAGGAAATTATGAAAGAAGTTAAAACCTCAATCATGTTTACGTGTTTTAAAATCAAGTGGTTTACCTCAATCATGTTTACGCGTTTTAAAATCAAGTGGTTTACTTTTGCATATATATATATATATATATATATATATATATATATATATATATATATATATATATATATATATATATATATATATGAGGGAGATGAACGAACATTTGAAAAACAGAGAAAAATAAAACAATCTCATATAATATTTTTAGTTCCTTTTGGAAAGAAAGACGACTAAATAGTATGGAGTATTATTTAGTTGTTTCATAAAATTAATCAAGGGTTGATTAATTTGTTACTTGGGTTTGGACTAGCATCCATTGACGTTGTTTGAAGTGTAGTGTGGACTATCCAAAGAGACGGTCATACTTTTGATCGTAGGTTTCTCTCCGTTCGTCAGTTTCTTCAAGAAAGGTATATCGTTTACTCACTTTGTGAATTACATATTTTGACAATTATTAGTGGTGTAACTGGGTCTTTGGGATCGTTAATCATGTGCATGTTTTATTAAATTTAAATATATTTACATTTAATTTTGTAAATGGTTTATAAAATAATAATTGATTATCATTTTAACTATCCGCTGCGTTAATCTGAAATTGGTAAAAGTACACACGATTTTTCAACAGGTATGCATGATGTGAAGATATAGGGTCTACCAAAGAGGGGAAAATGAGAAGAGAGTGGATCCCACCATTTTAACGTTTTCACGCTCGTTACTGCACCACGTACTCTCCTTGTGAACTGTTGGTGAATATTGTGTGTGAGAACGCTGCATAAGGAGTGCTCTAACAATCATTACGGGTCATTGTAAGATGTTAATAACAATGATAGACATTACGAGTGGTTCTATCTCATACATAAATAGATAGAAATCAACGTAAGTGGTTCAAGATAGAAATCGAAGTAAGTGGGTCACTTGAGTTATCGTTTATGTTTAAAGATGGGAACAGAGGTAGACGGGTCATTATGGTTGTTAGAAATTAATTTTTTGTTGAAAATATTGAAATGTTAGATATTTTGATCAACAAGCTCACCAAATTATCTAAAACCAAACAAGATAACTTGTCATGCTGAGACTAAAATTTGTAAAAGCTATAAAAGGTTAGAAATCAACTTTTACCGGCCGTATTTGGTTTATAGCGGCCGTATTTGGTTTATAGCGGTTACACCCCCAATTAGGTAGTTAATGTTTGTATATATATATATAACTATAATATATTACTTTTATAGTTGACAAAATGTCAAATGTAAACAGCTCCGGTGACCCACCTACTATTAGCCAGGTGTCTTTGAACATAGACAAGATAGTCAACCATCTAGGCTCAAAAATGTAGAAGGGTCCAAAATTTTGAATATGATAATATTTTTTTCAATATATTTTATTAAATCAAACAAAAATTGTCAATTAAAGTTAAAATACCTTGTTTTTAATAGTTAAATATAATATAAGTAAATAAATAGATAAATTGGAGTATTATTTTCTTATGCGTAGTAAAAAAAATTAACGTATATGTGGGCCCATTTTAATTTTCGTCTAGGGCATTTAAATTGTTGAGACGGCCCTGTCGGTACCTCGTTATGTTAAATTATAATCGAGGTGAAGAATTAGCTCGGTACCTCAACATGTTAAATTGTATATTCGGTTATCAGTATAAAGAGTCTAATGATAAATAGAATGCCTCGTGATTTATGGATTTTGAAATTATAAACAGCTCCGGCGTTTTAAAATGTCTTCCTATATATTTCAAAAATATCACTATACAAACATCAATTGTTATTATATCATGCTAGACGAAATGAAGACCACCTAGTGCCCGTGGTTCATGACAGTTCTTGTGAGAGATGAATCCCTTTTCATGCAAAAAACATGATCAATCACATCAGATGAAACAACAAACGATGTTGAATGAAATAAAAATCTATAGAGGTAGCAAAATGGGCACGTTTGGTAACAGGTGAAACCAGCCAACCATGTAACTTTAGAGGTGGTATTAAGAGCTATTCAGCGATAGATCAAAATGGGTACACTTTTTTGCAACAGTGAAAACAGCTTCAAGGGCCTGCAACACTTTTTGCACGTTCTGATGTCCAACATCATTTTTACTTCATACAGTCCAACATGTTAACGCATGATTTATGGTGGATGAAGTAAAAATGATGGTGAATATATCACCACCCTTCTTTTTTTATGGTGGTGATTGGTACACTACGTTTTTCATCCATCCAACCACCAAGTGATGTTTGACCATTTGCCCCTTCACTGGAAACATGAACAACATATATGATAGGGGTAAAACGGTCAGAAACCACTAATTTAAGTCGTGGATGGATTTTGCGGGGTTGGGGGTTAAAATCACCACATCTATAGATAAGCACATGTACAAGATTACAAAAATAATACTATTTCGCTCATAATAATCTACTGTACTTTCTGAACAATTGATATATTGAAAGTTTCAAGCAATTATATTGCCAGCGACTTTCGGGCCATCTTACCAGTTTGGCCCGCTTCGCTTCCTTTTAAAGTATATACATTTTTATTTCACTAAAATAACTTGACCCAAATCAAATTGCCTTTTCAAGGGATCAAAACAGAACTCTAATCGCAAACACGATCGGAAGTAGAATTTTTTTTTTGAAAAGCAAGTGACTTTCATAAATACGAAACGAGCAACAAGAGTACAAGGATGGCAAAAAGCCAACAACACGAAAAAACCAAACGCAGACTAAAAGCCAATCATCACGACAAAAAGGAAAATGTTATGAAGAGAACCCCCATTATTACAACAAATTAAGGAACGAAGAAGGATTGGCGAGCCAAATGCACCAATCGATATGTCTCCCATTGAGTCTAGCCGAGATCCATTCGAAAGATTTTACTTAGATTTCACAAGCCAACATCGAAGCACATGAACTAATATTTTTAAACACCTTTGAATTTCGGCTATTCCATAAGAGATAAACGCAAACTCACTCAACCGCTTGCCAAATTTTTCCCCCCAGAGCTGTAGTGACCCGAACTTTTTCATGTTTATATATATATTAAATGAAATTGTTATTTACATGATTAAGTGTTTCCAACATGTTAAGCAATCAAACTTGTTAAGACTTGATTAATTGAAATAGGTTTCATATAGACAATTGACCACTCAAGTTGACCGGTGATTCACGAACGTTAAAACTTGTAAAAACTATATGATGACATATATATGGTTATATATATAGTTAACACGATATTATGATAAGTAAACATATCATTAAGTATATTAACAATGAACTACATATGTAAAAACAAGACTACTAACTTAATGATTTTGAAACGAGACATATATGTAACGATTATCGTTGTAACGACATTTAATGTATATATATCATATTAATAGATATTCGTACATCATAATATCATGATAATATAATAATTTAAAATCTCATTTGATATTATAAACATTGGGTTAACAACATTTAAAAAGATCGTTAACCTAAAGGTTTCAAAACAACACTTACATGTAACGACTAACGATGACTTAACGACTCAGTTAAAATGTATATACATATAGTGTTTTAATATGTATTCATACACTTTTGAAAGACTTCAAGACACTTATCAAAATACTTCTGCTTAACAAAAATGCTTACAATTACATCCTCGTTCAGTTTCATCAACAATTCTACTCGTATGCACCCGTATTCGTACTCGTACAATACACAGCTTTTAGATGTATGTACTATTTGTATATACACTCCAATGATCAGCTCTTAGCAGCCCATTTGAGTCACCTAACACATGTGGGAACCATCATTTGGAAACTAGCATGAAAGATCTCATAAAATTACAAAAATATGAGTAATCATTCATGACTTATTTACATGAAAACAAAATTACATATCCTTTCTATCTAATCCATACACCAACGACCAAAAACACCTACAAACACTTTCATTCTTCAATTTTCTTCATCTAATTGATCTCTCTCAAGTTCTATCTTCAAGTTCTAAGTGTTCTTCATAAATTCTACAAGTTCTAGTTTCATAAAATCAAGAATACTTCCAAGTTTGCTAGCTTACTTCCAATCTTGTAGAATGATCATCCAACCTCAAGAAATCTTTCTTAATTACAGTAAGATATCTTTCTAATATAAGGTAATACTCATATTCAAACTTTGATTCAATTTCTATAATAATAACAATCTTATTTCGAGTGGAAATCTTACTTGAACTTGTTTTCGTGTCATGATTCTACTTTAAGAACTTTCAAGCCATCCAAGATCCTTTGAAGCTAGATCCATTTATCGCTTTTCCAGTAGGTTTATCTACAAAACTTGAGGTAGTAATGATGTTCATAACATCATTCGATTCATACATATAAAACTATCTTATTCGAAGGTTTAAACTTGAAATCACTAGAACATAGTTTAGTTAATTCTAAACTTGTTCGAAAACAAAAGTTAATCCTTCTAACTTTACTTTTAAAATCAACTAAACACATGTTCTATATCTATATGATATGCTAACTTAATGATTTAAAACCTGGAAACACGAAAAACACCGTAAAACTGGACATACGCCGTCGTAGTAACACCGCGGGCTGTTTTGGGTTTGATAATTAAAAACTATGATAAACTTTGATTTAAAAGTTGTTCTTCTGGGAAAATGATTTTTCTTATGAACATGAAACTATATCCAAAAATCATGGTTAAACTCAAAGTGGAAGTATGTTTTTCAAAATGGTCATCAAGACGTCGTTCTTTCGACTGAAATGACTACCTCTTACAAAAACGACTTGTAACTTATATTTCCGACTATAAACCTATACTTTTTCTGTTTAGATTCATAAAATAGAGTTCAATATGAAACCATAGCAATTTTATTCACTCAAAACGGATTTAAAATGAAGAAGTTATGGGTAAAACAAGATTGGATTTTTTTTTTTTTGTAGCTACGGGAAATATTAACAATTCTATACAAATCATATCCTAGCTAACTTATATTGTATTATACATGTATTCTAATATATTATGTAATCTTGGGATACCATAGACACGTATGTAAATGTTTTGACATATCATATCGACCCATGTATATATATTATTTGGAACAACCATAGACACTCTATATGCAGTAATGTTGGAGTTAGCTATACAGGGTTGAGGTTGATTCCAAAAATATATATACTTTGAGTTGTGATCTAGCCTGAGACGTGTATACACTGGGTCGTGGATTGATTCAAGATAATATATATCGATTTATTTCTGTACATCTAACTGTGGACAACTAGTTGTAGGTTACTAACGAGGACAGCTGACTTAATAAACTTAAAACATCAAAATGTATTAAAAGTGTTGTAAATATATTTTGAACATACTTTGATATATATGTACATATTTGTTATAGGTTCGTAAATCGACCAGTGGCCAAGTCTTACTTCCTGACGAAGTAAAAATCTGTGAAAGTGAGTTATAGTCCCACTTTTAAAATCTAATATTTTTGGGATGAGAATACATGCAGGTTTTATAAATGATTTACAAAATAGACACAAGTACGTGAAACTACATTCTATGGTTGAATTATCGAAATCGAATATGCCCCTTTTTATTAAGTCTGGTAATCTAAGAATTAGGGAACAGACACCCTAATTGACGCGAATCCTAAAGATAGATCTATTGGGCCTAACAAACCCCATCCAAAGTACCGGATGCTTTAGTACTTCGAAATTTATATCATATCCGAAGGGTGTCCCGGAATGATGGGGATATTCTTATATATGCATCTTGTTAATGTCGGTTACCAGGTGTTCACCATATGAATGATTTTTATCTCTATGTATGGGATGTATATTGAAATATGAAATCTTGTGGTCTATTGTTACGGTTTGATATATATAGGTTAAACCTGTAACTCACCAACATTTTTGTTGACGTTTTAAGCATGTTTATTCTCAGGTGATTATTAAGAGCTTCCGCTGTCGCATACTTAAATAAGGACAAGATTTGGAGTCCATCCTTGTATGATATTGTGTAAAAACTGCATTCAAGAAACTTATTTCGTTGTAATATATTTGTATTGTAAACCATTATGTAATAGTCGTGTGTAAACAGGATATTTTAGATTATCATTATTTGATAATCTACGTAAAGCTTTTTAAGCCTTTATTGATGAAATAAAGGTTATGGTTTGTTTTAAAATGAATGCAGTCTTTGAAAAACGTCTCATATAGAGGTCAAAACCTTGCAACGAAATCAATTAATATGGAACGTTTTTAATCAATAAGAACGGGACATTTCAAGAGCACTCGAATTGTTAGATGAGACACCCCGGAGCATTTCATTTATAGATGAGAACGAGCACGGACCAAAATTCCACCACTTGAAAATACGATTCCACACATCAGACGACATCTTGCACTTGAAAAGAAAATGTTCCACCGATTCTAGATCATCATCACAAACTGGACAACGCACACTATGAAGATCGATCCCTCGCTTGTCAAGCTCAGTCCTAACCAGGATTCTACCCCTAAGAGCCCGCCAAACAAAGATCTCTAGTTTTTTTGGGGACTAGATTGTTTTTCATTGTCGGGCAAATAGGAGTAGTGTTTGGCCCGAGGATATGAACATCAAGCAACGAGGATAAATTTTTTAACCGTAAACGAACCATCATTAGCGAGACACCATTTAGTATTTCCACTTGACTCGAAATCAATGTTAATGGGTTTTAGCAAATTTTCAATTTCAACCAGTTCGTCCTTCATTCTTCCGGAAGGATCTCGAAACCAGTCCCAAAGGAAAACAACCGATTGGCCAATAGATCACGAAGAAGATAATGAAACATTCCTATGCACATGAGGATCTAAAATGTCATGACCTGCAAAAACATTCATGTTAGCATGAAGATCAGCCACAGTAGCATTGTTGTCTGCTGAAACAGCCGCAAAAAAATCAACTGGAGCATCAACTGTTGGAGAACGAATGTGAGAATCAGCAACAACTACAACCGAACCAAAACCATCGTGAAAAGCAGTAGCTAGAACAGAGACGTCAGGCTCATTTACAGCAGCATTATCGACAGTTGAGGAAGAACATATTCGATCCCGGACAGAAGCATTTTCATTTACATCTAGTCGGAAAAGTCTTGGAAAAAGATCTTTGAAGCATGAAGAGCCGCACCAAATATCTTTCCAAAATAATGTATTCCTTCCACCATCGCCAATCGGTTTGTTGAAAGAGTTGGTAAAAGCCACGTTTGAAGCGTCAATGTCTCTACCTGCAAGAATTATATTAGACCACACACTTGAGGCCGAGGAGTGAGCAAGCCCGACCCCCGGACTCAAACCACCGTCAATTCCATAAACACTTGTAATGATTTTAGTCCATAGACTATTGGTTTCGGTTTTAAACCTCCACCACCACTTTCCTATCAGAGCAAGATTTTTGGCTTTTAAGGAGCCAATGTTAAGACCCCCTTTCCCGTAAGGCATACACGTATGATCCCATTTCACCCACGACATTTTATTCCCTAAACTACTATGATCCCCACCCCAAAAGAAGACACGTCTCACACTTTCGAGAAGCTTTAGCACACAAGTCGGGGCCCGAAAAATCGCGAAATAATACAACGGAAGGCTATTAAGAACCGATTTTAGAAGCACTAATCTACCCCCAAAGGACAACGTACGCATTTTTCACTCCGATAGCCTCTTTTTGAATTTAGTAATCACCGGATCCCAATCACTTACTTTTTTCATCTTAGCACCTATCGGGAGTCCGAGATAAATAAACGGAAAATTTCCGGCTTTACAACCCATTCGATTTGCTAAGTATTCGATTTCATTCGAGTTAACCCCCACACCATACAAGCAACTTTTATGATAATTAACCTTTAGGCCCGAAGCAAGTTCGAAACACTTAAGGATATTTATGAGATTTCGGGCATTATTCTTGGACCAATCACCAAAGAAAATTGTGTCATCCGCATATTGAAGATGGGACACCACAATTTTATCACTACCAATTTCAACACCATTAAAGAGGCCACGGTCTACCGCGGCTTTAGTGAGAATATTAAGACCTTCCGCGGCGATGATGAATAAGAATGGGGAAAGTGGGTCTCCTTGTCTAACACCTCTACCCATTGAAAATTCCCGAGTAGGAGATCCGTTGATAAGAATGGAGATAGTAGCTGATTTTAGACAAGCGAGGATCCACTTGCACCATTTGACACCAAACCCCATACTCGACATAACTTCCATCAAAAGGTCCCAATTTATACTATCAAATGCTTTCTCGAAGTCGACTTTGAAAATGAGACCCTTTTTATTTTTATTTTTTAGAAATTCAACAGATTCATTCGCAACAAGAACACCATCAAGAATGTATCTTTCTTTTAGAAAGGCGCTTTGTTCCGAACCAATGATTCTTGGGATAACTTTTCTTAAACGATTTGAAAGTATTTTTTCCACAATCTTGTAGAAACTTCCGATGAGACTTATGGGACGATAATCACTAAGAGTAATGGGATCATTTTTCTTCGGTATTAAAGTGACAAAAGAGGCATTACACCCCTTTGAAAATTCACCTTTATCTAAGAACCATGATATAGCATTCACAACATCATCTTTGATTATATCCCAATATTATTTAAAAAACCTCAAATTAAATCCATCTGGTCCGGGGGCTTTCGAACTACCACAGTCGTTAATGGCCTCAAAAATTTCATCGTCACTAACGGGAACTTCTAGGTTGTTGGCCTCATCACTTGACAGTGTAGGGTAATTAAGCTCCGATAGGCATGGTCTTGAGCCCGAAGTCTCTTCGAAATGTGATTTAAAATGATTAAAAGCCGCTTCTTTGATATCAATAGGGTTTTCACACCAAATACCGTTAATGGTAAGACCACGAATATTGTTTTTGTTATATCCTCTATTGATGACCGAGTGGAAATACTTAGAATTTTCGTCTCCATCTAGTATCCACCGTACACGGGCCTTTTGTTTCAACATGTTAACTTTTACCTTTTCTCTTTGTAACCATTCTTTCCTCGCATCTAACCATTGTTTTCTTTCGGTATCATTTATAAGACCTTTCTCCGCTTTTAATTCCAAATTGGTCGCTACACTTTTGAACACTTCTATCTCACCATCTAAGTTAGCATACTTTTGAGAACTTTTAGCTTTAAGAGCAATTTTTGTGTTTTTCAATTTATTTCTCAAACAACAATCCTTTCGATATCCACCTCCTCCATCTTCGGACCACGCATCTTTTATAACATCTTCAATACCTTCTATATCAAGCCACTCATCAAATACTTTTATTGGTTTTGGCCCAAAATTTGTTTCATCATCTTTTAAAATTATAGGGCAATGGTCGGATTTCCCCCTTTCTAAAGCAATCACCGAAATAGAATTCCAAAGCGTGTTAAAATTATCATTTATTAAGAATCTATTCAACTTGCTAAACTTGAGGCTATCATCGCTTATTCTAGTGAAAAGTCTACCACCGAGGGGAATATCAATTAAGTTGCCATTTCTAATGAAGTCGTTGAACATTCTCGCCCTACTAACAATGAATTGACAATTAAGTCTCTCATCTTCATTACGAACTTCATTAAAATCTCCACAAATCAACCAAGCATGATCGGTGGCCGATGAGATAATATTGTGGAGATGGTTCCAGAAGTTTTGTTTCTTATGATCATCATGTGGCCCATATACATTAACAATGTTAAATTCCTTCCCCGAAGACTTCCAAGTCCCTCGAATGCCAATACAAAAATCAGATACGAACGTATTAGAAACAACGAAAAGATTAGTGTCCCAAATAATTAGTTGGCCTCCCGATTTCCCGAGCATTTCTTTTTGAATAAAATCGCAATCATTCCTCCCCCAAAGATTACACACCCATTTAGCATCAACTGTGTGAAGTTTAGTTTCCTGAAGGACTATAAAACTAGCTTTTTCGACACGACAAATATTTTTGAACCAACCGAATTTACTTTCTTTTCCCGCCCCAAAACCCCTAATATTAAGAGAAACAATCTTCATAAAGAAACAGAAAAAAACGAGCAAACAGAGAATGGGAAGGATCAATGGTTGGATTTCTCCACCCACTTCAATCCCAATTGTTTCCCAAAATCTTTAAGACCCTCATTACTAATAGAAAAGGAAGAATTACTAGAACAAGGAGCTTGCCTATTCTTATATGTTGATGAAGAAGAACTCTTATGGTTAGCACAAGAAGAACATGTTGATTTAAGTGGCTCCCTGCGTGACTGTTCCTTTCTAGCACTTGATTTGATCTTTAGAATTCTTGACGATGTATTCCATTTGCGTAAACTAGAAAAACAACAATCCTTCTTCGTTTTTTCCGTCTTTTTTTTTCTGTTTATTAGCCCCTTTCATCTTTCTGTTAACAACCTCGTTAGTAGTCTGATTGCACTTTTTTCAGTTTCTTTTACATCTAAAAAACACGCTGTCTTAACTTTGGCATTAAAAGGAGTAGCTTCAAACGACATTGAATGCGAGTCATTAATAGGGTTTGTCACTTTCTCTTCTCCAGTAGCACAATCGGTACTATTACCCACACGTGTTGTTGGACCCGTTGATGGGCTTGCATGGTTTCTATCAGAAAGTGGAGTGGGTGAAGGACTGGAAAAATTTCCAACCTTTGGTTTGGTATTCGAATGTTTTTTGGGTTGTGTATCGCTATAGGAAAGGTTATCACAGATGGGTTGGTTTTCTGACTTTGTCATTGGCTCTTGGATACCTTTATTATTAGAACAATCATGCTTAGATCCGTTAAGGTTGGATGGGCTATTGGGACGTGATGTAGGAGTGAGATTAGGATTGTTTTGGTAAGGTGGGCTACAAAGGGGTGATGGTGGGTTATTAAACTTAAGTTTTCCAGATCTTATTGAGCTATAAACCTGGCCCGAAACCTGGCCCAGACCCTCACCCTTAACATTATCTGAAATTACTTTTTTGTTGTGATAGGTATCTAAAACTCTGGAACCCGCATTGGTAGTGGATGCACTTTCACTATCAACCTCATTATTATCTTTTTGGGAGGATAAAAAATTAGTACCAAACGGTTTAAAATATGGACTGTCTTCCACCTGCTCATTATGACTCTCTTTTGACTTTACCCTACCAGAATCAATCTTGTCTGCTTCCTTGACAACATCACCATGGACGTTATCATCATTAGATCTCGCCAGAGAATGCATCGTATGGCCATCGTTATTAACCTCAGCACTTTTATTTCCGAACACCGGAGAATCATCCTCATCCGATGACTCAAAAGTATCATCTATAAAGTCATCGCTATCGTCATCCTCACCCGCATTATCATCACCATCCGTGACAGAATCATGATGTACCTCTTCATCTTGAATGAAATCAGACTCAAGTATTATGACCTTATCACTACATTCCATAACCGAAGCATAAATAAGTAGCAAATCATCAACAATTAATTTAACAGACCCATTAACATGAATCTTATCACTTTTATAAATCAAAACTTGACCGGAAAGCAGATTTTGATTTTGAGATTGGATGATTGAACAATTTTCAAACTGTAAAACTCTTCCCCATCTTGACGCAATGGAACCAAAAACTTTTTCGTTCCAGCATGTGGTTGGCACCCCTTTAATGTCAAGCCAAACATAACGACCCCCTGTTGGGAAGTAGTTTAACTTGAGACGTTCAACTCCACTGCACCATTTATGTAGACCGTGGTTTTTCAACTTTAGGATGTTATCGACAGTTTGAGTGGAGTTGCAGTGAATCAATACTTCGAGTCCACCGGTGTACTTTATTGAGAAGTCATCGAGACCCTCAGCCTTACACAAGGTCTCCAGTTTATTTAATGTTTCAATATTGTTGAGATGGGCAACAATGAATCTGTTCATGTATTCTTCATTCATATAATCTCCCTTTTTGATATCAACAGTTCTTTCATCTCTTTCTTCTTTTTCTGCTTGGTTGTTCTTACTTTTATCTAACCTAGTAGGCAGATCATCTTTGCTTCCATTTAGTTTGAACCGAAGGTCTTTAGGGTTTGTGGGTAAACTGTTGTTTTGGTTTGTGTTTTCACCGAGGATGGGATTATGGTTTCTGGATGGCGAATTAGGGTTTTGTAGTACATCGTTGAATTTTCTTCCATCTGTAAAAGCCTTGTTTCCCGGTGAAGAATCCCCCATATTACGATCTCCATGAAAATGACCCATCTTTTGGTATGCCGATGCCTTAGTACCTTCTTTATTTCTTTTATAAGCCTTGAAGACCTTGATTGGAATACCATCGAACTTGATTCCTTCCAGTTCACGTAACATTTTATCTTCGTTCCAGACTTCATCAAATCGGACAAATGAAAAACGCATCCCATTCTTTAATCTCTTCTTCACCATGTAAATATCTTTTAGTTTTCCATATCTTTTGAAAATTCTCCAAAGGTCCGCCATATTGTAAGCTTCCGGATAGTTGAAAACCATGTATGATGTCCAATGATTCTTGATTAGTGTTGGAAAATCGGTTTGATACCTTCCACTGGATCGATCATGCTTGAAATCGGACCCTAACTTGTGGCTTATGTGCTTCTCTCTCTCTCCTCTCTCTCCTCTCACTCTCTCTCCAAAATTCCGTGTTGGGTTAATTCTCGATCGGAAGTAGAAATTAGAGGAAAGCAAATGAAAGCTTCAAAATTTTAAGCAACAAGTTAACATACCCATTAGCTCAAACTCCATATCTTGCAACCACCTTTCAAGATTTACATCCTGGATCCCCCAAACAAGGCAACAAAGTTCAACCTTCATTTTGTTATTATTTCCTGTAAAAACAAAGAGAACATAACAAGGGAATAGTTATGTCTCCACCTGTAACCACCATCACTACAACCATACATACGTCGCTAGAATCAGATATTTTCCCCCTGCTTCTAAACATAGCTGAAATACCACCAGTTAAAGATCTTAACAAAATATGCTATTTTGACATAATAGCTAATAGCAAAGAGATTAAAGCAATTAACGAACTGAAAAACCAACAAATCAACTAACACATATTTGAGTTAAGACACTACAACTTAAGCAAACAAGCTTACAATGCAAATACGACTACAAAACATAAACACGAGTAATAATAATAATAATAATGCAACCACTAAAATAGCTACCAGAACAAACTACTGAAATTAAAACAATCCAACAAGGTTTTGAGTATGGTGTCATCACGAAAACTATGACCTTTTTAAACATCTGATCTCCAGCCAGCATTAGTGTAACCAGGCTGCCCATTATAGGGACCGCCCATATAACCCCCACCACCTCCTGCCGCCTGTTGATCTCCGCCACTTCCCGCCATACTATTTGCAGCCCCGCCTAGCCCAGATCGGCCACCAGCTGCACCTCCATATCCACCAGCATTTGTATTGTACCCGTCATTAGTACCATAATTACCATAACCATAACCTTGGTTCCCATAACTAGACCCACCACCACCAGTTGGCGGTGCACCATACCCTGCACCACCATATCCCGCACCTGCACCATACCCTGCACCACCATAACCAGGATTCTGACCACCCCATGAGCTTTTTAAACCAGCTGCAGGACCACTACCTACATTCGGGTTCCCATATGGTCCAGCGGGCCCACCACCATAACCATAACCACCATACCCACCATAACCACCACCACCAGCACCATTTGGTGCACCAAAACCATAACTTGGTTGACCATAACCAGAATAAGCAGGGTACCCACCACCACCAGAGTTTTGTTGCTGCATATATCTACTACCATCCATTTGACTATCATAACCGCCAGCATTATTCCCTTGATAACCTCTACCACCACCACCACCGCCACTGCCGCCGCCAGGGTTCGCGTCCTTCGGGAGTGCGCGTTTTACCTCCACAAGCTTATCATTAAGCTCATGAAACGTCTTCTGGATAACTCGGTCAACAGCATCTTCTGTGTCAAAGGAGATGAACCCAAATCCGCGAGGCCTGTTGGTATTTTGGTCAAACATAATAACTACATCGGTTACCTCTCCGTAAGTTTCGAAATACTGACGAAATTGTTCCTCTGTTAAAGTGGAAGGTAATCCACCAACAAATATCTTTTTAGTTCTGTAATTTCCTGATCCTCCAGAGCTTCTAGTAGCATCATTTGCAGGCCTAGAGGCTTGCTGTTCTTCTCTGGATAAAGCTCTCTTTGCTTCCACCTGCAACAAAAAAAAAATTTTAAAAAAAAAACATTTTTTGCAAGTTTAATAAACTTTAAGATATGAACCTTACAATTTTAGACATACAGATACAAATGTTACTATAATAACTATGAAATTTATATGATATAACATCTATTTGTCAGGATTAAGACTCTAGAGTCAACCACGCAGGCTTGCCTGAGCGGTCACTATGAAGCATGCCATCCGGGTTCAATTCCTGGCTATGCCAAATTGTTCAAAAAGGGAGTGTGACTAGAGGGTGCGCATAATGCGCAATTCACCCGGTACCAGGTCTCGCGCTCGGGGGACTTGATTACCCGAGGTTTTACCTTCTATGGGAGTCAATGTGCTCGTTCATAAAGACTCTAGAGTCATACCTCCATATATACAAAGTGTGTTCAGCATAGCTTAATATATGAACTTATTCGCTCATAAACTGTTAATTATAACCTTTTTAAACTTAATTAAACCCATACAATAACCTAATTCATTCAGCCCTCTTATGCTTCGAACAATTGAATCAAATCTAAAGAAAGTTCTATGACCTAAAAGAGTAAAACCTACCTATCAAACAAATACAATACTAAAAAAACACTGATTATTATTATTATTATTATTAATATTAAAAAAAACACTGATTATTATTATTATTATTATTGTTATTTATATATTTATATTAAAAAGGTAATAAGTTTAAAATTAATAACTTACATTGCGGCCATCAATGTTATGTCTATCCTGAAGAACGGAATCAATAACAGACGGATCTGAGAAAACAACAAAACCGAATCCACGTGGACGGCCAGTGATTTTATCACGCATGATTACAGTTTGTGAAACGTCGCCGTATTTACCAAAATAATCGTTTAATCTTTCTTCAGTTGTTTCCCATGCTATTCCTCCTAAGAACAGTTTCCCTTCGTCTGAATCCATATGAATTTTTGTTTTTTAATTTCACACACTTAAAAAGGCAGCTTTCAGTTTTTGAGTTTTGAAAGTGTGTTTGTGTGATATATGAATTTAGGGTTTGCACGGACTTGAAGTATCCGTTTTGGGAATTTGGGATCTGATCGAAATAGAAATTAGGCTTACGTCATGATTTCGGCTGCTAATTGGACTTGGACTTTGGGTGTTTTTTTTGGACTATGTTTGGGAATAAAAGTGTCTAAAAACAAAATAATTTAATCTGATAAAAAAAATTAATTTTACTAATTACGAGTTTATTAAATAATTAAATCATTGAAGTTATAAAATGCATATATATAGCACATAATTACAACGAAAGCTTATTACAAATATCTTGTCCGGAACATATGCATCCGAAATAATCAAAGATAAAATACAAACATATTTTTTAGATAGCACTTAGTTGGGATCACCCAGGGGACTTAACCACTCACACGATCATCTCCCGCAGTTGCTATACTCGCCCCCCAACTGCGTGCCTAGAAGGAAACCCGCATCAATCCTATACGGGACATGGATGATAAAAACTCCCTCCCTTTACCCCCAACGCGATGTGAGAAATGTGTCATGGGTGGTACTTCATGACAAGGATGGAATTGTGGGTTAATATGTAGCCAACAGAGGTCGAACTCCTGACCTCCCCTAAAAGAGGCATGCCACCAACCGTTGGACCACTTTGAACGAATAAATGAACTACCTTCATTATCTCACCACATTCTTCCAATTTCCATCACAAATTCTATTTTCCTTGTAATAAAAGTTACATTACAATCTTTTTACTGAGACATGTGCTTATCATACTGCATACATATTTTAACACCCCAGTTTTTTTTTTTTTAAATACAGAGGAAGGCCAATTTACAGATTCATAATATAAACATATATATATAATCCCGATAATAATAAACACGTTAATAAATAAATGACCGGGTGTTATATTAAAACATTAATACATCTTTAATAGAAAAGACGCGACATCAGAGTTTCGACTCGTCAAACATATCTCCCAACAATCCGTCTCCCTGGAATCTAACAAGTATGCAACAGTCAACCTGCACGGAAGAGGAGGAGGTTAGCACGAAGCTAAGTGAGTGCAACTAACTACAGGTAATAGTATATAGGAACCGTCATACTAATCATGTCACAAAATCTAACACACAAACATCACCCAAGTGCCGTCTACAGAGACTCTGGCGGCTCGGCCAAACCATTAACCACCAGTTGATCGGACTGGGGCTTACCAGAAGTTCCTCCACCACCGTGTTGTATATATATAATCCACACGCGACAGACGCGTCATTCACACATATATACATCACGACTGTCTAGGCTACCACAGAGGAACCCAACCCGCATGTTGATCTCTCCTACCGAGGCTACCACACAATAGGGACGCACTGAACTCCAGCAGACAAGCATCAACTAATATGCAGTCATCACAACGTACTAACTAACGGTAACAGTAAGTATATCTAACAAGCATGACAATCATAATATAACATGCTACTCTATACTATATACTCCAGTTATTCCCACTCACTGATACCGTCATCACTCGGTAGTCTAATATCACCGAGTCTTCTCCTCATCTGTATCACCTGAAAACAATACTCACAAGTTAGTAAATCATATTTCAAATACTAACAATATCACAATCACAATGTGTATATATATACATACACACACACACACACACACACACACACACACATATATATATATATATATATATATATATATATATATATATATATATATATATATATATATACGTATATCCACACATACACACATATATACATACACATATACTCCATCACAACATTAAACCAAGTCATAACATCTTATAATCATCATTGGATAAGTCTACAACCTAATTCCATTCACTAACGTCATATAAGTGCATGCAAAACAGACATATACGCTAAAACCCCTTTTTCTGACCAAAATAAAATTTGATCTAGCTTCTCAAAAGTTTACCATTGTAAAGTACTCTTTATTACGATTCCAACGATATTTGATTCATCAAAAACGGAGTTACGGTTCAAAAGTTACGACTAAAACAAGTTTCAGAAAAAGCTGACCAGACACAACCGTACGGATGCACCTGCAACCGCCCAAAAACACCTGCAACCATACGGTTGCACCCTGCAACCGCATGGGTACTGTTCATCAGCACCGGGACGCTGTTGGACCAATTTTTACACCAAAACGAAGATTTTGAGCCGTTTTTGGTCAATTTAAAGACCACGAAACTTATCTAACATATATACATTGATTATCAAGCATCAAACAACATTAACAAACATTTCTTAGCAAGATTTATGCAAGATTTCAATAAAAACCTCAAGAACACACTTTTGTACAAATTCTTAGATTAATCTCATTTCAAGCATGTTATTGACCGATTGACAGTCCACAAAGCTCATATAACATACAAACAACATATATTGAGCATCTAACAAGCTTAACTAACATCAATTAGCAAGATTCAAGCATAAAATTCATAAAAAAAAAAAAAAAAACCCCATTTAGACCCAAAACTCAATTTCTATGATTTAAAGTACGAATTCAAGCAAACAAACTTGATTAGATGATCACAAGGATGCTAGAAATCAGTCACTAAAGCCTCTTGATTCAATTTATCACTTGGATTAGATTAGGGTTTGTGAAGGAGATAAGCAAGTACGGGTTTTATTTAGAACTTTCAAGAAAATGAGAGAAAAAGGCTGACTCCAAGCTTATATATTCGTGTTAAACACAATACCCCATCACACACGGGTATTCACCAGTTATCTGATATATTTCGTACGTAGTTTGGTGACCCAAACGAAGTCCAATTTAAATAAACAAACATGTTCTGTGACCCTTGTCACAAACTGGTCTTAACCAAATACACAAATAATTATAAACATATAATTATTAAAATCACTAATTAACATCATTCAAGGTTAATTTGGTCCTATTCACCTAGGCCCGATCTCAGGATGTGACAAATCTACCCCCTTAAAGAGATTCCGTCCTCGGAATCTGGTTAATCAAGGTCAACAAAGGTCATGGGTATTACAAACCACCACAACGGTTATAACTAGACCTGAGTCAAAACATGTCTTACGGTCATACGCCTTACAAAGCTCCGTCCATTCTCGTAGGTTAAAAGCTAACTTATCGGTCTAAAGTCAAACACACCATCCGCTAGTCTACTACCCAAGGGTCAAGACCCGCTATATGTCGATCTGCAAACTTACTTACTTACACTACACGATATCCGAATCGTTCCTCACATTCTGGTCTAGAAAACAGTCTTTACCACTGGCTAAAGAAATTTAATGCTGAAAATCAGCCGCTATCTAATAATAGAACAAGTCTAATTTCATCTGAATTCCAAACTTGATCTATCATCAATCTTACGAAATACCACTAAAATTCCATCCCAAGCCTAGGTTTTACACACTAACTCTCGAGTCGCTACTAATGACCCAATACATGATATCTGTCAATCATGATTTGAGGTTATCCTCGAGTCACCTTCATCGAATTTCCTAGATCAACTCAGTCTAAAACACTGAATAATGGCTATCATTTACCTTAGAACACACAAACTTGGCTAATTTCATCACTACAAAAAAGCCAAGTCAACTCGAATTACACTAAATTACCCAAACTCTGTAATTTAGTACCTGTTTCAATTTCGATAATTAAGAATTTCGTCCAATATTTACTCAACCGTATCGATATTTACCCAATAATTTATTGACTAAATCATGTTTCTGGTCAACTCAAACATGGTAGAAATGATTACCAACCCAATTTAAAATCAATTCAATCATTACATCACAATTCTTGAGTAAAGAATAACCGTCCTCACATTCCAGAAGTAATTATCCAAGTGTTAATTCCCTCAAGTAGCATCAATACACATGCCAACATTGCTAAAGTTACATCAAAAAGATTATCACTTGGTTATAATGTTATCAAAACCAACAAATTTAACCCCCTTAACCCAGAATTACATAAGGTCTAGGTACATCACCTACTAGAGTCACTAAATACCGCTATCGACTCACCACTTTATATCGATCAATTTCGTCTTACGGTTATTCCTAAATCATTTTCATCGAATTTTCAGTATTAATCAGGTTCGTGTCACAAGTCAAAAGCTAGCACTAACCTCTAAACACAAAGAAAAGTATCTAATTCTTCAAATAATTTAATGCTAGGTCAACACTGATCACAACAAAATAACCCGATATCTGTAGATAAATACCTAGTTCAAACTCATTATTTAATAGTTTCGTCATAAATCACTCATCTAGGTCGATACTTGCTCGAAATTCATCACTTAAAGCATGGCTTTATTCATATAATCATTAAAAGAAACACTTACAAATGCAATATTAAACCAACATTAATCATTCGAACATGGATTTCAAGTCAACGATATCCACTAACACAAGCAATAAACATCCATCTAACAATTAAGTCCGTCAAATGACATCAATACACATTTAACACCGCTAAAACTATCTCTGCATCATCTTTATTTTGCTTAGAACTTCATCAGAACTCAAAACTAAAGCTTATTCGATCATCAATAGCCTAAGTCCAGATTTTGTTCAACTAGCATTACTATGTCGAAAAAGTCAACTCTCGGTCAACAATCATCGAAAATTGCATTAATCGTCAAACAACATCCGATCTAACACTTGTTACATCTCTTCCGACTCTCAAAACTACTGTATGATTTACTACAATGTATTTCCGTTGGCCAGACGTAATACATCATTCTAAATCACACTTTTATTTCGAGTATTTTGGAACAAGATCTTGATCAAGTTCATCAATTCAACACAGTCTATTTTATCAAGTCACTGGTAGTTATAAATCTCCGCTATATCCCAAACCAATAGATTTTACAATCTAAGACTATCAAACCCGCAAAAAGCCTTGAAATTAAACACCTAACTCGGTTCTAGTTCGATCTTAATTCTACTAAGTCCTCTTTAGCAACTGTATTTTTAAATCTGATCTAACATCTAATAAACTATACCTACTTACATCATCTTATTTGCACATACTATTATCGTCTGTCTTCGACCTTACATTCAAATCTTCAAAAGACATAAATATTCACAACAGTCACTATCGAACTGCCAGATCAATGATTCTAACTTAACAATAATATGATCACTATTCTAATCACGTCTCCTGACCTAGTCAAGATTCATCATAATTCAGCTTGAACTGAATCCCTATTCCTGTTAAGGTCTTCTCTACTTCTAAGATAGTCACTAAACGAACATCTCCTATACTGACATCTAATGAGTCACATCAATTCACAAAAATCAATAACTTCTCAGGACAACTCTACAGGTCCTACCTAGCTAGTCAAATTCTGCAACAGTACTTCCAGGCTAATAATACTCCTCACATAACGACAAAACATAGTTTTCCTATCTTCAGTCAAATCTACATGTAAAGCTCCATTCAAACTTACTTACTAAAGGTCACCACCAACCCACATGTGTCTATGGTAGGAAAAGTGATTCCTCAAGGTCTTACTACGGTCACAATCATCTGAACCAAAAGTCAACATCATACGTGACACGTAAACCACCTACATATGACAGCAACAAACAGGGTCTGTGTCCTCTTATTAGAAGACAAGGAACCTACTACTCTATTCCAATCCTTACGGGCCACTACGTGTGTCCCGTCGATCCATGGAAAGGAATTACATTTCACCTAAGTCCAATGCAATAAGTCTCGTCATACTATGATATCATAGGGTCTGTCATCGTTCAGTCAGGGTCGACAAGCATGAAGACTACACTTCACATAGTTACACAATAGGGTTCGGGACTTTCACTAATCATCAAGGGGTCACTACCCTAATCAATCTTTATGGATCACTACTCGTGTCCCATCAGTCAACGGTAGGGAAAGGACTTCATATTCGCCTTGATTATTACTAACAAATCATTCACCTTAATTCTTCAGTCTAGGCCAACAGTAGTCTCACGTACAGTAAAACAGGTCCTATAACAAACAATTCACAGTAACATGACACCATATCACAAAGGTCATATCTATAAAGTCTCACAGAACATGGCAGTCAGTCTAAGGGAATAAAATCCCGATAGTGGCAGGGTAGCTCCAGACACAATCTTTGTAATTGGGTACGTCAACTGTCATCTACTTCTATCTTATAAGAATAATTAATTAATCGCAACTAGAAACACAAATCGTCACCGACTATCATTACAACAAACACAAAATTCGACAAAGGCAGGAACACAATCTACAGGTACAATAATAATAATAATTACAGTAATGTAACAAGAATGTACCTTTATGAATACGAAGACATCATCTATATCTATCAACACCTCGATCGCACCCGCACCCTTGACCCTCATCAACTTATGCAAATGAATCCTTATCCATGGAGCCACATCAACTAATACTCGTCAAGTCCTTCATCCAAATCGGCATCAAACACGTACACCAAAGTTCTGTCAGCATTGAGGGTCAACGGAGCACCAGTAGGGTAGAATCGATCTTCATACCTGTCTTATCACAATATCTTACACACAAAAGCTTAGTAGATAATCTGTTAGTTTTTGCCAACTAACTCTTCAATACCTACTTCATTCACTTAACCCACCCCCAAGATATGTTTGACTCGACACACAGTTTGGGAACATGTCACTTCTGTGTACATGCTGCCAAACCTACGCTCTGATACCAAGTTTTAACACCCCATATTTTTTTTAAATAGAGTGGAAGGCCAATTTACAGATTCATAATATAAACATGTATATATATATATATATATATACATATATATATATATATATATATATATATATATATATATATATATATATATATATATATATATATATATATATATATATATATATATATATATATATATATATATATATATATATAAATCCCAATAATAATAAACACGTTAATAAATAAATGACCGAGTATTATATTAAAACATTAATACATCTTTAATAGAAAAGACGCGACATCAGAGTTGTGACTCGTCAAACATATCTCCCAACAATCCGTCTCCCTGGAATCTAACAACTATGCAACAGTCAACCTGCAGGGAAGAGGAGGGGGTTAGCACAAAGCTAAGTGAGTGCAACTAACTACATGTAATAGTATACAGGAACCTTCATACTAATCATGTCACAAAATCTAACACACAAACATCACCCAAGTGCCATCTACAGAGACTCTGGCGGCTCGGCCAAACCATTAACCACCAGTTGATCGGACTGGGGCTTACCAGAAGTTCCTCCACCATCGTGTTGTATATATATAATCCACACGCGACAGATGCGTCATTCACACATATATACACCACGACTGTCTCGGCTACCACAGAAGAACCCAACCCGCAGGTTGATCTCTCCTACCGAAGCTACCACACAATAGGGACGCACTGGGCTCCAGCAGACAAGCATCAACTAACATGCAGTCATCACAACGTACTAACTAACGGTAACAGTAAGTATATCTAACAATCATGACAATCATAATATAACATGCTACTCTATACTATATACTCCAGTTAGTCCCACTCACCGATACAGTTATCACTCGGTAGTCTAATATCACCGAGTCTTCTCCTCATCTGTATCACCTGAAAACAATACTCACAAGTTAGTAAATCATATTCCAAATACTAACAATATCACAATCACAATGTGTATATATATACATACAGACACACACACGCACACATATATATATACGTATATCCACACATACACACATATATACACATATATACATACACATATACTCCATCACAACATTAAACCAAGTCATAACATCTTATAATCATCATTGGATAAGTCTACAACCTAATTCCATTCACTAACGTCATATAAGTGCGTGCAAAACAGACATATACGCTAAAACCCCTTTTTATGACCAAAATAAAGTTAGATCTAGCTTATCAAAAGTTTACCATTATAAAGTACTCTTCATTACAATTCCAACGATATTTAATTCATCAAAAACGGCGTTACGGTTCAAAAGTTACGACCAAAACAAGTTTCAGAAAAAGTTGACCAGACGCAACCGCACGGATGCACCTGCAACCGCACGGTTGCACCTGCAACCGTCCAAAAACACCTGCAACCATACGGTTGCACCCTGCAACCGCACGGGTGCTGTTCATCAGCACCAGGACGCTGTTTGGACCGATTTTTACACCAAAACGAAGATTTTGAGCCGTTTTTGGTCAATTTAAAGACCACGAAACTTATCTAACATATATACATTGATTATCAAGCATCAAACAACATTAACAAACATTTCTTAGCAAGATTTATGGAAGATTTCAATAAAAACCTCAAGAACACACTTTTTTTACAAATTCTTAGATTAATCTCATTTCAAGCATGATATTGATCGATTGACAGTCCACAAAGCTCATATAACATACAAACAACATATATTGAGCATCTAATAAGCTTAACTAACATCAATTAACAAGATTCAAGCATAAAATTCATAAAAAAACCCATTTAGACCCAAAACCCAATTTCTATGATTTAAAGTACGAATTCAAGCAAACAAACCTGATTAGATGATCACAAGGATGCTAGAAATCAGTCACTAAAGCCTCTTGATTCAATTTATCACTTGGATTAGATTAGAGTTTGTGAAGGAGATAAGCAAGTACGGGTTTTATTTAGAACTTTCAAGAAACTGAGAGAAAAAGGCTGACTCCAAGCTTATATATTAGTGTTAAACACAATACCCCATCACACATGGGTATTTACCAGTTATCTGATATCTTTCGTATGTAGTTTGGTGACTCAAACGAAGTCCAATTTAAATAAACAAACCTGTTCTGTGACCCTTGTCACAAACTTGTCTTAACCAAACACACAAATAATTATAAACATATAATTATTAAAATCACTAATTAACATCATACAATGTTAATGTAACACCCTGTTTTCCCCATATATGATTTATAGGTGTATCGTGTATGTACGATAGGTGTATGAAGGCTTCGGGACATGTTCGAGGGTTAAAGTCTTGTATATGAGAAAATGAGTCAGGTCATGTTGTATGTCGCGGCGCGACATAGGAGGCTGCGGCGCGGCAATTAACGGGAATCAGGATCAGGAGGCATGTAACAAGGGCACTAGACCACGGTTTATCTCGCGGCGCGGAGAAGGGTGTCGCGGCGCGGCATTCAGCTGATTTCAATTCCAAGAAGCATGTTAAGGAAACCACCAGAATACGTTATAGGCTGCGGCGTGGCAATCTGGGTGGACTGGTACCAGTTTTGTGATTTTAAAAGATGTTCAAGGGCATTTTGGTCATTTCACATTTGAGCCAGATTTGAGATCTTAATCTCATCCATCCATTTCATTTCCTTTTTATCTTTTTCCTTTTCTTCTTCATTTTCTCTCAAAAACTCAAACACCCCAATTGATTCAAAGGAATTTTTGGAAAGAAAGAAGCGGGTTTTGATCAAAAGCGTAAGAGACAAGTTTATTCTCCTCGTTCTTAGCTACAAGGTGATACTAGCGGTAAGCTTTAACTCCGAATTTCATTTTCGTGTTCATCATTCAAATTTGGGGCTTTTAGCTTGTATGTTCATAGATGGAACCCACTTAGTTGTTAATTGAAGACTAACACCAAGATTCGGGTTTATTGTTGATGTTGGCGGGTTTTGGGTTTGGTGAGCAAGTGTAAGCTTGTAAGGCTTGCAAATGGGTGTAATCACTAGTATTTAGTGATTATTGGTGTATTGGAGACCATTAGGGTTCATATGGGTGACTAATTTTGAAATGGGTCAAAATTAGGGTTTAAGTGTCATTTTGGGCAAGGTAGGTGTTTAACACCTATAATTGGGTTTAATCGGTGTATTAGGACCATTGTCACTATTGTTAGTGATTATTGGTTAGTTTGGGTGCGGTTTGAGCTTGGAAGTGCAATTGGGTCGAAATTGCACTAGTTGTCGACTTGGGTTGGTTTGTAAATCCACCCTAATTGTGTTGTTTGTTATGTGATAATGGAATAGGTACATTTCATTGGCGAGTTTCGGATTGTTCGGTTGCATTCATCAAGGCGACAAGGTGAGTGTAAATTTACTATGCACATGTGTATGTGTAAAATGGGTGCGTGTGTGTAGGGTGACCCTTGTTCGGGTTTACTCTATGTTCGTGTGGGAGAATGGAACTCGTGCTTTGGGTCCATGTGATACGCTTATGCGTTGTGGGTTTTTACCCTTGGTGTTGTGAATTGGCTAGCGTTTTGGATAACCCTTTCGGCGGTGGGTTGCTAGCATTTGTTGTTGAGGACATGAATCTCGGTTAGTGCGGATTCATGATTACTCGGGTTGTTTCGGTCATCTTGGTGATGAGGTGGTGAATTTCGGGTTGTGCGAATTCACTAAGGCTCGGGTAGTTCGGCCAACCTTGGTTGTAGAAGTGGTGAAGGAAGTGAATCTCGGGTAGTACGAATTCACTAAGGCTAGGGTAGTTCGGCCGACCTTCAAGTGGTTTGGGTTAAGGGGTTAACCTTATCATTATTGTTGATTATATTTGTTATATATGCGTATATACCTATTGTTGTGTTGTAGCTAATCTTGTGATGTTAGCTTGGCGGTTACGTAGCGTGTAGCTACTTGTGTATTGTGCTCTTTTGTAGTTGTTTACCATGCGGTTACGGTATGTGTTATTTTGATGCTTGGTGATGCGTAGCCATTTTATGCATATGTATGTGTATAGTATCTTTACATTCACTAAGCATTAGCTTACCCTCTCGTTGTTGACATTTTTATAGATTTGCATGGAGGCGGTGGCTCGGGTAAGCGTGAGGACTAGTGGACTCGGGTAGGTTACTTTAGAAGATGTACTTTTGGATCGATTAGGATTGGGTAGCGTATCCCCAATCACCATGCTCAGTTTTGTTGGACATTAAAATATTCGGGTCGTGTTTACCCGTTCGGATATTTAAACTAAGTATTAAATGTTTTAAAGCTCATATAACTTATTGTTGTGTTAAAGATGTTTTTGGAAACATAAATGGGACCTAAATATTAATGTATTAAAGAAAAGAATTTACGGGCCGGTTTAAATACGGTTTGGGTTGTTTCAAGTGGTATCAGAGCATGGTCTAAGGGATTTATGCGACTTGAGATAGGTGCCTAGACTTAGACTTTTGTGTGTGCTTATTTGTTACGGGACTTGTAGGTGAACGGGTCGAAATGAGTTATAGTTAGTGTCTTGTTTGTAGGTGGACTAACTTTTATATTAGTAATGCGGATATTATTAATATATTATTGTGTGGTGATAATAATTCTCGTGTGTGTTTATATCGCGTAGAATTTTGTTTGTGTTTGTTTATACCATCAAGCGAGGCGGTCGTTGTACTAACGAGTTGATACGGCGTGTGTGCGTAATAGGGACTTGCAAACCTTATTACCGGTGCAAATCGTGTCTAGCAAGTTATGTACGACGAGTGTTTAGCAAGATGGGGGCGGTATTGTGTGTGTGTTTTATACGTTCGTGATCTAATCGCTTTTGCATTCTTTAGAATGGCACCGGGAAACGGGATCGAGATGAACGATCTGGAGTTTAATACTAGAGTTGCGGCCGCCGTTGCAGAGCAAATGAGTGCGTTGGAAGAAAGAATGGATAGGAGGTATTCCGGATTTCGGAGTAGTAGTGAAATGGAGCGTTGTCTTAAGAGCTTCATGAGAACTAAACCTCCGATGTATGATGGGAAACCGGATCGTTTGGTAAGCACAACTTGGATCTCGAATGTCGAAGGGTGTTTTCGCACGATTGAATGCCCTCCCGAGAAGAGGACAAGACTCGCAACTAGCTTGTTGCGGGGAAGGGCAAAGGATTGGTTGGATGGTAAGATTGATCTTGTCGGTGGTGAACCGTTTATGGCGTTATCGTGGGACGAGTTTAAGAAGGAATTCTTCGAGGAGTTCCGGACTTCAGCCGATTTGTCAGAAATGCGTAATGAGTTGCGAAATTTGCAACAAGGATCGATGGACTTGAATACTCTAAAGACGACCTTTATGTCGAAGGCTCGTTTTTGCCCGGAGTATATTGGGAATGATCGGATGTTGATGGAAGATTTCTATCGGACTTTGAATGATGAGTTGCAGGGCAAAATTAGCGTTGGCTAAGTGAACTCGTTTGCGGAGTTATTCAACATGGCTAGGGGTTTCGAATCATATTCGCGGTCGAAGGCTTGGGAGCTTTCAAGTAAGAGAAGGGTTGATTCGTATGGTGCTCCAAGTAAGAAAACTAAGGGTGCGAGTATGGCCAATGTGGAGAATGGTTCGACGAGTTCTCGTGCGCCTAGATGTTTCAATTGTGGTGTTAGGGGCCACAAGTTATGGAAATGCACAATGCCGAGAAGTGATGACGGAATGTGCTACTATTGTCATAAAGAGGGACATCTCAAGCCGGATTGTCCCGAGTTGGCGGCGGCGAATGCCGCAAGGAGACGTTGAGGTACGTTTCGTTTTAATAAATATGTTCTTTGAATATTTATTTATGTGCTTATGCGTCGGGTTTGTTAAATGCATTGTGTTGTGCATGATATTGTTATGGGTGACGTTCCTAATGGAAGTACCCTATTGTGACGTTTTGATTGGCGGGCGAAGGGCGTAAGACTTGGTGCAACCAAGCATTCATTAGTATTTGAGAAATGTTTCTACCAAGCCATGCGTATGGGCTTTGGTGTTCGGATGTTAGAGCGTGTCCACTCTCGTGTTGAAGTAGATGGACCATGAGGTTCGTCGGGTGAATGAAACCCTTGAGATCGAGTGTTTTGAATCTCGATGTATGATTGGTGAAGGAGTCTACGTGACGCAACAATAGGTGCCTTTTATACCTACTAGCGTGATGTTCGACTCCGATGGCGCTGTGGTTACATTGTACTTAGGGTACCGGAGAGAATCCCTTAGGTACATAAGTGACTAGGTGGAAATTCGACAAACTATAGCGATTGGATAATTGCGAGAGTGAAGTTTGTGTACTTGTGGTGAACTCTTCTTTCGAAGTGTTTAAGGATTTGTTAAAATCCTTCGTGTGCTCATGGTTAGAGCAAGATGTGGTGATGGGTCATGTGAACCCAATTGTTAGTAAAGTCTACCTTTGGTAGCATTGTACGAGTGTACAAGATGCGGTTATGGAACGTAATTTCCAAGTAGGGGAGTTACACTCCCGCACAAGGAGGTTTTAGTGTGAGATTTCGGATGACGCTTTTAGTAGATCCGAAATTTGTGTCGGGACCTAGATTTGGTCGATTTGTGGTAGAGTACAATTTCGGTTAAAATTGTACTTATGATTTTGGACTTAAATTATCACTGAGGTGATAATGTGGTGAATCTCGTTGAGAGATAATGGGCGTATTTGATGAGCAAGGTGAAATCCCTTGGTTAGGGATGTGCGTGTCGGATTCTCTTTTAGAGAATTATTGTTTTGTGCCTATGTGCGATATAGGTGGTTCTGCTCGATTGTGGTAGCGATGTTCGCATGCGCGTATGATTCGTGTGTGGAAATTCCAGGCAGTGTGGAATGGTTATCAGTATGCATATATACTTTTGGTTGTGGTGAATGGTTAGTGTGATCCGTTAGATTCACTATAGTGTGGCAGTGCGCGATGTTGCACTACTCGTTGTTGAGGCCAAAAGAGCGTGTGTGACGAGTGGTTTATTCGCGGTGTTTAAGATACCACTCATTGGTTTGATTGACATGTGGTATCGTCGCGGTGTTCAAGACACCACATTGTCATGGGGGTGAGTTAGTCGCGGTGTTTAAGACATCACCCGGGGAATTAGTGTACGCGGTGTTAAGTATACTAATGGATATTTGTGATGGGAGTAGTGTTATATCGGCATGGTATAACATTATCGGGAAATGCGAGTACCATTCCTTGTGTGTGGTTGGGACGTGAATATCGGGTTGTTCGTATTCACAATGTTTCGGATTGTACGATTGTCCCTGTTGGTTGTACTCATAGTTTGAGGTAGTGAATGTCGGGTAGTTCGGATTCACTAAGGCTCGGGTTGTACGGCCATCCTCGGTTATACTATGGGGTGGAGGTAGTGAATAACGGTTTGCGCGTATTCACGCTGACTCGGGTTGTGCGATCATTTTGTTGTGGAATTATGGATTGGGTTGGTGAATTTCGGGTTGTTGCGAATTCACTAAGGTTCGGGTTGTTTCGACCATCCTCCATATGTGTTTAGGCTCGGGTTGTTTCGGCCATGTTGGATGTGTGAAGTATTGGTTGTTTTATACGCCAATGGTGGGGTCGTGAGGACCATATTGTTGTGTGATCTATTGGTTGTTTTATACACCAATGGTGGGGTCGTAAGGACCATATTGTTGTGTGATCTATTGGTTGTTTTATACTACAATGGTGGGGTCGTAAGGACCATTTTGATGTGAATAGTGATGCAATAGTCGTATTTTTCTCACATGTTTGCGGTAGTTGCGTATCAGACGTGTTTGCGCACTACAAGGGATGTTAAGCGGTAAGTGTTATCCGTTAGATTTCACTTTTATTTGGTCTTCATCGATTAGATGGTTGACTTCAGTTTGGGACGTGGTTACTTTTAGCATTGTACTTGGTATGGTACGCTAAAGGGTTGATATCTCGGTACGAGATTGGTGGAGTTTTTCCCGATATGAGGGATTGAGCAAGTTTTAGTGCTCGGATTTGTGGACTTGATAAATCGCGAATGACGATTTAGTTGTTAGGGGTAACTCTATGAGAAGAATTGCCTAGAGGAGTTGGAAGGATACGTGGCGATTTCGCGTATTCTAAGTGATCGTTATAAGACTTCGGATGATTTGTGTGTATTGTACGTCTCGGAATGCGTGCAAGTGTGTATTTTAGTTAATGGATAAACCTTCGGTTAATGAGTGATGTGTTAGAAGTCGGACAGAAATGTTTGTTTGAGAACCATAGCATGTAGGTTCGGATTGGTTAGGTGATTAGGATCACGAGGACGTGATCGAATCTAAGTGGGGGAGAGTTGTAACACCCCGTTTTCCCCATATATGATTTATAGGTGTATCGTGTATGTACGATAGGTGTATGAAGGCTTCGGGACATGTTCGAGGGTTAAAGTCTTGTATATGAGAAAATGAGTCAGGTCATGTTGTATGTCGCGGCGCGACATAGGAGGCCGCGACGCGGCAATTAACTGGAATCAGGATCAGGAGGCATGTAAACAAGGGCACCAGACCACGGGTTATCTCGCGGCGTGGAGAAGGGTGCCGCGGCGCGGCATTCAGCTGATTTCAATTCCAGGAAGCATGTTAAGGAAACCACCCGAATACGTTATAGGTCGCGGCGCGATGATTGAGGTCGCGGCGCAGCAATCTGGGCGGACTGGTACCAGTTTTGTGATTTTAAAGGACGTTCAAGGGCATTTTGGTCATTTCGCGTTTGAGCCAGATTTGAGATCTTAATCTCATCCATCCATTTCATTTCCTTTTTATCTTTTTCCTTTTCTTCTTCATTTTCTCTCAAAAACTCAAGCACCCCAATTGATTCAAAGGAATTTTTGGAAAGGAAGAAGCGGGTTTTGATCTAAAGCGTAAGAGACAAGTTTGTTCTCCTCGTTCTTAGAAACAAGGTGATACTAGCGGTAAGCTCTAACTCCGAATTTCATTTTCGTGTTCATCATTCAAATTTGGGGCTTTTGGCTTGTATGTTCATAGATGGAACCCACTTAGTTGTTAATTGAAGACTAACACCAAGATTCGGGTTTATTGTTGATGTGGGCGGGTTTTGGGTTTGGTGAGCAAGTGTAAGCTTGTAAGGCTTGCAAATGGGTGTAATCACTAGTATTTAGTGATTATTGATGTATTGGAGACCATTAGGGTTCATGTGGGTGACTAATTTTGAAATGGGTCAAAATTAGGGTTTAAGTGTCATTTTGGGCAAGGTAGGTGTTTAACACCTATAATTGGGTTTAATCGGTGTATTAGGACCATTGTCACTATTGTTAGTGATTATTGGTTAGTTTGGGCGATTTGAGCTTGGAAGTGCAATTGGGTCGAAATTGCACTAGTTGTCGATTTGGGTTGGTTTGTAAATCCACCCTAATTGTGTTGTTTGTTATGTGATAATGGAATAGGTACATTCCATTGGCAAGTTGCGGATTATTCGGTTGCATTCATCAAGGCGACAAGGTGAGTGTAAATTTACTATGCACATGTGTATGTGTAAAATGGGTGCGTGTTTGTAGGGTGACCCTTGTTCGGGTTTACTCTATGTTCGTGTGGGAGAATGGACATTGTGCTTCGGGTCCATGTGATACGCTTATGCGTTGTGGGTTTTTACCATTGGTGTTGTGAATTTGCTAGCTTTTTGGATAACCCTTTCGGCGGTGGGTTGCTAGCATTTGTTGTTGAGGACATGAATCTCGGTTAGTGCAGATTCATGATGACTCGGGTTGTTTCGGTCATGTTGGTGATGAGGTGGTGAAGTTCGGGTTGTGAGAATTCACTAAGGCTCGGGTAGTTTGGCCAACCTCGGTTGTAGAAGCGGTGAAGGAAGTGAATCTCGGGTAGTGCGAATTCACTAAGGCTCGGATAGTTCGGCCGACCTTCAAGTGGTTTGGGTTAAGGGGTTAACCTTATCATTATTGTTGATTATATTTGTTATATACGCGTATATACCTATTGTTGTGTTGTAGCTAATCTTGTGATGTTAGCTTGGCGGTTACGTAGCGTGTAGCTACTTGTGTATTGTGCTCTTTTGTAGTTGTTTACCATGCGGTTACGGTATGTGTTATTTTGATGCTTGGTGATGCGTAGCCATTTTATGCATATGTATGTGTATAGTATCTTTACATTCACTAAGCATTAGCTTACCCTCTCGTTGTTGACATTTTTATAGATTTGCATGGAGGCGGTGGCTCGGGTAAGCGTGAGGACTAGTGGACTCACGTAGGTTGCTTTAGAAGATGTACTTTTGGATCGATTAGGATTGGGTAGCGTATCCCCAATCACCATGCTCGGTTTTGTTGGACATTAAAATAGTTGGGTCGTGTTTACCCGTTCGGATATTTAAACTAAATTTTAAATGTTTTAAAGCTCATATAACTTATTGTTGTGTTAAAGATGTTTTTGGAAACATAAATGGGACCTAAATATTAATGTATTAAAGAAAAGAATTTACGGGCCGGTTTAAATACGGTTTGGGTTGTTTCAGTTAATTTGGTCCCATTCACCTAGGCCCGATCTCAGGATGTCACACATATGTAACGTTGTTAGTCTTGTAAAGAGAACCTATATTTGAATAATAACAAGATTGAGGAGTGAGCGTTACGCGGCTTTAATTATTGTTTGCTGTTTTATAAAGATAGCGATTGTCAAAGCATGAGATAGTGCACAATTTACCGTTATAGGCATTCATTAAAAATGCCAAACATGTGCGAAACTATTAGACGGTGTCAAAGTTACCATAATGTACATTGTAAACTATCCAAGAACTTAAAGGTTAGAAGCATCTAATGTTTAAGTAGCAAAGGACATACACATTAGCTTCATACATATATCAAAAGACGTTAGCTATTCTCCCTCACCCAAACAGCCTAATCATATAATATGGTTAAAGTCGTGAGCATCATCCCATGCAACGATAAACCTTTGTTCGGACCATTCGAATATAATCCAGATTTTGTCTCCTGGATTATAGACATTTAAACGGACAAACTTTGTCCATCCAGATGAAACAAATAAGTTTGGTTTTTTCTTGTCTTCTTCTTCCAAGAGCCCCCAGATGTGTGTTCTGTCAAAAGCATCAATACATTCATAAGCTTCACCACCGTTTAGTTCTGGCTGTTGAGCCAATTCTTGTGGCAGTCGCTGAAGCAAATTGTTAAAATTATTAGTCAAAAAACTTTCAGGATTTTTCTATAACACATAAAATAAGACTGAAGAATGCTTAATTTATGTTCCTCCAAGTATAGTTTGTACGAAAATAGAAATAACTTACCCATACATGGCCCCTCGGTACGTACATGAAAACGTAAATGTCTCCATCAGCAGTTTCGAAAGCCATGCTGCCTTGTTAATTCATGTAAATTAGACAAAAAATGCTTAACACATAATATATTAAATAAGGTGGAATGCTGCAACAAATGTCATATAGTGGTTCATATCCCAACTTGAAACAATAAGATTATATAGATACACAATTATCAGTAAAACTAAAGAAGCACACAATATGAGTATCCAAAAGGGAAGTCATTTTTTATGGTAAATAAGTCAGGAATGAAGGTCTGCTTTGCATCGGCTCCATCTGTGGCTTGCAGATGGTTAACCAAAAGGACCTTATTTTGGCCAATTGTTCTATCAAAATAATTTAATAGTGACGCATAATTTTACTTTTAAGCCAATGGGGCTTTGCCTCATTGGTCACCATGTTAACATGGTGTTCGAGGAGACCAGGGTTCGAGTCTCGGGGGGGGGGATTTTCGTGAATTAACTTCGTGAGCTAACCACTAACATTGCCTTTCAAAAAAAAAAAAAAAAAAAAAAAAAAAAAAAAATAATTTTACTTTTAAAAAACATTGTATCCCTAATTTGACTTGGATAACAGATGTTAATGCACCATAACCATTTATCCAGATAGGCCAACAAATGTTACACAGATAATATATTAAGCAAACTGGATTCTTGCAACAATTTCATATAGCATTGAATCGAAACTTTGATACCAACAGGGAAGTAATGTCATGTTAGATCATCGACAGGTGAAATAAAGAATAAAACAAACATTAAAGTTGAACTGCCTCCCAAAATCAAAGCTAAAGCAGAGTAGTTGGTAAAAACATGGTTACTAAATACAATAATATTAGGGAGGATAAATAAAATAAATTTCACTATTCCACATGTACATTTTTTTTTTTGATTTTTTTTCTATTGGTAATATAAACAACACACACATATTGTATCTTTTGTTAATTTAATTCAATCAAGCAAATACATTCTCAACAACATTTAAGCAAAGCAGTAACAACAATGTGCTAAAGAATTCCTAAATAGCAAAATATACTCTAAAAAACACAATTCATAAGCAAATACACTCTCAACAACATTTAAGCAAAGCAGTAACAATAACGTGCTAAAGAATCCCTAAATAGCAAAATGTACTTTAAAAAACACAATTCATACCTGAAACATCAAAGACCGCGGACAAAGTATAAATTGGTACGACTGGCTGTTTACTGGATTCATGAGATAACTGCACAGGCGTCCCACAGTTAACAACAGCTGAGGAGATCCAATCACAAAAACAACATTTAGAAACAGCGTTAGAAAAAATTTAAAAAAAAACCATTTGCGTAGGTAACATAGACATGATGATCACCTGTGACTGCAGCAGCGACAAGATTAAATTTTCGCAAATAAGCCCTCTTCGTAGTTAGTTTAGGTGAAACACCCTGTGTTTCGGAAGCATCAATACCGCTTTGGTCATCTTTCTTCCTTTTTCTCGACCGTTTCATTAGAACAATTAACAAACCAATTGTGTATCGCCTAACACAATAAAAAATGCCAAAAAAAAAATAATGAACGCTGTAACGATGAAACAACAAATTAACACAACACAACACATAGCATCGCGAAAAAAAGCCAGCAATAACGAACGAATAACATATTCCAAAAAAAAAACACGCACCTTTAACACCGAAGAAAACGAAGCGTTATAAACACCTAAAATTCCTGGTAAAAAATAGAATACAATTGTAGGAAAGGAACCACTATTCAATGTAAAATATGAATCGATGTAAAATTTTACAAAAAACATACCTGGGACACTGATGACCTGCAATTCTCGAAGGCTTCAATAACAATAATATAATCGGGTAAAAAATAACATTCAATTTTCAGCAATTAAAATAAATCCAATATAAAAATGGTTACCTTTGTGGAAGAAACCGAGAGCAAAGAAATTCTGTAAAACTGATTAGAGATGTGGTGAGGTAATGTATAGAAGAAGAAAGACACATTCGATATGCTTTGATGTCTCCAGAGGGATGGTCGACCATGACTTCCGTTTCAAGAGTATGGTGTCAAGTACAGGATTTGTACCGGCAGTTGAATTATTGTGGTTCACTTGACCGAAATTTGTACCGGCATCCTGTTGGGCCAAGCATACAGTTGTTGGGCCAGCACTCCTGTAAGCCCATTTGAACACCTTAGCCCTTTTAAAGGGTTAACTGCTGGAAACCAGCCCACATAGGCGTAAATAATAATAAAAAAATACATTAAACCTATTATAAATCAAAAGGAAAAAAAATGAGGGGACAAAAATCGTGAATAGTGCTTTTTCAACCAATGGGGAGAAGGCAATTTGACCACCAAATAGAAGATGTATAATATAATAATCATAATAATAATAATAATAATAATAACAACAACAACAACAACGATAATAATAACAACAACAACAACGATAATAATAATAATAATAATAATAATAATAATAATAATAATAATAATAATAATAATAATAATAATAATAATAATAATAATAATAATAATAATAATAATAATAATAATAATAATAATAATAATAATAATAATAATAAAGAAGTTTATTAAAGATATGAATATGTGTTTTTTATTAATATTTATTAGTAATAACAAATGTCTCTTCAACTTTTTTTAAAAATAAAATACACTTATTATACGAAGGTTATACAATATGCTTCAAAGTTTGTACAGATGTTCATGAGGTATTTTGTAAAAGATTGTACAATTTATTTTATAGATTTTACATATATTCATGAGAGTGTTAATCATAAGGTCGCACATAATCCTTCAAATATTGAACATATGGTCATGTGGTGAGTTACCATAAGGTTGTACATAATGCTTCAAATATTGTACATATGATCATGGGGTTACCATAAGGTTGTACATAATGTTTCTCATATTGTACATTTCTTAACATATTTTAATTTTATTAAATATAATTAATTACTTTTTTGACATCATCATGGATGTCTTAGATAGTTAGAAATTTTATTTTTTTTGTTATTTATAAAAGTTTAAAAAATATTTTTTTAATGACATCATCATGATCCTCTTTTAATAGATAGTGGAATGTAAAGTAGTAAACATTCTCTTCGTTTCACAGTGTTATAAAAAAAGTGGACTTGGTTTCATTTTACTTTTCATTCTTCCTAGTTCCTACCCATATATTGTCAAATATTTCTTTTGTATATGCTACAAATTAATAGTTACTTTCATATAAATACATGAAAATATAATGAGTTAATGTTCTTTTATGCCTTTAATGTATTTATATAAGACAAAAAAAGATAAGCAGGGAATAAACGGTAATATTGTAAAATTAACAAAAAGTATAATGTAATAATGACTTCTCTTAAACTTAAACTGTGTGTTTTTGTCTTGTGACAATTAATTTGAGATGGCGAGTGTGATGCCCCGTACAAAACCATCATGTACGAATCGTCAACAACAGGTCCATTACACGGTATAATACTACATGCTATTTTAAAACGAGTTTTGCATTCATGAAAAGATAACTTCAAATGTTTTACAAAAGATAACGTGACACAAAGATCGTTACAAAGCCATTATTCAAAATAACATAAGTTGTGAATGCAAAATAAAAGTTCCATGATTAAGACATCTCTAAGTAATGCAGTGGAAGTCTGACACAGCGAGTCTGTAACAGCAAGTCTATAACACCAAGACAGCAAGTCTAACAACGGAAGCAACAACGTCTAAGCACCTGAGAAATACACGCTTAAAAGGTCAACACGAATGTTGGTGGGCTATAGTTTGTTTGTAATCAGTAATGTAATGTAGACCATGAGATTTCGTATTCAAAATAGTATGAAAAGTTTATGCTTATCCGTGGGCACTCGGTAGCTAACTTAACGTAATATTACCCCCTAAAAGTACACTTGGCGAGTGCGTATGCTTACGAAGTATTAAACACCCGTTGAATGCTAGCGCAACTAGCCCGAGTGGGGATGTCAAACCCTATGGATCCATATCTAAGATTCGCGTTCATCGGTTCATAAACCAATGACTAAACGTTACCTAGCTAAGGGGAATCTTTGTGCCGTTATATCACCCACACATTCATAAAGTTTAAGTACTCGTGTCTAGTATGTAAAACATAAAAAGCACATGTATTCTCAGTCCCAAAAATAGTTAAAGTAAAAAGGGAAGCTATAACTCACAGTGAATAAGCAGTAAAAGTTGATATGAAAAGTATGCAAGTAGTAAGTCGGTCCGAAAGGTCGTCAACCTAAGTCAAAGGTCACTAAGTCAGTATATTGTCCCCAAAAGTTTAAAAGTGAATAAATTAAGTCTTAAGTATCATCATCATCATTCGTAAAAGCTAAAGTAAGTTTTCAACAAGAATAGTGATCGAAACAAAAGGCTGACTTCGGACAGCTGCTACGACCTCTATACAAACCGAAAAGACGCGTGGTCAGTGTCCAAGGCTTCGTATGTGAGTCCTCTAACTGCTGTACAATTTTTAGATCCTACTCGAAGTCGTTTGACCGTGGCGACGGTTCATGCGCGAGTAGGTCAGAATTTTCAGCACGTCGTTACAAAGGCGTAGTGATTTTCGGAAGGCTATAAATCCTAAACCGTATATCGGATTTAGGCGAGTCCTAAACTAAAAGTCATCTAATCGAAACGAACTATCTGAAAATAAATTTTCCAGAAGTCCCAGGTGTCTGATCAGACCCCAAAAAACAGTAAACATGTGATCCGGTGGGTTTCTTGGTGCTTGATGCTCATCACGGTTCTCATCCTTGATGCGTGTAAGCTTCAAGTGTACAACTCTTTGATGTTTTAGCATCACCTTGACCAAGTTTCAACCATCAACACACAATGTCAAGAATAAGCAAGAATACAACTCACTTAAGAGTTTTAGAAGGATGATGAACCAAGGTTACATCATGTTCTTAGTCATAACAAAAATACAAGTTCTATCTACAACTAAAGCTACAAACTTTCATTCAATCAAACAAGTAACAACATAAACTTGATCAAACAAAGTAATGGAACCCTAAGCTAGAGAGCTTGGATCCTTTTATCAAAAGTTATGAGATTTCAAAGCTAGAAAGCTTGAATCTTTTATGTTCTTGAAGATCTTCAAAGCAAAAGTCTAGATCTTCAAGTTTCATGAAGATTATAAACACAAGTTTTGATCTTTTAACAAAATAAAAGAGATCATAAGTTAGAAAATTTAGATCCCACAAAAGTAATGAAGATTCAAAGCTAGAAAGCTAGAATCTTGAATGTTCTTGAAGATCTTTAAAGCATGAAGCTAGATCTTCAAGTTTCATGAAGATCAAAAACACAAGTTTTGATCTTTTAACAAAATAAAAGAGATCATAAGTTAGAAAATTTAGATCCAACAAAAGTAATGAAGATTCAAATCTAGAAAGCTTAAATCTTGAATGTTCTTGAAGATCTTTAAAGCATGAAGCTAGATCTTCAAGTTTCATGAAGATCATAAACACAAGTTTTGATCTTTTAACAAAAATAAAGTGATCTTAAGCTATAAAGCTTAGATCCATCAAAGTAATGAATATTCAAAGCTAGAAAGCTTGAATCTTTAATGTTCTTGAAGGATTCAAATCAAAGTTTGAATCTACAAGATATAACAAGATCAAAAAGCTAACAAGCTTGATCTTATAAGGATGATGATGATGTCGTGATTTAGAGAAGAAGAAGAAGAAGAAGAAGAAGAAGAAGAAGAAGAAGAAGAAGAAGAAGAAGAAGAAGAAGAAGAAGAAGAAGAAGAAGAAGAAGAAGAAGAAGAAGAAGAAGAAGAAGAAGAAGAAGAAAATTTAAAACTTATAATTTTTAGAGTGAGAAAGACTAGAGAGAAAATTAGAGAGTAAGTGTGTAGTGACCCGAACTTTTCCATGTTTATATATATTAATTGAGATTGATATTTACATGATTAAATGTTTCCAACATGTTAAACAATCAAACTTGTTAAGACTTGATTAATTGAAATATGTTTCATATAGACAATTGACCACCCAAGTTGACCGGTGATTCACGAACGTTAAAACTTGTAAAAACTATATGATGACATATATATGGATATATATATAGTTAACATGATACTATGATAAGTAAACATATCATTAAGTATATTAACAATGAATTACATATGTAAAAACAAGACTACTAACTTAATGATTTTTAAACGAGACATATATGTAACGATTATCGTTGTAAAGACATTTAATGTATATATATCATATTAAGAGATATTCATACATGATAATATCATGATAATATAATAATTTAAAATCTCATTTGATATTATAAACATTGGGTTAACAACATTTAACAAGATCGTTAACCTAAAGGTTTCAAAACAACACTTACATGTAACGACTAACGATGACTTAACGACTCAGTTAAAATGTATATACATGTAGTGTTTTAATATGTATTTATACACTTTTGAAAGACTTAAATACACTTATCAAAATACTTCTACTTAACAAAAATGCTTACAATTACATCCTCGTTCAGTTTCATCAACAATTCTACTCGTATGCACCCGTATTCGTACTCGTACAATACACAGCTTTTAGATGTATGTACTATTGGTATATACACTCCAATGATCAGCTCTTAGCAGCCCATGTGAGTCACCTAACACATATAGGAACCATCATTTGGCAACTAGCATGAAATATCTCATAAAATTACAAAAATATGAGTAATCATTCATGACTTATTTACATGAAAACAAAATTACATATCCTTTATATCTAATCCATACACCAACGACCAAAAACACCTACAAACACTTTCATTCTTCAATTTTATTCATCTAATTGATCTCTCTCAAGTTCTATCTTCAAGTTCTAAGTGTTCTTCATAAATTCTACAAGTTCTAGTTACATAAAATCAAGAATACTTTCAAGTTTGCTAGCTCACTTCCAATCTTGTAAGGTGATCATCCAACCTCAAGAAATCTTTGTTTCTTACAGTAGGTTATCATTCTAATACAAGGTAATAATCATATTCAAACTTTGGTTCAATTTCTATAACTATAACAATCTTATTTCAAGTGATGATCTTACTTGAACTTGTTTTCGTGTCATGATTCTGCTTCAAGAACTTCGAGCCATCCAAGGATCCGTTGAAGCTAGATCCATTTTTCTCTTTTCCAGTAGGTTTATCCAAGGAACTTAAGGTAGTAATGATGTTCATAACATCATTCGATTCATACATATAAAGCTATCTTATTCGAAGGTTTAAACTTGTAATCACTAGAACATAGTTTAGTTAATTCTAAACTTGTTCGCAAACAAAAGTTAATCCTTCTAACTTGACTTTTAAAATCAACTAAACACATGTTATATATCTATATGATATGCTAACTTAATGATTTAAAACCTGGAAACACGAAAAACACCGTAAAACCGGATTTCCGCCGTCGTAGAAACACCGCGGGCTGTTTTGGGTTAGTTAATTAAAAACTATGATAAACTTTGATTTAAAAGTTTTTATTCTGAGAAAATGATTTTTATTATGAACATGAAATTATATCCAAAAATTATGGTTAAACTCAAAGTGGAAGTATGTTTTCTAAAATGGTCATCTAGACGTCGTTCTTTCGACTGAAATGACTACCTTTACAAAAACGACTTGTAACTTATTTTTCCGACTATAAACCTATACTTTTTTCTATTTATATTCATAAAATAGAGTTCAATATGAAACCATAGCAATTTGATTCACTCAAAACGGATTTAAAATGAAGAAGTTATGGGTAAAACAAGATTGGATAATTTTTCTCATTTTAGCTACGTGAAAATTAGTAACAAATCTATTCCAACCATAACTTAATCAACTTGTATTGTATATTATGTAATCTTGAGATACCATAGACACGTATACAATGTTTCAACCTATCATGTCGACACATCTATATATTTCGGAACAACCATAGACACTCTATATGTGAATGTTGGAGTTAGCTATGCAGGGTTGAGGTTGATTCCAAAATATATATAGTTTGAGTTGTGATCAATACTGAGATACGTATACACTGGGTCATGGATTGATTCAAGATAATATTTATCGATTTATTTCTGTACATCTAACTGTGGACAACTAGTTGTAGGTTACTAACGAGGACAGCTGACTTAATAAACTTAAAACATCAAAATATATTAAAAGTGTTATAAATATATTTTGAACATACTTTGATATATATGTATATATTGTTATAGGTTCGTGAATCAACCAGTGGCCAAGTCTTACTTCCCGACGAAGTAAAAATCTGTGAAAGTGAGTTATAGTCCCACTTTTAAAATCTAATATTTTTTGGGATGAGAATACATGCAGGTTTTATAAATAATTTACAAAATAGACACAAGTATGTGAAACTACATTCTATGGTTGAATTATTGAAATCGAATATGCCCCTTTTTATTAAGTCTGGTAATCTAAGAATTAGGGAACCGACACCCTAATTGACGCGAATCCTAAAGATAGATCTATTGGGCCTAACAAACCCCATCTAAAGTACCAGATGCTTTAGTACTTTGAAATTTATATCGTATCCGAAGGGTGTCCCGGAATGATGGGGATATTCTTATATATGCATCTTGTTAATGTCGGTTACCAGGTGTTCACCATATGAATGATTTTTATCTCTATGTATGGGATGTGTATTGAAATATGAAATCTTGTGGTCTATTATTATGATTTGATATATATAGATTATACCTATAACTCACCAACATTTTTGTTGACGTTTTAAGAATGTTTATTCTCAGGTGATTATTAAGAGCTTCCGCTGTCGCATACTTAAATAAGGACGAGATTTGGAGTCCATGCTTGTATGATATTGTGTAAAAACTGCATTCAAGAAACTTATTTTGTTGTAACATATTTGTATTGTAAACCATTATGTAATGGTCGTGTGTAAACAGGATATTTTAGATTATCATTATTTGATAATCTACGTAAAGCTTTTTAAACCTTTATTGATGAAATAAAGGTTATGGTTTGTTTTAAAATGAATGCAGTCTTTGAAAAACGTCTCATATAGAGGTCAAAACCTCGCAACGAAATCAATTAATATGGAACGTTTTCAATCAATAAGAACGGGACATTTCAGTTGGTATCCGAGCGTTGGTCTTAGAGAACCAGAATTTTGCATTAGTGTGTCTTATCGAGTTTGTTAGGATGCATTAGTGAGTCTGGACTTCGACCGTGTTTACTTGAAAAATGATTGTTTAACAAATTTTGTTGGAAACTATATATTTTTAACATGTGAATATTATGTGATATATTAATCTCTTAACGCGTTTGATATTATGTGATAGATGTCTACCTCTAGAACAAGTCCCATTGACTCACCTAATAATAATGAAGAGTCAAATGTAAATTGGAATGATTCGTGGACTGATTCACAAGTTCTCGAAGAGGAACCGGAAGAAGAGTCGGAACCGGAAGAAGAATCGGAACCAGAAGAAGAATCAGAACCGGATGAAGAAATAGAACCGGTGGGGGAAATAATAAAATGGTTAAGTAAAAGAAAATCCTCAACCAACCGACCAAGGTTAATTATGGTCAATGGTGTTTCCGCCAAGGAAGCAAAATATTGGGAGGATTACCAATTCTCCGATGAATCGGATTCCGACGAGAATTCCGATGATGTTATAGAAATTACCCCAACTGAATTTAAAAAGGCAAAAGAAAATAATAAGGGAAAGGGCATAAAAATAGAGAAATCTAATTCCAACCCCGATGAACTTTATATGTATCGTCAACCCCCGAAGTCCTTAAGTTGTAACAATGACCCGGGAACCTCTAAACCACCAGGTTTTTCTAAACCAATGTGGAAAACGACGGCTCGTATTAGGGGAACATCATATATCCCTAGAAACTTGGCAAAACGAACCAAAACTGAAGAAGAAGAAATAAGCGAGTCGGAATAAGATAGTTGTATTCGTGTGGTGTAATATATGTAATATAGTGTGCTTATGCTTTATGATATATGTAAAAATTGCTTGTATTAATAAGTATTTTTTTATGAATCTAACTCTTGTCTATTTTACAGTATAAAAACACAAAATGGATAGACAACCCAATATTTTAAGAGACCTACCCGGAGACATGATTGATGAAATCTTGTCTAGAGTCGGTCAGAATTCTTCGGCACAACTATTTAAGGCGAGATCAGTTTGTAAGACATTCGAAGAACGTTCCAAGAATGCCTTGGTTTATAAAAGGCTTTCGTTCGAAATATGGGGGATATCACATTGGGAAATCCATAAGTTACGATGTGTTTACTTTGACGCATATATTGCGGGGAACCCAAATGCTATTTTACGCAATGGGTTAAGAAATTATTTTGACTCAATATATCCGAATATTGAACTTCGTGATTTAGAAAAAGCGGCTAACATGCAACATAAAGAAGCATGTTATGCTTACGGATTAGTAATGTTCGTTTCTCACCAAAGTGAGAACAAGAACATCGGGCTACAACTATTAAACAAAACATTCCCACAAGTGACGGAGTCGGTAATTGTGGTAAGAAATGAGGTTTTTAGATTGTTACGGGACTGTTGGACATTACGTAACCCTCGTCCCTTTGACGACGTTACAACACGCTATCTTATCAACGGCCATAACGGTTATGTTCCACAAGACCAAGGATGGGAAGTAATCCTAGTAAAACCAGAATGCATGACTTGTTTCTGGACGTATGAATTACGTGTCTTTATTGCCTTTGCTGAACGACTTGTGTACTAGCTAGAATTATCTTCACAACCATCTTGTATCAAATTTATTGTGTGCTATATTTCATGCTATATGTAAAATAAGCGGTATTGTAAGTTTGTAAAATATTGTGTAAAAGTTTGAACGCGAAATATTATTATAATCAGTTTTTCATATAGAATTGTAGTAGTTGAATTGTATATTAGCTACTAAGTATGAACTTAACGGGTAGGTACTACCCGAATTTAAACTTATAAAATGCTAATATGAAGAAAAAGCTTTTATAAATGAGTTCATATTATGCTACAAAATACTATTAACTACTCTTAATATTCTGTATGATTAACTTGTTCCATTTGACTATTTTGAAGGAAATGGCACCGACTACTCGACACACCGTGAATATGAATGAAGAGGAATTCCGTACTCTTCTAGCTTCAAACATAGTCGCAGTACAGGCTGCGCTACATACCAACAATAACCTTGGATCTAGCAGTACAGGAAATCGTGTAGGATGCACCTACAAAGAATTCACTGCCTGCAAACCTTTGGAATTTGATGGAACCGAAGGACCGATCGGATTGAAACGGTGGACCGAGAAGGTCAAATCGGTGTTTGCCATAAGTAAGTGTACTGAAGAGGACAAAGTGAAGTACGCTACGCATACCTTCACAGGTTCTACGTTAACATGGTGGAATACCTATCTAGAGCAAGTGGGACAAGACGATGCTTACGCACTACCGTGGTCAGCATTCAAGCACTTGATGAACGAGAAGTACCGTCCCAGAACCGAGGTCAATAAGCTCAAGACAGAACTTAGAGGGTTACGAACCCAAGGATTTGATATTAGCACGTACGAAAGACGATTCACAGAATTATGCCTATTGTGTCCGGGAGCATTCGAAGATGAGGAAGAGAAGATCGACGCGTTTGTGAAAGGATTACCGGAAAGAATCCAAGAAGATATAAGTTCACACGAGCCCGCCTCCATACAACAGGCATGTAGAATGGCTCACAAACTAGTGAACCAGATTGAAGAAAGAATTAAAGAACAGACTGCTGAAGAGGTCAATGTGAAGCAAGTCAAAAGAAAGTGGGAGGAAAACGGTGATAAGAATCACCAATACAACAACAACAGCAATTACAACAATAATCGCAACAATTATCCCAACAATCGCAACATCAATCGCAACTACAACAAACGGCCCAACAACAACAACAACAACAACAACTACAACAATCATTCCAACAACAAAAATAACCGCAACAACAACAACAACAATCAGAAGCAGCTATGCCAAAGGTGTGAAAAGTATCACTCGGGGTTCTGCACCAAATTTTGCAACAAGTGTAAAAGAAATGGTCATAGCGCGGCGAAGTGTGAGGTCTACGGACCAGGGGTTAATAGAACGAAAGGAACAAATGGTGTCGGAACGAGTAATGGCGGAGCAAGTAGTGTCGGAGCAAGTTATGTCAATGTAGTTTGTTATAAATGTGGAAAACCGGGCCACATTATTAGAAATTTCCCGAACCAGGAGAACACGAATGGACAAGGCCGCGGAAGAGTTTTCAATATTAATGCGGCAGAGGCACAGGAAGACCCGGAGCTTGTTATGGGTGCGTTTCTTATTGACAATAAATCTGCTTACGTTTTATTTGATTCGGGTGCGGATAGAAGCTATATGAGTAGAGATTTTTGTGCTAAATTAAGTTGTCCATTGACGCCTTTGGATAGTAAATTTTTACTCGAATTAGCAAATGGTAAATTAATTTCAGCAGATAATATATGTCGGAATCGAGAAATTAAACTGGTTAGCGAAACATTTAAGATTGATTTGATACCAGTAGAGTTAGGGAGTTTTGATGTGATAATCGGTATGGACTGGTTGAAAGAAGTGAAAGCAGAGATCGTTTGTTACAAAAATGCAATTCGCATTATACGAGAAAAATGAAAACCCTTAATGGTGTACGGAGAAAAGGGAAACACGAAGCTACATCTTATTAGTAATTTGAAGGCACAAAAACTAATAAGAAAAGGTTGCTATGCTGTTCTAGCACACGTCGAGAAAGTACAAACTGAAGAAAAGAGCATCAATGATGTTCCCATTGTAAAAGAATTTCCCGATGTATTTCCGAAAGAATTACCGGGATTACCCCCACATCGATCCGTTGAATTTCAAATAGATCTTGTACCAGGAGCTGCACCAATAGCTCGTGCTCCTTACAGACTCGCACCCAGCGAGATGAAAGAATGCAAAGCCAATTACAAGAACTTTTAGAGAGTAGTTTCATTCGACCAAGCACATCACCGTGGGGAGATCCTGTTTTGTTTGTCAAGAAGAAAGATGGTACATTCAGGTTGTGTATCGACTACCGAGAGTTAAACAAACTTACCATCAAGAACCGCTACCCACTACCGAGAATCGACGACTTATTTGATCAACTACAAGGTTCGTCTGTTTATTCAAAGATTGACTTACGTTCCGGGTATCATCAAATGCGGGTGAAAGAAGATGATATTCCAAAGACTGCTTTCAGAACACGTTACGGTCATTACGAGTTTATGGTCATGCCGTTTGGTTTAACTAATGCACCAGCTGTGTTCATGGACCTTATGAACCGAGTGTGTGGACCATACCTTGACAAGTTTGTCATTGTTTTCATTGATGACATACTTATTTACTCAAAGAATGACCAAGAACACGGTGAACATTTGAGAAAGGTGTTAGAAGTATTGAGGAAGGAAGAATTGTACGCTAAGTTTTCAAAGTGTGCATTTTGGTTGGAAGAAGTTCAATTCTTCGGTCACATAGTGAACAAAGAAGATATTAAGGTGGATCCGGCAAAGATAGAAACTGTTGAAAAGTGGGAAACCCCGAAAACTCCGAAATACATACGCCAGTTTTTAGGACTAGCTGGTTACTACAGAAGGTTCATCCAAGACTTTTCCAGAAAAGCAAAACCCTTGACTGCATTAACGCATAAAGGGAATAAATTTGAATGGAATGATGAACAAGAGAAAGCGTTTTAGTTATTAAAGAAAAAGCTAACTACGGCACCTATATTGTCATTGCCTGAAGGGAATGATGATTTTGTGATTTATTGTGACGCATCAAAGCAAGGTCTCGGTTGTGTATTAATGCAACGAACGAAGGTGATTGCTTATGCGTCTAGACAATTGAAGATTCACGAACAAAATTATACGACGCATGATTTGGAATTAGGCGCGGTTGTTTTTGCATTAAAGACTTGGAGACACTACTTATATGGGGTCAAAAGTATTATATATACCGACCACAAAAGTCTTCAACACATATTTAATCAGAAACAACTGAATATGAGGCAGCGTAGGTGGATTGAATTATTGAATGATTACGACTTTGAGATTCGTTAACACCCGGGGAAGGCAAATGTGGTAGCCGATGCCTTGAGCAGGAAGGACAGAGAACCCATTCGAGTAAAATCTATGAATATAATGATTCATAATAACCTTACTACTCAAATAAAGGAGGCACAACAAGGAGTTTTAAAAGAGGAAAATTTAAAGGATGAAATACCTAAAGGATCGGAGAAGCATCTTAATATTTGGGAAGACGAAACCCGGTATAGGGCTGAAAGGATTTGGGTACCAAAATTTGGAGATATGTGAGAAATGGTACTTAGAGAAGCTCATAAAACCAGATACTCAATACATCCTGGAACGGGGAAGATGTACAAGGATCTCAAGAAACATTTTTGGTGGCCGGGTATGAAAGCCGATGTTGCTAAATACGTAGGAGAATGTTTGACGTGTTCTAAGGTCAAAGCTGAGCATCAGAAACCATCAGGTCTACTTCAACAACCCGAAATCCCAGAATGGAAATGGGAAAACATTACCATGGATTTCATCACTAAATTGCCAAGGACTGCAAGTGGTTTTGATACTATTTGGGTAATAGTTGATCGTCTCACCAAATCAGCACACTTACAGCAAGCATTAGGAACTCGTCTAGACATGAGTACTGCCTATCATCCACAAACTGATGGGCAGAGCGAAAGGACGATACAAACGCTTGAAGACATGCTACGAGCATGTGTTATTGATTTCGGAAACAGTTGGGATCGACATCTACCGTTAGCAGAATTTTCCTACAACAACAGCTACCATTCAAGCGTTGAGATGGCACCGTTTAAAGTACTTTATGGTAGAAAGTGCAGGTCTCCGATTTGTTGGAGTGAAGTGGGGGATAGACATATTACGGGTCCGGAGATTATACAAGAAACTACCGAGAAGATCATCCAAATTCAACAACGGTTGAAAACCGCCCAAAGTCGACAAAAGAGCTACGCTGACATTAAAAGAAAAGATATAGAATTTGAAATTGGAGAGATGGTCATGCTTAAAGTTGCACCTTGGAAAGGCGTTGTTCGATTTGGTAAACGAGGAAAATTAAATCCAAGGTGTATTGGACCATTCAAGATTATTGATCGTGTCGGACCAGTAGCTTACCAACTGGAGCTACCTCAACAACTCGCGGCTGTACATAACACTTTCCACGTCTCGAATTTGAAGAAATGTTTTGCTAAAGAAGATCTCACAATTCCGTTAGATGAAATCCAAATCAACGAAAAACTTCAATTCATCGAAGAACCCGTCGAAATAATGGATCGTGAGGTTAAAAGACTTACGCAAAACAAGATACCAATTGTTAAGGTTCGATGGAATGCTCATAGAGGACCCGAGTTCACCTGGGATCATGAAGATCAGATGAAGAAGAAATACCCGCATCTATTTCCAGAAGATTCGTCAACACCTTCAACAGCTTAAAATTTCGGGACGAAATTTATATAACGGGTAGGTACTGTAGTGACCCGAACTTTTCCATGTTTATATATATTAATTGAGATTTATATTTACATAATTAAATGTTTCCAACATGTTAAACAATCAAACTTGTTAAGACTTGATTAATTGAAATATGTTTCATATAGACAATTGACCACCCAAGTTGACCGGTGATTCACGAACGTTAAAACTTGTAAAAACTATATGATGACATATATATGGATATATATATATATATATATAGTTAACATGATACTATGATAAGTAAACATATCATTAAGTATATTAACAATGAATTACATATGTAAAAACAAGCCTACTAACTTAATGATTTTTAAACGAGACATATATGTAACGATTATCGTTGTAAAGACATTTAATGTATATATATCATATTAAGAGATATTCATACATGATAATATCATGATAATATAATAATTTAAAATCTCATTTGATATTATAAACATTGGGTTAACAACATTTAACAAGATCGTTAACCTAAAGGTTTCAAAACAACACTTACATGTAACGACTAACAATGACTTAACGACTCAGTTAAAATGTATATACATGTAGTGTTTTAATATGTATTTATACACTTTTGAAAGACTTAAATACACTTTGATATGTTTTAATATGTTTTTAAAACCGGATTTCCGCCGTCGTAGTAACACCGCGGGCTGTTTTGGGTTAGTTAATTAAAAACTATGATAAACTTTGATTTAAAAGTTGTTATTCTGAGAAAATGATTTTTATTATGAACATGAAACTATATCCAAAAATTATGGTTAAACTCAGAGTGGAAGTATGTTTTCTAAAATGGTCATCTAGACGTCGTTCTTTCGACTGAAATGACTACCTTTACAAAAACGACTTGTAACTTATTTTTCCGACTATAAACCTATACTTTTTCTGTTTATATTCATAAAATAGAGTTCAATATGAAACCATAGCAATTTGATTCACTCAAAACGGATTTAAAATGAAGAAGTTATGGGTAAAACAAGATTGGATAATTTTTCTCATTTTAGCTACGTGAAAATTGGTAACAAATCTATTCCAACCATAACTTAATCAACTTGTATTGTATATTATGTAATCTTGAGATACCATAGACACGTATACAATGTTTCGACCTATCATGTCGACACATCTATATATATTTCGGAACAACCATAGACACTCTATATGTGAATGTTGGAGTTAGCTATACAGGGTTGAGGTTGATTCCAAAATATATATAGTTTGAGTTGTGATCAATACTGAGATACGTATACACTGGGTCGTGGATTGATTCAAGATAATATTTATCGATTTATTTCTGTACATCTAACTGTGGACAACTAGTTGTAGGTTACTAACGAGGACAGCTGACTTAATAAACTTAAAACATCAAAATATATTAAAAGTGTTATAAATATATTTTGAACATACTTTGATATATATGTATATATTGTTATAGGTTCGTGAATCAACCAGTGGCCAAGTCTTACTTCCCGACGAAGTAAAAATCTGTGAAAGTGAGTTATAGTCCCACTTTTAAAATCTAATATTTTTTGGGATGAGAATACATGCAGGTTTTATAAATGATTTACAAAATAGACACAAGTACGCGAAACTACATTCTATGGTTGAATTATCGAAATCGAATATGCCCCTTTTTATTAAGTCTGGTAATCTAAGAATTAGGGAACCGACACCCTAATTGACGCGAATCCTAAAGATAGATCTATTGGGCCTAACAAACCCCATCCAATGTACCGGATGCTTTAGTACTTCGAAATTTATATCATATCCGAAGGGTGTCCCGGAATGATGGGGATATTCTTATATATGCATCTTGTTAATGTCGGTTACCAGGTGTTCACCATATGAATGATTTTTATCTCTATGTATGGGATGTGTATTGAAATATGAAATCTTGTGGTCTATTATTATGATTTGATATATATAGGTTAAACCTATAACTCACCAACATTTTTGTTGACGTTTTAAGCATGTTTATTCTCAGGTGATTATTAAGAGCTTCCGCTGTCGCATACTTAAATAAGGACGAGATTTGGAGTCCATGCTTGTATGATATTGTGTAAAAACTGCATTCAAGAAACTTATTTTGTTGTAACATATTTGTATTGTAAACCATTATGTAATGGTCGTGTGTAAACAGGATATTTTAGATTATCATTATTTGATAATCTAGGTAAAGCTTTTTAAACCTTTATTGATGAAATAAAGGTTATGGTTTGTTTTAAAATGAATGCAGTCTTTGAAAAATGTCTCATATAGAGGTCAAAACCTCGCAACAAAATTAATTAATATGGAACGTTTTTAATCAATAAGAACGGGACATTTCAAAGTGTGTGTAAAATGAGAATGAGATCAAGTGTAAAATGGATGAGAATAGCTTTGTATTTATAGTAGTGATGGGTGGTGGTGGCCGTGGGGTTTGGGGGGGGGGACAAGGGGACACCTTTTTGCTTTTTGCTTAGTGGTGGTCTAAAGGTGGTGCTTATTGTTAGGATCCTATGCAACATTTGTGATAATGGTTAATAAAAATGCTAGTATGTTGGCTCTTATAAATGGGTTTTTGTCCTACATCTTAATGGGTCATAATTCATTTAAAATTGGGCTAATTAAATGGTCCATTAGCTAGAGTAGGGTGGGCTAAAGTCCGACAAGGTAGAAAGTCCAACAAGACTAACTAGTGAGCATAAGTAAATTACTAAGCGTAATTAAGCAACCAAAAATCCAAGTAATTGTTATTAGGAAATAACAATTAGTATTATGTAGTCGTAATATTCCAATTACGACAAAAGTTAAACGTGTACCAAAACATATAGCTCGTTCTAAACGTCAAGTGACACTAACGGTCATAAAAGCATTCGGGGATCAAGTTAAGTAACTAAGTACTTAATGGCACGTTGTATGGTATTAACGAAAGTAATTAACATGAAATAAGATCCCAGAATATAAACCAACACAGTACGCACAAATACGCATTTTCGTGAAAGTAACAAGCACAAAAGTAAGTCAAAAAAGTCGGGTCGTTACAGCGAGAATATTTGCTATGCTTATACGGTGAAGTCAGTCACTAAGTCTTTGTTCGTATGCGTTCTCTCTAAGGCGAGCATCCAAAAAGAATGTGCACAACTGATCATTGACCACATTGTTTTTTCATTGTTTCCGTTCTATTTTTGGTGGTGATGAATCGATTTTTTATTTTATAGAGGGATCTCTTGCATGACCAAGTCTTCTAATTCGTCAATACGATAGGAAAATTCTTGTGTAGGGGAATTAATATATCGACATAAGCCAAGAGATCTTATGTCACTCGACTTGTTATAGCTTGAAGTCCTTAGTTCATGATCTATACATTTAGAATAGAATGATCATGCTTCCTTATTCCCATATCTTTCACAATCGCTTATAGCGCTATACCATTACCTCTCTTTTTCTTAGTTCACGAGAGACGCGATTACCATGACTCGCCTAGGGGAGGACGTTAGGTGTAACACCGTGTTTTTTTAAATGATAGCGAAAACATAATTAATATATTTACAAACCACAAATAAGTAATAAACTTATATACAGTTATTAAAGTTATCGAGGTGTTACGTTATTACTAAACCATATATATAAATGTATTAAAATACAGACATCAGAGTAAGCGTATCAAACATATCCAACATATCAATTCTTCTTCCAAAACCCAACCAAACAAAGCATAACCTGCGTGGGGTGACGGTTGAGTTGACAGTTTACCATAACTGACAGACTGACACAAGCCAAAAAAGCCACTTCGCATTAAATGTTTCGTTAATCGCGCTACTTTTCCATCTTTCTGATTATCTCAATAATTTTGGCAACGTCATGATTGAGTTCAACATCACACGCGAGAAAATTGCACCTAATATTGAACTGAGGGAACTTAATGATGCACATGCTAATTGCACGAGGTTAGCATGTGATAATGACGTCACTACTAATGAAATAAACGCTGTGACAAAGTAACACGGAGAATGTTTATGCAAAATAAAGGTTAAGCGCCAGCGTACAGAAGACACTATAGTGGGTTGGCATGACCCAGACACTGGCTAGATAATGGCAGCAGACCGTTGGGAGATAACACTAAGACATTGACAGTACCTTTTTTGCAGCTTTATGGAATAAAATGACAAGAGTGATACAACGTGGCACTGGCACATCCCTTTTGTCTCCTTACATGGCATTAAAAAACAAAAGCGTCCGCTTATAAATAGACGTGATATAACCCAATCAAGGCACAATGCTTTTCTCCTTCAAATCTTCCTCTCAAACACATAATAAGATTATTCGTCACATTCATTCTAGCAAGAAAACTCATCTTACTAATCCTAAGGGGTATGCTAATCTCCCCTTAGTTGCCCGCACTATCGGAGTTCACATATCACCTATCTTGCAGTCTCAGGTAGCGTTCTTTGAACACAAATCCTAACACCGTCCCCGAGCCATCGATTCAGGCTAGCCCGTACGATGGTGGGCAGCGTTTAACCACCCCTTTTTGGATCATCATCTCGTATCAGGGTTATTCACGGTACTCCAAACTGGATAGTTAAACTCAAAAAGCCCTTAAATTCCCTTGATCTATTGGTCAAGTGTAGACCGAACCCCAAAGACCATTTTATGATTGATCATACACTTACACTTGCACTTTACACGTAGTTATTGTAATAATGTATTCGTATATCTATTTGTATACATATATATTTAAAAAATGAGATTTTTCTAAAAGCGGGCTTTCAAAAATATTGTTAAAATGCATCGTAGAAAAATTCTTCAATCCATAAAGATATAACGCTGTATAAAATTAAAAACAAAATATTCATATTTGTTGTAATATTAAAGTCAATTTTGGATGACATTATTTTATATTATTATTACTGTTTCACCTAATCATCCAGTAGTATAAATAGGCAACTGGGTTGTAAGGATCGATATGAATTACTTCAATAAATATTTCATATTCCTTTCTTCTCTAAATATTAGTAGTCTATAGTCAATAATCAAGTCACTAAAAGTAGTTATAAACTCCTAAATTATAAAACGTTATTAGCACGAAGTGCTCCGTATAATCAATGTTTATCTAAGCAAGCACAAGTCATTAATCAAGGTAAGAAATTCTTTAACGATATCTTCTATTATTTATTAGTAAAGTAAATATTATTATCATCATAAGTAAAATTATATTTCTGTAATTTAACTTTTATTAACTTCACTGACATTTATATTTATGTTATTTAAGTTATATATGGTCGGTTATACCGCCTGAATTATATTTATGTAATCTAACTTTTATTAACTTCACTAACATTTATATTTATGTTATTTAAATTATATATGGTCGGTTATACCGCCTGAATTATATTTATGTAATCTAACTTTTATTAACTTCACTAACATTTATATTTATGTTATTTAAGTTATATATGGTCGGTTATACCGCGTGAATTATATTTATGTAATCTAACTTTTATTAACTTCACTAACATTTATATTTATGTTATTTAAGTTATATATGGTCGGTTATACCGTCTGAATTATATTTCTATAATCTAACTCTTATTAACTTCACTAACATTTATATTTATGTTATCTAACATTTATGATTACTTATGCAATTAATCATTATTTATTTCATGCATACTAATGTTTTTTCTTAAAATTTATTATTTATGCATAATATGTTTATTCTCTTAATCTTCGTATTTATACTAAACGTATTTATACTAAATGTATTTATAGTAATCGTATTTGTACTAATAAAATTCTTTTATTAAAATTATTATTAATATAACGAGTACATAACAGTCGTTAACGTCAACTACCGATGTTACAACGGTCATATATACATAACGGTTGTTAACGTCAACTGACGACGTTACAACGACTATATTTTTCAAATATAAAATAAACATCTCCGTTTTCACATTTTCACAAATCAATCTTCATTTTCTCAGATTACCACTCTAAAAAAAAAAGTAAAGATGATTCACACAAGGATGATTTTTCCTATTGTATTAGTCATACTAACTATCATCATTGTTGCTAATATACCACCGGGCGAACCTATATTCTATCCTGCTCTTGTGGTTTTATCATTTGTAATCTTGCCATTATTCTGTTGTTTGCTACTTATGAATTTAAAATGATTCTAATTTCATTTTATTATTTATCTATGAATAGAAGTTGATTATGATTATGATTTATGTTGTTCATCTTTTTGATAATAGAAAATGTCGAATTTGAAAAGGCTTAAATTTGCTCCTTTAGAATCAAGTGGGAACAACTACTTAACATGGGTTATGAATATAGAAAAACATCTCGAATCAATCGATATTTTAGAAACCCTGAATGAAAATAACAATTGTTCCGAACAAGAGAAAGCAATAGCAAGTATTTTTCTTAGCAAACATATTGACGAGTCCTTAGAATCTACATATTATATGATCGAAGATCCAAGTGTATTATGGAAAATACTCAAAGATAGATACGATATTAATTATCAAGAAATAACGGTGATCCATGAAAGAATAAAATTGAAGATGTTAGTAGACGCTCTTATAAGAATCCCGAAGATTCTTATTAATGATCTGGTAACGTGGATCATCAGTCTAGTATTTCTTAAATACATGAACATCTTGTTTATCTCTACAAATAAGTCCCAAAAGAAAAGAAAACGAGAATGAATCTGTTGAAAAATCTTGATTAAATAAACCCTGAGCTACCCTGAGACTTGAATGGTTTGAATTTTCTAAGATGTCTAGCTTGTTATGTATCACTCATAAATAAATGGTTTTAGACCATAACGCATATGTTTATTAAGTGTTATCTTTTATGTACTTCAAATTGTAACTTGTTTGCAGGTAATTTAATTTGATTATCTTGCTGAAATATAACTCATTATTTGCTTATCTTATTTGAAGTTTTAGTATGAATCCTGCTGAAATACAACATCAATTTAAATGGTAAAGACCTATGTATTGCAGATAGTGGTAACATACACACTATGATCAAATCTAAGAAATATTTCATTGATTTAAATCAAATGAAAGAATTATAAATACTATATCAGGTCTTGCAAACTTGATATAAGGAACAGAAAAGGCAATAATTCATATTCCAAATGGTACGAATTTTCTGATAAACAATGCTTTGTTTTCTCCCAAATTAAAGAGAAATTTGTTAAGTTTCTCTGATATATATCATAATGGATATGATTATCAGTCAATGATAACCGAAAATGAGAAATACCTATGTAGCACCAAAAAGCGCATATGATGAAAAGCGCAGCACATATGATTAAAAGCGCATATGATGAAAAGCGCATATGATGAAAAGCGCAGCGCATATGATTAAAAGCGCAGCGCATATGATAAAAGGTGCATATAATGAAAAGCGCAGCGCATATGATTAAAAGCGCAGCGCATATGATTAAAAGCGCAGCGCATATGATTAAAAGCGCAGCGCATATGATTAAAAGCGCATATGGTGAAAAGGATATATGATGAAATGCGCATATGGTGATTAATGAAAAAGCACATATGGTGATTAATGAAAAACACATATGGTGATTAATGAAAAGCACATATGGTGATTAATGAAAAGCACATATGATGATTAATGAAAAGCACATATGGTGATTAATGAAAAGTACATATGGTGATTAATGAAAAGCACATATGGTGATTAATGAAAAGAATATTGAGAAAGAATCACCAATGTTTCTTGAAAGAATTCAAGTTTATATATATGGACCAATTCATCCATCATGTGGACCATTTTGATATTTCATGGTTCTAATAGACGCATCTAGCGGATGGTCTCATGTTTGTGTGTTATCAAGCCGTAATATGGCATTTGCAAAGTTTCCTGCACAAATTATTAAATTGAGAACACATTATTCTGATTACACCATTAAAAGGATGAGACTTGATGATGCTGGTGAATTAACATCTCAAGCATTTAATGATTATTATATATCTACATGGATTGTTGTTGAACATCCAGTTGCTCATGTGCATACACAAAATTGGTTTAGCTGAATCAATAGATAAACGCTTGCTTCTAATAACTAAACAATTGGTAATGAGTACAAAACTCTCAATATTTATATGGGGACATGTAAATTTACATGATGCGACATTAATTCGCATTAAACCAAGTGCATGTCATAAATATTCTCCATTACCAACTTAATTTTGGTGGAGAGCCAAATATTTTCCATCTTAGAACATTTGGTTGTGCAGTGTATTTTTAATTACACCACCACAACAAATGGTTCCTCAAACAAGGATTGAAATATATGTTGAATATGAAACATCTTCAATCATAAGATATATTGAATCCATGACGAGTGATGTTTTTACAGCACGTTTTTGCTGATTGTCATTTTAATGAAAAATTGTTCCCTAGATTAGGGGGAGAAATGAAAAAAAAAAGATGATGTTTCATGATGTGAACATCAATTAAGGTATCTTAATACTCGCACAAAAGAATGCGAAACAAAAAAAAATTCAAAAAAAATGCATATGCAAGAATGATAATGCTAAAAACGAACATATATTTCATGGCATTATTCCTCAAGAAAGACAAGCTTTTAGTTGCAATTGTTCTATTTACAAGTGATATTCGTTTAAATAATAAAAGGTGAAGACAAAAGACAGATTCGACGAATTGAAGACGCAAACGACCAAAAAGCTCAAAAGTACAAAAGACAATCAAAAAGGTTCCAATTATTGATAAGAAACGTCTCGAAATTAAAAGAGTACAAGATTCAAAACGCAAAGTACAAGATATTAAATTGTACGCAAGGACGTTCGAAAATCCGGAACCGGGACTAGATTCAACTCTCAACGCTCGACGCAACGGACTAAAAATTACAAGTTAACTATGTATATAAATATAATATAATATATAATTAATTATATTAATTATATATATATTATATTTATAAATAAAAACCGTCGGCAGAGAAAGACTCCAAGGGACTGAGCTGTAAATTCATTCTCCGCGACTCGCGGAGTTTGAAGAGGATTTCACCGCGAGTCGCGGAGCCCCAAAAATCGACTTTTCCTATAAAAGCAACCGAATTCTGATCAAAAATGATAATCTTTTTCTTCCTCATTCATACGTAAAATTTATATTTATATTTATAATTTATATTTTAATTTTAATTATAATTCTAATAATAAGGGTATGTTAGCGAATATTGTAAGGGTGTAAGTCGAAATTCTGTCCGTGTAACGCTACGCTATTTTTAATCATTGTAAGTTATGTTCAACCTTTTTACATTAATGTCTCGTAGCTAAGTTATTATTATGCTTATTTAAAACGAAGTAATCATGATGTTGGGCTAATTACTAAAATTGGGTAATTGGACTTTGTACCATAATTGGGGTTTGGACAAAAGAACGACACTTGTGGAAATTAGACTATGGGCTATTAATGGGCTTTATATTTGTTTAACTAAATGATAGTTTGTTAATGTTAATATAAAGATTTATAATTGGGCGTCCCTATAAATTACCATATACACTCGATCGGACACGATGGGCGGGGTATTTATATGTACGAATAATCGTTCATTTAACCGGACACGGGAATGGATTAATAGCCACTAGAATAATTAAAACAAGGGTGAAATTACATTCAAGGGTAATTGGTGTAATTGTTAACAAAGTAGTAAAACCTTGGTTTACACGCAGTCGATAACCTGGTGTATTCATTAAACAAAGTATTAAAACCTTGTTACAATTCGAATCCCCAATTAGTTGAAATATTTAACTTCGGGTATAATAATAATTTGACGAGGACACTCACACTTTATATTTATGACTGATGGACTGTTATGGACAAAAACCAGACGGACATATTAAATAATCCAGGACAAAGGACAATTAACCCATGGGCATAAAACTAAAATCAACACGTCAAACATCATGATTACGGAAGTTTAAATAAGCATAATTCTTTTATTTCATATTTAATTTCCTTTATTTTATATTTAATTGCACTTCTAATTATCGCACTTTTATTTATTGTTATTTAATCGCACTTTTAATTATCGTACTTTTTAATTATCGCAATTTTATTTTATCGCACTTTTATTGCAATTTCATTATCGTTATTTATTTTACGCTTAAAATTAAGTCTTGTATTTATTTTATATTTTACATTAGGTTTTAACTGCGACTAAAGTCTTAAAATCGACAAACCGGTCATTAAACGGTAAAAACCCCCCTTTATAATAATAATATTACTTATATATATATTTGTATTTTTATAATAGTAAACTAATATAGCGTTAAGCTTTGTTTAAAGATTTCCCTGTGGAACGAACCGGACTTACTAAAAACTACACTACTGTACGATTAGGTACACTGCCTATAAGTGTTGTAGCAAGGTTTAAGTATATCCGTTCTCTAAATAAATAAATATCTTGTGTAAAATTGTATTGTATTTAGTAGTGTTTCGTTGTAAACTTCAATAGTATTTTATACCCCTTAGCTTTGACATCAAGTATTTTTGGCGCCGCTGCCGGGGAACACTCTTAAACGCCGGAAGCGCAACGCTAATATATATAAAAAAAAAAGATTTTTAGTTAACTTTTATTAGAATTCGTTTTTGTAAAAATACGTTTTAATTATTCGAAAATATAAAAAGAAAAATAAAAATATAAGTATTTTTAAGATTTTGTTAAATATTTAAGTTTTATAAGTTTCTTTATTTTTATTTTAGTTTATAAAAATATAAGTTTTATTTAAATATCTTTTATTTATATAAAAACAGAAAACAGAAAATAAAAAAATAAATAAATAAAGAAAAACGCGTCGAATTTAATAAGCTGTCATCTGAATTCCTGAACCCCGCGAGTCGCGGGCTTTTCTTTATAAATTACCGCAACTCGCGGAGTAACTCTGACACGCGACAAAAACCCTAATCCTGCATTAATTACGGATAATTATTAATTATTATTATTATTTAACCCTAATAATTATTATTAGTTTTATTTTAAGTTTTACTTTTTAATTAATTTGTATTTTTAGTTTAATTAATTTAATTAATTTGTAAAATTAGTAGTTTTATTAAATAAATAATATAAAAATAATATTTTTATAAAAATTGTACTTTTTACAACTTTTTGTATATTTTTATATTTTGTCCGTTTTTAATCGTTTTAGCGTAATATTTGTATTTTTCGCTCATATTTAATTTTAAACTTAGTTTTTGTCATAGTCATTTTTACTCCTATATTTTTAGGCTTTGCCGTAGAATTCCATAAGTGCTTTTTCTTTAGACTAAGATTTAGGTACTTTAGAATTTTGCGACGCCTTTTTAAGTTTTAGTTTCTTTTTAAGTTATTTCCATTTGGGATATAGTTTTTCCTGTAAGCTTTAATATTTTTAGACACCTTTTACTATGTATCAATTATCATTCCAATTAGTAATTTCAATTTGCGATTATAATTTTAAGTTAGTTGTAGTAATAAGGTTAGGTTAGTCAAGTATTTTTAAGTTTTTATAAGTTTCTTTTATTTTTCCGTCACCTTTTATTTTTTTTCAACCATTTTTCTTTTTCAATTTTTTTTTCCGACGAACTCTTTTTCTTTCTTATTTCTCGCTATTCTAGTTTTAGGACATAGATTTTTATTCTACTTCTTATCTAAATTTCTTAAAATTACGAAAATTTATTTTAAGTGGTTAAATTAATAGACATCAAAATTTTCTGGTTCGTAGTAATAGTTGGATTTGTACGTGGACCGGGTTATTGGAGCCAAACAGTCCTCAATTATATTGAGACCAAACGAATCCTGCCCCTCTACTACATCTTTTGGCTATTCAAAACGTGGGCAAAAATCAGAAAAGTCTATTGGTTGGATAACTTATTATAATTTTTCTTTCCTTTTTAAAACTAATAGGATATTCAGTGAATGCACCGAGCAAGACGTTCACCACCTTTTGTACGTTCACCACCTGTAACTAGATCAAGACATTTAGCAAATATAACCGCCGTTGATTTTTCTTTAGAATCGTCATCCAGTAGACCAAGTACTTCAGTTCAAATTTCCGATAATCCATTTTTTGAAACCAACCTAACAATTGAGAATCCGGAAAATATTCAGGAACGGTTCGTAGATCCTGAACCACTAAACTTTCCTCCGGAACCACCAATCATTCAAACAGAGATTGTTGAGGAACGAACCATTAAATCAGAATCATCTAGTGATACCGATTCAACAAATTCAATTATGGAGAATCTGGAACCTTTAAGTATGGAAGACCGAATGAGAGCTAAACGCACTGGCCAAGGTCACGCAATTACTCATCCAGACATTAATGCGCCAGATTATGAAATCAAAGGACAAATTCTACACATGGTGACTAATCAATGCCAATTTAGTGGTGCGCCGAAGGAAGATCCAAATGAACATCTACGTACCTTTAATAGGATCTGCACACTATTTAAAATCCCAGAAGTGGAGGATGAACAGATATATCTCATGTTATTTCCCTGGACTTTAAAGGGAGAAGCCAAAGATTGGTTGGAATCGTTACCTGAAGGGGCGATTGATACATGGGATGTTTTAGTTGACAAATTTCTTAAACAATTCTTTCCTGCATCTAAAGCCGTAAGACTTCAAGCAGAAATTGTTACGTTCACACAGAAGCCAAATGAAACTCTATATGAGGCGTGGACTAGATATGGAAAGTTGTTAAGAGGATGTCCGCAACATGGTTTAGACACCTGTCAAATAGTACAAATATTCTACCAAGGATGCGACATCACTACAAGGAAAGACATAGATATAGCAGCTGGTGGTTCTATTATGAAGAAAACCGAAACTGATGCTTACAAAATTATTGATAACACTGCTTCCCATTCACATGAGTGGCACCAAGAAAAAGACATCATTAGATCATCTAAAGCAGCTAGAGCCGATTCTAGCCATGACTTAGATTCCATTTCCGCAAAGATAGATGCTGTGGAGAGACGAATGGAAAAGATGACTAAAGATATTCACTCAATACGAATTAGTTGTGAGCAGTGTGGAGGACCACATTTGACAAAAGATTGTCTCAGTATTGAATTAACAATGGAACAAAGAGAGAATATTTCATACATAAACCAAAGGCCTGGAAATAATTATCAGAATAATTATCAACCGCCAAGACCAATTTACAATCAAAACCAGAATTATAACCGAAATATTCCATACAACAACCAACAAGGTCCTAGCAATCAACAAGTATCCAATAATACTTATAATCAGCAAAGACCTAATTTTCAAAACAAACCACCACAAGAAACCGATGATAAAAAGCCGAATTTAGAAGATATGATGACAAAGCTAGTTGAAACTCAAACGCAGTTTTTCACATCTCTGAAATAAACCAATGAACAAAATGCTCAAGCATTTAGGAATCAACAAGCTTCTATTCAAAATCTGGAACAAGAAGTAAGTAACCTAGCAAGGTTAATAGGTGAAAGAAAACCGGGAAGTCTACCTAGTGATACAAATGCTAACCCCCTGAATGAAACAGCTAAAGCTATTACCACAAGAAGTGGTACAACACTTAAACTACCTGAAATACCTGTAACTTCTGATGAAGCTATTCCTACTCCACAAGAACCACAACCTGATCAAGATAAGGAAAAAGAACCGGTAGTTGAAAAGGTTAATGAAGATAACACAATTAAGGATAAACCTTATGTTAAACCATACCAACCACCACTTCCTTACCCGAGTAAAATGAAGAAAGAAAAACTTGAAGCCGAGCAATCCAAATTCTTGGATATGTTTAAACAGATAAATGTAAATCTTCCTTTCATTGATGTGATTTCAGGAATGCCTAGATATGCTAAATTCTTGAAAGATCTAATCTCAAATAGAAAGAAAATGGAAGAACTCTCGGCTGTTACTATGAATGCTAATTGTTCAGCAGTGCTGTTGAATAAGATACCAGAAAAACTATCTGATCCAGGAAGTTTCACAATTCCATGTTTTCTGGGTAGTCTTAGTTCAATAGAAGCATTGGCAGACTTAGGTGCTAGTATAAATCTAATGCCGTATTCACTATACGCTAAACTAGACCTTGGAGAATTAAAACCAACCAGAATAAGCATACAACTAGCCGATAGATCAATAAAATATCCTAGAGGGATAATGGAGAACATGCTAGTTAAAGTTGGTACTTTAGTATTTCCAGTAGATTTTGTTGTTTTGGACATGGAAGAAGATTCTCAAGTTCCTCTCATATTAGGAAGACCATTCTTAAACACGGCTAAAGCAATGATAGACGTGTTCGGTAAGAAACTGACGCTAAGTATAGAGGATGAGAGTGTTACCTTTTCAGTTGATAGAGCAATGCAACAACCACAATCTGCAGATGATACATGTTATTATATTCAAACTATAGATGCACATGCAGAATTATTAGAAGAATTTCCAGAATTACAAGGAACAGGAGAATGTTCTTTAGGAGAAGGTAATGAACCAATTGATGAAGCTGAAATGTTAGCTACACTTATAGCTAATGGATATGAACCAACAACAGAAGAAATTCAAATGCTAAAAGAAGAAGACAGATATCGATACAAATCATCGATAGAAGAACCTCCGAAATTAGAGTTAAAGCCACTTCCAAACCATTTGGAATACGCTTATTTACATGGTGAATCTGAATTACCTGTAATAATATCGTCTTCTCTTACTGAAAATGAGAAATCACAACTCATTTCTGTGTTGAAAGCTCATAAACCAGCCATTGCATGGAAGATTCATGATATTAAAGGAATAAGTCCTTCGTATTGCACACATAAAATCCTTATGGAAGAAGGTCATAAAACGTATGTGCAACGCCAACGAAGACTAAATCCTAATATGCAAGATGTAGTTAAGAAAGAGATTATTAAACTGCTAGATGCAGGTTTGATATATCCAATTTCTGATAGTCCATGGGTAAGCCCAGTTCAATGCATGCCTAAGAAGGGTGGCATGACTGTCATTACAAATGAGAAAAATGAGCTTATTCCTACTAGGACTGTAATAGGATGGCGTGTATGTATTGATTATAGAAAATTAAATGACGCCACCAGAAAAGATCACTTTCCCTTACCTTTCATAGATCAAATGTTGGAAAGATTAGCCGGAAATAGTTACTATTGTTTTCTAGATGGATTTTCCGGATATTTTCAAATTCCAATAGAACCCGAGGACCAAGAGAAAACCACATTCACGTGCCCTTATGGTACTTTTGCTTACAAACGCATGCCATTTGGACTTTGTAACGCCCCTGCAACCTTTCAAAGGTGTATGATGGCGATTTTTCACGACATGATAGAAGAATGCATGGAAGTTTTCATGGATGACTTTTCAGTCTTCGGTGATACATTTAAATCATGTCTAGTTAATCTGGAACGAATGCTAATTAGATGCGAAAAATCAAATCTAGTACTTAATTGGGAGAAATGCCATTTCATGGTTAAAGAAGGCATCGTTCTTGGACATAAAATTTCAAAAGAAGGAATTGAAGTGGATAGAGCTAAAGTAGATGTAATTGCTAAACTTCCATATCCCACCAATGTTAGAGGAGTTAGGAGTTTTCTAGGGCATGCCGGTTTTTACCGACGTTTCATAAAAGATTTTTCTAAAATTGCCACCCCTATGAATAAACTCCTAGAAAAGGATGCTCCATTCATCTTTTCAGATGAGTGTATCAAATCTTTTAATATTCTTAAAGAGAAACTCACTAATGCGCCGATCATGATAACACCAAATTGGAATCTACCATTTGAACTAATGTGCGATGCAAGTGATTTTACAATGGGAGCCGTTTTAGGACAAAGGATTGAAAAACGATTTCAACCTATATATTATGCTAGTAAGATATTACAAGGAGCACAAACGAACTATACAACTACTGAAAAAGAACTCCTTGCTATTGTCTTTGCTTTTGACAAATTTCGATCATATCTCGTTCTAGCAAAAACGGTGGTCTATACCGACCATTCTGCTCTTAGATACCTATTTTCAAAACAAGATGCTAAACCAAGATTAATCCGTTGGATCTTACTCTTACAAGAGTTTGATATTGAAATCCGAGATAAAAGAGAAGCAGAAAATCTCGCCGCTGATCATCTTTCTCGTCTTGAAAATCCTGAGTTAGAAGTTCTAAATGAATCGGCCATACAAGACAACTTTCCTGATGAATATCTATTGAAGATAGATTATAAAGAAATCCCATGGTTTGCAGACTATGCAAACTACTTAGTTTGTGGATTCCTTGAAAAAGGATTATCGTACCAAAGACGAAAGAAATTCTTCAGTGATATAAAACACTATTTCTGGGAAGATCCACATCTGTTTAAAAGTTGTCCCGATGGAATAATACGCCGATGTGTATTTGGAGATGAAGCTAGTAAAATTTTAAACCATTGCCACACAGGACCAACAGGAGGGCATTATGGGCCTCAACTAACAGCAAGAAAAGTTTATGAAGCTGGATTCTATTAGCCAACAATTTACAAAGACGCACACCTTCTTTGCAAATCCTGTGATGCATGTCAAAGGGCTGGAAAAATAAGTCAACGTGATGAAATGCCACAAAATGTCATCCAAGTATGTGAAGTATTTGACATTTGGGGTATTGACTTTATGGGTCCATTTCCAAAATCTCATAATAATCTATATATACTCGTAGCCATTGATTATGTATCTAAATGGGCGGAAGCACAAGCTCTCCCAACTAACGATGCACGAGTCGTAGTCAACTTTTTAAAACGTCTTTTTGCAAGGTTTGGAACACCGAAAGCTTTAATAAGTGATCGGGGTACTCATTTCTGTAATAATCAACTTGAAAAAGTTCTTAAAAGATATGGAGTAACTCATAAAATCTCCACCGCATATCATCCACAAACAAGTGGACAAGTTGAAAATACCAACCGAGCTTTAAAACGTATTCTAGAGAAAACCGTAGGATCAAATCCGAAGGAATGGTCCATTAAATTGGAGGATGCACTCTGGGCTTTTAGAACAGCCTACAAAACTCCAATTGGAACCACACCTTTTAGACTTGTTTATGGAAAAGCATGTCATCTTCCAGTAGAAATTGAACACAAAGCATTTTGGGCTTTGAAGACATGTAATCTTGATTTACATGAAGCCGGACGTCTACGATTAAGTCAACTAAACGAATTAGAAGAATTAAGACATGAAGCATACGAAAATTCGTTAATCTATAAAGAAAGAACGAAGAAATGGCATGATAAAAGAATCAGAAGTTCAAAAGAATTTAAAGAAGGAGACAGAGTTCTTCTTTTCAATTCACGATTCAAGCTATTTCCTGGAAAATTGAAATCAAGATGGTCTGGACCATTCATAGTCAAAAGAGTTTTCCCATACGGAACGATAGAATTGATAAATTCAAATGGGATTGAATTTAAAGTTAATGGTCACAGAGTTAAACATTACATACATGGTCCGATGGAAGTCGACAACGAAGTTAATCACAATTTCGACACCACAGCTAACTAAGTGTGGGGAGAATCAAGTCTTTAAAGGATAATATGTATTTCTGTTAGAGTTAGATTGTCTGTTTTCGTGTAAATCTCGAAAATGGAACCCGAATGGTCTTTCCCTAGCAGACCCTAAAGAACTAGTCTTCTCCCCCCATTCTGAATTTTTATTTTTTTTAGGTTTTTACGAAATGAAGACTGCCTGTGAACTAAACCATGGTCTAATGCTACACGCTTTGATCACTAAAAGAAATAATGACATACTACCGAGTGAACTAGTATCAGTAATCAGAGAAAGAATGGACGGAGTTAGAAAAGAATCCAGATGCGAAGATAATAAGTTACAATTTGGTAAAGGAAAATCAAAATCCGCAGCGAAAAGAAGAGCACGACACCTAGAACGATGTCACAAATGCGGAAAATGGTCACATGGACGTAAATGTTCAAATAATCAAACCTATTCAAATACCGAATTTGTTACTTTATGTAGAGACGGACCGTTCATATGTTTAGAAGAAAAGACACTGAATGCTCGAGGTTACGCCTATGTAGCCATGGAAAACCAATTAAACCGACTATCTTATGAATGGGATAGATCATATAACTAAGAAATCTATTCCACAGGTATGTCTGTACAGTTTTTATTTTTATTTTTATTTTTAACCTTTTGATAATAAACGCTAATTTGTTCGCTAAAAAGTATTAAATTGGTATTAAATAAAATTAGGTTTGGCGACCGAAATTATTGATATCATTCAAAAATTTATTACATCACTGCGAAATTTAACGTTTATTCTTAAGGTATAAATATCTTTAATCAATCAACCCAAAATATTTCAAAAATTCGTCATGAGTTAAATTAGGTCTTGGAACCGAAATTACTTTACCGAAAAGAGGGGCGCATATTTTTGATAATATTTGATTAATTAAAGTGGGATAAAAAGACAAAAAGATTTTTAAATTTATTTTTACCATGTTTTTAATATTAATATTTAAATCTTAAATTAATATTGTAAACTTTGTAAAAATAATATATTTAAAATTGTAAATATTTGAAAAATTAATATAAGTTTGGTGTGAATTTATAATATGAATTTTTAAATTAAGTTTGGTGTGAATTTTTAATTTTTAAAATATGAATTTTTAATTTTATGCATTTCAAATTTTTAAGTTTGGTGTGAATTTTTAATATTAATTTTGAATTTTATATTTAAGTTGTGTGAATTTAAAAACAAAAATTTACTTTATCTCATTAAGTTAAAATATGATTTTTAAAATTCGTCGTAAGTTGAAGACTAGGTCTTTGAACCGAAATTGCTTTACCCGAGGGAGGGACGAGAACTTTTATTATCATTATTTTTAATTTTATTGAATTAAAGTATGCCAAAAACAAAAAAAAAAAAGAAAAAACCCAAAAATCTTAGCTTTTAAAACAATCGCTACAAAAAGACAAATTTTAAAATTTTGTCGAGGGACGGACTAGGACATCGATCCGAAACGACCTCCTCCTAAATAACAAGGGAAACAAAATTTTAAAATTAAGTACTTAATTGTTTCATAAGTTAATGATTATAAATATATATATATATATATATATATATATATATATATATATATATATATATATATATATATATATATATATATATATATATATATATATATATATATATATATATATATATATATATATCAAACTCCGCGACTCGCGGAGTTTGAAGAGTATTTCACCTCGAGTCGCGGAGGGTCCAATTTACAGAAAAAAAAATAAAGAGCTGGAACAGATCAGTCCCAACTCCACAACTCAAAAACACAGCTGCAAAATACTCCGAAAATAGACCCAAAAACACCCCAAAAATCCCAATTTTTAACGGTTAATCACCAAATTTTTTACTAAAATCATCTTGAGAAATAATGCCTAGTATAGATACGTTTAATGCTTTTGTTAATATTGTAATCATTTTTATAATTATCTAACTTTTATTCTTAGATTTTAATAATTTTTGAATGTGGGGTAATATACCAAACTTCAAAAATATGTATATATGTTTGCAGTTTATCTTATGTACACAACAGGGTAAAACAACGCATTTTCAAAGACTGGCATTAAGTTCAGCAAAAGCAACTAATTTTGACGACAAGATGCAAAATATATGTGAAATAACAACAAGACGGAATGAACAAATGATGTGCACCATTTATCGTTCAGCAAACAAACGCCAATATATTTGGAAACTTTGGTAAAAATTTAATCATTTTCACACAAATCACCCTTAATAATTTAAATTATTCCTGATTTCTTGCAAATGAGGGCATTGCAAGATCTTAAGTGTGGGAAGGGGTTAAATTCTTTCGGATTTTAAATTTTTTTACTTTATACACTTGGTTACCATTAAAAATACTAGTAAAGCAGTAGTTGTATTAGAATCTAGTGCTCTCTGATAATAAAGAACAGCCCTAGACTTATATACTGACTACCCAATTCTAGTAAAAAAATTTTAAAAAAAAAAAATTTCAATTAAATGAACTCAAAATCATGTTTATACATATTTATGAACGATAAAACTAGGTTTTAACACCGAAATTATTGTTACCTCGGAAAGGACATAAATTGAGAAACAAACTAAAATGTTAAAATTCATTTAAAATGGAATAGAGGACGATAAAAAGGAAAATAAAAGCCAAGTGTGGGAAAATTTACCAAGTTATCTTAAACATATGTCACATATATCTGTAACAAATAACTGAAAATACTTTTGCTTTGGACTAAACTAAACTGTTTTACCCGATGAAAGAAAAGAAGAGATGGATCTACACGATGAATCAATTCCATCATTAAAAGGAAGTAAAGTCTTCCGAAAAAAGACACGCGCTTCTTGATTTAGGTCATGAAGTTGTCGTCCAGACCAGCTGTAGGTTGACGAAAAATCTAGAAAAGTCATCACTAAAATCAGCAGGAAATTCACGGACCTCAGCATTAAACAGGGTCGCCAAGTGGTCAGATTTATCCTAACCATGAGAAGGATTTATCTCGTACAATGGGGGGCATCATGCAAATTAGCTGGATAAGACTAATGAATCAGATTCCCAGAAAGGATAATCTCCTTAAAGATTAAAAATCAGCTTTTAAGACTGATATTACTCAATCCTAGAGATTGACCTTAAAGATTGAGAATTCAAACTCATGGAATTCAATGATATCTAAACTCGAGCTTGAACGAGAAAATATTTTGATCAAAATTATAAACCGATTTGTTTTCTGAAAACCCTATTTTCAATGCGTTCATTACCATTGAACGTAAAATCCTAGGAATTCACCTGGAATTCATTAGGTCACCTGAACTAAATCGGGTGTCAACCGTAAGAACGGTGGTTGCATAGTGGTCAAAGACAGGACCTTGTGCCATACCGAAAAATCATAAGGGTGAACTTTACTATTGCTCCTACCAAGGATAGTAATTGCGTCCGACACGTTATAGACCATAATTAAAAGCATGTCAGGGGACATTGCCTTAACAGTTGCTTGTTCAACGCTTTCCTTTACAACCGGACGGTAGTTTACCGAAAGGTAATATACGGAACAAGTAAACTGGACGTGTTGCTTTCCAAATACAAGGTTAGCAAGTGGGTGACACAAAACCGCAAGTTTTGAGCTAAAATTTTCAAATCTAAAACCCACCAAACCCACAAAAATATTTTGCAAACACCGGTAAAGGGTTATCCCGGAAAACTTATCTAGGGTAAAAACTAGATTTAATTTTCAAAAGATCAAATGTTTTCATAAAGATCCAATTTCCTTAATGGATCTAAATTTTTATAGTCATGTGGGACTGTAAACCATATCGTTACTACCATTGTTTATACCGCCGTATAAAAAATCACTGATGTACAAAGTGTGAAGAATAAAGAAGTGATTCTAGTATTTCAAGACGATATTGCTTGAGGACAAGCAACGCTCAAGTGTGGGAATATTTGATAATGCTAAAAACGAACATATATTTCATGGCATTATTCCTCAAGAAAGACAAGCTTTTAGTTGCAATTGTTCTATTTACAAGTGATATTCGTTTAAATAATAAAAGGTGAAGACAAAAGACAGATTCGACGAATTGAAGACGCAAACGACCAAAAAGCTCAAAAGTACAAAAGACAATCAAAAAGGTTCCAATTATTGATAAGAAACGTCTCGAAATTAAAAGAGTACAAGATTCAAAACGCAAAGTACAAGATATTAAATTGTACGCAAGGACGTTCGAAAATCCGGAACCGGGACCAGAGTCAACTCTTAACGCTCGACGCAACGGACTAAAAATTACAAGTTAACTATGTATATAAATATAATATAATATATAATTAATTATATTAATTATATATATATTATATTTATAAATAAAAACCGTCGGCAGAGAAAGACTCCAAAGGGACTGAGCTGTAAATTCATTCTCCGCGACTCGCGGAGTTTGAAGAGGATTTCACCGCGAGTCGCGGAGCCCCAAATTCAGATAATCCCTATAAAGCTCGCGCATTCTGATCGTAAAAATTCACAAAATAATATATCTCTCTCTCTCAATATATCGTATATATTTATATTTATATTTATATTTATATTTTAATTTTAATTTTAATTATAATTCTAATAATAAGGGTATGTTAGCGAATGTTGTAAGGGTGTAAGTCGAAATTCTGTCCGTGTAACGCTACGCTATTTTTAATCATTGTAAGTTATGTTCAACCTTTTTACATTAATGTCTCGTAGCTAAGTTATTATTATGCTTATTTAAAACGAAGTAATCATGATGTTGGGCTAATTACTAAAATTGGGTAATTGGACTTTGTACCATAATTGGGGTTTGGACAAAAGAACGACACTTGTGGAAATTAGACTATGGGCTATTAATGGGCTTTATATTTGTTTAACTAAATGATAGTTTGTTAATGTTAATATAAAGATTTACAATTAGGCGTCCCTATAAATTACCATATACACTCGATCGGACACGATGGGCGGGGTATTTATATGTACGAATAATCGTTCATTTAACCGGACACGGGAATGGATTAATAGCCACTAGAATAATTAAAACAGGGGTGAAATTACATTCAAGGGTAATTGGTGTAATTGTTAACAAAGTAGTAAAACCTTGGTTTACACGCAGTCGATAACCTGGTGTATTCATTAAACAAAGTATTAAAACCTTGTTACAATTCGAATCCCCAATTAGTTGGAATATTTAACTTCGGGTATAAGAATAATTTGACGAGGACACTCGCACTTTATATTTATGACTGATGGACTGTTATGGACAAAAACCAGACGGACATATTAAATAATCCAGGACAAAGGACAATTAACCCATGGGCATAAAACAAAAATCAACACGTCAAACATCATGATTACGGAAGTTTAAATAAGCATAATTCTTTTATTTCATATTTAATTTCCTTTATTTTATATTTAATTGCACTTCTAATTATCGCATTTTTATTGTTATTTTATCGCAAGTTTATTTTATCGCACTTTTATTATTCGCAATTTCATTATCGTTATTTACTTTACGCTTAAAATTAAGTCTTGTATTTATTTATTATTTTACATTTGGTTTTAACTGCGACTAAAGTTTTAAAATCGACAAACCGGTCATTAAACGGTAAAAACCCCCCTTTATAATAATAATATTACTTATATATATATTTGTATTTTTATAAAAGTAAACTAATATAGCGTTAAGCTTTGTTTAAAGATTTCCCTGTGGAACGAACCGGACTTACTAAAAACTACACTACTGTACGATTAGGTACACTGCCTATAAGTGTTGTAGCAAGGTTTAAGTATATCCGTTCTCTAAATAAATAAATATCTTGTGTAAAATTTTATCGTATTTAATAGTGTTTCATTGTAAACTTCAATAGTATTTTATACCCCTTAGCTTTGACATCAAAGAACTTGCGAATAAATTGACCGATGCATTTACAGATGCAAAAAGAGTTACTAAATCATATATATCAGCAGTAAATGCTCTAGCAAGAATTAAAATTCCAAAAGCTGGCAATAATGTCACTCATGAGTGTTTTGTCACGTCTGAAACGTGGAAGACAAATTAGTTCCAAAAATAAAAATCCTCGAAAAGGAAAATTAGCTGAGCTGATAATGAGGTAAAAAAAGGTGTTCAAAAAGAATCACAAATCAATATTCCTTCTACAGAGGATATTGACGATGTAAATACATAAATTGCAATAAATTATGCAATATTATGGAACCGAAATAAAATGACAAACATTGATTTTCCATATAATCTTACAATGACATCATGAATAAAGATGATGATCTGGAACAAAAATCTGTCATTGCATGTCAAAATAGACATGATTGGACTCAATTGGAAAAGAGTAATACGAGCTGAATTTGAATCGCTCAATAAAAGAAAAGTTTTCAGATCTATCGTTCTCACACCTAAAGATGTGAAACGTGTGGAATACAAATAAATTTTTATCCGAAAAAGAAATGAGAAAAATGAAGTTACAAAAGATAAAAATTATATAAGCTATTAAATTAATAAACTTTTCTGATTTTGCCCACGTTTCGAATAGCCAATAGATGCAGCAGGTAGCCAGAACCCTTTAAATCGGAAGCCCACAACTCGCCACTAACAAATCCAACTATTACTACGAACCAGAAAATTTTGGATGTCTATCAATTTAACCGCTTAAAATAATTTTTCGTCAAAATTTTGAAGATAAAATCTATGTCCTAAAAACTAGAGCGTCGAGAAATAAGAAAGAAAAAGAGTGCGTCGAAAAACGTTGAAAAATAAAAGGTCGAAAAATAATAAGAAAGTAGCGTGTCGAAACTTAAAAGTCTAAAAATTTAAAAATTAAAACTCGCGTCTAAAGATATTAAAGCTTAAAAGGAATTCTATATCCAAAAAGGCAATAACTTAAAAAGTACTAAAATCTTAAAACGGCGTCGCAAAATTTTAAAGCACCTAAATCTTAGTCTAAAGAAAAAGCACTTAAGGGATTTTACGGCAAATCCTAAAAATCTAGAAATAAAAATTAACTACGGCAAAAACTAAATTTAAACTAATTACGAACTATAGATATACAAACTACAATTTAAACTAATAAAAATATTCAATTTATAAAAAGAAATAAAAAGTGATAAAATTACTTATTTTTATAAAAATATTATTTTTATATTATTATTTTAAAAAAAGTATTAATTTTATATAATTAATAATAATATTAAAACTTAATATTACAAATTTAATTAAAACTAAAATTAAAAACTAATTAAATAATTAAAACCTAATTAGGTTAAACAATAATAATATTAATTAATTTAAAACCCTAAATCCGTAATTATGGCGTACCAGGTTTCAGCTGTCAGACCTTCTCATGCGGTCGCATGAGATATAAAGGTCTGGGCCATGCGATCGCATAGGGTGTGGATCCAGGCCAGCTGATGGGCTGCTACAGTATTCGGCCCTTTTACTCTTTTATTTTTTAGTCTGATTTTTAAATTTCTGTTTTTAATTTATATAAAAACAAAATATGTAATAAACACTTATAAAAAAATTACTTATTAATCTTAATTTTTAACAAAAGAAAAATATAAATATAAATTTTTTAATTTAAATACTTAAAAATATAGAAAAATATATATATATATATATATATATATATATATATATATATATATATATATATATATATATATATATATATATATATATATATATATATATATATATTCTTTTTATATTTTAAAAACTTATATATTTTTACAAGACTAGCTTAAAACTAAATTTTTTTTATAGCGTTTCGCTTATTTCCCCGGCAGCGGCGTCAAAAATACTTGATGTGTGCGAGGTGTAGTACGAAATAGTTATATTTTTATTGCGAAATACTATTAAATATGATACAATTTTACACAAGTTATTTATTTATTTATTTATAGAGTGGATATACCTAAACCTTGCTACAACACTATAGGCAGTGTACCTAATCGTACAGTAGTGTAGTTTTTAGTAAGTCCGGTTCGTTTCGCAGGGAGCTAGCCAAGTTTAACGCTATATTTTTAAAAAGTATATTTGTATAAATATATATATATATATATATATATATATATATATATATATATATATATATATATATATATATATATATATATATATATATATATATATATAAGTAGTATTTTTATTATTATAAAAAGAGGGTTTTCACCGTTTAATGACCAATTTGTCGATTTTATGTCTTAAGTCACAATTAAAACCTAATGTAAAATATTAAATATACAAATGACTTAATTTAAATCGTAAAGTAAATGACGATAAATAAAAATGCGATAAAATAAAAGTACAATAATTAAAAGTGCAATAATTTAAAGTACGATAAATAAAATGACGATAAATAAAAATGCGATGAGATATAAATTAAGAGAATTATGCTTATTTAAACTTCCGTAATCATGATGTTTGACGTGTTGATTTTAATTTATTACCATGGGTTAATTGTCCTTTGTCCTGGATTATTCGATATGTCCATATGATTTTGTCCATAATAGTCCATCAGTCATAATTATAAAGTGCGAGAGTCTTCGTCAAATTATCCTTATACCCGAAGTCAAATATTCCAACTAATTGGGGATTCGAACTGTAACAAGGTCTTAATACTTTGTTTAATGAATACACCAGGTTATCGACTGCGTGTAATCCAAGGTTTTACTACTTTGTTAATAATTACACCAATTACCCTTGAATGTAATCCACCCCTGTTTTAATGAGTCCATTAACTATTAATCCATTCCCGTGTCCGGTAAAATGAACAATAATTTGTATTTATAAATATCCCGCCCACCGTACCCGATTAAGCGTATGTGGTTATATATAGATACGTCAAATTGTAACCTTTATATTAAATTAACGAGGTATCATTTAGTTAATATAAAGCCCATTAATAGCCCATAGTCTAATTTCCACAAGTGTCGTTCTTTTGTCCAAACTCCAATTATGATACAAAGCCCAATTACCCAATCTTAATATTTAGCCCAACATCACGATTACTTCGGCTTAAATAAGCATAATAATAACCTAGCTACGAGACATTAATTTAAAAAGGTTGAACATAACTTACAATGAGTATTAATCGCGTAGTGTTACACGGACAGAATTTTGACTTACAAACTTACAACATTCGCTACCATTACCTTATTATTATTAATCTTAAATTAAAATTAAAATTATAATTATAAATATATATATATATTTGAGAGATAGAGAGTAGATTGAATTATATTGTGTAAAAATTCGTCGACCAAACGTTGCAATTTATAGGACTTGGCCATGTACAGTGCTCCATGCGATCGCATGGATTTTGAAATGTCCCGTTCTTATTGATTAAAAACGTTCCATATTAATTGATTTCGTTGCGAGGTTTTGACCTCTATATGAGACGTTTTTCAAAGACTGCATTCATTTTTAAAACAAACCATAACCTTTATTTCATAAACAAAGGTTTAAAAAGCTTTACGTAGATTATCAAATAATGATAATCTAAAATATCCTGTTTACACACGACCATTACATAATGGTTTACAATACAAATATGTTACATCGAAATCAGTTTCTTGAATGCAGTTTTTACACAATATCATACAAACATGGACTCCAAATCTTGTCCTTATTTTAGTATGCAACAGCGGAAGCTCTTAGTATTCACCTGAGAATAAACATGCTTTAAACGTCAACAAAAATGTTGGTGAGTTATAGGTTTAACCTATATGTATCAAATCGTAACAATAGACTACAAGATTTCATATTTCAATACACATCCCATACATAGAGATAAAAATCATTCATATGGTGAACACCTGGTAACCGACATTAACAAGATGCATATATATAAGAATATCCCCATCATTCCGGGACACCCTTCGGATATGATATAAATTTCGAAGTACTAAAGCATCCGGTACTTTGGATGGGGTTTGTTAGGCCCAATAGATCTATCTTTAGGATTCGCGTCAATTAGGGTGTCTGTTCCCTAATTCTTAGATTACCAGACTTAATAAAAAGGGGCATATTCGATTTCGATAATTCAACCATAGAATGTAGTTTCACGTACTTGTGTCTATTTTGTAAATCATTTATAAAACCTGCATGTATTCTCATTCCAAAAATATTAGATTTTAAAAGTGGGACTATAACTCACTTTCACAGATTTTTACTTCGTCGGGAAGTAAGACTTGGCCACTGGTTGATTCACGAACCTATAACAATATATACATATATATCAAAGTATGTTTAAAATATATTTACAACACTTTTAATATATTTTGATGTTTTAAGTTTATTAAGTCAGCTGTCCTCGTTAGTAACCTGCAACTAGTTATCCACAGTTAGATGTACAGAAATAAATCGATAAATATTATCTTGAATCAATCCACGACCCAGTGTATACGTATCTCAGTATTGATCACAACTCAAACTATATATATTTTGGAATCAACCTCAACCCTGTATAGCTAACTCCAACATTCACATATAGAGTGTCTATGGTTGTTCCGAAATATATATAGATGTGTCGACATGATAGGTCGAAATATTGTATACGTGTCTATGGTATCTCAAGATTACATAATATACAATACAAGTTGATTAAGTTATGGTTGGAATAGATTTGTTACCAATTTTCAAGTAGCTAAAATGAGAAAAATTATCCAATCTTGTTTTACCCATAACTTCTTCATTTTAAATCCGTTTTGAGTGAATCAAATTGCTATGGTTTCATATTGAACTCTATTTTATGAATCTAAACAGAAAAAGTATAGGTTTATAGTCTGAAAAATAAGTTACAAGTCGTTTTTGTAAAGGTAGTCATTTCAGTCGAAAGAACGACGTCTAGATGACCATTTTAGAAAACATACTTCCACTTTGAGTTTAACCATAATTTTTGGATATAGTTTCATGTTCATAATAAAAATCATTTTCTCAGAATAACAACTTTTAAATCAAAGTTTAAATCATAGTTTTTAATTAACTAACCCAAAACAGCCCGCGGTGTTACTACGATGGCGTAAATCCGGTTTTACGGTGTTTTTCGTGTTTCCAGGTTTAGAATTAACTAAACTATGTTCTAGTGATTACGAGTTTAAACCTTCGAATAAGATAGTTTTATATATATGAATCGAATGATGTTATGAACATCATTACTACCTCAAGTTTAGTAGGTAAACCTACTGGAAGTGACAAGAAATGATCTAGCTTCAAAGGATCTTGGATGGCTTGAAAGTTCTTGAAGTAGGATCATGACACAAAAACAAGTTCAAGTATGATTTTTACTCGAATTAAGATAGTTTATAGTTATAGAAATTGAATCAAAGTTTGAATATGAATATTACCTTGAATAAGAAAGATAACCTACTGTATATAACAAAGGTTTCTTGATCTTAGATGATTACTTGGAATGGATTAGAAAGCTTGGAAGTAAATTAGTAAACTTGAAGGGATTTTTGAAGTGTTCTTGAAGTGTTCTTCCTATGATGATTATAGCTTGATTCTTGAAGTGATTTTTGATGAAGATGATGATTAACTACTGGAAAAATACGTTCATAATAGTGTGGGTGTGTTGAGAGAGAATTAGAAAGAGAATTGGAAGTGAAATGGAGTGAATGATGAGTGGTAATTGGTGAGTGGTGAGTGGGGTTAAAAGAAGTTCTAGTTAGTTGACTAGCTCATGGTAGAAGTTAAAATTGATTAGTCATACATGACATAATCAAGAGTGGAATCCCATGCTAGTTCCTATTGGTATATATGTCACGACCCGGAAAATTTCGACTAATTTTAAACCAAATTCTTGATACGATGTAATATTCTTGACACGATAAGAGAAATCTGTAACGTTGAGTCTCAAAATTTTGAAAACTATGTTCATATATTCAAATTACCCTTTGACTATTTTTGACGATTGATTTTACTCCCTAAAAGTCCGAAATAAATAAATACATTTACTGTAAAAATTTGAGATTCTTCTGAAAGACTTCTATCTGCCACTGATTAACGACGGAGAACGAAATTTAGTCCGTCAAAGAAATAGTAAACCAATAATACATGGCTGCTACTTTTAAAGAATACTATTAGTTACTATTACTAGTGCACGATTATTGAATTCTAATTACTATTAATAATACTGTGTTTATGATTTACTTTATATTAAAATATACATACATATAATGATACTTATATATATAACAACCACACTTAATACTAATTTTATCTCACAAGCTTACGATTCATGAATGGAACTACAATATGCAAAAATGACATTTTAGACAAAAACAAAGAAATTTAATTATGAAGTTTGAAAAATGGCTACCTACTATCTAATCTAATCTCTACTCTTACTGTCTACTAACTTGTCGTTCTCCATAAATTGCTTTCCACTCGACCAAGTGCTCTTCATAATATGTATTGGTACAAGTTGGCTAATAATTCAAATGGGCTCAATGCAAGGCCTACAATTATTGGCAACTATTTTCCATCTATTGAATTTGTAAATGTTTAGTGTGTTATTCAGATTAATCTTTTGAAAACAACTTATGCGACTTTCATTCCATTCATAGTGCTTTAATATTAATTTTTAGTATTAAATAGTAATTTGGTTTGACAAGTTTGAGATAAATCTAAGCCAATTTGACTCAGTTTTAGTTATGGATAAAAATTTCAACTTGATTTTTTTAAACTAGTACGATCATTATTATAATTCTAAGGTTATCACACATTGTTATATTTTAATGGGACGGGGGTTAGTAACTAATTTTAAAAACTTTAAGTGTATTAAAAATATAATCATCTTTTATTTATATGAACTATAAATTTTATATATTTTGAGTGGTCAGTTTTCTTTAAACAAACGTATAAAGTGTTTTAGACATGGGTACACTTTTTACGATTAGTTTCTCTGCTATCATGACAAAAATAAATATTTTGATGTTATCTTAAAATATAAACTTTTATATGATTTTTTTTATATCATTAATTATTGGTACGGAGTATAAAATACCAGTTCATGAAAACACGGGTTAAAAAGAAAAACAAAAAAATCACGGATCATGGAATTAAGTGGCGTGTTTAAAAAAAAAAAAAAAAAAAAAAACAAAGTTGGAAAGAGACTTGAATGTTGTTTGCACTTGAGAGATTTTCCTATATATTTCACTTCTATCATTTGATCAAACATATCACATACTACGTATTATTTATATGATTATTTATTATTATTATTATTATTATTATTATTATTATGATACAAATATACATAAAATACTACGACGGAGTGCTGCTCGAGTGATCTAAAACGAGTTTTCTAAACTGGTTTTCGAGTAGGACAGGGCTAAGGAAATTATGGGTTATTGCTTTGGAGGTTATGGGTATGGTTCAGGGGTATGCTCGTGAAGTCAAACTAGCATTTATCATCTCCGTTGCGTCTACTTACTTTCCTGCAATATTGAATCTCAATACTGATACGTTCGTGAATCCGAGGCCAACCTTGCACTTGTTCAATGACGTCATATGTATTTTTTTACTACGAAATACAGTATTGTGAGTTTCATTTGCTCCCTTTTTAATTGCTTTTGCAATATATATTTTTGGGCTGAGAATACATGCGCTGCTTTTATAAATATTTACGAAATAGACACAAGTACTTAAAAATATATTCTACGTTGAGTTGTACCACTGGCATACTTCCCTGTAGCTTGGTAACTACTATTTACATGAGTATTGTAAACGCGAATCCTGTTGATAGATCTATCGGGCCTGACAACCCCAACCGGACTGGACGACCAGTATTCAACGGTTGCACAGTACTTCGTTTCGGTGACTACACTTGGTACGGTGTAGTGAGATTTCATAATAAAGGGAATATGCGACGTGTTTAAATGTTAAGTATGGTTACCAAGTGCTCAACCACTTAGAATGCTTTACATACACTTGCGAGTGTATTATGTTTATGATTATGAAATCTTGTGGTCTATTGAAAATTTGAAATGATTGTTATGATAAACCTATGAACTCACCAACCTTTTGGTTGACACTTTAAAGCATGTTTATTCTCAGGTACGAATTAAGTCTTCCGCTGTGCATTTGCTCAATTTAAGGACATTACTTGGAGTCGATCATCGCAATGGAACTAAATGTTGATGACTTCGTCCAGGTGGATAAGGACGGGTCGTTACAGGTGGTATCAGAGCGTTGGTCCTAGCGAACCAGGTCTTGCATTAGTGTGTCTAACTGATAGTTGTTAGGATGCATTAGCGAGTCTGGACTTCGACCTTAGCTGCATATTATAAGTATTGTATATCATTCCTAGTGGAAAATTTCCTGCTAATCATTCCTAAGTCTAGACATGCCTTACTGCCTTTATTGCATAGATAGTGTATAGACAAATTTATATCTTAGCATATCTATTATGGTAAACTTTGCCTGATATCTTCCGTAAATTTCTCCGTAATTTAAGGGATCCTGGTACTATATATATCTAGGCATATTATGCATTGAGAATACCATCCAACTATCATTTGCTGTCACTAAGCTTTTCATACCAAAAATCTTTTCTGTGATCGCGTACGATGGCCTCTACGAATCAACCAAGTTCTTCTGACTCCGAAGATAGCGTGACGGGAGCGCACCAACCGACCAACTACCGTGATTTCTTTAGAAAGTGGGGATGGGTTCGCGAAATACTTACCCTATGGAGAAATGAAGAAGGTACTCCATATCACAAGCCGAACTTACCACCTAACGTCGGAGTGCTCGACCCGCTCACCGGCGAACCTGTTCGAAACACCGTTTATACCCTTTTTGCAAGAATTTTTCGTCTTGAGGCTACCATTAATGGAACTAGAGAAGATATCCGACCTCTACCTCACACTGATAACCAACCAGGGTTAGTAGAAGAAGTTAAAAAACTACGAGCTCGGGTGTTAACTTTTGAGAGCACGGTACACAATTTGCAAGCACTAGCAGTATCATCAACACCAGTAACATCACCAGCCTCAGCACCAACAGCACTAGTACCACCAAGAACAACATCCGCGTCACCAGCTTCAACATTTCATTCTGTAACTCGAGTATAATCATCGTTCTACATGACGTTCTACATCATTTATCTTAGTTCGACATAGTGATTATGTAATCTCTAATGTTTTAGAGATTATGTATTCTAGTTCTAACGGTAAATCAAATGAGATTAATGTCATATTAACTCATAAAATCCATGATTGCATCTGAAGAAAATATATATGTATATATGTTTTCATAAAGATTGTAATTAAAAATTCTTTAGTACAAAGTGTTAATTGTGAAAATATTTTAACGGGTAGGTAATACCCGAGGAATATTCAGATTTCACATTAATAAGTTACAATGTACATTCTTCGAAGCTGATTTAACAGTCGTTTACTATCCTACTTACATCCACCGATATACGTATCCGTTCACCGCAGAACAACCATTTTCATTCAATTTCATATTTGGATTTTGACCTATCAGAATCCAACAAGTGGCATAATGAAGAAAACATTGGACAAAATAAAATTTGTTAGAAACAAACGAATTAACTAATTGAAATTTTGTTAAGAATCCACGCTAACTGTTCCAGCTAACTGTTCCTAGCTAACTGATTACATTTTATTTATCGCAATTTAATTATCGCAATTTTATTTATCGTCATTTAATTTCTGTTATTTACTTTACGCATTTAATTTATCGTCATTTAATTTCTGTTATTTATTTTACGCACTTTAAATATCGGGACACGTATACAAGGTTTTGACATATCATATCGATGCATCTATATATATTATTTAGAATAACCATAGACACTCTATATGCAGTAATGCGGGAGTTAGCTATACAGGGTTGAAGTTGATTCTCAAATAATATATATATACTTTGAGTTGTGATCGAGTCTGAGACATGTATACGGGTCACGAAACGTATTAATTAATTCGAATATTATATATTAAACTATATATGAATTATTGGACTGTTAACTATGGACTATCGACTGTGGACTAATAATATTGGACAATTAAAATGAATTAAAATATTGATTATAACATATGAAACTAAACATTTCTTCAAGCTTGCCACTTGATTATATCTTAAACCACATTCATATCTTGACGATTACAATCTGCGTTCAAACCTTTCACGATTCTTGAAAACACCTCGATCGAGAGGATGAACCAGCCGCACTTCATCTATGGAAGAAAAGATTGATGCATATAGTTATACACCTGAAAAACCCTCGGAAACTGAGTAAACGTTTAACATGTAGCTGTACTAATTACTTTAGTGTTATTATTACCCAAAATGATGTGGTAATCCCTATCAAAGTAGCAAATTTTATCACAGCTCCAGCAAGTCAACTCCGACTTTTCATTCGAAATAACCTTATTATAACCTTGATATATATGTGTACTCTTTATTGTTACTGGAGAATCTTTTATATTCCACTATATTACCATCAGCGTTTAATCATCTAAAAATACAATTCTCCTGAAACCACCTCAGTTTGATAACCGATGACCCAGACCCGTTAACTTTGAAAATGCTGACAAAGTAGCATGTTGTAGATGGTCTTAATGGCCAATAGTTGATGATAAAGAAGGAAGTGTTAGGAACGCTCGATAGAAAATTTGGTACTGAAAATCAGATTGAGCACACCGTGAAGGAAACAAAGAACAAATACAAGTACCAAACCCTATATTCAAAGAATCCAGGTAATTCTGGATCCGATGAAATCTTTAGAGAATATCTTGCTCCAAAGTCATGTTAAAATCTTGCGGAAAATCTTTCTTCTTTCACCTTCGAACTTAGAAATTTCAAAATATCATCATAAATATCTTCGATATTTCTGAGGATATTTACATAAATATTCTTATCCGAAATTATCTACGTCTTCGTGTTTCCAGTATCCCATTATATTGGAAACTCCGGTAAAATCCAAGTATAAATTATGAATGAATTGTGGATAAGTGTTGGGAACTGAAGCATGAGTTAGTATAATATAATGCGCTTGGCTAACGTGATTATATTACAGTAAATCATGCTGAGTTTCTAATGAAATGTGATGATGGTTCACAGTAGATTATACCATCATCATGTGTCATATTACATAACTCTTTCATTCTACATAACCTCTGAACTTATCAAGAATAATATATTCTTGATAATTCTATCTTCAGTAATTTTGATAAATTTGAAAATCAAATCGTGCTATCACGTTCCTTCTTGCCTAGAACATTATAATCATTCGAACTTCTATATTTACGAATTCTGGACCATTATTCGCTTGACTTGAAGTCGGGAAGAGAAAACAAAAGCATAGAGCTTCGAAATATAAGGGAGAATATAAAGCCCGATAACAACACATAAATTACAAACCGTGTATGTCAATGTTTATCGCAACATAAAGACACGGGAGAATTAAAAACAATATAACCCCAAAGGCGAAGTAGAAGAAAGTAGATTCCTCTGGTGGAAGTTGAAAAAGGAGAATGAATGTTGTGATAATAAGGATGAGGACAACGATCAGAACTGGATTAAGCATTTTCACAATTGTTTGAAAGTATGGATCGAGAAGAAAGAATTGAAGTGGTGAAAATAATGGAACGAAAGAAGTCCATTTATAGTGAAAATACTAGACAAAGAAATCAAGACAGATTTCCGCATTTAATTAGAGAGATCCTAATTTCCTTATTCGCCGAAGAGGCAAATCTTTTAGATTTTAAAGATTTTCTTTAATCCCTTAAATTCCGAAAATTCAACCCTGACTCTGTCAAAAGTTAAGATGAATCTTTACTTTCCTATTTCACTATTTAGTAATAGCTCCATTCGTACTCTTCGAGTAATCGAATAATCTTATCCATATTACTCAACAGTAATAAAAACACTAGTTATCAACTCATATGAATCATGAAAACATACTTATTGTCAACCATGACCATCCCAATCAAATTTCAGGACGAAATTTATTTAACGGGTAGGTACTGTCACGACCCGGAAAATTTCGACTAATTTTAAACCAAATTCTCGATACGATGTAATATTCTTGACACGATAAGAGAAATCTGTAACGTTGAGTCTCAAAATTTTGGAAACTATGTTCATATATTCAAATTACCCTTTGACTATTTTTGACGATTGATTTTACTCCCTAAAAGTCCGAAATAAATAAATACATTTACTGTAAAAATTTGAGATTCTTCTAAAAGACTTCTATCCGCCACTGATTAACGACGGAGAACGAAATTTAGTCCGTCAAAGAAATAGTAAACCAATAATACATGGCTGCTACTTTTAAAGAATACTATTAGTTACTATTACTAGTGCACGATTATCGAATTCTAATTACTATTAATAATACTGTGTTTATGATTTACTTTATATTAAAATATACATACATATAATGATACTTATATATATAACAACCACACTTAATACTAATTTTATCTCACAAGCTTACGATTCATGAATGGAACTACAATATGCAAAAATGACATTTTAGACAAAAACAAAGAAATTTAATTATGAAGTTTGAAAAATGGCTACCTACTATCTAATCTAATCTCTACTCTTACTGTCTACTAACTTGTCGTTCTCCATAAATTGCTTTCCACTCGACCAAGTGCTCTTCATAATATGTATTGGTACAAGTTGGCTAATAATTCAAATGGGCTCAATGCAAGGCCTACAATTATTGGCAACTATTTTCCATCTATTGAATTTGTAAATGTTTAGTGTGTTATTCAGATTAATCTTTTGAAAACAACTTATGCGACTTTCATTCCATTCATAGTGTTTTAATATTAATTTTTAGTATTAAATAGTAATTTGGTTTGACAAGTTTGAGATAAATCTAAGCCAATTTGACTCAGTTTTAGTTATGGATAAAAATTTCAACTTGATTTTTTTAAACTAGTACGATCATTATTATAATTCTAAGGTTATCACACATTGTTATATTTTAATGGGACGGGGGTTAGTAACTAATTTTAAAAACTTTAAGTGTATTAAAAATATAATCATCTTTTATTTATATGAACTATAAGTTTTATATATTTTGAGTGGTCAGTTTTCTTTAAACAAACGTATAAAGTGTTTTAGACATGGGTACACTTTTTACGATTAGTTTCTCTGCTATCATGACAAAAATAAATATTTTGATGTTATCTTAAAATATAAACTTTTATATGATTTTTTTTATATCATTAATTATTGGTACGGAGTATAAAATACCAGTTCATGAAAACACGGGTTAAAAAGAAAAACAAAAAAATCACGAATCATGGAATTAAGTGGCGTGTTTAAAAAAAAAAAAAAAAAAAACAAAGTTGGAAAGAGACTTGAATGTTGTTTGCACTTGAGAAATTTTCCTATACATTTCACTTCTATCATTTGATCAAACATATCACATACTACGTATTATTTATATGATTATTTATTATTATTATTATTATTATTATTATTATTATTATTATTATTATTATTATTATTATTATGATACAAATATACATAAAATACTACGACGGAGTGCTGCTCGAGTGATCTAAAACGAGTTTTCTAAACTGGTTTTCGAGTAGGACAGGGCTAAGGAAATTATGGGTTATTGCTTTGGAGGTTATGGGTATGGTTCAGGGGTATGCTCGTGAAGTCAAACTAGCATTTATCATCTCCGTTGCGTCTACTTACTTTCCTGCAATATTGAATCTCAATACTGATACGTTCGTGAATCCGAGGCCAACCTTGCACTTGTTCAATGACGTCATATGTATTTTTTTACTACGAAATACAGTATTGTGAGTTTCATTTGCTCCCTTTTTAATTGCTTTTGCAATATATATTTTTGGGCTGAGAATACATGCGCTGCTTTTATAAATATTTACGAAATAGACACAAGTACTTAAAAATATATTCTACGTTGAGTTGTACCACTGGCATACTTCCCTGTAGCTTGGTAACTACTATTTACATGAGTATTGTAAACGCGAATCCTGTTGATAGATCTATCGGGCCTGACAACCCCAACCGGACTGGACGACCAGTATTCAACGGTTGCACAGTACTTCGTTTCGGTGACTACACTTGGTACGGTGTAGTGAGATTTCATAATAAAGGGAATATGCGACGTGTTTAAATGTTAAGTATGGTTACCAAGTGCTCAACCACTTAGAATGCTTTACATACACTTGCGAGTGTATTATGTTTATGATTATGAAATCTTGTGGTCTATTGAAAATTTGAAATGATTGTTATGATAAACCTATGAACTCACAAACCTTTTGGTTGACACTTTAAAGCATGTTTATTCTCAGGTACGAATTAAGTCTTCCGCTGTGCATTTGCTCAATTTAAGGACATTACTTGGAGTCGATCATCGCAATGGAACCAAATGTTGATGACTTCGTCCAGGTGGATAAGGACGGGTCGTTACAATATACTCATAGTAAGTACGTTTTGAAGCTGTGTATAATACGGGTAAGAATACAACTAGAATTCTTGATGAAAGAAAAGAATGGAAAAGTAACTGTAACCATTTTCGTTAAGTATGAGTGTTTTGATATATGTCTTGAAGTCTTCCAAAAGTATTTTAATACATCTAAATACACTACATGTATATACATTTTAACTGAGTCGTTAAGTCATCGTTAGTCGTTACATGTAAGTGTTGTTTTGAAACCTTTAAGTTAACGATCTCAATTAATGTTGTTAACCCATTGTTTATTATATCTAATGAGATGTTAAATTATTATATTATCATGATATTATGATATATTAATATATCTTAATATGATATATATACATTTAAATGTCGTTACAACGATAATCGTTACATATATGTCTCGTTTCGAAATCCTTAAGTTAGTAGTCTTGTTTATATGTATATAACTCATTGTTAATATACTTATGGAGATACTTACTTATCATAATCTCATGTTAACCATATGTATATCCATATATATATCGTCATGTCGTTTTTACAAGTTTTAACGTTCGTGAATCGCCGGTCAACTTGGGTGGTCAATTGTCTATATGAAACATATTTCAATTAATCAAGTCTTAACAAGTTTGATTGCTTAACATGTTGGAAACATTTAATCATGTAAATATCAATCTCAATTAATATATATAAACATGGAAAAGTTCGGGTCACTACAGATTTAAGGCCTCCAGGCCATGCGATCGCATGGCCTCCTTTTCCTGGTCACATATGATTCCAAAACGTGGGATGCTCGTATTTAAATATTATATAATATAATATATATAATTTTATATAATTATATATATATATATTATATTATATAATTGTTCATCGTTGACTTGTAATTTTAGGCCCGTTGCGTCGCGCGTTGATAGTTGGTTCATGTCCCGGTTCCGGATTTTCGAACGTCCTTGCGTACTATTTAATATCTTGTACTTTGCGTTTTGCAGCTCGTACTCTTGTAACTTTTAGACGTTTCTCATCAATAAATTGAACCACTTTGATTGTACTTTGTACTTTTTAGCGTTTTGGTCATTTGCGTCTTCAAATCGTCGAATATGTCTTTTGTCTTCACCTTTTAATATTTAAACGAATATCACTTGTAAATAGAACAATTGCAACTAAAAGCTTGTCTTTCTTGAAGGATAATGCTATGAAATATGTGTTCGTTTTTAGCATTATCATATGCAAATAATCCTATGCCCATGTGTTTTCATTAAGAAAACAACAATCGGATATGTGATTATATTTGTTTATGTTGATGATCTTAACATCATAAGGACAAATAAAGAGATCCATAAACTATTCAACTTCTAAAAGAAAGAAATTAAAATAAAAGATCTCGGAAAAACCAAGTATTGCCTTGGTTTACAAATTGAGCATATGCCTGATGGTTTACTTGTACATCAAACAACATATACTGAAAAGATTTTGTAACGTTTCAATATGGACAAGGAAAAACCATTAAGTACTCCTATGGTTGTTAGATCACTCAATGTTGAAGCTGATCCATTTCGTCCATGTGAAGATCGTGAAAATATCCTGGGACCAGAAGTACCATATCTTAGTGCAATTGGAGCTCTTATGTATCTTACAAATTGTACAAGACCTGACATTTTTTTTGCAATTAATTTATTGGCAAAGTTCAGCTCAGCTCATACCAAAAGACACTGGAATGAGATCAAACACATATTTCGATACCTTCGAGGAACTACTAATTTAGGATTATTTTATTCTAACAAATCAAAACAAGATTTGGTTGGTTATGCAGATGCAGGTTATTTATCTGATCTACATAAAGCTAAATCTCAAAATGGATATGTATTCCTAAATGGAGGTACTGCAATATCATGGCGTTCTAAAAAACAAACACTTGTTGCAACATCATCAAATCATGCCGAAGTGATTGCATTACATGAAGCTACTCGGGAATGTTTTTGGTCGAGATCAATGACACAACTCAGTACTGATTCTTGTAGACTAGAACGCGATAAAAATCTAACAATTATGTATGAAGATAATGCAGCTTGCATAGTACAAATGAAAGAAGATTATCAAAAGTGACAGAACAAAACATAAATGCAGACAAGATGCTAAAGCCATAGACGGTCTTAGCGGTCATAAGTTTGATGGGAAAGAACGATATGTAGGTAAAGCTTAGAAAAAGACTGAAAGGGAATAAGAATTGAAACAACGTTGAGCTAACCATGAAGGAGACTGTAGACAAATCACACGGGCTAAACTTGTACGTAAAAGATTTAGATGATACAGTTTCAGATGAAAACCTCATATTCTTCTCATATACTCAAGATCTCATAAAGGTCAACTAGATTGAAATGAGATACGTTCAATCAACAACTCTGCTGATCTTTATACCAAAGCATTGTCAACTGCTATTTTCAGAACACACGTTCACAATATTGGCATGAGTCAAGTTCAAAAGATGTGACGACTCAACTATGTCTACTTGAGGGAGAGTCAACCTTATACTGCACTCTTTTTACCTTAGCTAAAGTTTTTATCCCATTGGGTTTTTCTTTAGCAAGGTTTTTAATGAGCCAGTATTAGTTGCTCTTTTAATAAAATTGTAATCCAAGGGGGAGTGTTGTAATATTAAAGTCAATATTGGATGACTTTATTTTATATTATTATTACTGTTTCACCTAATCATCCAGTAGTATAAATAAGCAATTGGGTTGTAAGGATCGATATGAATTACTTCAATAAATATTTCATATTCCTTTCTTCTCTAAATATTAGTAGTAGTCTATAGTCAATAATCAAGTCAATAAAAGTAGTTATAAACTCCTAAATTATAACAATATTCATTTAATTTTAAATTTAACATTTAATTAATTTAACAAGAAGGCAACTTTAAAATTACAGCCTGGTATTAACAGGCGCCACCCAAACCATACCATCACCAACCCACTCATCCCATGCCCCAACGGTCACTTCCCCCTTTTAATTTCTTTTTTGAAATTGACATAAACCCTAATTACATTTCAGTTACACTATCATTAATCATATCTTCACTTTTTATTACAAACATTCGACCGTTTTATTTGCTCCCCTCTATTTTCTCCTGATAATAATGAGAATGGTGTAGCAAATTCAAATTACTTCAAGAGGAATAATCATAATCAATCAAGAACACTGAATTTAATTCTTTTAATAAAAAAATGGGTTGTTTTCTTGCTTGTTTTGGTTCTTCAAAAGATCGTAAAAATCATCGAAGAATTAAACAACAGAAATACAAAGTCATCCCAAGAGATCATCAAGTAAGTATTTTTGATTTTGAGTTGCAATTTTTCTTGTTTTGAATTATTAATGTTTAATTCTTGAATTTATTAGCTACCGTACAGTATTTACTTCATGTAATAATTTTATTTACATACATATATGTTTTTCTGGGTTTTGATTTGTGAATAAATAAAAACAAAATTGTGATGAGAAAGGCTGAAAATTTGTATAAAAATTGGAGCTTTTTTACTTATATAAAGATTAAAGATATAAAGACAACGAAACCGAATTCGAGTAGAATTTCAGAGACGTGTGTGTTTCGAAATGAAAATTTTGAATTCAAGAATCGAGTTTAGATATTCGAATTTTATCATGGACCCAATTCTAGTAATACACCTTAGTCTGGTCTTATATGATCTATTGCCTTTTTTTTATTATCGGAATTCGGCTAAAACGTTGATGTAATTGATAGTGATTAGTACTGTTTAAGGTAAAAGAAGCTGATGTAAACAGTATTATGCACCCCTCACTTTTGATCTGAAACTTGTGTTTATTCATGGATTTGAATTTTTCAGATTCCGAAATGTCCAAACGTTGTGCAAGTCGATTTACCTTTGGTGGTACAAAACGTCAAAGAGGTCTCCAATTCAATATCAGAATTAAGGTAACACATGTTATTCGTTTTTGAGTTCAAAGTTTGCGTTTTTGCTTAAACCCTTTATAAAATTTAAGTACTTTTGTGTTGTAGACCCAAGAATGAGGAGCCATTAGGAGTAAGTACCAGGAAAAAAGTGACGTTTAATGCGAATGTGACAACGTATGAGCATATTGAAGTGTATGACAGTACTGAATCTTTATTAGAAAAGAACGAAAAAGGCGAAACATTTCCCAAATCGGGTCAGACCCATTCCGATTCTGGTTCTCAGGATAATTCGGATGTCGTTAGTGTTGGATCCTATCCACCAAATTATCGGTACGGAAATTGTCTTGAAAATGACGATGAAGTTGCAGATTATGAGGATGAAATTGATGACTGTTTAGATGATGAAGAAGAAGAAGAAGATTATGATGTTGATGATGATGATGATGTCGATGATGACAGAATCATATGTGAAGAGGTATGGTGCGAATCAATTCCCGTTCCATCAACAGAATCAAGAACCGAATCAACTTCAGTTGAAAAAGTCAAAGTCAACACCTGTAACGCACGCGATAGAAGCACGTATATCGACCCAGTGTTGAATCCTGTTGAGAATATTTCACAATGGAAAGCGATAAAATCGAAGCCAACAAACATCAACCAACAAAAGGAAAATTATTTCTTGAATTTAAATCCACCCGCACCGAAAAATCAGAACCAAGAACTAGCAGTTGATGCAAGTCTTTCAAATTGGTTGGGTTCAAGTACACCAAATAACAAGAATGAAAGTTCTTTAAAGTACATTGAAGATAGACCAGTATTAGGGGCGTTGACCGAAGATGGGTCGGACCAGTTTTCCGGGTCGTCTTGTACACCGAGGAAGTCAGCGGGTCGAAGCCCTGATGATATGCCTATAATTGGCAGTGTTGGAAGTTATTGGAGTAATACGAGTTCTGCAAAATCTTTGAACTCGACTTCATCGTATAAAGGCATACCAAATACCACCAGCAAGTACAGAGAGGTAATATACTACTAATATTTATGAATTGATTGTCTTTGTTTGAGTGGCCCTTGTTCTGTGTTTTCATAGAGGTGGCAATTTCGCCCCATTTACTTATGCACGGGTCGATTTAGAATAAACTGGTAACAACAAAAGAGGTTAGGAGTTGCAAAATTTTAATGCATGAACCCTTCTAAATTATAGCTTTTTAAACGTTAGAATGTTATCCAACCCGCCCAAATTTCCACTTATGGTTTGTAGTGTAGTCCCGATAGGTGGATATGCGGTTTCCAGGAAGGCAGTATAGTATCATAACAATTTATTCAAAGTTATACACTGCAATAACAAATCTAAATTAACTCATCTTATTTCTGTAAACCATAAAAAACAATTTTAAATGGTTCTCCAATGAACTACATGGTTATGGTTATGTGTTTTGGGTACTAATGATTTTAGTAATATTTGGTTGTACAGGATAAGAAGGTGACGTGGCACAATACACCGTTTGAAACAAGATTGGAGAAAGCTTTGAATAAAGGTGCTGCTGAGGCTTCTTAATTAGTACCTGTGTATTTTTATACTTGATATGTTTCTTCTTCTTCATGAGATACCATTTGGATTGGCTGATTATTTTGATGTGTGCCCATCTTCTTTTTGCACAGTTTATTTGGTTGCTTTGTTGTAACTCTCGATTTGGTTTATTGTAATTTATTACTGGTTTGTGGTGGTTATAAATATATAAAGATTGGGTCATTTTGTTCATGTATATACATTCTCAATGCAACCCGTGTGTTTAGATCTGAATTACCCAAATCCTAGTTGTCTCAGCCATTTGAACAGGCACATTTTGACCCGTTATTGACGACCCATTTTTCCATTTCTTCAAAGAGCACAAATCAGGTACATATTTACACCAGACCAAGCAAAGTTTAGGTGCCGATTTGGCAAATAACGAAGGTTAATACTTCTATCTAGCTACTTTTGTTTCTAAAATACAACAAAACTGCATTATAAATATCACTAACTTGGCATTCTAAACTAACAAAGTTTTAATAGTTGAAAAGCAAGATTTTTTTTTTTTTTTTTTTTGTGGAGAAAATACCGAAGACTTGTATAAAAATAGATAACGTTTTCGAAAAGAAAACGAAATCAACAAAAGATACAAAAGATGACCCCGGTGAGACTCGAACCTAGAAAGCGGCTAACAACGAACTGTCTATACCGAGCCTCACAAACCTAAAACGAAACATAAAAGTATAAAACCACTATAATAAGCTAACAACAAACAAACGATCCATGAAACCAAAGTGCACTACGAAAATAACATGAAGCCGAAGGAAACGAAATCAGATATCCTTGATGAAAACGCTGAATTCTTCCATTTCAGCGCCTTTAACCAATTTTTTCCTACGATTTTGTTGATGAGTGTTTTTAACCGGAACACGGGAGATCTCACTAGAATTAATTAGGTTAACCAGAAAAGCAAGTGATGCATGATGATGTTACATGCATTACTGCATGTTACGTTTCTTAAGATGATTCAGTTGATGACTCGTTGAATTTAGCATGTTTCGAGGGCTGTGATTCTGTGGGGTCCACTTCTAAAGCTTGAGCAGATGGTGATCCGTGTGGTTCTATTTTGGATTTCGGTGTAGAGGTTGAAACTTCATTGGTGACATCATCGTCTGATTTGTCGTGGGTTGATGATGAGGCTCGGATATGGTCGATTCCAAACTTGCATTGTTTCTCGATAATCATCTGGAGGTATTTTCCTTGTTCTTCAATTCTCAACTGCAAGCTTTTCCAAATCTGCAAAAAAAAATATTGCATATATCATTATTCTCTGTGTTTTCAAATTCTTGTATTGAAGTGGCAAAATGGGCGAGTCTGAAATGTTGGGTTATGTGTCAAAATGGGTAACATTTTAGACCATTTGTTAGGGGTCTTGATCAGTGTGTGGTTATGGCTGATTAAATACCACTGGATAACTCGAAGCTTAGGAAATTCCTGGTTAAACACAAGATCTTGGTTTCTTCGGTTTGTAAAGTGGGTTTGTTCGGTTGCATAGTTCAATGCCAAGACGAGGCGTGTTTGGAAAGGCTGCTAGGTACGTCGGGTGATTTGGAATTCCTTTTAACTGCCTCTCTAGCGGTCAAAGCTAGAAGTTTCTTTAGGTTTCATGCTAATGGTGTGCCTGCCGCTGCTGTTAAACACCTCACATATCGTGCTCACTATTCGGAGATTGATGTAGCTCTTGAGGGTCTTGGATTTGAAAACAAACAGAGAAAGTTAAACGAGATCTGCGTTGTGGATACGGGTCATGTTACTATTCCGGTTAGTTACAGGGAGAATGCTTTGCAAAGTGAGGAGTCGTCGGTTACGCTTGTGGTTGGTAAGAGTGCGTTCCGTGTTTTGTGTGTTTGTTCGAATAGTTCTTGTAATGGTGTTTGCAGAGCTGGGCTAATCACAATAAGAATTTACGGGTTCATGTGAGAAGTTTTCGTTGGTAAAAGGATGTGCAAAGAAGGTAAACAAGGGTAAGGGGGTGCCTCTCTTCGGTTACCTGATCACGAAGATGACTTACATTTTGGCATTGCGGTTCAAGGATTATTTGATGCGGAACCGGTTGCCGATCAAATGGAGGGAGGGGGGGGGGGGGGGGGGGGGGGGGGGGGGGGTAAGCTTGGTTCTTCCAAGGATTTAGCAAGACAAGGTTTGATCCCTCCATCTTCGGAAACTCTTGTCGGTGACGCTTCGGGAAACGCGTTGACTTATTCCTTCAACACGGTCATTTCCAATGTGGTTGATGATTCGGGTCCAAGTCGACTTCCAAATTCTCTAAGGGAAAGTCGGTGGTTGAGTAATCTAGTTGTTGAATAGGGGGATCGTTAGCTGAATAGGGGGATCGTTAGCTGATGATCTATATATTTTGTATCTTTTCGTTGGATTCGGCTTTTAGTGATAGTTAGCAGTCCTTGATCCTTTCCGCTTATTGATCCGCTTTTAGTGATTGTTTAGTGTGGTTTGGTTAGTTTTAGTATCTCAGTCCTTGATCCTTTCCGCTTATTGCTTGTATTTCCGGTTAGTTTTTGTCTCTTTTCTAGAAAAGAACTCGTTTAATAGTTTTCGTTTTTTACTAAAAAAGAAAAAAAAACAATGACATGGATAATGATTGTGTGTTATCCATTAGTCATTCATGACCCGTGATGCTACTAGTCAATCTCACGCAGTCATTGCTATATATTGTTGTATATTATGCATTATTATCTATATTATGTCATATTTAGTTGGTCCAATTTGTTTGAGAAAAGTTACCATGGTTGATAGTAAATCTGTTATTCAGTTGTGATGAGGAGAACAAGCTAATATGACGTCAATACAACAATCTTTGATAAAAGAAAATTATACGATAGTTATAAGTGTTCTTAGTCTTTCTAATAAATTATTAGTTAATTATCGACTATGTCACTTCCCGGTTCCCATTACCAACTCAAATTCTACACATGTCACTACAAATTGTATTAATCAATCATTATTGATTGGGTTAAGTCTATTAAATAGCTTTATACTTTTATTTTTTTTCTAGTATATAGCATATATACTCAGAAAATTTATCAGTGTAGGTCACATACTTGCAAAAAATGTTCTAATGCAGGATATTGGTGACCGGTTACCCGCGCGTGCAGTCTCTGAAGCTAACGGACGTTAACATTTAGGCATTTTTAGGACACGATTTCTTCATGAAAGTTGTTCTAATTCCATCACCCAACACTCGTGAATTAAAATCAAGACCTGAAAATTCGAGAAACAATCCAAATGAATTGTTGACCAAAATCTCATAAACTTTGACTTTTCGATCTGCTGTTCAGAGATGAATTTTAACACGATCTGATGCAACACGAAGCTTAAAAGAGTAATCAGGAACCAAAGAGCCAATGGCTTGGCGGTATCGAGGTCACCCTTACAACCTTGAGGTTGAGGGTTCGAGTCCTGCTTAGGACAATTCGTGGTGTATATATTCGAGTTAGATTTATATGGGTGTGTGAATTTGCCTTTCAAAAAAAAAAAAAGAGTAATCAGGAACCTGAAACTCTAATCAATTCGATCTATGAATGCTTCTTGTTGAAGTGTGTTAGCCCCCGAGACTGCACACGTCACCAATAGCCTATATTGGAACACATTTTGAAAATATGTGACGTACACTGAAATTTTCTAGATATATATTCAACATTGGAACAAAAATAAAACTATAAAACTGTTATTAGAAGCGCAGACAAATATATACTCGTATATTGTTACTTTGGGATTATTTGCAACAAAAAAAGTACTATATATCATTCCAAGTTACTGACTTATTGCGATCATTTGCAACTTGTTCAATTATTCTAGAAGAAAACAAAAATAAATAGATAATAAATGAATATGTTGAATCAAAGATAATAATCATGATAATATAAAAAAAAAAATGCAACCATCATCATTGACTAATTATACCCCATAAAGAATTCATCACTAGAACTCAAATCTATCTATAAAAAAAAAATCACAACCAACATGATATGTTAAATTGATTTTCAATTGGTTTTAATTAAGACAAAATTTCATCGTTGGTCTCTAAATTTTGTATCAAACAAAGTATGTGACCTTTTTCTTTATTTATATCTTCGTTCTTGACCTAAAACTAGTAAATTAATTGACGGTTGACCCTGTACTTAACAGGAATTAATTTTATCCCATTAAGTGTCACCACGTGAACATCACGTGAGGGTAGTTTAGTCCATTCCACAACAAAAAAAACAAGAACCATTGACTCAACATCACACCTACCTGCACCTCACCTTCTTAAGTTTAAAATCCAAATCAAAAACCTATAATCCAAATTAACAAAGCTTAAGGTATGAAAAAAGAACCATTGACTCAACACCACACCCACCTAGAGTTTCTTGTTAAAAATTTCGAATAAATATTTATGTGACAAATAAATGACATTGCCATGTTACCAATTTTCTATAGCAACAAGGTCGTTCAGTTTTTGTTGAATACTGACATCTTATTTATAGTCAGCACTATAATTTTTTTTATAATAGATTAGTATTTTACCTTAAGCTTATGGGAAAGATTACCTTAAGCTTCTGGGAAAGAATGTGCAGCATTGAAACAACAACAACAACAACAACAAAACTCAATGCCACATAAGTGGTGTAAATCCTTCTCCTATCCAAGAATAAAGACAAGTCATCCCTCTCAACTCGACGGATAGAGAGATTGCTTCCGAGTGAACCTCCGGCCAATAAATAGGAAAAAGTTTTAAAAAAAATTAAATTAAATTAAAAATAAAACTGAGACGCCATGAAAATGGTAAAATAAATTAAATTAGGCTCTAAGAGTCAGTCAAGTCGCCAATAAATCGACGCTTGCTGTCGACTCAATAAATCGACTCAATGTACAGCATTGAAACTTACATACAAAACAAGTCAAATTGATACAAGTCATACAACATTATAAGATTCAAAATAACTTGCTTTCATTATATAAATAAAAAAGAAAACATGACTTCATTGCACCAAAAACAAATAACATGACCTGATCACACAAAAGTCTTGATCTGTAGCAAAATTCATGCCAAATACCACATTAAACATGAAGTCAAAACAAAACTACACTAAATAACATTAAACATAAAGCTTTCACCTGCTCCTACACAATGGCATTAGCAGCACTTGCAATTCTAGGCCACAAGTCGGCACACTCTTTTCCAATGGGGCCAGTAATTGCAGATCCTACACATATAAACATAACACCAAACAGTTGTTATAGTAAATCATTCCCACACAAATTTAAGACAACTTTCTATTTAAAGTCGGCATTCAAATTCAAATACACATCGCAACAAAACGTAAAAACAAAAAAAAATGAGCATAGAAATGCATTTAATGATTTACTGAATAATTATCTGCAAACCTCTTTTGCCCAGTTTTCTAATTAAGTTGATGTCCAAATAACATTTACCAACACTATAGCATTATAAAAATCACCATTCTGAAAAATAACTAAAAAACAATCATTCAGACTTTTAACACGTTCAGCCCGTTCTCACTATTCTAAAAAGCTTAAACAAATAATATATACGCCGACAACACACTAGAACAAAATTTATCAAAGTATAAGTAAATGTTGAGTATTTGTTTTTTTATAGTCGAATCAAATGTACATCACTCACATATTATAAGCTGTCTTGTTCAACAAGATACAAATCACACGTAGTACAAATTTAGAGAGCAGACAACCAACCCTACATGCAAAGGTAATAGTTCAGCTAAAATTACCTTTCATTTCTCCCTTGGGATTGACAATGACTCCAGCATTATCTGCAGAAGTAAACACGTTTCAATGGTTTAGTCAGCCTCCATATAAAATATAAAACTAGACATATAGCAAAAGGTAATAAACTTCTTTTGCAACACAATCAGATGCATATAGACCATGTTAATCACGTAGAACATAAATTGTACACGCCAACGGTTATGTAAATCCAAAAAATAGCAAAGCTTGCAAGTGTTTATATATGAATGCGGATGTCGTATGCATCGCTTATATTTAAATGTTGAAATCAATCGAAGAATGCTCATAAAAAGCACTTGTTTTTGAAATATACGTATTATATTAGCTTTAAAATCACATAATACGTAAAGAAAACGATTTTCGCTTTCCAAACTATACCCCCTATACATTTCACTCTTTATGGTAATAAACTAACATCTAACACAATAAAATTATCGCCCTATAAACAAAGAAAACTTCGAAAACAACAATCATAGAATTCAAATCCAGCATCTTCTAAAATGCAAACTAAATAAAAACAATTTGAATCGCAAACTCTAATTTCTACACAAAATACTACAGAGTACTATCAATTCAATATATAATTTCAAAAAATGCAATTATCCACTACAACAATCTAATTTTGTTAATATTCGAAACAGAACAGTTAATCATACTAACAAATCATCATCAGATCATATAGCACGTAAGAACAGAAACAATACATACTGTATATGTAATTATAATATAATATAATATAATACCTTCAAAATACATGAAGACGCCGTCCTTTCGGCGCCAAGGTTTACGTTGACGGACGATCACGGCAGGCATAACTTTCTTCCTAAGATCCGGCTTACCTTTCTTCACAGTCGCCATAACCATATCACCAACACAAGCTGAAGGTAGACGATTCAATCGTCCTTTGATTCCTTTCACTGAAATGATGTACAGATTCTTAGCACCAGTATTATCGGCGCAGTTCACCGTCGCAGCCACCGGAAGACCAAGTGACATCCGGAACTTGTTCCCCGCGGAACCACCGCGACCTGCAATAGATCATAATCTCTAAAATTAATTTATACGAAATGAAATTGAAACGAAATTGTTGAATTAAATTGATGGAATGTGAACGTACCTCTTTTTGACATGATGATTGATCGGCTAACAGAGTGGCGGAGAATTGGAGGATTAGGGTTTTATTTGATGTGAAAATTCATAGGGTTTTGCTAGTTGGTGTGTTTGGGTTACTCTATGCTGGATAGTTGGGCCACAAAATTTTGGGCTGGGCCATAAATAAATGAGAAACTAGTGAAAATACCCCCATCTTCCGAAATGATTACCAATATGCCATTAAATATTTAAAAATCTCAAAAAAGCTCCTTGACCATACACCACACACCGTGTGTGTTGCCTGATGTGTGGTGCTTGTTAGCAAACACGTAAATGAGTCAAAATATTGTACTCGTACCACGCACCAACTACCAGAAACACGAACGTGCGTGTTGCTCTATTCGAAGGGCACCAAGGTAACTTTTTAAATGGTTACACACACAAATACACAAAACAGGCACAAAAACGTGCGGTTTGTCATCATTTCATTGATTCAACATTTTTTTGTTTGATCCTTACTCGGTCCTATAATCTCTCAAACCCTACAAGCATTATTATACCCGTTAATCATAATATCACGCACCGAACGGAAAAAAAGAGAGCCCCAATTACGCAATTTTGAACAAAAATTTGACAAATTAGAGGTCTAAAAGTTGTTGATCAGACAATTGAACAATTACACATCTTACACAATACGACTTACTTGCCTTTTTTCTCTTAAAGCCTATCTATATATACATAAACTGAGGGCATTCTCGGCTAACAATCACGTAAAACCAATTTTTCTTTCATTTGATTCGTTTTCTTAAAGACATTTCATCGAACAATTGGTCCGCGTTTATATATTTGGGTTTTGGATGGTATGTAATATATATGTAATAATGTGGTGGTTGTTTAGTTGATGTTGTTTAGACTCATATTAGTTGTTAGTCTGTGCAAAAATAATGAAAAAATAGTGTTTGGCTCGTTACTGACCACACAAGTTATAATGACACCATGCACAACGCACAAAACACCACGCACGGTGCACGTTACGTTGTGAGTTGTGAGTAAACTTGGACGATGTCGCTCAAATTAATCAACGATCAAGAAGCATGCACCACGCGCCAAACACCAGACATGATGCTTGGTGTCGTGCGTGGTCAAGAGGCATTTTGACGATTTCGAAAATTCAAAAACATATCGTTAAACATTTTGAGATTTGGGGCAGTTTCCACTAATTTCCCTAAATAAAATTATTTATGCTTAACAAAAATTTGTGTTTTCGTGATTTTGTCAAGCCATTTATAAAGTGATAACGAAGTATTTGATGATTAAAATTACGAAATTGCCCATGGTTCTAAATTGCGGCTACACGTATTAATTTTAATTTGATTTGATTTTGTTATTATACCACAATAGGAAAATGATTTACGCGTAAGGAGGTAAGGTCAAAAACGACATAGTTGTAAAAGTGTCCATATTCACCAACATTCCAACTCCTTCACTCGCTTTTCCCAGTAGGATCCTTCTCATCCAAACATTTTATATCATATGTCGTACGTCTTATTCGGTGCCTTGATATTGTTAATTGTTAATTTAATTATAATATTGGAAATAAGAAACAGTAATAATAAAATAATGTAATCTAATAAAAATAAATAGCTGAATGACGCGTGAAATTACGGGTGTGTTAAAAAAAAACATCTAAGAGACATTTTTAAAGTTACAATTTATATGAAGCCAACGCGTGAAGAAAATCAATATCATTGTAAACTAAATAAGTTATTGGTATGATATATAAAGTTAATAATTAACCCTCATATACTAAATGTGGTGGGAAACTTTGTAGTTTTAGTTATAACTGATTGTAGTTTTGAGTTTACGTTCACATTACAATCGGTCCATCAACCCTTATTATTATTTTATTATTTATATACTAAATGTGGTAGAAAACTTTGTAGTTTTAGTTATAACTGATTGTAGTTTTGAGTTTGCGTTCACATTACAATCGGTCCATCAACCCTTATTATTATTATTATTATTATTATTATTATTATTATTATTATTATTATAATTATATTATATTATAATTATAATTATAATTATAATTATAATTTTTATATACTAAATGTGGTGGAAAACTTTGTAGTTTTAGTTATAACTGATTGTAGTTTTGAGTTTGCGTTCACATTACAATCAGTCCCTCAACTTTGGCTATATTTACACAACGGCCCCTCAAGTTTACACTTTCTCAGAGTAAAAAGTGTAAATATATAATTTTATTAAAATAAAAAAAAATAATTCCACCCAAATTTATAACGGGCCCTATCTTCTCGCTCGGCGCGAGTTAAATTTTTCCGAGACCACCGTTCAACTCGAAACAATCTTACGAACCCAACGGGACTAACTATACGCGAAACGGACACTTCTCAAAAAACGCTAAACAAAACGACAGCCCGTATCTTTTCACTCGCCGCGAATTAAATTTTTTCGACATAAGCGTCATACTCGAAATAATTTTATGAACAAAACGATAAAAAGTACGTTTGAAATGGACACTTTTTAAAAAAACGCTAAAAACAACGGCAGCCCGTATCTTCCTGCTCGCCGCGAGTTATATTTTTTCGCCAGCACCGTCAGACTCGAAATAATTTTATCAACAAAACGAAACTAACTACGTTCGAACCGGACAGATTTTAAAAAACAGTAAAGACGACAACACCAACAACGGCGCTTAATACATGTGGCGTGTTCTCCTCTGTAAATACACAACGCTACGTTAAATATGAATACGCATGCCGAAAGCTCCCGCCGCAACGCGCGGGCCGGACCCGGACTAGTTAACAATTATAATCCTCAAAAGTTATCATACACAAATAGAAATACGATAAATTTAGTTTTATCCCATATATACAAATATCTCATATATTGGACCAACTGAAAAACTTCAGCATGAAACCTTTAAAAGACCATTTAAAATGATTATATTCTACTAACAATGTAAGCACCATTAAAATAAATACGTTTACTAATAGTATATTTATATTTATTTGTACTATATCTAATACAAAATGGAGTATGAATTTTCAAATAAATCTTCACTTGATCTTCAAATCCAAAATATCTTCATAGACCCATTTTCTCAAAACCAATTAAAATTCGACACTCTTTTGAAAAAAAAAATAGAATTCATTTATCGACTCAGAAAAATCTAACACTCAGTTACAAAGAATATTATTCAAACCTTTGATCCATTTTAGACAATTAGTAACCATCGAGACTTCAGTTGTATGAAGTGAGTTCCATACCATGGAAAAGATTAAAATATGACCAGGAAGACAACCCACCACTGGAACTTGCCTTGATCTCGTTTTGCTCGTTCAGACATGTCTTCTTCCCATTATAGTGAAAGATCTTCACTTCACCATAGCAGAAACCTCGCTAACCGTAGAGAAGAGAGCTTAACATCATCATTTGACTTCTTGGAATCAAGAGCTTTCAGGCTTGGAACTTTTGAAGCAATGTAATTACTAAAATTCTTATGCTTCAAAATTTGCCTTGCACGTAAACCGAACCACTTCAAAAAATCATAACCATAGAAACTATCATACCACACTTGTTATTTAAATTACATAAAGAATTTATGATGAACACAATTATGACCAAAAGCAACAATGATGTTCAAACTGGTTAAAATTGGCCTTGTGAAAAAAAAAATACAACAATACCAATCCAATGATTTGTCCTATTGTTTCATTTTACTGTTGATAGCTAACCATAAACTTAAGTAAAGTAATCAACATTAAAGAAATGAGTTAAGTTTGTCACCCATAAAAGGGTCGATTTTACTACATGTAAGACCCTAATTTCAAAAGTGCAACTGTATAATGATTAAAGTTGGAGGATTCAGGTTTTAAAGTGTTTATCACGCAAATCGTGTTACTTTCTTACATTTTGAAGCCCGTATGTTATCGTGGGTTATATAGGTTGTGGGTATAAATTCGAATGGTTTAAAGTGCAAGAAAATGTCCAAAAATTGAAGTTTGGAATGTGTGAGGCGCGCTAGAAAGGGTGTGAGGCGCGCACGTATGAAGAAAAAGCGAACAGTCAAAAATTACACTAGGTGCGCGGGGTGCACTTTCATGTGCGCGGCTCACAGAATTTACACTTGGTGCGCGGGGCACGTATTATAGTGTGCGCGGCTCGCACAAATTACACTTGGTGCGCGGGGCGCGTATTAAAGTGTGCGCGGCACGCACACCCCTGAATCAGCATACTTAATATTTTTATAATTTAAAAGAATGGTAGGTTGGTCTTTTCACTTGAGGGTCGGTTTTTGAGCCACAAAACTGACCCAATGCTTATCTTATCTTCATTTTCACACACAAACACTCTCATCCTCAAACCCTAGAGAGAGATTGAGTTCTAGTGAGAGAAAGCTCCATTTGTAGAAGAAGAAGTGTGTTTCGGGTTAAACCTCAAGTGTTAAAGTTGTTCATCTCGTTAACGGCTACGTTTTGGTAGTGTTGGTAAGTTCTAACTCCAATTTTCATTATTTGATTTTGATATTCAAATTAGGGTTTGAGCTTGATTTTGTTAAAAACCCTTTAATGGTTTTGAAATGGGTTTGTTATGGTTAGTAGATGGCTTTTGACCCGTTATTGGGGGGTTAGGGTTGGATGACGATTTTGGTCATGGTTTTGGGTGTAAATCACTAGTTTATAAATGTGTTAGTTTATAGATATTCATAAGAACATGTTAGTTGGTCAAAAATGGGTGTTAGACTTTGATTTAGTGTCAAACTAAGATTTGAGTCAAGTTTCTGTGAATCAAGTATGTAAATACTTGATTTAAGTGTTAATTGGTGTTTTGGAAGTACAATCACTAGTCGTTAGTGATTTTGGGCGTTTTTGAGACTTATGTCAAAATGGGTTGACTTTGAATTGGGTCAAAATTGATGATGACACTAATTTTTGATTAAATGAATGTTAAACGCTTTTGTTAAGTGTTAAATGATGTTTTTGGATGTAATTACTCGCGAGAAGTAATTTTGAGTTAAAGTGATATTTTAACATAAGTCATAGGTAGTCAAAAGCAATATGGGTCAATATTGCACGTGTTGGAGTTTTGGTGTAATTGGCGTTTGAAATGATTACTACCTAAGTAGTAATTTAGTGTTAAGACCTAGGTTGGTATAATGGATGTAAAGTATAATTTAGGTTAAATTGTACTTGTTTGATGGGTCGGAATTACCACCCGTAGTGGTAATTGGTGAAGTCCACTTTAGGTGTCTAAATGGGCGGATTGTGGAGGTAGGTATAAACCCTTGGTTAAGGGTGTTGGCGTCGAATTCTCTTGTAGAGAATGTATGTTGATTATGTGTATACCTATATGCGTATTATAGGTAAAGGTTTGCTCGGTGGCGTTTGGAGGCGATTTACATACATGACTTGTGCGGGCATTTTGAGGTGAGTGGAATAATTATATGCGTAGATATATAATGTGTTTATTTGTGTAGTGTGAGATGTGAAGTGTCGATGTGCTAAGACACCACGTCCACATGGCGAGTGAAGTGTCGATGTGTTAAGACGCCACTCGGGAGGGAAGTATCGATGTGTTAAGATGCCACTCCAAGTAAGGGGAAGAGTGAAGTGTCGAAGTGTTAAGACACCACTCGGGGTGAAGTGCCGAAGTGTTAAGGTGCCACCCGGGGTGAAGCATCGAAGTGTTAAGATGCCACTCGTGGGGTTAGTGTGCGAAGTGTTAAGTGCACTAATGGTTGTTGTGAACACCGACGGTCTTTAAACACCATTCCTTGTACGATTGGTTAACCATGGTTATTGTGTTGTAGTGTAGCATATTATATTGTTCGAGTTATATATATGCTATTGTTGTGCTAGCTTGTGGTATTGGAGGTTAATGGCTTTGTACTTGTGATGATAAGCTAATTGTGTTGCTAGCATGTATGCGGTATGTGAGTAAGTGTTTGCAAGTAGGTATATTATATATGTATGTGTATAATTATTGCATTCACTAAGCTTTATGCTTACCTCTCTCGTTGTTTACCTTTTCACAGGTATTTTGTTATGAAGCTAGCTAGTTGTTAGACTAGATGCATAGGAGCGCTTGGGCTCGAAGGGGTAGCTTTTGGTTATATGGACGCGGATTGGGGATTTGGTAGTCTCCGGGATTATGCTCTTGGTATCGGGTTGGGTTATTGAGTTTTAACCCGTGTTTTGTGTAATTGGGTTACTATTACAAATGCTTTTGTAATGTGTCATTTGTGTACCAAGGGTTATGTCAAGTTGTTAAACGTAACGTTATGATATTATGTTTTTGGTTAAAACAGAGTTGAAAATGTTATGTATGATGAACGGGATATTGGGACCTAACTAATAAAAAAAAAGTGTGCTTCATTTTTGGTAAACGGGTTGAGGATGTTACAAGTGGTATCAGAGCATAGTCTAAGGGAATTAGGTGACCTTGGAATAGGTGCCTAGTCTTAGACTTATTGGCCGTTGTGCGTTATTTGCGGGACTTGTAGGAATACGGGTCGAATTGAGATTTGTTAGGGCCTTAGAGTAGGTGACTAACTAGGACTAGTGCTTATCCAATGTGGGATTATGTGGGGCCTTATTTCGTGAGTAAATTAGTGCCTTAGGTTGCTAGTGCCTAATGTAGGTAGGCGAACTTGGACGTTATTTTAGTGATAGTCACCTAGGTTGTAGGTTGACTTGTTATTGTGGTGTACTTGTGTAAGTTTATTATTATATTGTATATCGGTGTATATATACAGGTATCTATGGGTGTGGTGTCCTAGAGACGATCTATTGGAGAGATTCGGATGTTTGGCGGTTTTGAGTGATCAAGTTCACGGTAAGGACTTTGGTCATTCAGGTACTAGGAGTTATCGCGTGTTGTTTGGTGTGAATGTTATGTCAGTCCGGGTAAATTACTTTCGTGACCATGTGAAAATGGTAAGGTACGCATTTGTAATAGTGACTGATCACCATTATTACAAAAGTGTATCTTGGCACCAAGCATGACATGACAAGTACCGAGCAGAGGAAACGTGGCATGGTTGGGGTAGAATCGGGACGAGTTAGGAATCTTTTATTGGTTCCCAGGATATAGTGGTCTCGGGTGATGTGCTTGTTGTCACATCGGGTTCTTTGTGAGTCGGGAAGGTGTTACGGTGGTTTCGGTTAGCTAAGGTGAGTGAGCAACTCACGAGTTTGGTGCGTGCTTATTCACACTAAGTAGTGGGTGAACTGTTGAGATGGTCATTGGTTGTAGTTACCAATCGTAACTTGGATGACCGATTTATGTGAGCGTGTGTGTGCGACGAGGACTTGAATTCCGTAATGGAATGCAACAAGTCTAACGATTGTAGTTTTGGGTTACACTCAGTAGAGTGTGTAGTTAGAGAATCGTGTAAGGATTCTAGTTGTGAGTCGCCTTGGAATTGGCGAATCGGGGAGTCTTTGGGTCATTAAACTCATGTGAGTGGGACCCATATGACAATGGTTACGTTAGTTTTTTGTGTATTAATGGGGTAACATTCCTAATGGAATATCCCTTGTAGTAGTGATTTTTAACGAGGTGTGGAAGGATGTAAGACTTGGTGTTTCCAAGCATCTCCTTAGTGATTGGATGAAAGGTTTCGTTAGGTTATGTTGTTTTGGCCTTGTGAAAAATTGCGGGTAGCGTGTGATTGCTAGTAGTTTTTGATGAGACAATAACCCGTAAGGTTTTTCGAGTAGGTATGACTTCGGGTCATTATTTTCGAAAGATGGGTGACATCGAGTGTATGGAACCCAAAGATCGAGTTCCTAAATTTCGGTAGATTGTGGTGGGAGTCTGCATTACACTACGTCAGGTGCCTCCTTATACTTGCTAGTGTAATGTCAAACTCCGGTAGCGGTGTGATCACTTTGTGTTTAGGGTTCCTGTGAGATACCCTTGGAAGCAGCAGAGATTACAATAGTGATCGATGGGTGATAGTAATTCGGTGGTTGCGAAAGTCGAAGTTAGAGAGCATTGCGGTAAATACTTCCTTCGAAGTGGCGGATGAGCGAATCTGGTTGCTCTTGTGATAGACGGGTGAAGATGACCGGCGAGCCGGTGACGGACTTAATGTTCGGTTAAGACCGAAGGTTATGATGAAGTGTTGATATTGCGGTCGATGCAATTATTATGTCGGATTGGTCACTCTTCTCCATGAGAGTGAGCAATTGTTGGTAAAGGTTCGTTGAGTGGAAGGTCGGGTGATCTCGACTGAGATGCACGACTGATTTATCGGAGTGGCGTATGCTTAGGCATAGAGACGTATGTGGGACTTTGGTGGAGTTCGCTTTGTGAACGATTAAGGTAGTCGATTGTGATTTGTGGTATGAAGGTGCGAAGTCGTCGCGTGTACAACATCTCTGGTAATTTTGTATGATGGCTCTGAGAGCCTATAGTGAATTTGCAGTAATTCGGTGTTTATGATTAGTGATGAGAATGATCATGTGTGTTGTGGAATGGTAATTCTGCCGGATGTTATCATCTTTGCGGTAAGAATGTGGAGCTAAATCCTAAGTGGGGGAGTTTTTACTGTCGCCCGAGGAAGCTCCGGTGGTGTTATGAATAAAGAAGTGTCAGAGTGTACCGTGCTAAGAGTCCCTAACGAGGAAGAGTGACGAGTTGTTAATGTCGACTCAAGATCGTGCGTTACGATTGTGAGTTACAATTTCGGAATTTTATGTGTAGAGTTGTGATGATGGGATCGGATGAAGTGCAAGTCTTTTTAAGTAAGGTGGTCGTGTAGTACCAAAGTGCGGTGTGAGACCAAATGTGAAGCTTGAAATCTCGGAGTGAGAGAATGAAGTTATCGTTGCGGGTGCTCTCATAATGTAAATCTGGGTTGCTATGAAACCCGGATAGTACTATTGAGTAGGTACATGTTAGTATTGTGGTGTTTATTGTATTTTCCCTGCGGAAACGTGATCATGGAAGTTGTCAGTGGATTATTCCACTTTATGGATGAATATGAGGATGAGAATGTCGGTCCTGATTGTCACACATCGATACACGCAGATGTTGTTTGTTTGCGAGGGTGTGTTCCCTAGTGATGTGCCCCGTTAGTTGCATTAAAATGTAGATACCATCCTTAACGGACGGTCTAGGTTGGAGGATTCACCCGGCATTGGTGAATATTTTTGTAGGTCGTGCGGCGAAATGCGAGTTTATTGTGTTGATAATTCGCTATTGACAGGATTCTAGTACATGAATAGCTTCCATGCTAGTACTAGAAAGCCGTATTGTATGGGCGTGTTGTAGGGTTTATGGGAGAAATTCGGTGTCGAGTGTTGATGTATTGTTTAGCACGTGGTGTATTATTGTTGTCCTGGATTAATCCAGAGACTGATGGTCGTGTGCGGATCGTTTGTTGGGAAAGTTGGTGTCCCTAATGTGATTATTTGGTGATATTGAAATTTCTTTGTTGAAGGAATGACCCGGTGGTGGAGACGGGGAAAGTTAGTTATTGATTCATAGAACATTCTTGATTGGATGGTTTACGGGTCGTTGATGTACGGAGGTTTGACGCTGCATTAATCCTTCCCGATTTGGATTAACGCAAGACTTGGTTCACGGTGTAGTGAATTTAGTAGATCGCGTTGGGTGTTATAGTTGTGGGTGTAGCTTGTTGCGAGTTGTAGCCGATAGAATTTGAAAGAATATATGGTGTTTACCGTATGTCCTAAGTGGGCATTTTGGGTGTTGATTGTACGAGATACCGTTTGTTGCGATAATGCACGCTAATGATTATTAGCGTGTGGTGAGACATTCGGGTTAATGAGAATCGTTGTGGACATCGAGTTTGGATGTGTGTCGGAGGACTATAGAGTGTAGGTTCGGATTGGTTAAGTGACTAGGATCACGAGGACGTGATCGAAATAAGTGGGGGAGAGTTGTAAGACCCTAATTTCAAAAGTGCAACTGTATAATGATTAAAGTTGGAGGATTCGGGTTTTAAAGTGTTTATCACGCAAATCGTGTTACTTTCCTACATTTTGAAGCCCGTATGTTATCGTGGGTTATATAGGTTGTGGGTATAAGTTCGAATGGTTTAAAGTGCAAGAAAATGTCCAAAAATTGAAGTTTGGAATGTGTGAGGCGCGCTAGAAAGGGTGTGAGGCGCGCACGTATGAAGAAAAAGCGAACAGTCAAAAATTACACTAGGTGCGCGGGGTGCACTTTCATGTGCGCGGCTCACATAATTTACACTTAGTGCGCGGGGCGCGCATTATAGTGTGCACGGCTCGCACAAATTACACTTGGTGCGCGGGGCGCGTATTAAAGTGTGCGCGGCGCGCACACCCCTGAATCAGCATACTTAATATTTTTATAATTTAAAAGAAGGGTAGGTTGGTCTTTTCAGTTGAGGGTCAGTTTTTGAGCCACAAAACTGACCCAATGCTTATCTTATCTTCATTTTCACACACAAACACTCTCATCCCCAAACCCTAGAGAGAGATTGAGTTCTAGTGAGAGAAAGCTCCATTTGGAGAAGAAGAAGTGTGTTTTGGGTTAAACCTCAAGTGTTAAAGTTATTCATCTCGTTAACGGCTACGTTTTGGTAGTGTTGGTAAGTTCTAACTCCGATTTTCATTATTTGATTTTGATATTCAAATTAGGGTTTGAGCTTGATTTTGTTAGAAACCCTTTAATGGTTTTGAAATGGGTTTGTTATGGTTAGTAGATGGGTTTTGACCCGTTATTGGTGGGTTAGGGTTGGATGACGATTTTGGTCATGGTTTTGGGTGTAAATCACTAGTTTATAAATGTATTAGTGTATAGATGTTCATAAGAACATGTTAGTTGGTCAAAAATGGGTGTTAGACTTTGATTTAGTGTTAAACTAAGATTTGAGTCAAGTTTATGTGAATCAAGTATGTAAATACTTGATTTAAGTGTTAATTGGTGTTTTGGAAGTACAATCACTAGTCGTTAGTGATTTTGGGCTTTTTTGAGACTTATGTCAAAATGGGTTGACTTTGAATTGGGTCAAAATTGATGATGACACTAATTTTTGATTAAATGAATGTTAAACGCTTTTGTTAAGTGTTAAATGATGTTTTTGGATGTAATTACTCGCGGGAAGTAATTTTGAGTTAAAGTGATATTTTAACATAAGTCAAAGGTAGTCAAAAGCAATATGGGTCAATATTGCACGTGTTGGAGTTTTGGTGTAATTAGCGTTTGAAATGATTACTACCTAAGTAGTAATTTAGTGTTAATACCTAGGTTGGTATAATGGATGTAAAGTATAATTTAGGTTAAATTGTACTTGTTTGATGGGTCGGAATTACCACCCGTAGTGGTAATTGGTGAAGTCCACTTTAGGTGTCTAAATGGGCGGATTGTGGAGGTAGGTATAAACCCTTGGTTAAGGGTGTTGGCGTCGAATTCTCTTGTAGAGAATGTATGTTGATTATGTGTATACCTATATGCGTATTATAGGTAAAGGTTTGCTCGGTGGCGTTTGGAGGCGATTTACATACATGACTTGTGCGGGCATTTTGAGGTGAGTGGAATAATTATATGCGTAGATATATAATGTGTTTATTTGTGTAGTGTGAGATGTGAAGTGTCGATGTGCTAAGACACCACGTCTACATGGCGAGTGAAGTGTCGATGTGTTAAGACGCCACTCGGGAGGGAAGTATCGATGTGTTAAGATGCCACTCCAAGTAAGGGGAAGATTGAAGTGTCGAAGTGTTAAGACACCACTCGGGGTGAAGTGCCGAAGTGTTAAGGTGCCACCCGGGGTGAAGCATCGAAGTGTTAAGATGCCACTCGTGGGGTTAGTGTGCGAAGTGTTAAGTGCACTAATGGTTGTTGTGAACACTGACGGTCTTTAAACACCGTTCCTTGTACGATTGGTTAACCATGGTTATTGTGTTGTAGTGTAGCATATTATATTGTTCGAGTTATATATGTGCTATTGTTGTGCTAGCTTGTGGTATTGGAGGTTAATGGCTTTGTACTTGTGATGATAAGCTAATTGTGTTGCTAGCATGTAAGCGGTATGTGAGTAAGTGTTTGCAAGTAGGTATATTATATATGTATGTGTATAATTATTGCATTCACTAAGCTTTATGCTTACCCCTCTCGTTGTTTACCTTTTCACAGGTATTTTGTTATGAAGCTAGCTAGTTGTTAGACTAGATGCATAGGAGCGCTTGGGCTCGAAGGGGTAGCTTTTGGTTATATGGACGCGGATTGGGGATTTGGTAGTCTCCGGGATTATGCTCTTGGTATCGGGTTGGGTTATTGAGTTTTAACCCGTGTTTTGTGTAATTGGGTTACTATTACAAATGCTTTTGTAATGTTTCATTTGTGTACCAAGGGTTATGTCAAGTTGTTAAACGTAACGTTATGATATTATGTTTTTGGTTAAAACAGAGTTGAAAATGTTATGTATGATGAACGGGATATTGGGACCTAACTAATAAAAAAAATGTGCTTCGTTTTTGGTAAACGGGTTGAGGTTGTTACACTACAATTTTTCATGTTAATACAGTTCAAGATAATAGAACTAAATTACACATGTAACTTCAATACATTAAGTATGCACATGTAGTTTATATTTCGTATAATACACATATGTCCCAATTTTAATATATCTCGTCTCAAATTATTCATACGTAAATGGGTCAAAACACTACGTATACACAATCCAAACAGATACCTTGAGACTCAATGATTATGTCATATTGTTAGTAATTAAGTAGTTGGCTTCTTGGGGATGCATAGTCAATACAAATGGGTCTGCTTGAACAATAATGGTCATTCATAGCTTTTGTACTCTCATTCTCATCACCAGACATAACAGACCCATAACCATTGGAAAATCTAATATATGTATCGATAATATTTTTGCACCTTTGACTCGACAATTGTATATCAGCCTGCTAAAGTATCATACAACAATGTTTTAGTTAGATGCATTAAGTGCCAAGTCTTCTATAAATATAGATAGATCTAAGCGTCTGAGAATTTCTCACCTGTACTAAATATTGCCCAGTTCAAACTGAAAGTTTGATCACTATTAGGCATCATAACCTCTTCAACGACCCCAGTAAATACAAATGGGTCCATATGAATACTTAAGCACCGCCTACATTAATATATAGAAATACTTGTAACAACTAACATAATATCTCATGTTAGCATTTAAAAAACTTATGACTTACTAAAGCATCAATCAAATAGTAGGTTTCATCAATACCATAGTAGCCAATAACTGAAATTACCATATGTCCTTTTATCAAACACTTGGAGTGCGTCAAAAAGGAAGGTGTGTATCTTGTCTGACGATCTCTCTTATACATAAAAGAAGATTACAAAAACATAAATTAAATAATATATATAAACACTTTGAACAATTTTACAGATTACATAACCATGAGACCATACTTTCAATGCAAAGACCTTTATTTAAACATAAGTAACAACTTAATTATAATCTCTATATGAATATGAATTCAATAGTTAAAATAAGAAGGGAAAACTTAAAGCTTATCGGTGAACTTCAAAAACCATAGATATGGGATTACCCACCCATTTTATCATGTTGATAGGTATAACAACCCTCATATTTCCATACTTGAATTTACTAATTTGCCCCTAGGGTTGTTATCCATGCTTAATATATGATTAAATTCGACGTTGATTAAATATTTTTTTTTGTCGACACATTTTGTTAACTAAAGTTTATACTAATTATATAAAAAACTTTAGTTAATATTAATATTAATGTGTATTATATATAAAACTATATGTAACATTATTATTAATTAAATGATAAGTTATTTTAATCAATATTTCTATTTTTAGCTTATAAAAAAATAAGATTTTTTTTATAAATTAAATAATGAGCTCATGAATTTTGACTAAATATTTTCAAAAACAAAAACATATTAAAAACATTTTTAACATGTTTTTATTATTTTGTCAAAATTGACACCTTTATTTTATTATTTTTTTTCTTTTCACCAACCATTTTTACCTATAAATACATGGCTCCTCATTCATATTTTCTTGCCAAAAACAAAAACTTAAGATGTTCTCTCAAAATATTGAAGAAAATTTGAGGTACTTTCTATTTTTTTTTATATTGTCGATTATATTTATATTTATTGTATATTCTTTGTAAAATTTGAAATTAATTATGTTTATATGTTATAATTATTATTATAAGTATTATGATGTATAAAAATAATTTTGATAATTTATGAAATATTATTTATAATTAAATACGAATTATGTAGTGTTTAAACGTAAAAACAATGTAAAATTTGTAATAAATACTTTTAACCAAAAATAAAATATATATAATTTTTTTCTGAGTTTATAAAACTTATATAGACCAGAAAAAATTATAAAAATAATTACTTGGGTCGAATTGGTAATTATTATATAATTAAACTCTATTATTATGTAATTCGAAGGTAAATTAAGAATAAATATAAAATAATAAAAAAAAATTTAAATATTTTTTCTACAGGTTATTAGACTGATAGAAACTTATAAAAATTATAAAAATAGTTGTTTTGGTTTATTTAGTAATCATGTAGAATTAAACTTTTTTTATAAAAAAATTAAGGGTAAAAACAAAAATAAATACAAAAATATAATAAAAATGTTTTCTTAAATTTTTCTACTAATCTATATGATTAACTAAGACTATAAAAATTATGTATATAATTTTTAAATATTTAATTAATTATTTAGACATTTTTGAATAATGTTCGATTAATAAAACACTATTATTTTTGAAGTAATTTAGGTATTTATTTAAAGGTAATTATATTTAATATATATAAGACATACTAAGGTATAATAACTAAATATTAAATAATACTTAGGTTATATTATCACATATATAATTATTAAGTACATTAATAATTCGTTGTGTGTATACACCTAAAGTGAAGGTTAATCAAAGATAATGTACAATTCATGTGAACTCACCGCTATTTACGGTAAAGTGGATGATGTCTAGGTTGCCATAATGGAAATAAGGTTTTGGATTAAACGAAAGGTTGTAGACTTATAGTCCAACTGAAAGTTCCTGACCCCCGGTTACATCTGGTCATCCCGACTTACTTAATAGCAACAAAGTTTGGACAAAGTTGTACAACGTTTTAATGTGGAGGATTATAACCCAAACTTTCTAAAACTATAAACCTGCTTTAAATGGAAACTTTTCAAAAGTAGAAACTCTTACTATAAATTGTCACTATTAATATAATCCTTATATTAATAAACATACTTTTTGTCTGTTAGAACATAACTGACTAAACGTTATATCTCTAGGTTGAGATCTCCGTTACTTACTTCCGTCATTTCTTTTCTTTGTGGATTATCTTCAACTGCTATTTAAGGTGAACTTCATAGCCCACTTTTTACTATTTCATAACTATCTTTATAACTTTTGGGGTGAGACACATGTTTGCTTTATAACTGTTTTACGCTTAGACACAAGTACTAAATTGTTAACTATGCTGTCATGCTTTGATTCATGCTAAATCCCTACCGTAATATCGTTAATTGCTACGTTTAAATGCAAACTTAATTATTGTGAGTAGGCCTATTGAGAGTAATGTCTCTAATTATTTGACCACTGGTCTTTGGTTACATAATAATGATTTCACGACACTGACAGTACAAGGTGTCACAGGGTAAATTTTGTTTAGTAGCGATATTACAAACTGCAGCAACAATTTTAGATTGATATTTCTATATCAATCAACTTTAAACTAAATCTTGTGATCTATCATTATTATCAAAATCATTGTTTATGATAAACCTATGAATTCACCAACCTTTTGGTTGACACTTTTAAGCATGTTTTGTCTCAGGTACTTATATATTATGCTTCCGCTGTAGAACTTTGATGTACTTAAAAGTCAAGCCATGCACTGAGACCAGAGTTAACATCTGCGTCAATGTCGATTTTGACGGGGTGTTACAATAGGAGATTAAGAAGATATGCCAAAAAAGACCCCCATGCTATCATGTTTTTTAGGGAGATTAAGAAGATATGTCATTTTGCTATTTCATCTGCAATAACATACAAACTAAATACATCTTAAAGATATATATTATTTTGCCACAGTTCTAAATATAAGTATAAAAAAGTCGACTTTAACTTATGTCTTCATATTTTAACTTTTAAATCAGAACACCAGGATAAAATTAAACAATATGAAAATCAATAAACTGTAACGCCATTTATTATACTTCTTGATCTATCATTTATATTAACCTTGACACACATTATCATAATTCAATCTCTACTAAGATCCTCGGTCGCACCAAGCTCATTAGAACCTATTCACTTAAGTTCGGAGAACTTAAGTGAATCATACGTACTACATATTCATCCACTTTGTTGATTATTCCTTAGCTTCTCTTATAGAAACAGACTTTTCTTTGCTTGAATCTTTATGAATTGCGACTCAATAAATTTTTTGATTAGAATGTCCTAGCGTTTGTCAACAACTTGCACCTAAAATAAAAAGGATGTAATTGTCACCTACAAACAAAATTCCACACATTCAAAACAATATTATGAATTCAGAATATTTCACCCCAAATTATTCGCACTATAGAAGAGCACAAAAAAAAAACTAAAGTTATATGAAGATAGTTAAGAAATATACTATATGCTTTATCTCATTATTTAAATAACTATTTAAAATATACAGTCTATGACATTAGAGCCTAACTCAACTCTAAGTAAGCAAGTTATTTAATGAACATCGATTATTCATCACTCTCAATCAGAATCTAAAATAAATACAAAGGATTTATATTTAATTTGAACAATCTTCAGGATTCGTACTCTTCCCAACTTAGTTAAAACCGTCTAACCATTTGATTTTGAATTGCCTACTCTTCTACTACTGTAATAGCTACAAAAATACCAAATAAATGGGATCTAAAAAATAAATACTATTTAAACTTAAAAATCTTGGACTAAAACAATAAAGCATTTGCGTAAACTCACATTCATTGCCCACGCGCTTTGTTTGAAACCTGGAAATATCAAATTGACATTTCAGTTTCCTTTGCAATCTAAAAACATGACATTTCAGTTTTCTTTCTAGCAAGTTAGAATAAGTAAAAAAACTTCATGATCTTCAAAGTTAACAACTTAACGAATCAAAAATATATGGTGACTTTCAATAATGAACATTGGTAAAAGTAAAGTTAGTAGTTAAACAAACTTACTAGCAAGTATCATACATCTGCTTTGAATCAACACCCATTCAACTTGAATCATCAACCAAAACATCATAAAATAACAAAAGTAACAAATCAAAACCCTAATTTCAATAAACATAAAACAAAACAAATAATCTAAAGTAAATCAACTAAACCTGTATTTGGAAGAATTCTTCAAAAAGTAAAAAATTATGGCAAATCGACTAATCCAATACTAACTTGTTATTGAGGCTTCTCTAAAAGAATGATGAAGAGTTCGTCTAGTTATTGAGGAATTTATAACAATCAGAAGTGAAGATTATAATTTTTTGGATAGAACAAAGATTCAATCGTTTGGATTGAAAGCAGAGGTATGATAATGTTAAATTGTACAACTGGAGGTGAAGAGTGAAGAGGAAGAGGAGGCGTGTTTTTTGTCTAGGTTTTTTTTTTAAAGAAGCGTGCAAAAGTCTAACCAGGTAAATAGAGAAAGATAATGAACAATTCAAAAATTAAATTATTGAATGAAGAGAAGAAACCCTAACCTGAAAGAAAAAAGAATAAGCTGTTGAGGATTCGTTAGGAGATGTGTACAACTAAAAAAGAAACCCTAAAAGAAAGAAGAAGCTGAAGAGAGGAGACGTGATAGAGAAGGAGGCGTGAGAGAAGGTGTTAGACTTTACTCATGCTTTTTATATATCTGAAACAGAAAATTACCGAGTAATAATTTATTTAAGTTATTAAATAATTAGTTATTATAAGTACAATTTTTTTAATTATAAAATACATAGGATTAATGATATCATCTAAGTGATCTAGTTTTTTTTTTTTTTTTTCTTAACAAATGAATTAGCCTAATAAAGACAGCATCATTATAGGATTTTAATATAAACTATAGATGTAGTCTTATCATAGACTTTTGTAGCTTTTGTTACATTTTATAAGTCATGTATTTGTATTAGACAACATTTGACCACTTTAAATGAATAGTAGAGAGCCGTTAAAAAATGAAGATAGTTAAAGCACAAGGTGTCTATGTCCATTCTCAGTGTCCATTTCGGCTTTCATTTTGAACACTGAAATTGACTAACAGTGTGTAAGGTGGAGGTGTTCACAGTGTCCATTTCAGTGTCAATTTCAGTGTTTATTTTTATTTGTTTAATTGATTTTTAATATTGTATTTAAATTAATTTAATATAATAAAAACAAAATACTAATTTGAAATTTATATAATAAACTACATTACATTTATTAAAATTCATAAAATAAACTAGATTACATTTATTCAAAACATTCATAAAATAAACTAGATAACGTAATAATTCGTCTCATAAAATTCATAAGTCGTCTCAAAGATCTCACAAATGTCCAACCAAATCAGATCGTAAGCCTTCATGCACTTCTCTATCACGTAACTCCCTTGTTCTTTTGCACGAGCGTCGAACCTATAAATCAAAGTACGTTGTATATGTTGAACGGGCTCAACTACCAAATCATTCTCAGCAAGGTTGTATCCATTGTCTTCGATAATGATGTTGTGTATTACGATGCACGTATACATTAGTTGTCTCATTATATTCACCGCGTAAGACCGTGCCGGTTGCTGAAGAATATGCCAACGACCTTGTAGGATCCCAAAAGTTCTTTCAACATCTTTGCGAGCGCTCGCTTGTTTCTTTAACGTTTTTCGTCAACGGCACTTAAAAATCCCTTAACAAATGCCGCCCATGTTGGGTAAATACCGTCAGCTAAATAATACCCTCTTCTGTATTGAACACCGTTTCTATGATAAGGGACGTCGAGCATTTCCACATTAAGCATTGAGTTGAACAAATCACTAGTATATAGTTTGTGAACGAGTCGCCGGAAGAACTCGATGAAGACGACATATTGTGATTAATGGTGTTGTAAATAATTTAAATATTGTAAAGAGAAAGTGATAAAAAAAAAAGATATAGTTGTGTGTGTAAAATGAGTAAAATAAACTAGGTATATATAAGAAAGAAAAGAAGAAAAAAAGAATACAAAAACTAGCCGTTAAACGGCTAGTTTTTCAAAAGTTCAAACTCCAACGGCTATTTCATCCACCGTCGGTCGAAGGATTTTGAAAACCGACGCTGGGATCGACGCCGGTCCGGTGCTCACCGATCGTCGATTTCCCACGTCGATTTTGGAGGATGGCGAAAAATTTTATCGGACACCATGTGCTCTTATGCATTGACTTCATCTTATTGTCAAGTAATTAGAAAAGTAAACGAATTGAGCGGAGTTCAATACGCTAATTTAAATTCAAAGAGTTCTACTTATAGCCGTCTCATTAACTTAGAAATTTGTGTTCCATAGAAAAACAAAACCATTAAAAACGTTAAACTATCGCATGTGCAATATTATATGGTAAAGACAACAAATTCAAAAATATTTTTTGAGCCAAACTTAAAAGTAATATCTAATGTAAATGTAAATGTGACATGAAATGAATATTGAAAGCAATTCAACTATCGCATGCGCAATACTTGTGGTAGACTATGCCAATTATATTATTTTATCAATCTTAGAGGGTTTCAATGTTTTAATAAATTTTAAAATAATTTATATATATATAAATTGTGGTATGTGGTGTCAAGATGTGATTGGCTAAGACCAACTGTTAATAGTAACTCCTTTTAACACCCGAATCCTCGCCTGCCCCGACCCATTTTCCTTTTAACCCTAATATCCTTATATTGAAATCTTGCTCCCACCAGCGACATCCCGATGCTTCTAGACATCTTGGCTTCCTTCACCTACATCCATAGCGTTTTCTTTCCTCACCACCGTCCGTCGGCACCATCTCCGGCTTTTATCCCCCTCACCACCCTCGCCACCATCTCCGGCGTTTTCCTCCGCCATAGTCGCCATCATCTCCGCCGCAACAACCGACGGCTTTCTTCGCCAATCCTCTCCGATGTAAGCACCACTGTTTTCGCATTTTAGGGTTTGAAGTTGTTATTACTCTTTCTATCGAGATTTCAAAACTGATCTTTCTAAATAGTAATGTTAGTATGGGGTTTATTCTTATTTGCCTATTCAAAGGTTTATTAGTTGCTGATTGTTTATTTCTATGTATTTTGTACATCTATATCAAAAAAGATGTTCGGCATTTAATTGGGTACTTATATAGTTATATTTGATGTTTTTAAAATATATATATATATATATATATATATATATATATATATATATATATATATATATATATATATATATATATATATATATTGTCTCTTTAAATTTATGATCAAGTATGGCTGCTGTAAGGCTATTAGTTTTTTTATACTTTAAAACTTTGCAGTTCCCTGTTTAATACTTTAATTAATAAAGTTTCGCTTATATCTGTTTTTGTTTACTTGTAACTTATTATTATTAACTTTCTTGATCTGCCATGTAGATTATTAGGAATTTTGGTAGTATGGTGTTTAAACAGTTTAAAGTATTGAACGTTAACATTGGATATGATGCACAATAAAACATTTTTTTTTTATATATAATTGAAAATTTTGTTGGTCTCCAGGTATGATGCTATAAGGAGGAAACTCCTGATAGATCCTCATATCCCTAAAGATGGACACAATTTTCCTGATATTAAAATGGACAATTATGTTGCCACAACACCCAGGTAGATTTTTTGTTCAAAGTACACTCATTCTGATTGTATTAATTACAAATTAAAACTAACTAAATGTGGTAGTTTGAAACTAAACACAAGTTACAAAAACATCGATAATGTCATTTTATATTTTTCGCTTGCATCCCCATACATAAGTTTCTTGAGCCAAACAGTTCAATGAAACTAAAAGGTTGTTTTGTTTGTCATCACTGATCAAACAAAAGAGGTATGCTTCTAATGAATGTGTGAGTGGAGAATTTGTTGGTAATGGTGCTATTAGTTACGAAATGCTTCAGACATCCTTTTTCGTGGGATCCCTAATTGGGCATTTTACTTAAGATCAGTCAAATGGTATGAGAGAAAAAGACTAATAAATAAAATTGGAGATGGGTGAATGTATAGATACAGATAAGTTTATAAGTATTATACTTTTACTACATATTTCAGGTGTACATACGTAACACGCTGAATAATTTTTCGTTTTTGATTTTAGTTTTCTGCTAGCAGCTGCAGCATTGGAAGTTGGCCCAAATCCCTAATGCTCTGTTAGCAGCAGATGCAGTGTCGCAGCATGTCGTGGGTTTTATCTTTCGTCAACACATGAGTAACATACTATATAACTACTATGTACTAAATTGGGACTGAAATGTCTTTCTTTAACAGATAATGATCGTTTAACACTCTTTTTGTTGAAGTATTCAAAAACTTGGAAAAAGTTCCTTTGATTGTGGCATCATGTATGATGTATCTACTTATTTTAAGATTTTTTGAATGTTGAGTGGGATATAATTAGTGCATAAGTTATTTAAGGGTTTTTTGAATCTTGAGATTTGGCATAATTATATCCAAATAATATTTTCAGGCCTCAAGACATGAAATATGGTGCGAGTTGCTTAAGGAATCCATGGATTATATTCAGGTAATTTGCCAACTTATATCACACTTTTAGATACAGACTATACGTTTTGTTAGTTAAATATGGCTTATTAGTTTATGTATACAGCTGCAAATGGTAGAAACCTCAATGTGGTAATGTTAATTTCGTCATTCTGGAAGTGGGCCAAATGCAACTTTTTAACTGTATGTTGTAGCATAGTTAGCAAAGAATAGAGTGGTATATTTTGTGAATACCCAACTGTAGTTTACTACATTTTTGTTACATTTAATGACTGGAGCTTTCCTTTCGTGATATCATGTTGCAAATGGTAGAAATTTTTGTAAACATGCTTTTAATCATTGTGTTTCGTTTGTTTTTTTACTTATAATTGCAGGCCTAATCTGTCCACCATTAGCTCAAACCTCAATTCATAATGAAAGAATGTGCAATGATGATCCTCGGACTGCAAGTTTGTCTAAATATGCAAATGGACCGAGTTCAGATGGTATGTTTTGCTTAAGTACTTTTTACTATGTTGTTTGTTGATATTAAAATTTTTCAAAACAGCATTTTTTGCTCCTTTTATCTTATGTTTACTGTTAATTTTTTACCTACTTCAGACTGTTTTTGGTTTTACTTGAATTACAGTGTTTGTGTTTCATTTCCTGTTTTTAAAATATGTTATTGATGTTATGCGAGGTGTATATAAAATAGCTTAAATTTTAGCAGGAAATACTATTAAATACGATACAAGTTTACACAAGATATTTATTTATTTATTGAATGGATATACTTAAACCTTGCTACAACACTTATAGGCAGTGTACCTAATCGTACAATAGTGTAGTTTTTAGTAAGTCCGGTTCGTTCCACAGGGAAAATCTTTTAATCAAAGCTTAACGCTATATTAGTTTAATTTATAAAAATACGAATATATATATATAAGTAATATTATTATTATAAAGGGGGGTTTTTACCGATTAATGACCGGTTTGTCGATTTTAAAACTTTAGTCGCAGTTAAAACCAAATGTAAAATATTAAATAAATAAAAGACTTAATTTAAAGCGTAAAGTAAATAACGATAATGAAATTGCGAATAATAAAAGTGCGATAAAATAAACTTGCGATAATTAAAAAGTACGATAATTAAAATTGCAATTAAATATAATAACAATAAATAAAAGTGCTATAATTAGAAGTGCAATTAAATATAAAATAAAGGAAATTAAATATGAAATAAAAGAATTATGCTTATTTAAACTTCCGTAATCATGATGTTTGACGTGTTGATTTTAGTTTTATGCCCATGGGTTAATTGTCCTTTGTCCTGGATTATTTAATATGTCCGTCTGGTTTTTGTCCATAACAGTCCATCAGTCATAAATATAAAGTGCGAGTGTCCTCGTCAAATTATCTTTATACCCGAAGTTTAAATATTCCAACTAATTGGGGACTTAAACTGTAACAAGATTTTAATACTTTATTTAATAATTACACCAGGATGTCGACTGAGGGTAACCCAAGGTTTTAATACTTTGTTATCAATTATGCCAAGTGTCCTTGTACATAATTTCACCCCTGTTTTAATAATTCTAGTGGCTATTAATCCATTCCCGTGTCCGGTTAAATGAACGATTATTCGTACATATAAATACCCCACCCATCGTGTCCGATTGAGTGTATATGGTTATTTATAGGGACGTCCAATTGTAAATCTTTATATTAAAATTAACAAACTATCATTTACTTAAACAAATATAAAGCCCATTAATAGCTCATAGTCTAATTTCCACAAGTGTCGTTCTTTTGTCCAAACCCCAATTATGGTACAAAGCCCAATTACCCAATTTTAGTAATTAGCCCAACATCATGATTACTTCGGATTAAATAAGCATAATAATAACTTAGCTACGAGACATTAATGTAAAAAGGTTGAACATAACTTACAATGATTAAAAATAGCGTAGCGTTACACGGACAGAATTTCGACTTACACCCTTACAACATTCGCTAACATACCCTTATTATTAGGATTTAAAATTAAAATTAAAATATAAATTATAAATATAAATATTACGTATAGATATAGAGAGATTGATTAAAGGATATATTTTTACGTCGAACTGCGCTGGCTTTTATAGGGAATTGAGTCCAGGTAATCTCCGCGAGTCGAGGCCCATTTTCACTACAAACTCCGCAACTCGCGGAGTTTGTAAAACCAGCTCACACATTTTGGTTTTTTTCTTGCCGACGATTTTTAATATATTATATAATATATAAATAATTATAAGAATTATTTAAATATTATATTATATTTATGTGCATAGTTGACTTGTAATTTTTAGTCCGTTGCGTCGAGCGTTGAGAGTTGACTCTGGTCCCGGTTTCGGATTTTCGAACGTCCTTGCGTACAATTTAATATCTTATACTTTGCGTTTTGAATCTTGTACTCTTGTAATTTCGAGACGTTTCTTATCAATAATTGGAACCTCTTTGATTGTATTTTGTTCTTTTGAGCTTTTTGGTCGTTTGCGTCTTTAATTCGTCAAATCTGTCTTTTGTCTTCACCTTTTATTATTTAAACGAATATCACTTGTAAATAGAACAATTGCAACTAAAAGCTTGTCTTTCTTGAGGAATAATGCTATGAAATATATGTTCGTTTTTAGCATTATCAAATATTCCCACACTTGAGCGTTGCTTGTCCTCAAGCAATATAGTCTTTAAATACTAGAATCACTTCTTTATTCTTCACACTTTGTACATCAGTGATTTCTTTACGGTGGTATAAACAATGGTAGTAACGATGTGGTTTACAGTCCCACATGACTATAAAATTTAGATCCATTAAGGAAATTGGATCTTTATGAAAACATTTGATCTTTTGAAAATTAAATCTAGTTTTTACCCTAGATAAGTTTTCCGGAATAACCCTTCACCGGTGTTTGCAAAATATTTTTGTGGGCTTGGTGGGTTTCAGATTTGAAAATTTTAGCTCAAAACTTGTGGTTTTGTGTCACCCACTTGCTAACCTTGTATTAGGAAAGCAACACATCCAGTATACTTGCTCCGTATATTACCTTTCGGTAAACTACCGTCCGGTTATAAAGGAAAGCGTTGAACAAGCAACTGTTAAGGCAATGTCCCCTGACATGCTTTTAATTATGGTCTATAACGTGTCGGGCGCAATTACTATCCTTTGTAGGAGCAATAGTAAAGCTCACCCTTATGATTTTTCGGTCTGGCACAAGGTCCTATCTTCGACCATGCTATGCAACCACCGTTCTTACGGTTGACACCCGATTTGGTTCAGGTGATCTAATGAATTCCAGGTGAATTCCTAGGATTTTATGTTCAATGGTAATGAACGCATTGAAAATGGGTTTTCAGAAAACAAATCGGTTTGTAATTTGATCAAAATATTTTCTCGTTCAAGCTCGAGTTTAGATATCATTGAATTCCATGAGTTTGAATTCTCAATCTTTAAGGTCAATCTCAAGGATTGAGTAATATCAGGCTTAAAAGCTGATTTTTAATCTTTTAAGGAGATTATCCTTTCTGGGGATCTGATTTATTAGTCTTATCAAGCTAATTTGCACGGCGCCCTCCCCATTTTTCGAGACAGATCCTCTCATGGTTAGGATAAGTCTGACCACTTGGCGACCCTGTTTGATGCTGAGGTCCGTGGATTTCCTGCTGATTTTAGTGATGACTTTTCTAGATTTTTCGTCAACCTACAGCTGGTCTGGACGACAACTTCATGACCTAAATCAAGAAGCGCGTGTCTTTTTCGAAAGACTTTACTTCCTTTTAACGATGGAATTGATTCATTGTGTAGATCCATCTATTCTTTTCTTTTATCGGGTAAAACAGTTAATTATCGTCCAAAACAAAAGTATTTTCAATTATTTGTACAAAAATATGTGATATGTATTTTGAATAACTCGGTGAAAATTTCCCACACTTGGCTTTTATTTTCCTTTTTATTGTCCTCTATTCCATTTTAAATGAATTTTAACATTTTGGTTTGTTTCTCAATTTATGTCCTTTCCGAGGTAACAATAATTTCGGTGTTAACACCTAGTTTTATCGTTCATAAATATGTATAAACATGATTTTGAGTTCATTTAATTGAAAATTTTGAAAATTTTTACTAGAGTTGGGTAGTCAGTATATAAGACTAGGGCTGTTCTTTATTATCAGAGAGCACTAGATTCTAATACAACTACTACTTTACTAGTATTTATAATGGTAACCAAGTATTTAAAGTAAAAAATTTAAAAAAATCCGAAAGAATTTAACCCCTTCCCACACTTAAGATCTTGCAATGCCCTCATTTGCAAGAAATCAGTAACAATTTAAATTATTGAGGGTGATTAGCGTAGAAATGATTAAATTTTACCAAAGTTTCCAAACATATTGGCGTTTGTTTGCTGAATGATAAATGGTACATATCATTTGTCCATTCTGTCTGTTGTTACATCACATTTATCTTGTCGTCAAAATTAGTAGCTTTTGCTGAACTTAATGCCAGTCTTTGAAAATGCGCTGTTTTACCCTGTTTTGTACAATTTACCATATACATATATACAAATATAAACATGCATGGCAATTTGAAATGGGACTTAATATCCCACTTTCAAATCCTAAATGTGAAATATTAGTACACAATAATAATAAAAATGATAAAGATTACATAAGTATATTCAATAACATAAGTTTAAACATGAATAAGTAAAAAGATAAAAACATAAAAATCATATAAATAACCAAATGGAACTAAATCAGTCTGGATATGGGTTCCAGTTCATCTCGTCAGGTGGGTTCCATTGTTGGTTATAGGTGTTCTGATAGGCTTGATTATAGTCATACCGGTTAAAGGGTGGTCGGATATCGGGGCTGTGTGGCGGAAAATGAGCAGGTCGAGTAGGTACATAGTTATTTGGTACCTGATATGATAGCTGGCTCATGATTTGGTGCTGATGAACTAACCAGCTATCGTGTTGGCGTCGCCTATAATCCTCGTATACTCGCTCGGAGTTCCACTGCTCATACATACTATGTCTGGCCGCGTTCGTCATTGCTTCCTCATCTATACGAACGTGGACGTCAAGAATAGCATCTCGAAAGACATCCCTAATGTCTTCCGCCTCCTCCATTTCCTCGTCCGAGCCTCTCTCTACCTGAGGATGAGATCCCTCATAGGGTACTGCCTGGTTACGTCTACTTTTCAATACCTTAGCACCCACATAAACTTTCAATCCTAAGGGCTCAACCTGTTCTCTACAAAGCTGTAATGGACCCCCTTGGTTCCTATCAACACCTAAATACTCTCCAATGAGAGTAACAAAAATACCTCCTCCTATTATACTCCCGTCCTGCATTCCCTCTACCATTTTAGATAAATAAAAAGCAACACAGTAAGGGATATTGACAAAGCTTCTAGGATCCCGAATACACTTTAGGTAGAATAAATCATGTAAGGTAATTTTTTCTTTATTATGACCTCTCTGTGTAATCGAGTTAGCCAAAAATCTATGAATAATACGAAGCTCGACTCTGTCAATATGTGTATAGGAGTCTCCTCCTACTCGTGTAAAAACATCAAAATGTGACATACGCCTCCAAATGGCGTCAGCGTCAAAGTTACTATCTACCCTTTCACCATAATGAACCAAATTTGTACAATCGGGTAATAGCAACTCACCAGGAGTATATATCTGTAAGGCCCTGGCCATGTCCAGCATGGACATTCTGTACATTCTACCGCCAAGGATAAACCTAAGAAATCTTCTATCATCTATTCTAACTATATTTGTATCAAGTGATACAGTACTCATCAACTCAACACACCATTCCTTATATACAGGTCTACGAATGGTGAAAAGACGTTTCGAATCTGTAAAAGAAGAACTGCCATACCTTTAAACTAAAAGCTGTCTAACACGGTCAGCTAGATGGACCGTTTCCAAAGGGGCCCAATCAATTACCCTTGGCACCTCTACATTTTTTGTTACCAATTTGAATTTGTTCCTTTGATATGTCTCGTAATCTCTCCATCTCCTATCAAATCTCAGATTAGGATGCAGTGTGTGCTCAAGAATCGTTGGAAATTCTACTGGCGGCCTCATTGGGAATACTATGAATTCATCAACAAACTGTACCGGATCATAATAAGGTACGTGCTGATCAGGCTGTTGTTGTTGTTCCTGTTGTGGTTCTTGTTCGTGTTGCATTTCTGGTTCTGGTTCTGGTGCTGGTCGTCTAGATGATGATGCTCCTGAACCCCCAGTATCGGCTTTCTGCAAAACACATTAAACACAAAATTTGTGCATCCAAATATGCATTAGTGTTAGCAAAATAACAACTTAAAACAATCACTATAACATGTTAAATCAAAATTAAACTTATACACATTTTCACAATTTTTCACAATTTTACACTTTTCAAATAAGCACATATAAAAATGTATACAAAATTCATAAGCATTTAACTCAAATAACATGTCAAAATAGTCATTACTAATAATTAAACAAGTCTCAAATGGCAAATATATCAAATTAATCAAGTTCATGAATTTTGGACTTAAAAAGTCCACTTTAATCTCTAAAAATCATGTTTAGGATCAATGTTTGGATCATTTAACTATCTAAACATGTTACACTACTCAATTTAGTAATAGTTCATGACAAAAATCGGCCATAACCTGTTTATATCAAAAAGTCCCAAATTGCTCAAGAACACAAACCCTAGATTTCTAAAAATTTTGAAGTTTTTGGCTTCAAATCATGTTAAATAGCATCAATCTAGGTTATACATGCATAAAATACTAACAATTTAACACTAATTACACTAGAAATTAACAAAATTGCATTAGGTAAAAAATTGGTAATTATCACAAAAACTAGGAATTTATAGAGTTTAGGGGTGTAATTTTTACCATTTTGCTGAAGAATGAGAATCTAGGCATGATTAGAGCAAGAAAAATGACGAATTACGGTGGAAAAATGATGAAATTTGGTGAGGTTTTGAGAGAGTTTCGTGTTTGTGTGTGTGTTGTGGTGAGGAAGACAGACTCGCTGGGAGTTTTGAGTCTGACCTGCATTTTGTCCCCATGCGATCGCATGGGTTCCAAGTGCAAACCCCATGCGATCGCATGGGGTGCCGGCTACAGTGTTTCAGCTTTTTTTTTTTTTTTTTTTATAAAACCTTAAACTAAATAAAACACATAATTAATAAAATTTTAAAAATTTGTTTCTTTTTAGGATGAGGGCTTTCCGGATCGATGTCCTAGTCTGTCCCTCGACAAAATTTTTAAAATTTGTCAAATCAAAGCGCGGTTTTAAAAGTAAAGATTTTTGGATTTTTTAATGTTTTTGGCATACTTTAATTCAATAAGATTAAAAATAATGATAATAAAAGTTCTCGTCTCTCCCTCGGGTAAAGCAATTTCGGTTCAACGACCTAGTCTTCAACTCACGAAGAATTTTAAAAATCATATTTTTAACTTAGCGAAATAAAGTAAATTTTTGTTTTTAAATTCACACCAAACTTAAATTTAAAATATGCATAAAATTAAAAATTCACACCAAACTTAAATAAAAATTCATATTATAAATTCACACCAAACTTATATCATATTTTTGTTTTTATACATACAAAATTATATTAAAAAGATTAATTTTTCAAATATTTACAATTTTAAATATATTAATTTAAAAAGTTTACAATATTAATTTAAGATTTATATATTAATTTTAAAAACATGGTAAAAATAAAATTAAAAATCTCTTTGGTCTTTTATCCCACTTTAATCAATCAAATATTATCAAAAATATGCGCCCCTCTTTTCGGTAAAGTAATTTTGGTTTCATGACCTAATTTAACTCATGACGAATTTTTGAAATATTTTGAGTTGATTGATTAAAGATATTTATACCTTAAGAATAAACGTTAAATTTCGCAGTGATGTAATAAATTTTTGTATGATATCAATAATTTCGGAAGCTAAACCTAATTTTATTCAATACCAATTTAATACTTTATAGCGAACAAATTAGCGTTTATTATCAAAAGGTTAAAAATAAAAATAAAAAATAAAAACTGTACAGACTTACCTGTGAGATAGTATTCTTAGTTATATGATCTATCCCATTCATAAGATAGTCAGTTTAATTGGTTTTCCATAGCTACATAGGCGTAACCTCGAGCATTCAGTGTTTTTTCTTCTAAACATATGAACGGTCCGTCTCTGCATAAAGTAACAAATTCGGTATTTGAATAGGTTTGATTATTTGAACATTTACCTCCATGTGACCATTTTCCGCATTTGTGACATCTTTCAAGGTGTCGTGCTCTTCTTTTCGCTGCGGATTTTGATTTTCCTTTACCAAATTGTAACTCATTATCTTCGCATCTGGATTCTTTTCTTACTACGTCCAATCTTTCTCTGATTACTGATACTATTTCACTCGGAAGTGTGTCATTATTACGTTTAGTGATCAAAGCGTGTAGCATTAGACCATGGTTTAGTTCACATGCAGTCTTCATTTCCTAAAAAAATAAAAATTCAGAATGGGGGGAGAAGACTAGTTCTTTAGGGTCTGCTAGGGAAAGACCATTCGGGTTCCATTTTCGAGAACTACACGAAAACAGACAATCTAACTCTAACAGAAATACATATTATCCTTTAAAGACTTGATTCTCCTCACACTTAGTTAGCTGTGGTATCGAAATTGTGATTAACTTCATTGTCAACTTCCATTGGACTATCTATGTACTGTTTAACTATGTGACCATTAACCTTAAATTCAATCCCATTTGAATTTATTAATTCTATCGTTCCGTATGGGAAAACTCTTTTGACTATGAATGGTCCAGACCATCTTGATTTCAATTTTCCAGGAAATAGCTTGAATCGTGAATTGAAAAGAAGAACTCTGTCTCCTTCTTTAAATTCTTTTGAACTTCTGATTCTTTTATCATGCCATTTATTCGTTCTTTCTTTATAGATTAACGAATTTTCGTATGCTTCATGTCTTAATTCTTCTAATTCGTTTAGTTGACTTACTCGTAGACGTCCAGCTTCATGTAAATCAAGATTACATGTCTTCAAAGTCCAAAATGCTTTGTGTTCAATTTCTACTGGAAGATAACATGCTTTTTCGTAGACGAGTTTAAAAGGTGTAGTTCCAATTGGAGTTTTGTAGGCTGTTCTAAAAGCCCAGAGTGCATCCTCCAATTTAATGGACCATTCTTTCGGATTTGATCCTACGGTTTTCTCTAGAATACGTTTTAAAGCTCGGTTGGTATTTTCAACTTGTCCACTTGTTTGTGGATGATATGCGGTGGAGATTTTATGAGTTACTCCATATCTTTTGAGAACTTTCTCAAGTTGATTATTACAGAAATGAGTACCCCGATCACTTATTAAAGCTTTCGGTGTTCCAAACCTTGCACAAAGACGTTTTAAAAAGTTGACTACAACTCGTGCATCGTTAGTTGGGAGAGCTTGTGCTTCCGCCCATTTAGATACATAATCAATGGCTACTAGAATATAGAGATTATTATGAGATTTTGGAAATGGACCCATAAAGTCAATACCCCAAATGTCAAATGCTTCACATACTTGGATGACATTTTGTGTCATTTCATCACGTTGACTTATTTTTCCGGCCCTTTGACAAGCATCACAGGATTTGCAAAGAAGGTGTGCGTCTTTGTAAATTGTAGGCCAATAGAATCCAGCATCATAAACTTTTCTTGCTGTTAGTTGAGGCCCATAGTGCCCTCCTGTTGGTCCTGTGTGACAATGGTTTAAAATTTTACTAGCTTCATCTCCGAATACACATCGGCGTATTATTCCATCGGGACAACTTTTAAACAGATGTGGATCTTCCCAAAAATAGTGTTTTATATCACTGAAGAATTTCTTTCGTTTTTGGTACGATAATCCTTTTTCAAGGAATCCACATACTAAGTAGTTTGCATAGTCTGCAAACCATGGTATTTCATTATAATCTATCTTCAATAGATATTCATCAGGAAAGTTGTCTTGTATGGCCGATTCATTTAGAACTTCTAATTCAGGATTTTCAAGACGAGAAAGATGATCAGCGGCGAGATTTTCTGCTCCTCTTTTATCTCGGATTTCAATATCGAATTCTTGTAAGAGTAAGATCCAACGTATTAATCTTGGTTTGGCATCTTGTTTTGAAAATAGGTATCTAAGAGCAGAATGGTCGGTATAGACCACCGTTTTTGCTAGAACGAGATATGAACGAAATTTGTCAAAAGCAAAGACAATAGCAAGGAGTTCTTTTTCAGTAGTTGTATAATTTGTTTGTGCTCCTTGTAACGTCTTACTAGCATAATATATAGGTTGAAATCGTTTTTCAATCCTTTGTCCTAAAACGGCTCCCATTGCAAAATCACTTGCATCGCACATTAGTTCAAACGGTAGATTCCAATTTGGTGTTATCATGATCGGCGCATTAGTGAGTTTTTCTTTAAGAATATTAAAATATTTGATACATTCATCTGAAAAGATGAATGGAGCATCCTTTTCTAGGAGTTTATTCATAGGAGTGGCAATTTTAGAAAAATCTTTTATGAAACGTCGGTAAAAACCGGCATGCCCTAGAAAACTCCTAACTCCTCTAACATTGGTGGGATGTGGAAGTTTAGCAATTACATCTACTTTAGCTCTATCCACTTCAATTCCTTCTTTTGAAATTTTATGTCCAAGAACGATGCCTTCTTTAACCATGAAATGGCATTTCTCCCGATTAAGTACTAGATTTGATTGTTCGCATCTAATAAGCATTCATTCCAGATTAACTAGACATGATTCAAATGTATCACCGAAGACTGAAAAGTCATCCATGAAAACTTCCATGCATTCTTCTATCATGTCATGAAAAATTGCCATCATGCACCTTTGAAAGGTTGCAGGGGCGTTGCAAAGTCCAAATGGCATGCGTTTGTACGCAAAAGTACCATAAGGGCACGTGAATGTGGTTTTCTCTTGATCTTCGGGTGCTATTGGAATTTGAAAATATCCGGAAAAACCATCAAGAAAACAATAGTAACTATTTCCGGCTAATCTTTCCAACATTTGATCAATGAAAGGTAAGGGAAAGTGATCTTTTCTGGTGGCGTCATTTAATTTTCTATAATCAATACATACACGCCATCCTGTTACAGTCCTTGTAGGAATAAGCTCATTTTTTTCATTTGTAATGACAGTCATGCCACCCTTCTTAGGCACGCATTGAACTGGGCTTACCCATGGACTATCAGAAATTGGATAAATTAGACCTGCGTCTAGCAGTTTAATAATTTCTTTTTTAACTACATCTTGCATATTCGGATTTAGTCTTCGTTGGCGTTGCACATACGTTTTATGACCTTCTTCCATAAGGATTTTATGTGTGCAATACGAAGGACTTATTCCTTTAATATCATGAATCTTCCATGCAATGGCTGGTTTATGAGCTTTCAACACAGAAATGAGTTGTGATTTCTCATTTTCAGTAAGAGAAGACGATATTATTACAGGTAATTCAGATTCACCATGTAAATAAGCGTATTCCAAATGGTTTGGAAGTGGCTTTAACTCTAATTTCTGAGGTTCTTCTATCGATGATTTATATCGATATCTGTCTTCTTCTTTTAGCATTTGAATTTCTTCTGTTGTTGGTTCATATCCATTAGCTATAAGTGTAGCTAACATTTCAGCTTCATCAATTTGTTCAGTTCCTTCTCCTAAAGAACATTCTTCTGTTCCTTGTAATTCTGGAAATTCTTCTAACAATTCTGCATGTGAATCTATAGTTTGAATATAATAACATGTATCATCTGCAGATTGCGGTTGTTGCATTGCTCTATCAACTGAAAAGGTAACACTCTCGTCCTCTATACTTAGGGTCAATTTCTAACCGAACACGTCTATCATTGCTTTAGCCGTGTTTAAGAATGGTCTTCCTAATATGAGAGGAACTTGAGAATCTTCTTCCATTTCCAGAACAACAAAATCTACTGGAAATACTAAAGTACCAACTTTAACTAACATATTCTCCATTATCCCTCTAGGATATTTTATTGATCGATCGGCTAGTTGTATGCTTATTCTTGTTGGTTTCAATTCTCCAAGGTCTAGTTTAGTGTATAGTGAAAACGGCATTAAATTTATACTAGCACCTAAGTCTGCCAATGCTTATATTGAACTAAGACTACCCAGAAAACATGGAATTGTGAAACTTCCTGGATCAGATAGTTTTTTTGGTATCTTATTCAACAGCACTGCTGAACAATTAGCATTCATAGTAACAGCCGAGAGTTCTTCCATTTTCTTTCTATTCGAGATTAGATCTTTCAGAAATTTAGCATATCTAGACATTCCTGAAATCACATCAATGAAAGGAAGATTTACATTTATCTGTTTAAACATATCCAAGAATTTGGATTGCTCGGCTTCAAGTTTCTCTTTTTTCATTTTACTTGGGTAAGGAAGTGGTGGTTGGTATGGTTTAACATAAGGTTTATCCTGAGCTGTGTTATCTTCATTAACCTTTTCAACTACCGGTTCTTTTTCCTTATCTTGTTCAGGTTGTGGTTCTTGTGGAGTAGGAATAGCTTCATCAGAAGTTACAGGTATTTCAGGTGGTTTAAGTGTTGTACCACTTCTTGTGGTAATGGCTTTAGCTATTTCATTTCGGGGGTTAGCATTTGTATCACTAGGTAAACTTCCCGGTTTTCTTTCACCTATTAACCTTGCTAGGTTACTTACTTCTTGTTCCAAGTTTTGAATAGAAGCTTGTTGATTTCTAAATGCTTGAGCATTTTGTTCATTAGTTTGTTTCTGAGATGTGAAAAACTGCGTTTGAGTTTCAACTAGCTTCGTCATCATATCTTCTAAATTCGGCTTTTTATCATCGGGTTGTGGTGGTTTATTTTGAAAATTAGGTATTTGCTGGTTGTAAGTATTGTTAGATACTTGTTGATTGCTAGGACCTTGTTGGTTGTTGTATGGAATATTTCGGTTATAATTCTGATTTTGATTGTAAATCGGTCTTGAGGGTTGATAATTATTCTGATAATTATTTCCAGGCCTTTGGTTTAGATATGAAACATTCTCTCTTTGTTCCATTGTTAGTTCAATACTGAGACAATCTTTTGTCAAATGTGGTCCTCCACACTGCTCACAACTAATTCGTATTGAGTGGATATCTTTAGTCATCTTTTCCATTCGTCTCTCCACAGCATCTATCTTTGCGAAAATGGAATCTAAGTCATGGCTAGAATCGGCTCTAGCTGCTTTAGATGATCTAACGATATCTTTTTCTTGGTGCCACTCATGTGAGTGGGAAGCAGTGTTATCAATAATTTTATAAGCATCAGTTTCGGTTTTCTTCATAATGGAACCACCAGCTGCTATATCAATGTCTTTTCTTGTAGTGATGTCGCATCCTTGGTAGAATATTTGTACTATTTGACAGGTGTCTAAACCATGTTGCGGACATCCTCTTAATAACTTTCCAAATCTTGTCCACGCCTCATATAGAGTTTCATTCGGTTTCTGTGTGAACGTAACAATTTCTCCTTGAAGTCTTACGGCTTTAGATGCAGGAAAGAATTGTTTAAGAAATTTTTCAACTAAAACGTCCCATGTATCAATCCCCCCTTCAGGTAACGATTCCAACCAATCTTTGGCTTCTCCCTTTAAAGTCCAGGGAAATAACATGAGATATATCTGTTCATCCTCCACTTCTCGGATTTTAAATAGTGTGCAGATCCTATTAAAGGTACGAAGATGTTCATTTGGATCTTCCTTCGGCGCACCACTAAATTGGCATTGATTAGTTACCATGTGTAGAATTTGTCCTTTGATTTCATAATCTGGCGCATTAATGTCTGGATGAGTAATTGCGTGACCTTGGCCAGTGCGTTTAGCTCTCATTCGGTCTTCCATACTTAAAGGTTCCAGATTCTCCATAATTGAATTTGTTGAATCGAAATCACTAGAGGATTCTGATTTAATGGTTCGTTCCTCAACAATCTCTGTTTGAATGATTGGTGGTTCCGGAGGAAAATTTAATGGTTCAGGATCTATGAATTGTCCCTGAATATTATCCGGATTCTCAATTGTGAGGTCGGGTTCAAAAAATGGATTATCGGAAATTTGAATTGGAGTACTTGGTCGACTGGATGACGATTCTAATGAAAAATCAACGGCGGTAATATTTGCTAGATGTCTTGATCGAGTTACAGGTGGTGAACGTACAAAAGGTGGTGAACGTCTTGCTCGGTGCATTCACTGAATATCCTATTAGTTTTTAAAAGGAAAGAAAAAATTATATAAGTTATCCAATTAATAGACTTTTCTGATTTTGCCCACGTTTCGAATAGCCAAAAGATGCAGCAGAGGGGCAGGATTCGTTTGGTCTCAATATAATTGAGGACTGTTTAGCTCCAATAACCCGGTCCACGTACAAATCCAACTATTACTACGAACCAGAAAATTTTGATGTCTATCAATTTAACCACTTAAAATAAATTTTCGTAATTTTAAGAAATTTAGATAAGAAGTAGAATAAAAATCTATGTCCTAAAAACTAGAATAGCGAGAAATAAGAAAGAAAAAGAGCGCGTCGAAAAAGAAAAAGAAAAGGGTTGAAAAATAAAAGGCGTCGAAAAATAAGAAAGAAAAAAAGTGACTGATAAAACTTTAAAACACTCGACTAACCCAACCTTATTAATACCACTAACTTAAAATTATAATCGTAAATTGAGATTACTAATTGGAATGATAATTGATACATAAGTAAAAGGTGTCTAAAAATATTAAAGCTTACAAGTAAAACTATATCTCAAATGGAAATGACTTAAAAAGGTACTAAAACTTAAAAAGGCGTCGCAAAATTCTAAAGCACCTAGATCTTAGTCTAAAGAAAAAGCACTTAAGGGGTTTTACGGCAAAGCCTAAAAATCTAGAAGTAAAAATAACTATGGCAAAAACTAAGTTTAAAACTAAAAACGAGCGAAAAATACAAAAATTACGCTAAAACAATTAAAAAGGGACAAAATATAAAAATATACTAAAAGTTGTAAAAAGTACAATTTTTATAAAAATATTATTTATTTTATAAAACTATTAATTTTGTAATTTAAATAATCTAAATAAACTAAAATACAAATTAAATAAAAAGTAAAACTAAATAATATTAAAATCTAAACCTAATTAGGGTTTTTAATTAATTATAATTAATAATTATCCGTAATTAATGCGAATTAGGGCTTCTGTGTGGCCCGTGTCAGACGGCTCCGCGAGTCGCGGTGCCTCGTGGCTACAATCGCCGCAAGTCGCGGGGTTTGGAATTTCAGTTGACAGGCTGATTTAAATTCGACGTTTTACTTTTTTTTTTATATTTTCTGTTTAAATATTTAAATAAAATATTTATAAAAACTAAATAAAACTTATGTTTTAAAAACTAAAATAAAAATAGAAATACTTTATAATTTTATAAAAATAACAATCTAAAAAATAGATTTATATATATTTATTTTTTTCGGTTTTTTTTTAAAATTTTTTATATTTTAAATAAACACAAAATATTTAAATAAAACTTATATTTTTTATAAAATAAAAATAAAGAAACTTTATAAAACTTTATATTAAAATTAACAAACTATCATTTAGTTAAACAAATATAAAGCCCATTAATAGCCCATAGTCTAATTTCCACAAGTGTCGTTCTTTTGTCCAAACCCCAATTATGGTACAAAGCCCAATTACCCAATTTTAGTAATTAGCCCAACATCATGATTACTTCGGATTAAATAAGCATAATAATAACTTAGCTACGAGACATTAATGTAAAAAGGTTGAACATAACTTACAATGATTAAAAATAGCGTAGCGTTACACGGACAGAATTTCGACTTACACCCTTACAACATTCGCTAACATACCCTTATTATTAGGATTTAAAATTAAAATTAAAATTAAAATATAAATTATAAATATAAATATTACGTATAGATATAGAGAGATTGATTAAAGGATATATTTTTACGTCGATCTGCGCTGGCTTTTATAGGGAATTGAGTCCAGGTAATCTCCGCGAGTCGCGGCCCATTTTCACTACAAACTCCGCAACTCGCAGAGTTTGTAAAACCAGCTCACACATTTTGGATTTTTTCTTGCCGACGATTTTTAATATATTATATAATATATAAATAATTATAAGAATTATTTAAATATTATATTATATTTATGTGCATAGTTGACTTGTAATTTTTAGTCCGCAATGTCGAGCGTTGAGAGTTGACTCTGGTCCCGGTTTCAGATTTTCGAACGTCCTTGCGTACAATTTAATATCTTGTACTTTGCTTTTTGAATCTTGTACTCTTGTAATTTCGAGACGTTTCTTATCAATAATTGGAACCTCTTTGATTGTATTTTGTTCTTTTGAGCTTTTTGGTCGTTTGCGTCTTCAATTCGTTGAATCTGTCTTTTGTCTTCACCTTTTTATTATTTAAACGAATATCACTTGTAAATAGAACAATTGCAACTAAAAGCTTGTCTTTCTTGAGGAATAATGCTATGAAATATATGTTCGTTTTTAGCATTATCAGTTATTCTGATTATTTTTCTGTTGTTTGTGAGTTACTTAGAGTATATGTTGTTTCCTACTTTATTAATAGTTAGTTTATTTGCCAAAAAAAAATAGTTTATATCCTAGAAAGATTTATTATGAGCTTTTTTTTTGCGTGCAACAACTTTTGTATTAACTAATGCATTCGTTACTATTAGATTATATTACTTCACATATATATATATATATATATATATATATATATATATATATATATATATATATATATATATATATATATCTTTTCAAATAATTTCTTTCTTTGCTATTATAGTATATATGTTTTTTCCCAAGTAACTTTCGTTGTTGTTGTTGAATCATTTATAATTACGTTATGTTTTCATCTGCACATGCTTAATTTTGAAATAGTGCTAAGCCAGAGAATTGCATTGTGTTGTTCCTATAAGTGTCAAAATGGGCAATTTCAAATGGGTTTTATTTTAAAACCGATAAACAATTAAATCTTACTAAAATAAATGACAAAAAGTTTTAAATATAACAAAGTATTAGGTTGCTTTCCAAAAAACAATGTATTAGGTTGTATACTACTTTCACTTGGTATGTTTGACTTCTTTGACTTAGCATATTTAACAACTTTTACTTAGCATGACTGACTTCTTTGACTTGGCATATTTGACATCTTTGGTCTATAGCATAGTTTACCAATTTTAACAGTGTACAGAAATAGGTTAATTTTTTTACTCTAAATAACTACATTATATTATAAATAATTATTTATTAACCCATTTGGCCACTTTGACTAGGCATATCTTACCAATTTGTCTTACCATGTTGAACCAATTTCATTAAGCATATTTGACTATTTTGACTTAGTATATCTAACCACTTTTGACTAACCATACTTGACCAGCTTGAACAGTGTACAGGACAAGGTTTAATTCCTTTTCTAAATAGATGAAATGTAATTTGTTATACTATAATACTTTATATTGGTTCGTGTTATTTTCAATGTATTAATTGTTAAGGTACTTTTTTTGAAACATGTTTCTGATTTTTTTTTTTAATAATTCCAGGTCTTATCTGTCCACACTTAGTTCAAATGTTTCTGGTTATCGTCAACAACTGTGAACAAAAATGGTTGTATACAAATGTGATAGCCGTAATAGTTGGTCCCGTGTCAAAACGTGTGGAAATACAACATATGAAGGGAAGCATGACCATGGTCAGTTTGCTACCACCAGTTTGCGTTGCACCTATTTTATCTACAATTACGATTACTGTAAATTAGTCCAACACATACTCTTAACTCGATGTTATTTTAAAATGTTAACTTTATGGTCGTTCAAAAACCCGCAGCGAAGCGCGGGCCACAAACCTAGTTATCATGAATTAGGGTTGGGAATTGAGATCATTCAGTCAACCTCGTATTGTTTATTCTGTTTTGTCGCGTCAAGTTCTAATAAGTTGATCATTTAATTTGGTTCATTGAAATAATTCAAATACGTTTTATTTGACAAAGCTTGAAATATAAACAAATTTGGAGATGTCTTAAAATTTTTAGTGAATGTATGACCACTAATGGGCTTGAACAATGATGGAGGGTCAAACATAACATATTATATCAAGATACTAAACGATTTCAATGAAGAATATAAATTTAGAGTATGTTGGTGATATCTCCGGTAGGAAAGGACCTCTCTGTGACCCATTGCTCCTAATTTCAGGTAATAATCAAAATGAAATTTGTAGTCCTTTAAATTACGAGCGTTTGAGTTTTTAAATCAACTAAATTCAAGTCTATTTGAAGGAGATATAACCAAAACGTTGGCAACTCGCAAAGTATGCGAGCATTTACTATTTTGGTCATATCTATTTCATACATACGACGTTTTAGTTGATTCAAAAGCCCAAACGTCGGTAACTCAGATGTCTACAAATCCTCGCTAGCTACTTAAACTTTTGGAGGGGCGAGGGCCCCCTCCTAAAGCTCCACCCTTGATGATCACCTTTTTATCATGTATATAAACGAAAAATCTTTTTACTTAAAGTGATGATAAATTCAACAATGTTTTTGATAAATCCAATCATATTATGCATAATTTATTTGTAGAGTACAATTTGTCGATAACAGATTTAGTGAATTTATCACTAACCTTTTACTTATGACCTACTGTTATATTTAGTTAAAACTTATGTAAAAAAATTTTCACTTGATAAACGAAACTACAGAGAGTTAATATGAAAATTATATAACCATAGTATCTCAAATTTTAACCAATACTTTCCCCTTCATCTCTAAAACTAATGTAAAAGTGGAGTATAAGGTTTTCTCTGTTCGAGCTACCTGAGAGGACGAGTAATTCGGTCTCATCCTCTGATATACGCAGTCAAGATTACTCCATGACTGTTTCCAACTCATCTCTCACCACTACTAAATATTCGTCATAGACGAGATTCGAACATGAGACCTCTTGCAACGAACTCAGGGCCCAACCAGTAGACTATCTAGTGATGGTTCAACAAAGGTAGAAAGTTTTTTTTGTTCGAGCTACTCGGAAGGGCGAGTTAATCTGACTTCATATTCTGATTTACGCAGTTCAACATTTCAAGTATTATATTGTAACAACCCTCACTTTTCGACTTCCGATTTTACTAAAATACCTAGAGTTGTTATATACGAATAAATTTAACGTTGACCGAATAAACGTACGCTTAAAATAAATAATATAATTATAAATATTATAAATAAGGTTATGTTATATAGTATAACATAATTACATCAATGAATATGTATAATATTTATATTACTTTTGTTATTTAGTTAATAGAATATATAATTAACTAAATAATAAATAATATTATAACATTTATAAAACTAATAAAAACTATAAAGTAATAATCATAAATTTTAATTTTAATTATAAAAACTGAATATAATAATAATTTTTATATAAAATTCGTATTTAATAATTAAACAAATATAGAAATAAAATGTTAAATATTCTTAGAAATGTATTAAATAATTTTTTTAGAATTTTATAAAAAAATCAAAACTATACCTACTTTTAATACAAAAATACAAACTACTTTTTCTTATTTACTTTTAATAAAAATACAAACTACTTTTTCTTATTTTAACTTTTAAGATTTACTTTTAATAAAAATACAAACTACTTTTTCTTATTTTAACTTTTAAGATTTACTTTTAAAAAAAAATACAAACTACTTTTTCTTATTTACTTTTAACAAAAATACAAACTACTTTTTCTTATTTTAACTTTTAAGATTTACTTTTAATAAAAATACAAACTACTTTTTCTTATTTTAACTTTTAAGAATTACTTTTAATAAAAATACAAACTATTTTTTCTTATTTTAACTTTTAAGATTTACTTTTAATAAAAATACAAACTACTTTTTCTTATTTACTTTTAATAAAAATACAAACTACTTTTTCTTATTTTAACTTTTAAGATTTACTTTTAATAAAAATACAAACTACTTTTTCTTATTTTAACTTTTAAGATTTACTTTTAATAAAAATACAAACTACTTTTTCTTATTTACTTTTAATAAAAATACAAACTACTTTTATTATTTTAACTTTTAAGATTTACTTTTAATAAAAATACAAACTACTTTTTCTTATTTACTTTTAATAAAAATACAAACTACTTTTTCTTATTTTAACTTTTAAGATTTACTTTTAATAAAAATACAAACTACTTTTTCTTATTTTAACTTTTAAGATTTACTTTTAATAAAAATACAAACTACTTTTTCTTATTTACTTTTAATAAAAATACAAACTACTTTTTCTTATTTTAACTTTTAAGATTTACTTTTAATAAAAATACAAACTACTTTTTCTTATTTTAACTTTTAAGATTTACTTTTAATAAAAATAAAACTACTTTTTCTTATTTTAACTTTTAAGATTTACTTTTAATAAAAATACAAACTACTTTTTCTTATTTTAACTTTTAAGATTTACTTTTAATAAAAATACAAACTACTTTTTCTTATTTTAACTTTTAAGATTTACTTTTAATAAAAATACAAACTACTTTTTCTTATTTACTTTTAATAAAAATACAAACTACTTTTTCTTATTTTAACTTTTAAGATTTACTTTTAATAAAAATACAAACTACTTTTTCTTATTTTAACTTTTAAGAATTACTTTTAATAAAATACAAACTACTTTTATTATTTTAAGATTTAATATATATTTTTCTTTTTATTTCTTTTACTTATTTTATTTTTTTTACCTAACATTTTCAACTATAAATACCACATACATTTCTCATTTCAAACTTGCACCTTAATCTCTCATTTCTCTCTTGAAGAACTACTTCTAGTTGATATCTCAGTCACTTACTTGCTTTACTTTCCTTTCTTGCGTGGAATACTTCAACTGCTATTTAAGGTGAATTCATAGTCCCTCTTTATTGCTAGCAAAACTTACTTACTTTTGGGGTGAGACACATGCTGTTTTTTTTTTTACTTTTTACACTTTAGACACAAGTACCAAACTGCTTAAACTATGCTATACCCGGCTTTGTTCGGCTAAAGTCCCTACAGTGATATTTTTAAGTGCTTGGCATGCTAGGTTATTGGGGGTAGGCCTATCGGGAGTAACGTCCCCGATACATTTGACTATGTCTTTGTATTACTTGATAATGAAATTAAACCGACAAGTAGAACTAACTTGTCATGGGGCATACTATCGTTTAGTTTAAATATCACGAATTGACATAACTAATTCGTTCGATCTTTCGAGATCAACTTTACAAACTAAATCTTGTGGTCTAAAACAATGGTCAAACTTTTTGTTAAACCTATGAACTTCACTCAACCTTTTTGGTTGACACTTTAGCATGTTTTGTCTCAGGTGCTGTTTGATTCAAGCTCTTATACTTACTGCTTATGTGATGCTACTTGGACATAGGATCAAGAGATATCGCATTTATTACTTCTGCATGTGAACATTTCCATTATTGTTATTCCTGTCATTGTAACTACATTTTATTTTCTGCTGCGTACTCATTAAAGTTAAATTCATCATTTAGTATTGTTCTCGTTTATTATAATATGTTGGTATATTTTGATATTAAGTTACATTTCGCCCAGGCCCTAACTGGGGGTGTGACAGATTGGTATCAGAGCAAACCAGGCTGTTATAGAGAACCAGGATTGCATCTTTATGTGTGTCTTACTTGTTAGCTAGGGTGTCTTAGCAATCTAGGAAACTATAACCTTTCCTGCCTTAGACTTAAAGCACTTAGGATTGCCTTATAATCTTAACAACCTTGCTTTGATACTCTTGGCTTAAAATGCTAATCAAAGTCTCTTTCCTAAAATTAGGATGTCTAATTTTCATCAAGCGAACAAAATGACTCTTTTCAAGCCGATCGAAGAAGATACTAAAGGGTCTTCCACTGAAAGACCAGCCCAAAGTCCACCTTATGGCTTTGGTGGTCCTCGTTCACCAAAATATAGTCCGGATACTTTACCTAATTCTCCCGATCACTACCCGACCCCGAAAACTGAAGACAAGGGGAAACTTCCTGAGAAAACTGGTCCGTCAAGGAAAAGAGCCCGATCTCCTTCTTATGATGATTCTGCTAAGTATGAGATCATGAGCCTGCGAAAAGATACCGAGAGAAACTTGGAAGGTTTGCTTTGCCACGTGGCGAGAGTGGAGGTTCGTATGGATGAGAAGGATCGCGAAATTAAGAAACTCTTGGAGGTAAACGCAGAGTTAAAGAAAGAGATAAAGTTGGTGAAGTATGAGGAAGAACGTAACACCCGTTGGGGAAAGCAATCACTTGCTCATCTCAAGGAGAATGTTAATTTCTGGTTGGATATGGAAAGAAATCGAGTCAACAAGCAGCTTACTCTAAAGGGGTACGATAACAACGCAGTCAACAGCTGCGTTACCAACCTCTACGATAACCTCGAGTATCTTTATAAGAAGCAAAAGGCGAGGAACGAGAAAGTTGATGAGTTTATGAAGAAGGTGGAGGATGAGAAGAAGAAATATGAAGATTTCTTCAATCTTAATATTTCCTAGATTATTTTTCTAATTCTTGTCTATGTAAAGGCTATGCCTTAAACTATTTCTATTTTCGAATCGTATAATAAAGGCTTATTTAATGCCTCGTTCTAATAATATAAAGTGTTTTATTAATATCATGCGATATCAATACTTTATTCATACTTGCGATTGCTCAAACTTATAACTTGTTAAACTTATCAAACATATGTTCACTTTTATGTAGTAACATCATGGTTCGTTCAGCTGCACCTACCGTTAACAACGTTGTGTTAACTACTGAGCAATTCCAACAGTTACTCACTGCCACCCAAGGCAACGCCCAAGCTAATCACGCTAATACTCAACCAAAACCTTGTTCCTACAAGGATTTTTCAAACTGTCATCCTCCTGCATTTAAGGGAACTGAGGAAGCTGTCGAACTAGTCCGTTGGTTCGAGAAGATGGAATCTATTTTCCGAATTTTCAACTGTGGTGATGACGATCAAGTAAAGTATGCCACTAGCTCATTGGGTGGTAATGCTTTAACTTGGTGGACTGCTCATGCCAAGTCCGTAGGAATTGATAATGCTAATGCAATTCCATGGGACGAACTTAAAAGCATGATGGTCAACAAATTCTGCCCAAGGAGTCAAGTCCAGAAGCTTGAGGCTGAGTTCTGGGAACTTAGGGTCAAGGGCACTGACATTGAGAACTATACCAATCGTTATCTGGAGCTTTCTACTCTATGTCCTGAAATGTTTCCTACTGAAGCTAGAAGAATTGAGCGGTATATTGAAGGTCTTCCCGAGGATGTTCAAGGAATGTAATTGCTGCCGAAAAGGTTACTCTGGATGCTGTGATACTCATGGCACAAAATCTCATGTTGGCTAAATGAAGAAGAGCGTCGGCCAATAAGCAAGTTGAAACCAAGAGTAATGATGGTAAGAGGAAGTTTGAGCCATCTCAAGGTTCGGCTCAGAATGAAAATAAGAAGCCTGCGAATGATACAAGGTCGAATTATAAGGGTTCTTTTCCTTTCTGTGTTCGTTGTGAGAGGCATCACCCGGGGAAGTGCACTGCTGTTTGTGAGTTGTGTAAGAAAGTGGGACACATTGCTAAGATGTGTAGGGTTTCTCCGAAGGATAAGGCTATTGTTCCAGCCAAAGCTCCTCCTACATGCTATACTTGTAGAGAAAAGGGACATGTTAGTCCGACTTGTCCTAAGAAGAAGGATAATCCTGCTAATGGAGCAAATGCTACTGCTGCGAAGGGTCGTGCGTTTGTTATTAATGCTGCTGAAGCCCGAGATGAAGATGAAGTTATCACGGGTACGTATCTCGTTAATAATTGTTATGCAACTATTTTATTCGATACTGGTGCCGATAGAAGTTACGTGTCTAGTGATTTTTGTACCCTATTTACTGAGAAGCCTCAACCCTTAGAAACTAAACGATTAGTAGAGGTGGCTAATGGAAAAGTCATGCAAGTCGATAAAATCTATAAGAACTGCAATCTAATTTTAGCCGATAAGGAATTTAAGATAGACCTTTTGCAGGTCGAACTCGGAAGTTTTGACGTCGTAGTTGGTATGGATTGGTTACGTCCATTACATGCTGCAATCATGTGTTACGATAAAACTGTTAATGTTCCATTGGGAAATGAAGAGACTCTCATCATCCAAGGTGAAAAGAGTGGTTCCAATCTCAATATCATCTCCTGTATTAAGACCCGCAAATACCTTATGAAAGGTTATCCAGCTATTCTAACCCACGTTAAGATGATCGAATCGAAAGAGAAGTGTATTGAAGATGTACCAGTGGTTAAAGACTATCCCGATGTGTTTCCCGAAGATCTTTCTGGTCTTCCACCTCCTCGACAAGTTGAATTTCAAATTGATTTAACTCCCGGTGCTGCTCCTATTGCTAAAGCTCCGTACCGTTTAGCACCCTCCGAGATGAACGAATTATCCAACCAGCTCCAAGAACTATTGGATAAAGATATCATTCGTCCAAGCTCGTCCCCATGGGGAGCTCCTATTCTATTTGTTAAAAAGAAGGATGGTACGTTAAGGATGTGCATTGATTACCGCGAACTTAACAAGCTTAGTATCAAGAACCGTTATCCGTTGCCACATATTGATGATCTATTCGACCAACTTCAAGGGTCAAGTGTTTATTCAAAGATTGATTTGAGGTCCGGATATCACCAACTTAGAGTCAAGGAATCTGATATTCCTAAGAATGCTTTTCGCACTCGTTATGGGCACTATGAATTATGTGTCATGCCTTTTGGTTTGACCAATGCTCCTGCCATTTTCATGGATCTCATGAACCGTGTCTGCAAACCTTATCTCGATAAATTCGTCATTGTTTTCATTGATGACATTTTGATCTACTCCAAGAGTGAGAAGGAACATGAGCAACATCTGCGCATGATTCTTGAACTCTTACGAAAGGAACAACTCTACGCTAAGTTTTTTAAGTGCGAGTTTTGGCTCAAAACCGTACAATTCCTCGGACACGTTGTTGATAGTAATGAAATACATGTCGATCCAGCTAAGATTACCGCTATCCAGAACTGGGAGATACCAAAGACTGCGAAGCATATTCGTCAATTTTTGGGACTTGCTGGTTATTACCAGAGATTCATAAAGGATTTTTCCCTTCTTGCCAAACCTCTTACGAAGCTAACTCAAAAAGGGAAGAAGTTTGAGTGATCCGAAGAACAGGAATTTGCTTTCAAGATTCTGAAGGAGAAGTTGACCACAACCCCGATTCTATCTTTACCTGAAGGTACTGACGATTTTGTTGTTTACTGCGATGGCTCAAAGCAAGGCTTTGGTTGTGTTTTAATGCAATGTGAAAAGGTTATTGCCTACGCATCTAGACAGTTGAAGAAACACGAGGAGAACTATACCACACACGACCTTGAGTTAGGTGCCGTGGTATTTGCATTAAAGATATGGAGACATTATCTATATGGTACTCAGTTTACGGTATATACTGACCATAAAATTCTTCGACACATCTTTGATCAAAAACAGCTGAATATGAGGCAAAGTCGATGGCTCGAGTTATTGAACGATTATGACTGTAAGATGGAATATCATACTGGCAAGGCAAATGTAGTTGCCGATGCCCTTAGTCGAAAAGACGATTTTAAACGTGTTCGTGTCTTAAACCTGAAAATCAAATCAAATCTTATATCACGAATCTGCGAAGCTCAACTGGAAGCTATTAAACCAACATTTATCGAAGGTGAAGGACCTATCGGTTTCGAGAACCAACTCCAAGTAAAAGCTAATGGTACACGGTACTTTGGCAACAGAATTTGGGTTCCTCGCTTCGGTAATCTCCGTGAACTAGTCTTGGATGAAGCGCATAAGACTAGGTATTCTATTCATCCAGGTTCCAGTAAGATGTACCACGATGTGAAGGAATTCTACTAGTGGCCTAACATGAAATCCGACATTTCTACTTATGTTAGTAAGTATCTCACTTGTTTAAAAGTCAAGGCTAAACATCAAAAGCCTTCTGGTCTGTTGACACAACCCGATATTCCGCAGTGGAAGTGGGAATGTATCGCTATGGACTTTATTACTAAATTACCCAAGACTTCTAGTGGCAATGATACTATATGGGTAATAGTAGATCGTCTTACTAAATCTGCTCATTTCTTACCGATCAAGGAGACCGACAAGATGGAGAGATTGTCACAACTGTATATCAAAGAAATTGTCTCTCGTCATGGTGTTCCTATATCAATCATATCCAATCGCGACAGTAAATTCACTTCCAGATTCTGGAAATCCTTACAAACTGCTCTTGGAACTCAACTCGACATGAGTACTGCTTATCATCCGCAAACCGATGGTCAAAGTGAATGAACCATTCAAACATTGGAAGATATGCTTCACGCTTGTGTTATCGACTTCGGCAAAGGCTGGGATAGACATCTGCCTTTGGTTGAATTTTCTTATAACAACAGTTATCACTCTAGCATTAAAGTTGCACCTTTTGAAGCTCTATATGGAAGGAAGTGTAGATCCCCTCTGTGTTGGGATGAACTTGAGGACAGACATTTAACTGGTCCTGAAATTATTCACAAAACTACCGAAAAGATCGTTCAAATCAAGCAACGTTTAGAAACTGCCCGTAGTCGACAGAAGAGTTATGCCGATAAGAAACCAAAGGACATCGAATACCAAGTTGGAGATAAAGTCATGTTGAAAGTATCCCCTTGGAAAGGTGTTGTCCGTTTCGGTAAACGAAGTAAACTCAGTCCACGATATGTTGGACCTTTCACAATCACTGAAAGAATTGGTCCCGTGGCATATCGATTAGAACTACCAACCGAACTCAGTCAAGTACATGATGTGTTTCATGTCTCAAATCTTAAACAGTGTATTGCTAATGACACTCTCCTTATTCCTTTAGATGACGTTCGCATTGATGATAAAATGCACTTCATAGAGGAACCCGTAGAAGTCATGGACCGATCTGCTAAACGCTTAAAACAAAGCACCATACCTATTGTTAAGATCCGTTGGAATTCACGACGTGGCCCCGAGTATACCTGGGAACGTGAAGACCAAATGAAACAGAAATATCCCCATCTCTTCTCAACCGCTGATGCATCCGAGAAGTCTATCTAAAACTTCGGGACGAAGTTTTTATTAACGGGGAGGTACTGTAACAACCCTCACTTTTCGACTTCCGATTTTACTAAAATACCTAGAGTTGTTATATACGAATAAATTTAACGTTGACCGAATAAACGTACGCTTAAAATAAATAATATAATTATAAATATTATAAATAAGGTTATGTTATATAGTATAACATAATTACATCAATGAATATATATAATATTTATATTACTTTTGTTATTTAGTTAATAGAATATATAATTAACTAAATAATAAATAATATTATAACATTTATAAAACTAATAAAAACTATAAAGTAATAATCATAAATTTTAATTTTAATTATAAAAACTGAATATAATAATAATTTTTATATAAAATTCGTATTTAATAATTAAACAAATATAGAAATAAAATGTTAAATGTTCTTAGAAATGTATTAAATAATTTTTTTAGAATTTTATAAAAAAAATAAAACTATACCTACTTTTAATAAATAAATACAAAAATACAAACTACTTTTTCTTATTTACTTTTAATAAAAATACAAACTACTTTTCTTATTTTAACTTTTAAGATTTACTTTTAATAAAAATACAAACTACTTTTTCTTATTTTAACTTTTAAGATTTACCTTTAAAAACAAATACAAACTACTTTTTCTTATTTACTTTTAATAAAAATACAAACTACTTTTTCTTATTTTAACTTTTAAGATTTACTTATAATAAAAATACAAACTACTTTTTCTTATTTTAACTTTTAAGAATTACTTTTAATAAAAATACAAACTACTTTTTCTTATTTTAACTTTTAAGATTTACTTTTAATAAAAATACAAACTACTTTTTCTTATTTACTTTTAATAAAAATACAAACTACTTTTTCTTATTTTAACTTTTAAGATTTACTTTTAATAAAAATACAAACTACTTTTTCTTATTTTAACTTTTAAGATTTACTTTTAATAAAAATACAAACTACTTTTTCTTATTTACTTTTAATAAAAATACAAACTACTTTTATTATTTTAACTTTTAAAATTTACTTTTAATAAAAATACAAACTACTTTTTCTTAATTTAACTTTTAAGATTTACTTTTAATAAAAATACAAACTATTTTTTCTTATTTTAACTTTTAAGATTTAATTTTACTAAAAATACAAACTACTTTTTCTTATTTACTTTTAATAAAAATACAAACTACTTTTTCTTATTTTAACTTTTAAAATTTACTTTTAATAAAAATACAAACTACTTTTTCTTATTTTAACTTTTAAGATTTACTTTTAATAAAAATAAAACTACTTTTTCTTATTTTAACTTTTAAGATTTACTTTTAATAAAAATACAAAATACTTTTTCTTATTTTAACTTTTAAGATTTACTTTTAATAAAAATACAAACTACTTTTTCTTATTTTAACTTTTAAAATTTACTTTTAATAAAAATACAAACTACTTTTTTTTTATTTACTTTTAATAAAAATACAAACTACTTTTTCTTATTTTAACTTTTAAGATTTACTTTTAATAAAAATACAAACTACTTTTTCTTATTTTAACTTTTAAGAATTACTTTTAATAAAATACAAACTACTTTTATTATTTTAAGATTTAATATATATTTTTTTTTTATTTCTTTTACTTATTTTATTTTTTTTACCTAACATTTTCAACTATAAATACCACATACATTTCTCATTTCAAACTTGCACCTTAATCTCTCATTTCTCTCTTGAAGAACTACTTCTAGTTGATATCCCGGTCACTTATTTGCTTTACTTTCCTTTATTGCGTGGAATACTTCAACTGCTATTTAAGGTGAATTCATAGCCCCTCTTTATTGCTAGCAAAACTTACTTACTTTTGGGGTGAGACACATGCTGTTTTTTTTTTTTTTTTTACTTTTTACACTTTAGACACAAGTACCAAACTGCTTAAACTATGCTATACCCGGCTTTGTTCGGCTAAAGTCCCTACAGTGATATTTTTAAGTGCTCGGCATGCTAGGTTATTGGGGGTTGGCCTATCTGGAGTAACGTCCCCGATACATTTGACTATGTCTTTGTATTACTTGATAATGAAATTAAACCGACAAGTAGAACTAACTTGTCATGAGGCATACTATCGTTTAGTTTAAATATCACGAATTGGCATAACTATTTCTTTCGATCTTTCGAGATCAACTTTACAAACTAAATCTTGTGGTCTAAAACAACGGTCAAACTTTTTGTTAAACCTATGAACTTCACTCAACCTTTTTGGTTGACACTTTAGCATGTTTTGTCTCAGGTGCTGTTTGATTCAAGCTCTTATACTTACTGCTTATGTGATGCTACTTGGACATAGGATCAAGAGATATCGCATTTATTACTTCTGCATGTGAACATTTCCATTATTGTTATTCCTGTCATTGTAACTACATTTCATTTTCCGCTGCGTACTCATTAAAGTTAAATTCATCATTTAGTATTGTTCTCGTTTATTATAATATGTTGGTATATTTTGATATTAAGTCACATTTCACCCAGGCCCTAACTGGGGGTGTGACATATACTGTAATTTTATACTGACTCTAAGGGTGCGTTTGTTTGCCTCTTAATGGAATGATTCAGCGCTGAATGTTGAACCATTCAGCATTCATTGCGTTTGTTTTTTATCTCTGAATGACATATGGTGCTGAATGGTTCAGAATTCAGTGCTGAACCATTCAGAGCTAAAACACTCTCTTAACCATTAAGAGCCTAAAAATTTAGTGATGTTTTTCTCAAGCCAGAACACTTAACCAACATGAATATTGAATTTTTTATTCATGTAACACGTTATTAAGATAATTTTAATCAATTAATATCGTTCATTCAAACTGATTATGAAACAGCTTATTTTTATTCAGAACAAATTTTATTCAGAAAATTTGAATAATTCAGATTCTGAACCATTCAGCGCTAAATCATTCAGTTTTATCAAACACACCCTAACTCCAATCTCGGGTTCATAGTTTTCTTCGAAAACAAAATACAGTCGGTACAATTTTTTAATTAAACCACAACTCCAAACACATAAAAAATTCAAATGTGAAAATGAATTCGAGTTTATGTAATGAATCACCACAATAATAATCCAATAAAAAAAAAAACACCCTTTTTCATACCTCTCCCCCACTATCAAATTTGTCTCATCTTCATTCATTCTTCCCCAAATTCCCAAATTCTTTTTACAGAATCAAACCCTCTCACATGGCCCCATCAAATTCACACATCATCCTCATATTCCTCACAATCACTTCATCAATCTATAAATCCTCAGTCTCAGCAGATGACCTCACATCACTAGTATACAAAGGCTGTGCTAATCAAAAATTTCAAGACCCATCTGGCATCTCATCACAAAACCTCCAATCTTTATACTCAAACCTAATCACCCAATCATCAAGTTCAAATTTTTACAATCAAACCGTTGGAAATGACCAGTTACCCACTTCAGTCACCGGTCTGTACCAGTGCCGAGGTGATTTAACCGGCCAAGATTGCGCCACGTGTGTAAAAAAGATACCTGACGTCATCAACAAAGTATGCGGTGGCGATACAATCGCCGCACGTGTACAACTCAACGGTTGTTACTTGAAATATGAAGTTGTTGGGTTCCCGCCTGATTCGACTACTGAATTGTTGTATAAACAGTGTGGGTCGAATCGGGCGAGCGGGTCCGGGTTTGATACCAGATTGGAATCAGCTTTTGGGCAAATTGAAAAGGGGGTTGGGAATGGTAAAGGGTATTATTCAGGTGTGTATGAATCAGTTTATGTTTTGGGACAGTGTGAGGGTGATTTGGGTAGTTCAGATTGTGTGAATTGTGTGAAATCTGCTGAACAAAATGCACAAAGTGCGTGTGGGAGTTCGCTTTCGGGTCAGATTTATTTGCAGAAATGTTATATCAGTTATACTTATTACCCTAATGGAGTTCCTGGATCAGGTAATTAATTTTGTTTTTATCTTTGATTTATAATATAATAGAACTATATTTGTTTAATTGGATATGGATTTCGAAATAGGTTAATTGTTTACCTCAAACGGAGTTATGTGTCATGTAGTTAATCTAGCCGGAGCTCTTACCGGAGACTCTGTTCACGGCCAAATTTAGATGGGTTAATTTGGTAAATAGTTATATTGCATGAGTTAGTTATGGTAAATATGAAAAAACTTAACTTTTTACATGTTAGACTTGTAGTAAGGAACAAATGAGAGAGGGGGTTTATCTGTATTTACAAAAGTTTATATATGTAATTTTCATATATAATATTCTAAGGCCCTGTGTGTTTTTAATTTTTATTATGTTCTATGGTCTGAATGCACAATAATTGATAATAAATAGTTATTGTTTATTTTATGCGCTGAATAACGGACTAAATAATTAAAATTACAAATTCAACCATGTATATATGATAGTTATTTGCAGTTATGTTAGCAGTTTTGGGAGAGTAGGGGCGAATATGAAAATTCACATTTTCATGACTTAAAATATCCAGACATTATATTTTCATTAAGTAAAAAACAAACACCGTACGACTTGTTTAATTTTATATCATTAAGTTCAATTAAGTCCCTTAAGTTCTAAACAAACGGAGCCTAACTATGGTGGCACATAAGTTACTGTTATCTGACGCATGATATAGAATTTATATTATTGATCAAGTTTTATAACTGAAACAACATTGGTATTGGAAAATTTAATATTTTTTTAGTGATAACTTAATTCATTTTGTTGTTATTACTTGTATATTACTCATAGTTAGAAACAATATATAAAATGTTGTTCACTAGTTGTGGGTGAAGTTGTACTATTGTAGCGAAAATATTTGTGTTGTACAAGTTAAAAAGTGGTGTGATTTATTTGTATACACCAAAATTTTATTGTATGTATATACATTGATGGCAAACTTTTTGCTTCTGGAAAAAGTGTGTTTTATTATGTCACGGAAACAAAAAGATTGTAAAAGTGAAAACGATCGTATCGATAAGCACCTGACACATAAGCAATCAAAAGTAGGATCTATGATATATGATTCATGGTATGGACTTTTTGTTTTATTATTGAAACTTTGGATTAAAAGTAATAATAACAAGTGGATGTGCGTTTGGTTTGTTGATAGGGACTGCTGGTGGAGGCGGGATACAAACAGGGGCGACTGAAGCGGGTGGCGGTAGTGGAGGGCATAACACGCAAAAGACGGTGGCGATTATTATCGGTGGATTAGCGGGATTGTTTTTAGGGATCGCTTTTTTGTTAGTTTTAAAGTCGGCTTTTATGAAGAAAAAAGAGAAACACTATTCGGGTTAGTCAACTTACTTTTTTGTTATTTACACACATTCATGGTGGCTTAAACTTAAAGATGTGACACTAAAGTTTTCTTTTGAATCATGATATGATTATATCTTAATTAGTAACACTATATTTTTTTTTATATATATAGATTAATTCAAATTAATTATATTGATTTTTTCCAATAACTTCTAGATCCAAAGTATAACATGTTTGATTATGAGTACTTACTATAACATAGTTGTGAGATTATGGATGTTTTGTGTATGCCTTTAGAATTGATATTGCCGTAACAAAAATTGACTACTTTAGTGTTTGAGACCTTATTTTTTGTTTATAATTATCGGGTAATTAAGAATGAAATAATCGGTTATCTAGAGTTGTCTCAGTTTTCGTGACATAGTTTCTGTTATTACTTTTATAAGATGAAACTTATACTCCTCTCAACATATTATAACAGTCGCTAGAGCGTGAATCTATTAATTATTAATTGTTAATATGGTAAGAAAAAAAGGCGGTATGTTTAGCGGAGTTTTATAGGAAAAATATAGTCGATTGTATAGCATTAAGTATTGTCTAAGAGTGTGGTTTGTTTAAAACTGTAGGTTATTGATAATAAAGGAGAAGATAATGGTGAATTATTATTTTTGGAGCTTTCTAAGTGGACGATGTAAAGACAAAGACACTTACTTTTCTTTTATTGTTTATCTTATTTTCATATTTACCGTTTTGTATTATTTTTGTTCTATATATATACAACGAGTTTATTTATACGAGTTTATCTTTTTCTTTCCCCTCCCTTTATTTGGTTTATACGAGTATATGATGGTCGTACAATGACTCGAATGAGAAAAAGCAGTTTTGTTGGTAGAAAGAGAAGTGAAATTATATTCAATAATTGACATCTACTGGATAAAAAAGTTTACTGTTGCATTTTTAGTGGTAAAAACTAGTACTTGTGCAGGTAAAATGGTAATCGTCTCATATTTTTTTGTAATTCTGTTTTTTTATATCCAGTTGACCGTTATGTTCTTAAACCCTTGATCTGAGTTTTCTCTTCCAAAATGACTAACCGACTTAATGCGACCGTTTTAAAAGGCTCCCTCATTCATATTCACGTGATCGTTACACAGGTGCACTTTATTTTTTCATTTGGATTTGTTTTCGACAGTTTTTTGAGACAGATATCACGGCTGACTTGTGGTAGTGTTTGGGCAGAGTTATCTGAGGCATGGTTGAGGTACAAAGTTCTTTTCGACCTGTTATCCAACCCGACCCGCTCATTTTGCCACCCTTGCACAAAAATAAATCCGTATTCCATATTTTCATGTTTCTAATGAAATTAAATGTCTTTGGATTCAAGTCAACTAACTAACTGCTTGTCATATAAGCACATGCTACCTGCATGGAGAATCAGTTCCTCTTGGCTTTTAAGTCAAGCAATGAACATAAACCTCATAATCATTGCATTTTCAATTCTTCTGTCTTCACTTTCCTCTATATATTGTTTCCCAAACCCTGCTTTCATCGATCAAGTAAGTTCCTAACATTTATATTTTTATATAATTTGTGTTAATTCATTAGAAAATCGAGAAATTTTATTTGAAACTGGGCTGTGTTTCTTTTTTGTTCTTCACAACTGAAAGGCGTATTCCAAGATGATTATTAAGGCACGAATCCAAGATCGTGATGGACGTTTATTTTATCCTTCTGATTCTCTTGGTAAGTTTACATTCCTGTAATTATCAATCTTGTCTCGTTTTTCCGTTCTATTTTCCAAATATTTATCTTTTTAAAATGTATAATTATTACTCCGTAATTTATATAACATGTTACCAGGTCTCCGTTACCTTATTCAGTTTGAAGCAGATAAATTAGCCCCCGATGACTCAGATACAAAGGCGGGACGGATTTGTATGTCAAAGAAGACAATGCCAATTACTCCTGCGTCAAAAGGTTACAAATTTTTCCAATGGTTTATGAATGATGTCGATACACAGTTAAGTCATATTTTCAATTTATTATCATTATTCTTAAAAATTAAAAATGATTGTGTTCTGTTAACTTAGAGTCAGAACAGATGAAGAATCCTCACATCAAGGACGTTGACTGCGTACTTCAACGTCCTCGTGCAGTACTATCTAGTCCTGGTATGACCATTGCAATTGCATTCTTCTATATAAAGCATCGGGTTTTTTTGTACTACAAAAAGTATTTATTTGCACAACACGATTCATTTTTTTATGCTTGCAGATAATGATGATCTGATTGGAAAGATGAACAAGAAGGCATTGAAACGTGGTTCTACTCCAAAAATGGAGACTTCAGGTAGAGTTAGATTGGGCCGAGTTGATGTAGATCATGCGCGCATAAAGGTTCGTGATATCAGTCCAACATTTGACAAGCAAACTCGTCCGAAAATAAGAGACGGCTACTCGAGATGCTCCATTTTAAAGGACAAACCATGTGTCACCAAACAAAAATAGGAGACACGATATTTATGTTCATTTAGGGCTGAAAGCTTATCTGAAAAGAAGAATATTCCAAAAAGATGTTTGTATCTTTTTCGGATATTTGGATATGAAGAAATATTAGTGTTAATCATATATGCAAAACTTATATGGTGAAAACCAAGCTTACACTACAAAAGGTAAAGTTATAAGTATTTTTCATGTTCCTATTCGGGTTATATGAGAGGAAGAGTATTCCGACCCTGTAGTTAATGTACGCGGCCCGACCCAATTACTCTATCAACAAGACGAAAAACAAAGATATATTTGGGTTGCCCGATCTGTTATGTTGGCTTGGTTTAAATTTTTAAATTTGTATGTAATTTGTGATATGTTGTTAAGTTCCAATAGACATGTGCATCAGTGCATGTCCATTTACACATGAGCTGTGATTTTGTCTCTTTTTTGTTCATATATATATAAAGAACAGAATGCAATATATACAATTTACAAAATATAATTACAACAAAAAATATATATACATGTGCAGGGGTATCCATATGTTTTTGTTGCCCGAATGAGTTTTTTTTTCGCGAAAAAACCAACTTTTTTAAACTTGGTTCTTTCATTAAAAAATGAAAGAGCCCGTTCCCACAACGGGATTACAAAATCGGCCAGGCTCACAATTAGAAAGCACGCAACAAGCAAACAATACTCCAAATTTGGGAGTAAAAAAGTTATATAAAACGTTCTTGGTGAAAAAAGGGCTAGGGTGACTCTTTCGCTGGATGCCCTCTGTACCAATCAAGGGATTTCACATGGTCTTATCAAGAGGCCACCAAACCAATGGAGTAGTCTTTGCTTGCTTTTCCTGTTAGAGATGTGAGTCGTTTCTATTAGAGTCAATAGATGGATTGCATTTCAGTCTCATGGAACTAAACCTTTAAGTGATTCCATGTGACTATTGACACGAGATCCTTACCCATTATAGAAATGCATAGAGTCATAGAGGAACATGCGGAAGCAGAGATGGGAGAAGTTCTAAAAGAATAAAATGACTGCACTGTTTTTGTTTTTGAGTAGGAGAAGGGCAACTTCATTAATTTCGAGGGTCATGTTTCAAAAACTAAACATAAAACTTTTTTTAGTAAGTAGCATATACCCGATAAATATATTATAGCGTAACGAATAAAACAGCGAGTTTACACGTCTACGAGACAAAACTTAATAGATGGACAACAAAAAAAAAAACACCACTGAGCTCAACCCGCATTAAGGGTGCGTTTGATAAAACTGAATGATTTAGCGCTGAATGGTTCATAATCTGAATGAATTTAGTTCTGAATGACAATAAGCTGTTTGATAATCATTTTGAATAAACAATATGAATCAATTAAATCAACTTGTTATCGTTTAACATTAACAAAAACTTCCATATACTTATATGATAAGTGTTCTGGATACGATTTAAGAAGAATATTACATAAAATTTAGCCTCTTAATGGTTAAGAGAGTGTTTTGACTCTGAATGGTTCAGCACTGAATACTGAACCATTCAGCACCATATCTCATTCAGAGGTCAGAAACAAACGCAATGAAATGGTTCATCATTCAATGCTGAACCATTCTATTAAAAGGTAAAAAAACGCACCCTAAGACAAAAAAAACACACCACCAAACATAAATCTTTAAGTATATTTCAATTTAATATGTTAGTATTTTTCTAAAGCGATTTTCTTGAAAAAAATAATAATACTATAACTAGTGTATAATACTCTGTATTATGTTGTGACACTATATCATTATTAATGGTTGTTGTAATGTTGTATTATTGTTACCTTAAAATTAAATAATTTTGTCAAAAAACAAATACGATCATTATTTTTTTTCTTTCAAAAAACTAAAATAATATATCACGAAAGAACTTTTATCAAAGGATGAAAAGGACCAAAAAGCAAGAGATGCAAACCGACGAGTCTCGAAGTTAGAGAGCGAACAACAACAAAACATACCAACTATCTAAAGGCGAGCCTAATCAAACCACACAAAAGAGAATAAGCACTACACAACTAGCAACTATACAGTCAAGAAATCAAAGAAACAAAACGTTAAAACAAACGACTATAAACAAATGTGCCAAAAAAACAAACCAAGAAGGATACAAGCACCTCCTAGAAACAAACCGAATGCTAGACAAGATAACACTGATCAAACAATGCAAAATTGTCGCGATAGAAGTCTTTTTACCTTTCGAGCTCGGCTTAAAGAGTTTTCCTTCGACTTGCTCAAACTGGACCAAGAGTGCAAGAGGAATAAACACACAATTTTGGTTGATCGGAGGAAGACAAAACATTCTTTTCTGCACAAGAAACCAAGTCAATTAAAGACCCAAACAACGAGCCTTCTTCCTGAACAATACCACTTGAATCCCACATCACTTTCGACTTGGTCACAAAGGACAAAAGAATCAGTGACGAACGATTACTTATTTTTACACTTCTTAGTCTTCAACCTTGACACATAATCGCTGTAACGACCCTGGATTTTCCAACTTATATTAATATTTATTATTAACACTTGCGCTTTACTAAATGTATTCTTATACATTTACTTGTTACCGAATTTGACTTTACATGTCCCGACTTGTCTTTGTGACACACGTACTTTTCACGAATAATATTTCGAATATTATTTACATTCATCATTAATTATTATTAATTATTTTTAATTAACTAATGCAAGTAGTTAATTACTTGGGCTTTGTTTATTTATTTGTTACATACTTACACATGGGCTTTTGTTAATGGATTTGGACTTGGAAGCCCACCCTACTTTTCTTAATGGACTACTAGTAAGCCCACTATTATGCTAATGACTCATTAAGGTTAAGAACTAGGATTAATTAAGTGAATGGGGAGACTTGTCACAAGCATGCTAGCACCAAGCTCCCATGCAATTTAACTTTAATCTATTTTGAGCTTACACCATCTCCCAACACTTGAAAGTAGCATTTGACCTTTCCCCTTTGAGCTCCTAGAACCGTCGGCCAAGCTAGGAGGGAGGAGGTTCCATTTTCATTTTTGTTTTGTTACTTATTTGCAAGTATTCTTTCATTCCACACACACTTCATTTTACACTTTTCTTTCTCTCATCTTTTTCTCTCAATATTGTAAGTAACATATCATTTTCTTTCTTCTTTTTCTCCTTTGAAAAACCGATTATACATCATCATCATTTACTAGTTTGTAGTTTATTGTTGTTTGTTGTTGTTAAAGATCAAGTTCGATAACTTGTATCTTCATGCAATCTTGGTTACTTCCATCTTTTGTTTGATGAAGAACCAAGAACAAGAATCTAAACTTGTTAGTTTATGGTTCTACACTTAAATGTTATAAGATTTAAAGTTCATAAACTTTATAATCATAGCTGTGTTCATGTTTTGTAGACTTGAAGTTTATTTCCTTAAGATCCAAACTTTGATTTGAATCTTCTCAAGTATGAAACAAACATAAACATAACACTTGTAACTTTAGTTTATTTCTTTCTTTTGTAAGTACTTTAAAGTTGTAATATTGTTAATTTGGTCAAGTATTACTAGTTAAACTTGATCTCATATTTCTTGAAACTAAAGTTAACTTTATAAGTTCAAGAACATGGAAGTATAACTTTCTAGTTATAACTTCACACACTTATGTTGGATCTAAGTTTTTATAGCTTATGGTCTTCTAATTTTGTTGTAAACAAGAGCTTATAAGCTTATATACATTTTACAAGATGAAAATCTAAGTTTCATAACTTATGGTTTCATTAAAGTGAAGATCCAAGTTCTATAACTCAGGATCTAACTTAAGAACACTAGATCTAGACTTTCCAGTCTAAGATCTTTAAGATCTAACTAAGATCTAAGTTCTACATCTTAAGATCTTGTTTATTTAGTTTACTTTCAAGTTTGTAGCTTAATATTACTATTAGAACTCATGTATGTGTCAGATCTAAGATCTTGATGTAACTTTGGTTCATCAAACTACTTACAACCCTTAATTGAGTTGTGCTACATATCTTAGACTTACACTAGTGTTATGATGGTCAAAAATTGGTTAAGATGATGTAAAAACATCAACGAGTTGTACACTTGAAGCTATAAGCATCAAGGATGAGAACCGTGATGAGCATCAAGCACCAAGAACCCACCGGAGCACCTTACCTACTGTTTTCCGGGTCTGATCAGTAACCTGGGCTACTGGAAAAGTTAATTTTCAGCTAGTTTGGTTCGAGTATATGATTTTCCGTTTGGGCCTCGTCTTAATCCGAGTTACGGTTTAGGATTTATAGCCTTCCGAAAGTCACTACGCCCTTTTAACGTTGTGTTGAAATTTCTGACCTACTCGCACTTAAACCGTCACCACGGTCAAACGAAGACGAGTTTGGTTCTGGAAATTGGACAGCCTCTAGGGGACTCATATACGGAGCCATGGCCACTGGTCTCACCTCATTTCAGTTTGTATATAGGTCGTACCTACTGAACGAAGTCAGCCTTTATTTCAAACCCTAGTCTTGACTTAAAACTTACTTTACACTTTTTGTTTAATGATGAATGATGATGATACTTAAGACCTAATTTACATACTTTTAAACTTTTAGGAACGATTTACTGAATTAGTAACTTTTGACTTAGGTTGAGGACCTTCCGGACCAACTACTTGCTTACTTTCCCGAATCAACTTTACTACTTTTCACTGTGAGTTATAGCATCCCATTTTACTTTAACTATTTTTGGGAACTGAGAATACATGCGCATTTTACGTTTTACATACTAGGCATGAGTACTTAAACTTTATATATGTGTGGGTTATACAACGGCATAAACTTTCCCCTTAGCTCGGTAACGTTTAGTCATTGGTCTTTGAACCGGTGAACGCGAATCTTAGATATGGATCCATAGGGTTTGACATCCCCACTCGGGCTAGTCGCGCTAGCATTTAATGGGTGTTTAATACTTCGTAAACTTACGCACTCGCTGAGTGTACTTTTAGGGGGTGTTATTTACGTTAAGTTAGTTACCAAGTGCCCACGGTTATACATATACTTTTCATACTGTTTTGAAACACTGAAATCTCGTGGCCTACCTTACATTACTGTTATACTTAAACTATAGCTCACCAACATTTGTGTTGACATTTTTAAGCATGTTTTCTCAGGTGCTTAGAGATTTGGTTGCTCCCGCTGTAGTTGTCTTGCTGTAGACACCCGCTGCTTGTGTTAGAGATGTCTTCGCATGAAACATTTACTTTGCATTCAAACTATGTTACTTTTGAAACAATGAATTTGTAACGACCTATGGGTCACGTACTATTATTATTGCCTTCTATTCGTAGAAGCACACTATCGTATGTTAAATGTTTGATGTTGGTTAAGACATCACCCTTTTTATGAATGCAAACTTCTTTTAAAACAGCATATAGTGTTTGACCTTGTAATGATCCTGTTGTTGATGATCCGTACACGTTAATTCTGTACGGGGCGTCACATTTGGTATCAGAGCATTGGTTGTAGGGAATTAGGTTACATTAGTGAGTCTAGACCGTACCGAGTAGGATTCACTAATAGGACTAATCTACAACTTGCTAGTTTACTTGTTTCTGCGGAACTTGCTGCATGCTGCTACTTACTTTTACTGCTATATGCCGTATGCTACTACATGATTTCACTACTGCATGATACTATCTTCTTTTGATTGCATGATACTTCTGTAAGATTCGTTATTATTGCCAAGTTATTTACGGTTATAGATGATCTAGACTGTCGTAGTTACTTTGCCTAATACGTGCTTGCTTTATGACTTACTGACATGGAAAAAGTTATTTTTCCTTGTTCAGATGTCAGATATCCCGCCCGTTATCATTTTGGAGAGCGACTCAGACTCATCTGCCACATCACCTGCCATTGTTGCCGATTCACAGATCCCGTCCTCTCTACCCTCCAGCGACTCTGGCGCTTCGTCCTCTAGAGACAGTAGCCACACACCCAACCCAGTGATTATCTCAGACAGACACGAGGATCCACCGGAAATTCCAGCTCCACTCATCCCAGGACTCCCTGAGCCACAACACCGTTCCGGTGGTGCTGTGATTCCTGGGGAAAATGGGGAAGGTCCTTTACGTAATGAGCGTAACCATTGGGTCAGACGCCTTCCTGATGGACGTGTCGTGCCAATCCCGCCTTGCAGATACCGACTGATGACCATCGGTCGAGCAGAGCCACCCTCAGATAGTTCAGACGACTCATCATCCGATGACTTCAGCGAGGATGATTCCGACGAGGATTCCGACGAGGACCCTGAGGAGACACCCGTGCAGCCGCCCTCTACCCCGCCGAAGAAGCGGTATCGGTTCGATGGTACTGTTATTCTGGGGGTTAATGGAGGTAGGTCGTTCGTTAAACCACATGGACTGAAGGTTAGGGTCACCGCCCGCAAGCGAGTTGTGCCTTACGCCCTTACCCTGCTGATCCCTTCGTGCGTAAGGCTTCCCGATACGCAGCATCTACTTTTGGTGCTGGACCGTCTGCACCACCAGCTCCACATGTACCGCCTGCACCGCCTGCCCCACCAGCATCCCCCGTCGTCGGGGAACTGACGAGGGAACTGCATATCCTCCGTGCTCGGGTAACTGAGCTTGAGGACCAGGTGTCCCACATAATGGACATCCTTTACCCACCGTCACCATAGGGCTTTGTATTAGATTTCTTTATGTAATCCCATTTGTAGTTTCATGTTTCACTCATGTATTGTATGAACTTTATGCGGATGTATGCAACTTTTTATTAATAAATGGAATTTAGTGTTGTTTAATTTTTGTACGGTGTTCTATTTACGTTACTGTATGATGATTTTGTGGTATCTGAATCTATTTGCATTACTTAATTAGCATGTGTTGTGTTGATACCATGATTGGTTACCGTATACCGAATTATTATTTATTTGAATGCTGGATTTTGACTTGAGTCAAAAATTTTGTTTAGAAGATCAATGGCCAATGGAAGATCAACGCCCACAGCAGCACAGATTGAAGAAATGATAGCCGAACGGGTAGCCGCAGCTATAGCGGAAACGAACCCCCAAGCTCCACCGATTATCCATCATAATCATAACGGGTGCACATACAAGGAATTCCAAAGCTGCAAGCCCCACAATTTTAGTGGTACTGAGGGGCCAGTTGGACTTACAAGGTGGTTTGAGAAATTAGAAGCTGTGTTCCGTGTAAGCAACTGTTCAGAAATGAACAAAACTAAGTATGCCTCCTGTACACTGTCGGACGGCGCCCTACCCTGGTGGAACACACTTGATCAAGCTAAGGGCATTGATGAGGCGTATGCTACCCCATGGGAGGAATTTAAGGGGGCCATGATTGAAGAGTATTGCCCCAGGACAGAGATACAGAAAATGGAGGTTGAGTTCTGGGATTTGAAGGTTGTAGGAACCGATCTCGATGGTTATAACCGTAGGTACCTGGAATTAGCTCTGATGTGTCCCACGATGGTTACCCCGGAATTTAAGCGTATGGAACGGTATTTATGGGGACTTCCCAAGACCATTCAGGGGAATGTCACCTCTTCTAAACCAACCAGTGTCCCGTAAGCTATGCGCATGGCGTATACACTGATGAACCAGATTACCAGCAAAGAACCAGGAAAGGTGAAATCCGAATCAGGGGCCAGCAGTGAAAAGCGTAAGTGGGACAACAACAAGGGGAGAGTCTTTGATCAAAACCCAGCTAAGCGACATGAGGGTTTCAAGGGAAACAACGATGAGAGGAACCCTAATCCGAACACTAGCTCGAACTCTAACTACAAGGGTAGTCTGCCACAGTGCAAGAGATGCTACAAGCATCACACCGGGTACTGCAACGTGGTCTGCGAAAAATGTAAAAAGACTGGGCATATTAGCAAAGACTGCAAGATCACCATCCTGAATGTGAAAACAAACCCTACTGGACCGAGGAAGTGCTATGAATGCGGACAGATGGGCCACTTCAGAAATGAATGTCCCAACAAGAGAAAGGACGGCGGTCCACCGCGTGGAAGAGCTTTCAACGTAAACGCAAGGGATGCCCGTGAGAACCCCGACTTGGTTACAGGTATATTCACTATCAACAATCTATTAGCTTCTGTCCTATTTGATACTGGTGCCGATATGAGTAACGTATGTAGACACTTTTGCTCTAAGATAAATTGGTCGTTAGTTCCTTTAAAAGAGAGTATGCTTGTTGAGGTAGCCAATGGAAAACTTGAGAAAGTTGACCAAATTAGCCGAGGAGCTATTATTGTGATGCCCCGTACAAAACCATCGTGTATGAATCATCAACAACAGGATCATTACAAGGTCAAATACTATATGCTGTTTCAAAATAAGTTCACATTCATGAATAAAGGTGACGTTTTAACCAACTTCAAATGTTTAACATCCGGAAGTATGCTTCTACGAATAGCAAGCAAAAATAATAGTACGTGACCCATAGGTCGTTACAAATACATTGTTTCAAAAGTAACATAGTTTGAATGCAAAATAAACGTTTCATGCGGTGACATCTCTAATAAGCGCAGCGGGTGTCTACAAAGCATGACTAGTACATCGGAAGCAAGCAAACCTTAAGCACCTGAGAAATACATGCTTAAAAACGTCAACACAAAGGTTGGTGAGCTATAGTTTAAGTATAACAGTAATGTAAGGTAGGCCACGAGATTTCAGTGCTTCAACAGCGTTTCAAAACAGTATGAAAAGTATATGTTCAACCGTGGGCACTTGGTAACTAACTTAACGTTTATAACCCCCTAAAAGTACACTTGGCGAGTGCGTATGTTTACGAAGTTTTAAACACCCGTTAAATGCTAGCGCTACTAGCCCGAGTGGGGATGTCAAACCCTATGGATCCATATCTAAGATTCGCGTTCACCGGTTCAAAGACCAATGACTAAACGTTACCGAGCTAAGGGGAAAGTTTATGCCGTTGTATAACCCACACATATAATAAGTTTAAGTACTCATGCCTAGTATGTAAAACATAAAATGCGCATGTATTCTCAGTTCCTAAAATAGTTAAAGTAAAAAAGGGATGCTATAACTCACATTGGAAAGTAGTAAAAGTCGATACGCGGGAAAAGTAAGCAAGTAGTTTGGTCCGGAAGGTCCTCAACCTAAGTCAAAAGTTACTACGTCAGTAAATCGTTCCCAAATTTTTAAAAGTATGTAAATTAGGTCTTAAGTATCATCATCATTCATCATTAAACAAAAAGTGTAAAGTAAGTTTTAAGTCAAGACTAGGGTTTGAAATAAAGGCTGAATTCGTTCAGTAGCCACGACCTATATACAAACTGAAATGAGGTGAGACCAGTGGCCATGGCTCCGTATATGAGTCCCCTAGAGGCTGTCCAATTTCCAGAACCAAACTCATCTTCGTTTGACCGTGGTGACGGTTTTAGTGCGAGTAGGTCAGAAATTTCAGCACAACGTTAAAAGGGTGTAATGACTTTCGGGAGGCCATAGATCCTAAACCGTAACTCGGATTAAGACGAGGTCTAAACGGAAAATCATCTACTCGAACCGAAATAACTAAAAATAAACTTTACAGTAGCCCAAGTAGTATGATCAGTTCCAGAAATAGTAAGTAAAGGTGTTCCGGTGGGTTCTTGGTGCTTGATGCTCATCATGGTTCTCATCCTTGATGCGTATAGCTTCAAGTGTACAACTCGTTGATGGGTTTGTATCATATTAACCAAGGTTTGACCATCATAACACTAGTGTAAGTCTAAGATAAGTTGCACAACTCACTTAAGAGTTGTATGTAGTTTGATGAACCAAAGTTACATCAAAGATCTTAGATCCGACACATACATGAGTTACAAAAGTAATATTAAGCTATAAACTTGAAAGTAAACTAAATAATCAAGATCTTAAGTTGTAGAACTTAGATCTTAGCTAGATCTTAAAGATCCTGGACTAGAAAGTCTAGATCTAGTGTTCTTAAGTTAGATCCTAAGTTATAAAACTTGGATCTTCACTTTAATGAAACCATAAGTTATGAAACTTAGATTTTCAACTTGAAAAATGTATGTAAGTTTGTAAGCTCTTATTTACAACAAAATTAGAAGACCATAAGTTATATAAACTTAGATCCAACATAAGTATATGAAGTTATAACTAGAAAGTTATACTTCCATGTTCTTGAACTTACAAAGTTAACTTTTAGTTTCAAGAAATATAAGATCAAGATTAACTAGTAATACTTGATCAATTTAATAACATCACAACTTTAAGGTACTAATAAAAGGAAGAAATAAACTAAATATACAAGTAAAGGTTCATGGTTATTCATACTTTGAAAGATTTAAGCCAACGCTTTGATCTTTAAGAAAGTAAACCTTAAGTTTACAAACATGAACACAAGTATGATTTTTAAAACTCATGAACTTTCTTTTAACAAGTGTTATGGAGGAATCAAACTATAAACTTGATCCTCACTTGGTTCATGTTTGTTCTTGAAATAACAAGATAATATGAAGAATAAAACTAGAGAGTTTGATTCTTACAACTAGTAAGTAAACAACAACAACAAAGAACAAGTAACAAAACAAGCAAATGATGATGATGTTTAGGCTTATGTTTCGGTTTTAGAACAAGAAAAGAAGAGAGAATGAAGCCTTGTTACTTACAAGTTTGAGAGAAAATGGAGAGTAAAATGAAATGCAAGTAAGTGTGTGTGTGAGAAATGAAGATAATTCAAGTAATAAGTAACACAAAAAAAGTTTGAACTCCCCATTACCACCCTTGAAGCCGTCGGTTTTCAAGCTCAAAGAGGAAGGAATCAAATGCACTTTCAACATGGGAGAATGGTGTGAGCTTGAAGTGGTATTAAAGTTAAATGGTGTTGGAAAATGGTGTAAGTATACTTGTAACTAGATTCCCATGAACTAATTAATCCTTGTTCTTAATCTTAATAATTCATTAGCTTAATAATGGGCTAACTAGTCCATTAAGTGTGTAGGGTGGGCTTTCAAGTCCATGTTCAAATAATAAAAGCCCCAAGTCCAAGTATGTAACAATTAATCAAATAAAGTCCAAGTAATTAACTAGTAACCTTAGTTAATTAAAAATAATTAATAATAAATAATCAATATTGTAAATAATATTCGAAAATATTATTGGTGTGAAAAACGTGTGTCACAAAGACAAATCAGGCATGTAAAGTTAAATACGGTAACAAGTAACACGTATAAGAACACGTTTATTAAAACGCAAGCATTAATAATAAATTATTAATAATTAAACGTTGGAAAATCCAGGGTGGTTACATTACCCACCTGTTAAAGAAAATTTCGTCCCGAAATTTTAAGCTGAGGTAGATGGAGGAGTCGGAAAAAGGTGAGGATACTTCCGCATCATTTGATCCTCTAGTTCCCAGGTAAACTCAGGTCCTCGTTTGGCATTCCATTGTACTCGGACGATCGAAATCTTGTTGTGCTTCAAAGTTTTGACCTCACGGTCCATAATTTCAACAGGCTCTTCCACGAAGTGGAGTTTGTCATCAATCGTAAGTTCCTCCAATGATATGACATGTTCCGGTTCAGTAAGACACTTCTTCAAATTCGATACATGAAAGGTAGGATGAACTGAGCTCAATTGTGTTGGAAGATCTAAACGGTAAGCACCGGGTCCAACACACTCCAAGATTTCGAAAGGACCAATGTATCGCGGGTTTAACTTTCCACGTTTTCCAAAACTAATTACACCCTTCTAAGGTGCAACCTTCAACATTACACGGTCACCCACGTTGAATTCGAAGTCCTTACGTTTAAGGTCTGCATAACTCTTTTGGCGATCACGGGCCGTCTTAAGTCTCGCTTGAATTTGGACAATCTTCTCAGTTGTTTCATGGACTATCTCGGGTCCGGTGATTTGCGTTTCGCCTACTTCGGCCCAACAAATAGGAGATCGATATTTGCGGCCATACAACGCTTCAAAAGGTGCGACATTAATACTCGAATGATAACTGTTGTTGTAAGAGAATTCAGCTAGCGGCAAATGCCTTTCCCAAGCCTTTCCAAAGTCAATAACACAAGCATGCAACATGTCCTCCAAAGTCTGAATCATGCATTCACTTTGTCTGTCGGTCTGTGGGTGATACGCAGTGCTCATGTCGAGACGAGTTCCCAAGGCTTCTTGCAAAGAACGCTAAAATCTGGAAGCAAAATGGGGATCGCGATCTGAAATGATCGATAAGGGTACACCATGACGAGATACAACCTCTTTGATATATAGCTGAGCGAGTCTCTCCATGGTATCAGTTTCCTTCATGGCTAAGAAGTGTGCAGATTTGGTAAGACGGTCAACAATAACCCAGATGGTATCGTATCCGCCTACCGTCTTTAGTAACTTCGTAATGAAATCCATTGTTATCCTTTCCCACTTCCATTGCGGTATTTCCGGTTGTTAAAGTAACCCAGAAGGCCTCTGATGTTCGGCCTTAACTTTCGAACAAGTCAAACACTTAACAACATAAGTTGCAACGTCCTTCTTAAGATTAGGCCACCAATACTGTTCCTTAAGATCGTAGTACATTTTACTTGCTCCGGGATGAATCGAATATCTAGACTTGTGGGCTTCATCTAGTATAAGGTTCTGTAGATCTCCATAACGAGGTACCCAAATCCTTCCGGCATAGCATCGAAGTCCAGTTTCCTTAACTTCGAATCGGGAGAAGAGAATGTTCAAGTATTCATGAGATATATTCTCCTCCTTGAGAGCCTCATCTTGGGCTGCTCGGATCTGGCTATTGAGGTTCGAATGAATGGTGATGTTCAGTGCCCGAACACGAAGAGGTGCCATCCTCTCCTTTCGGCTCAAAGCGTCAGCTACAACATTGGCCTTGCCAGGGTGATAACGAAGTTCACAATCATAGTCGTTCAGCATCTCGATCCATCGACGCTGTCTCATATTCAATTTGCTTCTTATCGAAGATGTGTTGGAGGCTTTTATGATCGGTGAAAATGGTGCTCTTAGTTCCATAAAGATAGTGTCTCCACAGCTTTAATGCAAAGACAACGACTCCAAGCTCGAGATCGTGCGTAGTGTAATTTCGTTCGTGAATCTTCAGTTGACGAGAGGCGTAAGCGATAACCTTTGTGCGTTGCATCAGTACACAACCAAAACCACTTTTCAAAACATCGCAATAAACGACGAAATCGTCACTGCCTTCAGGAAGTGATAAGATAGGTGCGGTGGTTAACTTCTTTTTCAAAGTTTGAAATGCTGATTCCTGTTCGGGTTCCCAAATGAACTTCTTCCCTTTGTGAGTCAGCGCGGTCAAAGGACGCGCAATCAGAGAGAAACCTTCAATAAATCTTCAGTAGTAACCGGCGAGACCTAAAAATTGGCGGATGTGAGTTGGAGTAGTGGGGGTTTTCCACTTGCTGATAGCTTCGATCTTTGCGGGATCTACTTTGATACCTTGATCACTTACAACGTGACCCAGAAATTGGACTTCCTTCAACCAAAATTAACACTTGGAGAATTTGGCGTAAAGTTGCTCTTGTCTCAAGAGTTCCAACACTAGACGAAGATGTTACTCATGTTCTTCTTCACTTTTGGAGTAGATGAGAATATCATCTATAAAGAAGATAACGAACTTATCCAGGTATGGCTTGCATATACTATTCATGAGATCCATAAACAAGACAGGTGCGTTGGTGAAACCGAATGGCATCACGAGAAACTCATAATGACCATAACGGGTTCTGAATGCAGTCTTCATCACATCGCTCTCTTTCACCCTCAACTGGTGATAATCGGATCGCAAATCGATCTTAGAGTAAACGCTTGATACTTGTAGTTGATCAAAAAGATCGTCAATTCGGGGAAGAGGATACCGATTCTTGATCGTCAATTTGTTAAGTTCACGGTAGTCGATACACATGCGGATACCAATTTGTTGAGCTCTGATACCAAATGTGATGCCCCGTACAAAACCATCGTGTACGAATCATCAACAACAGGATCATTACAAGGTCAAATACTATATACTGTTTCAAAATAAGTTTGTATTCATGAATAAAGGCGACGTTTTAACCAACGTCAAATGTTTAACATCCGAAAGTATGCTTCTACGAATAGCAAGCAAAAATAATAGTACGTGACCCATAGGTCGTTACAAATACATTGTTTCAAAAGTAACATAGTTTGAATACAAAATAAACGTTTCATGCGGAATGATCCGTCCTTCTTCTTCATAAACAAAACAGGTGCGCCCCAAGGCGAGAAACTTGGTTGGATAAATCCACGGTCTAGCAGTTCTTGTAATTGGCTCTGCAGCTCTTGCATTTCGGAAGGTGCGAGTTGATAAGGTGCGCGAGCTACAGGTGTAGCTCCTGGCACTAAATCAATCTGAAACTCTACTGTTCTCGGTGGCGGTAATACAGGTAACTCCTCTGGGAAGATGTCGGGAAATTCGTTCACAATTCGTACATCATCCACGCTCTTCTCTTCGGTTTCTAAAGTTTTCACATGTGCCAAAATAGCAAGACATCCTTTCTTCATGATCTTTTGCGCTTTCATGCAACTAATGAGATTCAATTTCGAGCTACATCTCTCTCCGTAAATAATCAGTGGCTCACCGTCTCCGTGGGGTATACGAAGACCTTTATCTCCACAGATAATGTCAGCCCTTATCTTGGTCAACCAGTCCATACTGACAATAACATCAAAGCTTCCCAATTTAATGGGTATCAAGTCAATATCGAAATCCACACCAGCTATGTTGATAATAGCTCCTCGGCTAATTTGGTCAACTTTCTCAAGTTTTCTATTGGCTACCTCTACAAGCATACTCTCCTTTAAAGGAACTAACGACCAATATATCTTAGAGCAAAAGTGTCTACATACATAACTTCTATCGGCACCAGTATCAAATAGGACAAAAGCTAATAGATTGTTGATAGTGAATATACCTGTCACCAAGTCGGGGTTCTCACGAGCATCCCTTACATTTACGTTGAAAGCTCTGCCACGCAGTGGTCCACCTTCCTTTCGCTTGTTGGGACACTCATTTCTGAAGTGGCCCATCTGTCCGCACTCATAACACTTTCTCGGTCCAGTAGGGTTCGACTTCCCAGTCATGGTGGTGATCTTGCAGTCCTTGCTAATATGCCCGGTCCTTTTGCACTTTTCACAGACAACATTACAGTACCCGGTATGGTGCTTATAGCACCTTTTGCACTGTGGTAGAGTACTCTTGTAGTTGGGGTTTGAGCCAGTGTTCGGGTTGGGGTTCCTCCCATCGTTGTACCTCTTTGCGGGGGTTTGATCATAGGCTCTCCCCTTGTTATTGTCCCACTTATGCTTATCACTACTACCCGCTTCGGATTTTGCCTTCTCCGGTTCATCGCTGATAATTTGGTTCATTAAGGTGTGCGCCATGTGCATTGCTTCCGGGACATTTGGTGGCTTAGATGAGGTGACATTTCCCTTAATGGACTTAGGAAGTCCCCACAAGTACCTTTCAATGCGCCTAAACTCCGGGGTAACCATGGTAGGACACATCAGGGTTAATTCCAGATACCTACGGTTGTAAACATCGAGATCGTTTCCCACAACCTTCAACTGCCCAAACTCAATCTCCATATTCTGGATCTCTGTTCGGGGACAGTAATCTTCAATCATGGCCCCCTTGAATTCTTCTCACGGCGTAGCATACGCCTCGTCAATACCCTTTGCTTGAGCCAGTGTGTTCCACCAGGTTAGTGCGCCGTCTGACAGCGTACACGAGGCATACTTGGTTTTGTCCGTCTCTGAGCAGTTACTAACACGGAACACAGATTCTAATTTCTCAAACCACCTATTGAGACCAACCGGCTCCTCAGTACCACTAAAGTTGTGGGGCTTGCAGCTTTGAAACTCTTTGTATGTGCACCCATTACGAATGGGCTAGTTAACCGGTGGAGCTTGAGGGTTCCTTTCCGCTAAAGCTGCGGCCACATGTTCAGATATCATTTCCTCGATCTGTGCTGCGGTTGGCGTTGATCTTCCGTTGGCCATTGATGTTCTAAACAAAAATTTTGACTCAAGTCAAAATTCAGTATTCAAATAATAGTAATACAGTATATGGTAACCAACATGGAATCAACACATCACATGTTAATTAAGTAACACAAATAGATTCAGATACCACAAAGTCATCACACTGTAACGTAAATAGAACACCGTACAAAGATTAAACAACACAAAGTTCCATTCATTAATAAGAAGTTGCATACATCCACATAGGTTCGTACAATACATAAGTAAAACATAATACTACAAATGAGATTACATAATGAAATCTACTACAAATGTCCTACGGTGACGGTGGGTGAAGGATGTCCATTATGTGGGACATCTGGTCCTCGAGCTCAGTTACCCGAGCACGGAGGATCTCCACTTCCCTTGTCAGTTCCTCGACAGAGGGAGATGGTGGGGCAGGCGGTGTAGTCCGTATGAGTGGTGCTGGTGGTGCGGGTGGTGCAGACGGTCTGGCACCAGAAGTAGATGCTGCGTATCGGGGAGCCTTACGTATGAATGGATCAGCAGGATACGGCACAAGCTGCTTACAGGCTGTAACTCTAGTCCTCAGTCCATGTGCGTTAACGGACGATCTCCCTCCGTTAACCCCAGGAATAACAGTACCGTCGAAACGATACCGCTTCTTCGGTGAGGTAGAGGGTGGCTGCACGGGTGCTTCCTCGGGATCCTCGTCGGAATCCTCGTCACTGGAGTCATCAGAGGATGAGTCGTCGGATGATGAGTCGTCAGAATCATCTGGGGGTGGCTGCACGGGTAGCTCTGCTCGGCCGGCCATCATCAGTAGGTATCTGAAAGGTGGGATCGGCACGAGACATCCATCAGGAAGGCGTCGGTACCAATGGTTATGCTCATTACGGAACGGACCTTCCCCAAGTTCTGCGGGAATCACATCACCACCGGAATGGTGCTGTGGCTCCAAGGGTCCTGGGGCAAGTGGAGTTGGAATCTCCTGTAGGTCCTCGGCTCCATCAGAGGTGACCACTGGGTCGGGTGCATGGTTACTGGCTCCAGAGGATAAAGCGCCAGAGTCACTGGAAGGTGTCGACGACAGGATCTGAGAATCGACAACAATGGCAGGCGAGGTGGCGGATGAGTCCAAGTCACTCTCCAAAATGATAACAGGTGGAATATCCGACATCTGAACAAGGAAAAATAACTTTTTCCATGTCAGTAAGTCATAAAGCAAGCACGTATTAGGCAAAGTAACTACGACAGTCTAGATCATCTATAACAGTAAGTAGCATGGCAATAACGACAAGTATCATGCAATTGAAAATAGATAATAGCATGCAGTAGTGAAATCATGTAGTAGCATACGGCATATAGCAGTAAAAGTAAGCAGCAGCATGCAGCAATTTCCGCAAAAACAAGTAAACTAGCAGGTTGTAGATTAGTCCTACTAGTGAATCCTACTCGGGTCGGTCCAGACTCAATAATGCAACCTAATTCCCTACAACCAATGCTCTGATACCAAATGTGATGCCCCGTACAAAACCATCGTGTACGAATCATCAACAACAGGATCATTACAAGGTCAAATACTATATGATGTTTCAAAATAAGTTTGCATTCATGAATAAAGGTGACGTTTTAACCAACGTCAAATGTTTAACATCCGAAAGTATGCTTCTACGAATAGCAAGCAAAAATAATAGTACGTGACCCATAGGTCGTTACAAATACATTGTTTCAAAAGTAACATAGTTTGAATACAAAATAAACGTTTCATGTGGTGACATCTCTAATAAGCGCAGCGGGTGTCTACAAAGCATGACTAGTACAGCGGAAGCAAGCAAACCTTAAGCACATGAGAAAAACATGCTTAAAAATGTCAACACAAAGGTTGGTGAGATATAGTTTAAGTATAACAGTAATGTAAGGTAGGCTACGAGATTTCAGTGCTTCAACAGTGTTTCAAAACAGTATGAAAAGTATATGTTCAACCGTGGGCACTTGGTAACTAACTTAACGTTTATAACCCCTTAAAAGTACACTTGGCGAGTGCGTATATTTACGAAGTATTAAACACCTGTTAAATGCTAGCGCTACTAGCCCGAGTGGGGATGTCAAACCTTATGGATCCATATCTAAGATTCACGTTCACCGGTTCAAAGACCAATGACTAAACGTTACCGAGCTAAGGGGAAAGTTTATGCCGTTGTATAACCCACACATATAATAAGTTTAAGTACTTGTGCCTAGTATGTAAAACGTAAAATGCGCATGTATTCTCAGTTCCTAAAATAATTAAAGTAAAAAGGGATGCTATAACTCACAGTGGAAAGTAGTAAAAGTCGATACGCGGAAAAAGTAAGCAAGTAGTTTGGTCTGGAAGGTCCTCAACCTAAGTCAAAAGTTAATAAGTCAGTAAATCGTTCCCAAAGGTTTAAAAAGTGTCATCATCATTCATCATTAAGTATCATCATTAAACATGTAAGTTTTAAACAAAAAGTGTAATGTAAGTTTTAAGTCAAGACTAGGGTTTGAAATAAAGGCTGATTTCATTCAGTCGCCACGACCTCTATACAAACTGAAATGAGGTGAGACCAGTGGTCATGGCTCCGTATATGAGTTCCCTAGAGGCTTACCAATTTCCAGAACCAAACTCGTATTCGTTTGACCGTGGTGATGGTTTAAGTGCGAGTAGGTCAGAAATTTCAGCACAACGTTAAAAGGGTGTAATGACTTTCTGGAGGCCATAGATCCTAAACCGTAACTCGGATTAAGACGAGGTCTAAACGGAAAATCATCTACTCGAACTGAAATAACTGAAAATAAACTTTACAGTAGCCCTGGTTGTAATGACCCGAACTTTTCCATGTTTATATATATTAATTGAGATTGATATTTACATGATTAAATGTTTCCAACATGTTAAGCAATCAAACTTGTTAAGACTTGATTAATTGAAATAGGTTTCATATAGACAATTGACCACCCAAGTTGACCGGTGATTCACGAACGTTAAAACTTGTAAAAACTATACGATGACATATATATGGTTATATATATAGTTAATATGATTTTATTATAAGTATGTATCTCATTTGGTATTTTAACAATGAGTTATATACATAAAAATGAGTCTATTAATTTAAGAAACTCGAAAACGATATATATAACGATTATCGTTATAACAACGTCTTACTAGGTACATATGAATCATATTAAGATATTGATACACTTGGTTAATTATGTTAAATGATAATTAAATATATTATTAAGTGTATTAACAATGAAATACATATGTAAAAATAAGACTACTAACTTAATGATTTCGAAACGAGACATATATGTAACGATTATCGTTGTAACGACATTTAACTGTATATATATCATACTAAGATATATTATATATTATAATATCATGATAATATAACAATTTAACATCTCATTTGTTATAATAAACAATGGGTTAACAACATTCAACAAGATCGTTAACCTAAAGGTTTCAAAACAACATTTACATGTAACGACTAACGATGACTTAACGACTCAGTTAAAATGTATATACATGTAGTGTTTTAATATGTATTTATACACTTTTGAAAGACTTCAATACACTTATCAAAATACTTCTACTTAACAAAAATGCTTACAATTACATCCTCGTTCAGTTTCATCAACAATTCTACTCGTATGCACCCGTATTCGTACTCGTACAATACACAGCTTTTAGATGTATGTACTATTGGTATATACACTCCAATGATCAGCTCTTAGCAGCCCATGTGAGTCACCTAACACATGTGGGAACCATCATTTGGCAACTAGCATGAAATATCTCATAAAATTACAAAAATATGAGTAATCATTCATGACTTATTTACATGAAAACAAAATTACATATCCTTTATATCTAATCCATACACCAACGACCAAAAACACCTAAAAACACTTTTATTCTTCAATTTTCTTCATCTAATTGATCTCTCTCAAGTTCTATCTTCAAGTTCTAAGTGTTCTTCATATATTCTACAAGTTCTAGTTACATAAAATCAAGAATACTTTCAAGTTTGCTAGCTCACTTCCAATCTTGTAAGGTGATCATCCAACCTCAAGAAATCTTTGTTTCTTACAGTAGGTTATCATTCTAATATAAGGTAATAATCATATTCAAACTTTGGTTCAATTTCTATAACTATAACAATCTTATTTCAAGTGATGATCTTACTTGAACTTGTTTTCGTGTCATGATTCTGCTTCAAGAACTTCGAGCCATCCAAGGATCCGTTGAAGCTAGATCCATTTTTCCCTTTTCCAGTAGGTTTATCCAAGGAACTTAAGGTAGTAATGATGTTCATAACATCATTCGATTCATACATATAAAGCTATCTTATTCGAAGGTTTAAACTTGTAATCACTAGAACATAGTTTAGTTAATTCTAAACTTGTTCGCAAACAAAAGTTAATCCTTCTAACTTAACTTTTAAAATCAACTAAACACATATTCTATATCTATATGATATGCTAACTTAATGATTTAAAACCTGGAGACACGAAAAACACCGTAAAACCGGATTTACGCCGTCGTAGTAACACCGCGGGCTGTTTTGGGTTAGTTAATTAAAAACTATGATAAACTTTGATTTAAAAGTTGTTATTCTGAGAAAATGATTTTTATTATGAACATGAAACTATATCCAAAAATTATGGTTAAACTCAAAGTGGAAGTGTGTTTTCTAAAATGGTCATCTAGACGTCGTTCTTTCGACTGAAATGACTACCTTTACAAAAACGACTTGTAACTTATTTTTCCGACTATAAACCTATACTTTTTCTGTTTAGATTCATAAAATAGAGTTCAATATGAAACCATAGCAATTTGATTCACTCAAAACGGATTTAAAATGAAGAAGTTATGGGTAAAACAAGATTGGATAATTTTTCTCATTTTAGCTACGTGAAAATTGGTGACATATCTATATATATTTCGGAACAACCATAGACACTCTATATGTGAATGTTGGAGTTAGCTATACAGGGTTGAGGTTGATTCCAAAATATATATAGTTTGAGTTGTGATCAATACTGAGATACATATACACTGGGTCGTGGATTGATTCAAGATAATATTTATCGATTTATTTCTGTACATCTAACTGTGGACAACTAGTTGTAGGTTACTAACGAGGACAGCTGACTTAATAAACTTAAAACATCAAAATATATTAAAAGTGTTGTAAATATATTTTGAACATACTTTGATATATATGTATATATTGTTATAGGTTCGTGAATCAACCAGTGGCCAAGTCTTACTTCCCGACGAAGTAAAAATCTGTAAAAGTGAGTTATAGTCCCACTTTTAAAATCTAATATTTTTGGGATGAGAATACATGCAGGTTTTATAAATAATTTACAAAATAGACACAAGTACGTGAAACTACATTCTATGGTTGAATTATCGAAATCGAATATGCCCCTTTTTATTAAGTCTGGTAATCTAAGAATTAGGGAACAGACACCCTAATTGACGCGAATCCTAAAGATAGATCTATTGGGCCTAACAAACCCCATCCAAAGTACCGGATGCTTTAGTACTTCGAAATTTATATCATATCCGAAGGGTGTCCCGGAATGATGGGGATATTCTTATATATGCATCTTGTTAATGTCGGTTACCAGGTGTTCACCATATGAATGATTTTTATCTCTATGTATGGGATGTGTATTGAAATATGAAATCTTGTGGTCTATTATTATGATTTGATATATATAGGTTAAACCTATAACTCACCAACATTTTTCTAGACGTTTTAAGCATGTTTATTCTCAGGTGATTATTAAGAGCTTCCGCTGTCGCATACTTAAATAAGGACGAGATTTGGAGTCCATGCTTGTATGATATTGTGTAAAAACTGCATTCAAGAAACTTATTTTGTTGTAACATATTTGTATTGTAAACCATTATGTAATGGTCGTGTGTAAACAAGATATTTTAGATTATCATTATTTGATAATCTACGTAAAGCTTTTTAAACCTTTATTGATGAAATAAAGGTTATGGTTTGTTTTCAAATGAATGCAGTCTTTGAAAAACGTCTCATATAGAGCTCAAAACCTCGCAACGAAATCAATTAATATGGAACGTTTTTAATCAATAAGAACGGGACATTTCAGTTGGTATCCGAGCGTTCGTCTTAGAGAACCAGAATTTTGCATTAGTGTGTCTTATCGAGTTTGTTAGGATGCATTAGTGAGTCTGGACTTCGACCGTGTTTACTTGAAAAATGATTGCTTAACAAATTTTGTTGGAAACTATATATTTTTAACATGTAAATATTATGTGATATATTAATCTCTTAACGCGTTTGATATTATGTGATAGATGTCTACCTTTAGAACAAGTCTCATTGACTCACCTAATAATAATGAAGAGTCAAATGTAAATTGGAATGATTCGTGGACTGATTCACAAGTTCTCGAAGAGGAACCGGAAGAAGAGTCGGAACCGGAAGAAGAATCGGAACCGGAAGAAGAATCGGAACCGGATGAAGAAATAGAACCGGTGGGGGAAATAATAAAACGGTTAAGTAAAAGAAAATCCTCAACCAACGGACCAAGGTTAATTATGGTCGATGGTGTTTCCGCCAAAGAAGCAAAATATTGGGAGGATTACCAATTCTCCGATGAATCGGATTCCGACGAGAATTCCGATGATGTTATAGAAATTACCCCAACTGAATTTAAAAAGGCAAAAGAAAATAATAAGGGAAAGGGCATAAAAATAAAGAAATCGAATTCCAACCCCGATGAACTTTATATGTATCGTCAACCCCCGAAGTCCTTAAGTTGTAACAATGACCCGGGAACCTCTAAACCACCAGGTTTTTCTAAACCAATGTGGAAAACGATGGCTCGTATTAGGGGAACATCATATATCCCTAGAAACTTGGCAAAACGAACCAAAACCGAAGAAGAAGAAACAAGCGAGTCGGAATAAGGTAGTTGTATTCGTGTGGTGTAATATATGTAATATAGTGTGCTTATGCTTTATGATATATGTAAAAATTGCTTGTATTAATAAGTATTTTTTTTTTATGAATCTAACTCTTGTCTATTTTACAGTATAAAAACACAAAATGGATAGACAACTCAATATTTTAAGAGACCTACCCGGAGACATGATTGATGAAATCTTGTCTAGAGTCGGTCAGAATTCCTCGGCACAACTATTTAAGGCGAGATCAGTTTGTAAGACATTCGAAGAACGTTCCAAGAATGTCTTGGTTTATAAGAGACTTTCGTTTGAAAGATGGGGGATATCACATTGGGAAACCCATAAGTTACGATGTGTTTACTTTGACGCATATATTGCGGGGAACCCAAATGCTATTTTACGCAACGGGTTAAGAAATTATTTTGACTCAATATATCCGAATATTGGACTTCGTGATTTAGAAAAAGCGGCTAACATGCAACATAAAGAAGCATGTTATGCTTACGGATTAGTAATGTTCGCTTCTCACCAAAGTGAGAACAAGAACATCGGGCTACAACTATTAAACAAAATGTTTCCACAAGTGACGGAGTCGGTAATTGGGGTAAGAAATGAGGTTTTTAGATTGTTACGGGACTGTTGGACATTACATAACCCTCGTCCCTTTGACGACGTTACAACACGCTGTCTTATCAACGGTCATAATGGTTATGTTCCACAAGACCAAGGATGGGAAGTAGTCCTAGTAAAACCAGAATGCATGACTTGTTTCTGGACGTATGAATTACGTGTCTTTATTGCCTTTGCTGAACGACTCGTGTACTAACTAGAATTATCTTCACAACTATCTTGTATCAAAGTTATTGTGTGCTATATTTCATGCTTTATGTAACATAAGCGGTATTGTAAGTTTGTAAAATATTGTATAAAAGTTTGAACGAGAAATATTATTATAATCAGTTTTTCATATAGAATTGTAGTAGTTGAATTGTATATTAGCTACTAAGTATGAACTTAACGGGTAGGTACTACCCGAATTTAAACTTATAAAACGCTAATATGAAGAAAAAGCTTTTATAAATGAGTTCATATTATGCTACGAAATACTATTAACTACTCTTAATATTCTGTATGATTAACTTGTTCCATTTGACTATTTTGAAGGAAATGGCACCGACTACTCGACACACCGTGAATATGAATGAAGAGGAATTCCGTACTTTTCTAGCTTCAAACATAGCCGCAGTACAGGCTGCGCTACATACCAACAATAACCTTGGATCTAGCAGTACAGGAAATCGTGTAGGATGCACCTACAAAGAATTCACTGCCTGCAAACCTTTGGAATTTGATGGAACCGAAGGACCGATCGGATTGAAACGGTGGACCGAGAAGGTCGAATCGGTGTTTGCCATAAGTAAGTGTACTGAAGAGGACAAAGTGAAGTACGCTACGCATACCTTCACAGGTTCTGCGTTAACATGGTGGAATACCTATCTAGAACAAGTGGGACAAGACGATGCGTACGCACTACCGTGATCAGCATTCAAGCACTTGATGAACGAGAAGTACCGTCCCAGAACCGAGGTCAATAAGCTCAAGACAGAACTTAGAGGGTTACGAACCCAAGGATTTGATATTACCACGTACGAAAGACGGTTCACAGAATTGTGCCTATTGTGTCCGGGAGCATTCGAAGATGAGGAAGAGAAGATCGACGCGTTTGTGAAAGGATTACCGGAAAGAATCCAAGAAGATATAAGTTCACATGAGCCCACCTCTATACAACAGGCATGTAGAATGGCTCACAAACTAGTGAACCAGATTGAAGAAAGAATTAAAGAACAGACTGCTGAAGAGGCCAATGTGAAGCAAGTCAAAAGAAAGTGGGAGGAAAACGGTGATAAGAATCACCAATACAACAACAACAGCAATTACAACAATAATCGCAACAATTATCCCAACAATCGCAACATCAATCGCAACTACAACAAACGGCCCAACAACAACAACAACAACAACAACAACAACAACTACAACAATCATCCCAACAACAATAATAACCGCAACAACAACAACAATCAGAAGCAGCTATGCCAAAGGTGTGAAAAGTATCACTCGGGGTTCTGCACCAAATTTTGCAACAAGTGTAAAAGAAATGGTCATAGCGCGGCGAAGTGTGAGGTCTACGGACCAGGGGTTAATAGAATGAAAGGAACAAACGGTGTCGGAACGAGTAATGGCGGAGCAAGTAGTGTCGGAGCAAGTTATGCCAATGTAGTTTGTTATAAATGTGGAAAACCGGGCCACATTATTAGAAATTGCCCGAACCAGGAGAACACGAATGGACAAGGCCACGGAAGAGTTTTCAATATTAATGCGGCAGAGGCACAGGAAGACTCGGAGCTTGTTACGAGTACGTTTCTTATTGACAATAAATCTGCTTACGTTTTATTTGATTCGGGTGCGGATAGAAGCTATATGAGTAGAGATTTTTGTGCTAAATTAAGTTGTCCATTGACGCCTTTGGATAGTAAATTTTTACTCGAATTAGCAAATGGTAAATTAATTTCAGCAGATAATATATGTCGGAATCGAGAAATTAAACTGGTTAGCGAAACATTTAAGATTGATTTGATACCAGTAGAGTTAGGGAGTTTTGATGTGATAATCGGTATGGACTGGTTGAAAGAAGTGAAAGCAGAGATCGTCTGTTACAAAAATGCAATTCGCATTATACGAGAAAAAGGAAAACCCTTAATGGTGTACGGAGAAAAGGGCAACACGAAGCTACATCTTATTAGTAATTTGAAGGCACAAAAACTAATAAGAAAAGGTTGCTATGCTGTTCTAGCACACGTCGAGAAAGTACAAACTGAAGAAAAGAGCATCAATGATGTTCTCATTGCAAAAGAATTTCCCGATGTATTTCCGAAAGAATTACCGGGATTACCCCCACATCGATCCGTTGAATTTCAAATAGATCTTGTACCAGGAGCTGCACCAATAGCTCGTGCTCCTTACAGACTCGCACCCAGCGAAATGAAAGAACTGCAAAGCCAATTACAAGAACTTTTAGAGCGTGGTTTCATTCGACCAAGCACATCACCGTGGGGAGCTCCTGTTTTGTTTGTCAAGAAGAAAGATGGTACATTCAGGTTGTGTATCGACTACCGAGAGTTGAACAAACTTACCATCAAGAACCGCTACCCACTACCGAGAATCGACGACTTATTTGATCAACTACAAGGCTCGTCTGTTTATTCAAAGATTGACTTACGTTCCGGGTATCATCAAATGCGGGTGAAAGAAGATGATATTCCAAAGACTGCTTTCAGAACACGTTACGGTCATTACGAGTTTATGGTCATGCCGTTTGGTTTAACTAATGCACCAGCTGTGTTCATGGACCTTATGAACCGAGTGTGTGGACCATACCTTGACAAGTTTGTCATTGTTTTCATTGATGACATACTTATTTACTCAAAGAATGACCAAGAACACGGTGAACATTTGAGAAAGGTGTTAGAAGTATTGAGGAAGGAAGAATTGTACGCTAAGTTTTCAAAGTGTGCATTTTGGTTGGAAGAAGTTCAATTCCTCGGTCACATAGTGAACAAAGAAGGTATTAAGGTGGATCCGGCAAAAATAGAATCTGTTGAAAAGTGGGAAACCCCGAAAACTCCGAAACACATACGCCAGTTTTTAGGACTAGCTGGTTACTACAGAAGGTTCATCCAAGACTTTTCCAGAATAGCAAAACCCTTGACCGCATTAACGCATAAAGGGAAGAAATTTGAATGGAATGATGAACAAGAGAAAGCGTTTCAGTTATTGAAGAAAAAGCTAACTACGGCACCTATATTGTCATTGCCTGAAGGGAATGATGATTTTGTGATTTATTGTGATGCATCAAAGCAAGGTCTCGGTTGTGTATTAATGCAACGAACGAAGGTGATTGCTTATGCGTCTAGACAATTGAAGATTCACGAACAAAATTATACGACGCATGATTTGGAATTAGGCGCGGTTGTTTTTGCATTAAAGACTTGGAGACACTACTTATATGGGGTCAAAAGTATTATATATACCGACCACAAAAGTCTTCAACACATATTTAATCAGAAACAACTGAATATGAGGCAGCGTAGGTGGATTGAATTATTGAATGATTATGACTTTGAGATTCGTTACCACCCGGGGAAGGCAAATGTGGTAGCCGATGCCTTGAGCAGGAAGGACAGAGAACCCATTCGAGTAAAATCTATGAATATAATGATTCATAATAACCTTACTACTCAAATAAAGGAGGCCCAACAAGGAGTTTTAAAAGAGGGAAATTTAAAGGATGAAATACCCAAAGGATCGGAGAAACATCTTAATATTCGGGAAGATGGAACCCGGTATAGGGCTGAAAGGATTTGGGTACCAAAATTTGGAGATATGAGAGAAATGGTACTTAGAGAAGCTCATAAAACCAGATACTCAATACATCCTGGAACGGGGAAGATGTACAAGGATCTCAAGAAACATTTTTGGTGGCCGGGTATGAAAGCCGATGTTGCTAAATACGTAGAAGAATGTTTGACGTGTTCTAAGGTCAAAGCTGAGCATCAGAAACCATCAGGTCTACTTCAACAACCCGAAATCCCGGAATGGAAATGGGAAAACATTACCATGGATTTCATCACTAAATTGCCAAGGACTGCAAGTGGTTTTGATACTATTTGGGTAATAGTTGATCGTCTCACCAAATCAGCACACTTCCTGTCAATAAGAGAAGATGACAAGATGGAGAAGTTAGCACGACTGTATTTGAAGGAAGTCGTCTCCAGACATGGAATACCAATCTCTATTATCTCTTATAGGGATGGCAGATTTATTTCAAGATTCTGGCAGACATTACAGCAAGCATTAGGAACTCGTCTAGACATGAGTACTGCCTATCATCCACAAACTGATGGGCAGAGTGAAAGGATGATACAAACGCTTGAAGACATGCTACGAGCATGTGTTATTGATTTCGGAAACAATTGGGATCGACATCTACCGTTAGCAGAATTTTCCTACAACAACAGCTACCATTCAAGCATTGAGATGGCGCCGTTTGAAGCACTTTATGGTAGAAAGTTCAGGTCTCCGATTTGTTGGAGTGAAGTGGGGGATAGACAGATTACGGGTCCGGAGATTATACAAGAAACTACCGAGAAGATCATCCAAATTCAACAACTGTTGAAAACCGCCCAAAGTCGACAAAAGAGCTACGCTGACATTAAAAGAAAAGATATAGAATTTGAAATTGGAGAGATGGTCATGCTTAAAGTTGCACCTTGGAAAGGCGTTGTTCGATTTGGTAAACGAGGGAAATTAAATCCAAGGTATATTGGACCATTCAAGATTATTGATCGTGTCGGACCAGTAGCTTACTGACTTGAGTTACCTCAACAACTCGCGGCTGTACATAACACTTTCCACGTCTCGAATTTGAAGAAATGTTTTGCTAAAGAAGATCTCACTATTCCGTTAGATGAAATCCAAATCAACGAAAAACTTCAATTCATCGAAGAACCCGTCGAAATAATGGATCGTGAGGTTAAAAGACTTAAGCAAAACAAGATACCAATTGTTAAGGTTCGATGGAATGCTCGTAGAGGACCCGAGTTCACCTGGGAGCGTGAAGATCAGATGAAGAAGAAATACCCGCATCTATTTCCAGAAGATTCGTCAACACCTTCAACAGCTTAAAATTTCGGGACGAAATTTATTTAACGGGTAGGTACTGTAGTGACCCGAACTTTTCCATGTTTATATATATTAATTGAGATTGATATTTACATGATTAAATGTTTCCAACATGTTAAGCAATCAAACTTGTTAAGACTTGATTAATTGAAATAGGTTTCATATAGACAATTGACCACCCAAGTTGACCGGTGATTCACGAACGTTAAAACTTGTAAAAACTATACGATGACATATATATGGTTATATATATAGTTAATATGATTTTATTATAATTATGTATCTCATTTGGTATTTTAACAATGAGTTATATACATAAAAATGAGACTATTAATTTAAGAAACTCGAAAACGATATATATAACGATTATCGTTATAACAACGTCTTACTAGGTACATATGAATCATATTAAGATATTGATACACTTGGTTAATTATGTTAAATGATAATTAAATATATTATTAAGTGTATTAACAATGAAATACATATGTAAAAATAAGACTATTAACTTAATGATTTCGAAACGAGACATATATGTAACGATTATCGTTGTAACGACATTTAACTGTATATATATCATACTAAGATATATTATATATCATAATATCATGATAATATAACAATTTAACATCTCATTTGTTATAATAAACAATGGGTTAACAACATTCAACAAGATCGTTAACCTAAAGGTTTCAAAACAACATTTACATGTAACGACTAACGATGACTTAACGACTCAGTTAAAATGTATATACATGTAGTGTTTTAATATGTATTTATACACTTTTGAAAGACTTCAATACACTTATCAAAATACTTCTACTTAACAAAAATGCTTACAATTACATCCTCGTTCAGTTTCATCAACAATTCTACTCGTATGCACCCGTATTAGTACTCGTACAATACACAGCTTTTAGATGTATGTACTATTGGTATATACACTCCAATGATCAGCTCTTAGCAGCCCATGTGAGTCACCTAACACATGTGGGAACCATCATTTGGCAACTAGCATGAAATATCTCATAAAATTACAAAAATATGAGTAATCATTCATGAGTTATTTACAAGAAAACAAAATTACATATCCTTTATATCTAATCCAAGCACCAACGACCAAAAACACCTACAAACACTTTTATTCTTCAATTTTCTTCATCTAATTGATCTCTCTCAAGTTCTATCTTCAAGTTCTAAGTGTTCTTCATATATTCTACAAGTTCTAGTTACATAAAATCAAGAATACTTTCAAGTTTGCTAGCTCACTTCCAATCTTGTAAGGTGATCATCCAACCTCAAGAAATCTTTGTTTATTACAGTAGGTTATCATTCTAATACAAGGTAATAATCATATTCAAACTTTGGTTCAATTTCTATAACTATAACAATCTTATTTCAAGTGATGATCTTACTTGAACTTGTTTTCGTGTCATGATTCTGCTTCAAGAACTTCGAGCCATCCAAGGATCCGTTGAAGCTAGATCCATTTTTCTCTTTTCCAGTAGGTTTATCCAAGGAACTTAAGGTAGTAATGATGTTCATAACATCATTCGATTCATACATATAAAGCTATCTTATTCGAAGGTTTAAACTTGTAATCACTAGAACATAGTTTAGTTAATTCTAAACTTGTTCGCAAACAAAAGTTAATCCTTCTAACTTAACTTTTAAAATCAACTAAACATATGTTCTATATCTATATGATATGCTAACTTAATGATTTAAAACCTGGAGACACGAAAAACACCGTAAAACCGGATTTACGCCGTCGTAGTAACACCGCGGGCTATTTTGGGTTAGTTAATTAAAAACTATGATAAACTTTGATTTAAAAGTTGTTATTCTGAGAAAATAATTTTTATTATGAACATGAAACTATATCCAAAAATTATGGTTAAACTCAAAGTGGAAGTATGTTTTCTAAAATGGTCATCTAGACGTCGTTCTTTCGACTGAAATGACTACCTTTACAAAAACGACTTGTAACTTATTTTTCCGACTATAAACCTTTACTTTTTCTGTTTAGATTCATAAAATAGAGTTCAATATGAAGCCATAACAATTTGATTCACTCAAAACGGATTTAAAATGAAGAAGTTATGGGTAAAACAAGATTGGATAATTTTTCTCATTTTAGCTACGTGAAAATTGGTAACAAATCTATTCCAACCATAACTTAATCAACTTGTATTGTATATTATGTAATCTTGAGATACCATATACACGTATACAATGTTTCGACCTATCATGTCGACACATCTATATATATTTCGGAACAACCATAGACACTCTATATGTGAATGTTGGAGTTAGCTATACAGGGTTGAGGTTGATTCCAAAATATATATAGTTTGAGTTGTGATCAATACTGATATACATATACACTGGGTCGTGGATTGATTCAAGATAATATTTATCAATTTATTTCTGTACATCTAACTGTGGACAACTAGTTGTAGGTTACTAACGAAGACAGCTGACTTAATAAACTTAAAACATCAAAATATATTAAAAGTGTTGTAAATATATTTTGAACATACTTTGATATATATGTATATATTGTTATAGGTTCGTGAATCAACCAGTGGCCAAGTCTTACTTCCCAACGAAGTAAAAATCTGTAAAAGTGAGTTATAGTCCCACTTTTAAAATCTAATATTTTTGGGATGAGAATACATGCAGGTTTTATAAATAATTTACAAAATAGACACAAGTACGTGAAACTACATTCTATGGTTGAATTATCGAAATCGAATATGCCCCTTTTTATTAAGTCTGGTAATCTAAGAATTAGGGAACAGACACCCTAATTGACGCGAATCCTAAAGATAGATCTATTGGGCCTAACAAACCCCATCCAAAGTACCGGATGCTTTAGTACTTCGAAATTTATATCATATCCGAAGGGTGTCCCGGAATGATGGGGATATTCTTATATATGCATCTTGTTAATGTCGGTTACCAGGTGTTCACCATATGAATGATTTTTATCTCTATGTATGGGATGTGTATTGAAATATGAAATCTTGTGGTCTATTATTATGATTTGATATATATAGGTTAAACCTATAACTCACCAACATTTTTGTTGGCGTTTTAAGCATGTTTATTCTCAGGTGATTATTAAGAGCTTCCGCTGTCGCATACTTAAATAAGGACGAGATTTGGAGTCCATGCTTGTATGATATTGTGTAAAAACTGCATTCAAGAAACTTATTTTGTTGTAACATATTTGTATTGTAAACCATTATGTAATGGTCGTGTGTAAACAAGATATTTTAGATTATCATTATTTGATAATCTACGTAAAGCTTTTTAAACCTTTATTGATGAAATAAAGGTTATGGTTTGTTTTAAAATGAATGCAGTCTTTGAAAAACGTCTCATATAGAGGTCAAAACCTCGCAACGAAATCAATTAATATGGAACGTTTTTAATCAATAAGAACGGGACATTTCACTGGTAGTATGATCAGTTCCATAAACAGTAAGTAAAGGTGTTTCGGTGGGTTCTTGGTGCTTGATGCTCATCACGGTTCTCATCCTTGATGCGTATAGCTTCAAGTGTACAACTCGTTGATGGGTTTGTATCATCTTAACCAAGGTTTGACTATCATAACACTAGTGTAAGTCTAAGATAAGTTGCACAACTCACTTAAGAGTTGTATGTAGTTTGATGAACCAAAGTTACATCAAAGATCTTAGATCCGACACATACATGAGTTACAAAAGTAATATTAAGCTATAAACTTGAAAGTAAACTAAATAATCAAGATCTTAAGTTGTAAAACTTAGATCTTAGCTAGATCTTAAAGATCCTGGACTAGAAAGTCTAGATCTAGTGTTCTTAAGTTAGATCCTAAGTTATAAAACTTGGATCTTCACTTTAATGAAACCATAAGTTATGAAACTTAGATTTTCAACTTGAAAAATGTATGTAAGCTTGTAAGCTCTTATTTACAACAAAATTAGAAGACCATAAGTTATATAAACTTAGATCCAACATAAGTATATGAAGTTATAACTAGAAAGTTATACGTCCATGTTCTTGAACTTACAAAGTTAACTTTTAGTTTCAAGAAATATAAGATCAAGATTAACTAGTAATACTTGATCAATTTAACAACATCACAACTTTAAAGTACTAATAAAAGGAAGAAATAAACTAAATATATACAAGTAAAAGTTCATGGTTATTCATACTTTGAAAGATTCAAGCCAACGCTTTGATCTTTAAGAAAGTAAACCTTAAGTTTACAAACATGAACACAAGTATGATTTTTAAAACTCATGAACTTTCTTTTAACAAGTGTTATGGAGGAATCAAACTATAAACTTGATCCTCACTTGGTTCATGTTTGTTCTTGAAATAACAAGATAATATGAAGAATAAAACTAGAGAGTTTGATTTCTTACAACTAGTAAGTAAACAACAACAACAAAGAACAAGTAACAAAACAAGCAAATGATGATGATGTTTAGGTTTATGTTTCGGTTTTAGAACAAGAAAAGAAGAGAGAATGAAGCCTTGTTACTTACAAGTTTGAGAGAAAATGGAGAGTAAAATGAAATGCAAGTAAGTGTGTGTGTGTGAGAAATGAAGATAATACAAGTAATAAGTAACACAAAAAAAGTTTGAACTCCCCATTACCACCCTTGAAGCTGTCGGTTTTCAAGCTCAAAGAGGAAGGAATCAAATGCACTTTCAACATCAGAGAATGGTGTGAGCTTGAAGTGGTATTAAAGTTAAATGGTGTTGGAAAATGGTGTAAGTATACTTGTAACTAGATTCCCATGAACTAATTAATCCTTGTTCTTAATCTTAATAATTCATTAGCTTAATGATGGGCTAACTAGTCCATTAAGTGTGTAAGGTGGGCTTCCAAGTCCATGTTCAAATAATAAAAGGCCCAAGTCCAAGAATGTAACAATTAATCAAATAAAGCCCAAGTAATTAACTAGTAACCTTAGTTAATTAAAAATGATTAATAATAAATAATCATGAATGTAAATAATATTCGAAAATATTATTCGTGTGAAGTACGTGTCACAAAGACAAATCGGGCATGTAAAGTTAAATACGGTAACAAGTAACACGTATAAGAACACGTTTATTAAAACGCAAGCATTAATAATAAATTATTAATAATTAAACGTTGAAAAATCCAGGGTCGTTACAATTATAAACATAGCTAGTGTGGATTTCAAGATTGACTTGATACCCATTAAATTGGGAATCTTTGATGTTATTGTTGGTATGGACTGGTTGACCAAGATAAGGGCTGAAATTTTCTGTGGAAATAAAGCTCTTCGTATACCACACGAAGATGGTGAGCCACTGATTATTTACGGAGAGAGATGTAGCTCGAAACTGAATCTCATTAGTTGCATGAAAGCACAAAAGATCATGAAGAAAGGACGTCTTGCTGTTCTAGCACATGTGAAAACATTAGAAACCGAAGTGAAGAGCGTGGATGATGTAAGAATTGTGAATGAATTTCCCAATGTCTTTCCAGAAGAATTGCCTGGATTACCGCCATCAAGAGCAGTGGAGTTTCAGATCTATTTAGTGCCAGGAGCTGCACCTGTAGCTCGCGCACCTTATCGACTCGCACCTTCCGAAATGCAAGAGTTGCAGAGTCAACTACAAGAACTGTTAGACCTTGGATTTATCCAACCAAGTTTTTCGCCTTGGGGCGCACCTGTTTTGTTTGTGAAAAAGAAGGACGGATCATTCCGCATGTGTATCGACTACAGTAAACTCAACAAATTGACGATCAAGAATCGGTATCCCCTTCCCCGAATTGACGATCTCTTCGATCACCTGCAAGGATCAAGCGTTTACTCCAAGATCGATTTGTGATCAGGTTATCACCAGCCGAGGGTGAAGGAGAGTGATGTGATGAAAACTGCGTTCAGAACCCGTTATGGTCACTATGAGTTTCTCATGATGCCATTCGGTTTAACCAATGCACCTGCTGTGTTTATGGACCTCATGAATCGTGTATGCAAGCCATACCTGGATAAGTTCGTTATCGTCTTCGTAGATGATATCCTCATCTACTCCAAAAGTGAAGAAGAACATGAGCAACATCTTCGTCTAGTGTTGGAACTCTTAAGACAAGAGCAACTTTATGCAAAATTCTCGAAGTGTGAGTTTTGGTTGAAGGAAGTCCAATTTCTGGGCCATATTGTGAGCGATCAAGGTATCAAAGTTGATCCCACAAAGATCGAAGCTATCAGCAAGTGGGAAACCCCCACGACTCCGACTCATATCCGCCAATTTTTAGGCCTCACCGGTTACTACCGAAGATTTATTGAAGGTTTCTCTCTGATTGCGCGTCCTTTGACCGCGCTGACTCGCAAAGGGAAGAAGTTCATTTGGGAACCCGAACAGGAATCAGCATTTCAAACCTTGAAAAAGAAGTTAACCACCGCACCTATCTTATCACTTCCTGAAGGCAGTGACGATTTCGTCATTTATTGCGATGCTTCGAAAAGTGGTTTTGGTTGTGTACTGATGCAACGAACAAAGATTATCGCTTACGCCTCTCGTCAACTGAAGATTCACGAGCAAAATTACACAACGCACGATCTCGAGCTTGGAGCCGTTGTCTTTACATTAAAGCTGTGGAGGCACTATCTTTATGGAACTAAAAGTACTATCTTCACCGACCACAAAAGTCTCCAGCACATATTCGATCAGAAACAACTGAACATGAGACAGCGACGATGGATCGAGATGCTGAACGACTATGATTGTGAACTTCGTTACCATCCTAGCAAGGCCAATGTTGTAGCCGACGCCTTGAGCCGAAAGGAGAGGATGTCACCTCTTCGTGTCCGAGCCTTGAACATCACCATTCATTTGAACCTCAATAACTAGATCTGAGCAGCCCAAGATGAGGCTCTCAAGGAGGAGAATATATCTCATGAATACTTGAACATTCTCGCTTCTCGATTTGAAGTTAAGGAAACTGGACTCCGATGCTATGCCGAAAGAATTTGGGTACCTCGTTATGGAGATTTACGGAGCCTTATATTAGATGAAGCCCATAATTCGAGATATTCGATTCACCCAGGAGCCGGTAAAATGTACCACGATCTTAAGGAATAGTACCGGTGGCCTAATCTTAAGAAGGACGTTGCAACTTATGTTGGAAAGTGTTTGACTTGCTCGAAAGTTAAGGCCGAACATCAGGGGCCTTATGGGTTACTTCAATGACCGGAAATCCCGCAATGGAAGTGGGAAAGGATAACAATGGATTTCATTACGAAGTTATCAAAGACGGTGGGCGGATACGATACCATCTGGGTTATCGTTGATCGTCTTACCAAATCTGCACACTTCTTAGCCATGAAGGAAACGGATACGATGGAAAGACTCACTCAACTATACATAAAAGAGGTTGTATCTCGTCATGGTGTGCCCTTATCGATCATCTCAGATCGCGATCCCTGTTTTGCTTTCAGATTTTGGCGTTCTTTGCAAGTCTCGACATGAGCACTGCGTATCACCCGCAGACCGACGGACAAAGCGAATGCACAATTCAGACTTTGGAGGACATGTTGCGTGCTTGTGTTATTGATTTTGGAAAGGCTTGGGAAAGGCATTTGCCGCTAGCCGAATTCTCTTACAACAACAGTTATCATTCGAGTATTAATGCCGCACCTTTTGAAGCTTTGTATGGCCGCAAGTGCCGATCTCCTATTTGTTGGGCCGAAGTAGGCGAAAAGCAAATCACCGGACCCGAGGTAGTCCATGAAACCACTGAGAAGATTGTCCAAATTCAAGCGAGACTTAAGACGGCCCGTGATCGCCAAAAGAGTTATGCAGACCTTAAACGTAAAGACTTTGAATTCAACGTGGGTGACCGTGTAATGTTGAAAGTCGCACCTTGGAAAGGTGTAATTCGTTTTGAAAAACATGGGAAGCTCAACCCGCGATACATTGGTCCTTTTGAAATCTTGGAGCGTGTTGGACCCGTTGCTTACCGTTTGGATCTTCCAACTCAATTGAGCTCAGTTCATCCTACCTTTCATGTATCGAATTTCAAGAAGTGTCTTGCTGTACCAGAACATGTCATACCATTGGAGGAACTCACAATTGATGACAAACTCCACTTCGTGGAAGAGCCTGTCGAAATTATGGACCGTGAGGTCAAAACTTTGAAACACAACAGGATTCCAATCGTCCGAGTCTGATGGAATGCCAAACGAGGACCTGAGTTTACATGGGAACGAGAGGATCAAATGATGCAGAAGTATCCTCACCTTTTCCTAACTCCTACATCTCCCTCAGCTTAAAATTTCGGGACGAAATTTTTTTTAACAGGTGGGTAATGTAACGACCCTGGATTTTCCATCTTATATTAATATTTATTATTAACACTTGCGCTTTAATAAATGTATTCTTATACATTTATTTGTTACCGAATTTGACTTTACATGTCCCGACTTGTCTTTGTGACACACGTACTTTTCACGAATAATATTTCGAATATTATTTACATTCATAATTAATTATTATTAATTATTTTTAATTAACTAATGCAAGTAGTTAATTACTTGGGCTTTGTTTATTTATTTGTTACATACTTACACATGGGCTTTTGTTAATGGATTTGGACTTGGAAGCCCACCCTACTTTTCTTAATGGACTACTAGTAAGCCCACTATTATGCTAATGACTCATTAAGGTTAAGAACTAGGATTAATTAAGTGAATGAGGAGACTTGTCACAAGCATGCTAGCACCAAACTCCCATGCAATTTAACCTTAATCTATTTTGATCTTACACCATCTCCCAACACTTGAAAGTAGCATTTGACCTTTCCCCTTTAAGCTCCTAGAACCGTCGGCTAAGCTAGGAGGGAGGAGGTTCCATTTTCATTTTTTTTGTTACTTATTTGCAAGTATTCTTTCATTCCACACACACTTCATTTTACACTTCTCTTTCTCTCATCTTTTTCTCTCAATATTGTAAGTAACATATCATTTTCTTTCTTCTTTTTCTCATTTGAAAAACCTATTATACATCATCATCATTTACTAGTTTGTAGTTTATTGTTGTTTGTTGTTGTTAAAGATCAAGTTCTATAACTTGTATCTTCATGTAATCTTGGTTACTTCCATCTTTTGTTTGATGAAGAACCAAGAACAAGAATCTAAACTTGTTAGTTTATGGTTCTACACTTAAATGTTATAAGATTTAAAGTTCATAAACTTTATAATCATACTTGTGTTCATGTTTTGTAGACTTGAAGTTTATTTCCTTAAGATCCAAACTTTGATTTGAATCTTCTCAAGTATGAAACAAACATAAACATAACACTTGTAACTTTAGTTTATTTCTTTCTTTTGTAAGTACTTTAAAGTTGTAACATTGTTAATTTGGTCAAGTATTACTAGTTAAACTTGATCTCATATTTCTTGAAACTAAAGTTAACTTTATAAGTTCAAGAACATGAAAGTATAACTCTCTAGTTATAACTTCACACACTTATGTTGGATCTAAGTTTTTATAGCTTATGGTCTTCTAATTTTGTTGTAAACAAGAGCTTATAAGCTTATATACATTTTACAAGATGAAAATCTAAGTTTCATAACTTATGGTTTCATTAAAGTGAAGATCCAAGTTCTATAACTTAGGATCTAACTTAAGAACACTAGATCTAGACTTTCCAGTCTAGGATCTTTAAGATCTAACTAAGATCTAAGTTCTACAACTTAAGATCTTGTTTATTTAGTTTACTTTCAAGTTTGTAGCTTAATATTACTATTAGAACTCATGTATGTGTCAGATCTAAGATCTTGATGTAACTTTGGTTCATCAAACTACTTACAACCCTTAATTGAGTTGTGCTACATATCTTAGACTTACACTAGTGTTATGATGGTCAAAACTTGGTTAAGATGATGCAAAAACATCAACGAGTTGTACACTTGAAGCGATAAGCATCAAGGATGAGAACCGTGATGAGCATCAAGCACCAAGAACCCACCGGCGCACCTTACCTACTGTTTTCCGGGTCTGATCAGTAACATGGGCTACTAGAAAAGTTGATTTTCAGCTAGTTCAGTTCGAGTATATGATTTTCCGTTTGGGCCTCGTCTTAATCCGAGTTACGGTTTAGGATTTATAGCCTTCCAAAAGTCACTACGCCCTTTTAACGTTGTGTTGAAATTTCTGACCTACTCGCACTTAAACCGTCGCCACGGTCAAACGAAGATGCGTTTGGTTCTGGGAATTTGTCAGCCTCTAGGGGACTCATATACGGAGCCATGGCCACTGGTCTCACCTCATTTGATTTTGTATATAGGTCGTGGCGACTTAACGAAGTCAGCTTTTATTTCAAACTCTATTCTTGATTGAAACTTACTTTACACTTTTTGATTAATGATGAATGATGATGATACTTAAGACCTAATTTACATACTTTTAAACCTTTGCGAACGATTTACTGACTTAGTAACTTTTGACTTAGGTTGAGGACTTTCCGGACCAATTACTTGCTTACTTTCCCGAATCAACTTTACTACTTTTCACTGTGAGTTATAGCATCCCTTTTTACTTTAACTATTTTTGGGAACTGAGAATACATGCGTATTTTACGTTTTACATACTAGGCACGAGTACTTAAACTTTATATATGTGTGGGTTATACAACGGCATAAACTTTCCCCTTAGCTCGATAACGTTTAGTCATTGGTCTTTGAACCGGTGAACGCGAATCTTAGATATGGATCCATAGGGTTTGACATCCCCACTCGGGCTAGTCGCGCTAGCATTTAACGGGTGTTTAATACTTCGTAAACTTACGCACTCGCCAAGTGTACTTTTAGGGGGTGTTATTTACGTTAAGTTAGTTACCAAGTGCCCACGGTTATACATATACTTTTCATACTGTTTTGAAACACTGAAATCTCGTGGCCTACCTTACATTACTGTTATACTTAAACTATAGCTCACCAACATTCGTGTTGACGTTTTTAAGCATGTTTTCTCAGGTGTTTAGAGATTTGGTTGCTCCCGCTGTAGTTGTCTTGCTGTAGACACCCGCTGCTTGTGTTAGAGATGTCTTCGCATGAAACATTTACTTTGCATTCAAACTATGTTACTTTTGAAACAATGAATTTGTAACGACCTATGGGTCACGTACTATTATTATTACCTTCTATTCGTAGAAGCACAATATCGTATGTTAAACATTTGATGTTGGTTAAGACATCACCATTTTTATGAATGCAAACTTCTTTTAAAACAGCATATAGTGTTTGACCTTGTAATGATCCTGTTGTTGATGATCCGTACACGTTAATTCTGTACGGGGCGTCACAATCGCTAACACTTACGGAACCTGAAACTTTCGAGGAAGAAATCTTGAGCCTTTGGATATTATTCCATGCTTCTAAACAAGAGTCTTTTCACTCTTACCGATACACAGACATAACATACCATCACTGAAAACGTTTGCTGCTGAAACACCATGATCCTTACCCAGATTAGAAGCTTACAAGTCCGCAAACCCATTTGCAACGACATCATCACTACTCGAACCATCCACATCGTCACTTGCCCCCGATCCTCCACCAATTGTAATGGCTAAAGCTTCTTGAATCAAATTGTTTTGGCTGGTGTACACTTTCGAAATCGGAGTAGAATCGATGCCAAAATCCTTATCCAAACCGAAGATCTTGACCTCACCTCATCAACAATTTGTTGAATGACTTTCAAGTAACACTTCCCGATTAGAGCTTGTAATCATGTTGAAAGAAAACTCAGCTCCATTGAACCCTGACCTAAAGATCTTCAACCTCTTCAATCCAAATATCGATCACAATTGTGCTCTCTTAGAATATATGTTCAGGTTCGAGGGACTTGTAGTATTGAAGTAACTACTGTTAGATAACAGGTTAGGCCTAAGTCCAATATGTGGGCTTGGGTCCGTTAGGGTTTAAAGTCATTAGGGTTTCATTGTATTATAAATAGCGTACGAGTACTTAATAATAATCGCGGGATTAGTTCGAGGGACTCGTAGTATTGAAGTAACTACTGTTAGATAATAGGTTAGGCCTAAGTCTAATATGTGGGCTTGGGTCCGCTAGGGTTTAAAGTCATTAGGGTTTCATTGTATTATAAATACCGCTTCCGCCTACTACCATAAAAAATCCTCCGGTCATCGACTACTTGTTGATGATCCGGAGGGATTCCAACCCACCGCTACTAGCCTACTATTAATTTCTCTCCATCAATCTAGATGTTCCCGTCAATTCCTGTCTTCCTCTATCTAGTTATTTCTTTTTTTTTTCATTGCTTTTGATAATTATTATTTTATTTTCTTCCTTAAACCTTCAATATCGTATTAGCCGCATCGAAAAAAAAATTTATGTCCGTAGCTTCTTGCGCATCATATCTCGTCTCTGATTTAATAAAAGAAAAAGTTATTATTATTGTTTTTAGATTTTGTCTTGACCTTTGCTTCTATGTACGAGCTTTTCATCTACAAATGATGCGCACCTGGCCAGATGCAATAATAATAATCATTGGCGTGAGGCTGAGCAGCCTAGCTTGACTAGGTTCCAAACCCCGAAAAAAAGAGGAATATATACAAAAAAAAAAAAAACTTTCTTTTGCAGCGTTGAAGATGACTGTTATCGTGGACAAAAGTTCTATGACCAAGTTCTGCTCAATCCTTAGGCAAAGCAAGTCACGACGTAAAAGAAAAGAAAAAACGCTACTGAAAAGGAATAAGCAGTCAAGCAATTGCAATCAAATCCGCGAATATCATTCTATTCGGTGCAACAAAGAAAAAAAAAAATGTTACTTTTATTTATTTGTTAGTTTTTATAATTTTTGTAACTCCAGTCCGAACTTTCGCGATTTTATCGTTCAGACAGCGGGGGAGTGTTAGATAATAGGTTAGGCCTAAGTCCAATATGTGGGTTTGGGTCCGTTAGGGTTTAAAGTCATTAGGGTTTCATTGTATTATAAATAGCGTACGAGTACTTAATAATAATCACGGGATTTCATTGTGTAACACCTACTTTTTGAGTCACTAGATAAATAATTTGTACAATATCCTCATCTTCGGAATCGAACTCGAGGAGAAAATCGAGCATTTTGTAAATTTTATCCTTTGCGAAGTAAATATTGTTTATAATTTGAGAGAAATTTGTAGTGTAATTTTGAAAGTATAATGTATATCGTGTGTTATAAATTAACTGTGCGATAGATTATTTATTGATAAACAATGATTTTTTTTGTTTGTTTGTAAAATATGCATATAGAAACCAATAGAAATTGAACCGAACTAATCAAAATGCTCCATGTGGCATAAATGTACGTTGCCTTCTCAGTGGGAATTCCAATTCACGCCCTTGCCAGTGGGGTTTTTCGGATATCCGAAATTTCGGATTCGGATTTCGGATGGGGTTTTTGGATATCCGAATTTTCGGATATCCGAAAATTCGGATATCCGAATTTCGGATATCCGAAAATGAACACCCCTACTTGCCACACCCACTTTTGGCGGCCATTTCTTAAGCACCGTAACGTGGAAGTGGAGGGTGACTTTTTGCCAAATTAGCTAGTCGCGTTGTTAGTTGGGTTCATAACAAACGGTCTAACATATCTTAAGGTATTGTTGTATTGGTTATGACTAGATTTTTCATTAGGGAGGTCAGAGATTCAATCTACATGAGTTGGAAAAATATTTTTCTTGAGGTTAGCCACCCCATTTTATGGGTCTCGGAGGTTATAGACGCCTTGCGTTCGAGCCTCACCCGAGGAGTTTTCCCACACTCGATGCCCGTATGGGTGAGGGTTTCCTCCTAAGGGACGGTGAACTGTAATGTCCGTTTTAAAAAATGATCGGACGAATGAGTTCCGACATCACGTTCAAATTCCGTCAGTTACTCCTAACCGCAGTTAAAAAACCATCTAACCACTAAATTGTAGATGTACATTTTATTTGAGATAATGTTAAATTTGTCAAAAGTTGAAAGTGTATGGTCCAACTAGTAATATTCCCTCACCACCATTACCACGAGCCCATCTCCACCGTCCAGCTGACTCATTGGCATATCTCGATCCAACGGTTATAATCATAAATTAAAACCCTTAAGATTCCCAAAATTAAGTTTTCAAAATCTTCCATTGTTTCTCTACAGATCTTGATCATATACACATGCTCCATTTACTAAATTAGGGTTTTAGTTACTGAAACCCTAAATATTACTTGTTATCGCTCACTTCATAGTGTTTTACCAAATTAGGGTTTTTATTAAATAGTTTTTGCAATGGCCAGTCCATACTCATCTTCCGTTACTGCCTCACAGGTATATACATATACATCTGCATATATATGTACGTCTTGTTATATGTGTGTCTGTATATGTTTTGTGCTTGCATCAAATTAATATGATTTATGCTTAGATAATGATTCATGTGTGTGTACATATATGTATTAATGTTGTGTTTTGTATGATTATAATGATAATGATAATGATAATAATGAAGGATTAAATAGTTTGTTTATTTGTTGATTTTGGGTAGGTTGGGTCATACTTTGTTCAACAGTATTATCAGGTGCTTCAACAGCAACCCGAATTCGCTCATCAGTTCTATACTGATTCTAGTACTATGGTTCGCGTTGATGGCGAATCAACAGTGAAAGCATCTGCTGTATTTGTGAGTGTATTCTTTTCTTGACTCGTTTGCTTATGATAGTCGCGTAAATTTTGTGTATTGAATGCGGTTGGATATTGTTTTACGTTGTTCATTTATTGACAATAATTGTACAATTACTTGCATATCTATATAGTAAACATTTGTATGGTTTTGGTTCCTTGAGTTGCGATGGTCGGTTTTGATATTCGTAACCACACCCTGGTTAGATTCAATCTTGCAATGCGTTTATAATGCTTTTAGGTGTATGTTGTTTAATGGGTAGAACCTGTAAGAGTACTATCTGCATTGTGTCCTACATTGTTACACCACTTGGGTTAAGTGTTATCAAACTAGTGGTATACTCTATATATGAATTACTTGTAGGGACATAAAACTCACATGTTTCCTAAGTTGCACCATTATTTTTTAACTACAGTAAAAAGTACGAGGATGCCAGTTCATTTCTTTTGATAGTTCATGCACATTCGTTAAGTCGTCAAGTCTTTTTTTAAATCTGGAATTGTGCCAACTTTTCTGCCCCTTTACAGTTTTATTTTATTTTTAATTCCACGAATATAAGGGGTTTAAGTTTAGTTCGCTTCCTCTATTTTCTTAGATTTCTGCATTGTGGAAGAGCTTTTATTGTCCTGTTGCGGAAGATTTAGGTTTCACTTTGTTTGAAATATGTTTTTTTTTATATTGATTTTAGCTATTAAGAAACGTGTCAAACAGGTTAAACCTGACCACACGTCTATATGTTATTAAAATGGAAGCCAATTAAACAGTTTAAAAGTTGATCATAAATTTTGCAAACAAGTTAAAACTTCTATTTTAAAAAGATACTAAAATTTTTAGTTAATTAGAAGCGGCTCATTCTTTCGAATATATCAGTCTATTTTTTGTTTACAACTACTAAAGAACCGCGTTCAAATATAATATTTGGGTTTTTATATTAATATCCAACATGTTAGATTTTGTAATCTTATCTTTTAATGGACATAATGTGTTGGTAGTTCGTAGGTTAACCCAAACTGATCAGTACTAAGCTTTACCTGTTTTGACTCGACGCATTTTTAACCATTGTCCATCCTGTTTGCCATATATACTGCAATACATGTATCTTATAAGTTATATTTCTCTTCCCCTTTGTGCTGGTTTATATCTTCAGTAAGTTAACAATGGATCATGTTATTGGTTTGTTGCAGGAAATCCATACACTTATTCAATCATTACAGTTTACCGGGATTGAGATCAAGACCTTAAACTCTCTTGAATCATGGGGTGAAGGAATTACGGTGGTGCTTTCTGGTTCGGTTAAGTCAAAGTGCTTCAGTGGTAGGCGGAAGTTTTTTCAGACGTTTTTTCTTGCTCCCCAGGAGAAGGGATACTTTGTTATGAACGACATCTTTCATTTTGTCGGTGATGACGTCATTAACCATCATCTCGGACTGGTTGCTGCTAGACATAAAAATGATTTCCAACCGTTAAACTCTACTTCTCCAATGTTATTAGGTATCGCATATTCACTGAAGTTTTGTTTGGTAATTTTGCACCTATGTCATCCACGTATTTTGCGATTTGTCTCATTCTTTTTTTGGCCAAGTTTGGCTATATGGAATGTAAATATTTGGCATGTTATGATCATGGACGGGTAGCTCAAACATTAGAAATTGATTAGTGCGACTAAGTTTCAAACGTCTGGCTAAAAATGAATTAGGTTTTAAGAGCGATAACTTTTTTGATATTATTTCACTAAAAAGTGATGGTTGATTTTATATACAGTTGGTGAAGATGCATTAGAGATTCAAGTAAGGGAGAATATCAAATCTTTAGATTTAGAAGGAGAAAATGAAGGTAACTACTACAACACTTCTGAACAACACCATTATCAGCAGCAACAAGAAGATGAATATAGTGAAGATTACGAGGAAGAACAACCAGTAAATGAGCCTTCTTATAACAATGTGGATCATGTTCAAGAGCCTTCACATCAAAACACTGTACAAGAGTATGTTCAAGAGCAGCCATTGCAATACAACACAGTGGAATATGTTCAAGAACCAATTCAATCTGTGCAAGTGCCTGCATCAGAACCCATGAAATTCACTTACGCTTCTATAGTAAGTAAATTTTATCGTTGTATAAAGCATTGAATTAGTGTAAAATTGGTGAGTTTGAACCGTTTACATTGACTTGGGCTAAGTGTTGTATGTTATAGACTGTCACTCAGGTAAAAAGATCTAAAATTTAAGCTAAAAAGAGAACTATTATTAAGGATAAGCTAAAAAGTTAACTATTGTATGTTATAGATTGTATGTTTCTTTAAGGCGCAAGTTAAAGTTAACATCTTTAGTTTATTAAGGATAATCATTAAATTCAATATTTGTAGCTAGATATGAATCTCTTCTATAAATGCTAGAGAACCTTGGAGAATAGGCATTGGTGGCCATGATTGGATTTTTTTTATTATTTATTATTTTTTATTATTGTTATTATTTTTACAATGCCAACCTACCCAATATATCACCTTTAATATAGTATATCTGCCTAACATTTTTTTTACATTTTTACTGTGTTGGTTAAATAGTTGCAAGCTAAGGGAAAATCTGTACCGTCAGTTCCAGCAACAGTCATTAAGAGTGTCCCATCAACTACTACAAGAAGTTGGGATCAGCCACCAGAACCAGTGTCTTCATACGTGCCTGAAACTACTTATCAAGTTCCAGAGGAAGCTTTAGTTAATGAAGAAGGTCATCATTCTAACTATATTATGTCTTTCTTTTGGTTATCTATGGTAAAATGGGCATCTCTGGTAATGGGTCAAATAGGTTAAGGTCGAAACCTGCTGTTTGACTTGACCCGTAGCACTAGTCAATATTATTCTATAATCTTTGAAACTATTTAGTTTACAATATACGTCAAAAATGTACTCTTATTTTACAATAGTTTTTTATTTTGAATATAAGGACCAATGCGACTATATTTATTCTTAAAAGAAACCTACTCGAAACAACTTTTAACCCATTTCTTCTATAGCTAAATTGTTTGGATTAAGGTGTGTGTGTGTTTTATTCGTGTCGCGTCGTTTGAATATATTTTGCACAACCATCAAGAATGGTGAAAAGTACCTATAAATATTCGTGTACTATTTATATTTATAGGTGAATCGAAGTCTGTTTATGTGAGGAATTTGCCCACTACTGCTACTACTCTGGATATTCTTGAAGAGTTCAAGAACTTTGGGAGAATCAAAGAAGATGGTGTATTTTTAAAGAATCGCAAGGTTTTTTCTTTAATGTTCTAACATCTACATTATCTTATAAGTGTTAATTAGTGTAGCATCTAATAACTTGTAAGCTGTACAGGACATTGCTATTTGCTTTGCCTTTGTAGAGTTTGAGGATGTCAGTGGTGTTCAGAAAGCTATTCAGGTTTGACCTCCATGTTTTTTCTCACTTTCGCTAATCTTGTCTTTTTGCTAATTTTATTAGCTATGGTTTTGATCGTATTTAGATCATTAAAATGTAAGTTGTATGAATTATTTGTATCTATATTTTCAGGCTTCACCAATACAACTAGCAGGAAGGCAAGTATATGTTGAAGAAAGAAGAGCAAACAGCAGTAGCAGCAGTTCTCGTGGAGGAAGTACGTACCCTAGTGCTTCTTATGTTATACATTTATCTTTAAGAGCTCTTTTTAATTTTTTTTAAACCAGTGATCTCAAAAAAAACACATCTATACCATTTTTTTTCTTTCTAGAAAGGCATACCAGATGATTCTTTTTTGGTAGAGGTGGCAAATTTGATAGAAGAATACTGTTTCTGTTGGTAACAAAAAAGGAATGGATTCACATCTATATCTTAAACCTAAAAAAAAGACTAATTTTCTAAAAAATAGAATTATTGCATCATGCTGACCTTAGCATGATGACATCAGCGACGAATTACTGTAGACACCGACCACCTTGTCGTTTTGAGTATGCAAACGACACCCAAACAAGTGTCTTTTAGTATATAGTAGTAGTAGTGAGCACTAGTTTTACTGAATTACCCTTGTATTGGTAGTTTGGTACCTAAATGTAAAGAGTGGTATCAATGGTTTATATTATCTCGGGCTGGATGGAAGAGTGTTTGTAATCATAGGTTACACCTTAGTTGATCATTACCAATATAAATGATAGTACAAAAATTGTTTAAGGTTAACCTAATTTCTATCAGAGCTTTTAAATGTTACAAAATTTTGAGAAGTCGAGTGGCATATGTTTTGAAATATGGTTGGTTTGAGCAGGAGGAGGAAGAGGAACGGGGAGAGGCAGAGGAAGTTACGACTCATCAAGAGGTGGACGCTATGGTGGCGTTTCTAATGGAAGGGGCAATGGCTACCGTGATTACTAGTATGAACATGACCAGTTTTCGGTGGTTAGATCTTAATTTTGGTTCCAAAAGTATCTTTGACTTGTGATTTTGTTTTTAACTTTGCGCGAATGTTGTTCCTATCTTGATTCATATTGAGGATTTTTGTCCTTTTTAATCAGCTTGTGGCATGTATCTTTCCATTGCTTTTTCTGGTTAAGCCTCTAATCATATAGGATCTCGATTAAGCAATCGTGTATTTGTGTTTTATGAAAAAATAACCATAACCTGTGACTTTCGATGACCAATAAAGCTTATAAAGCTCTGATACGAAGTTACTGAAATTGATTGCACATAATGAGCCAAATACCTCTACAAACAGTCGGTCAATATTAGTTGAACTCATTACTCAGGAACCAGATGCTCTTAAAAACAAAGTTCCTCAAGCCACTTTGTTATTTTCAAGTTTTACACGTAAATCATACAAACTAAGTATTATCGTTCAGGTGCTATCTATCTATAGTTTCTATTAAAATCCTATAATGATAATGTCATTATTAAGCTAATTCTTTTGTTAAAAAACAATCAAAAAATAAAAGAAAAAAATTCAAGCATTGTGGGTGATGTCTTTAATCTAAATAATTTTGAATTAAAGTTAAATCTTATTAATTAATTAATTATTATTAAATCTTATTAATAATTATTTTCATTATTAAATTAAATAATTTTGAATTATTTTAATTAATTATTTGAATTGAGTACGAGAATGTATAAAAGTTAGGCAGAAGGAAACCAATTCTAAATTAATATATTAATTTACACTTTTAAAATAAAATGACAACCAATATTATCTCTTATGATTGGATGTGGATTGTTTAATATGCATTTTAGGTGTTTGATGAAATGTTCAGCTGACGAGTTTCTTAATCGGACTCTGTGATTTCACGGGTCATTAAATTAAATGACTTTAGCATTTACGTTCACTTAATACCTAAAACATATCATTAAACTGTTTTGTTTAAACAAACTCGTGGTTCCACGAGTCATTCACTAATTCTCAGTAGATATTTTGCTTCTTAATTATATCCTCTCATATTACTAATGACGTTCTTTGAATTGTTTATCATTTAATCCTTTATTGGTTCAATGTCTTCAAGGACTATACATGCTCTACACATATTCTGGCAGTGCAAGATAAGTATTCTGATATATGAAACTGTGAAAGAAATATTTGCTTGCATTTACAAGGTGTAGATTAGATGAAGTTTCTTTATATATTACTAGTTTTTTTTTATTGTGGGATAGGAGTAAACAAAGAGAAAAGCTCGCTACTCGGTCAGGATTTTGAAGACAGTAATCGGGACCTTTATACATTTATTTAGATAAGACACGGTAAATTACATTTGTATAATGCAATTTTATGTGCAAATACATATGAAAGTCATATACATAAATTTTTACATAATTGTTCAGAAACGTAAACATAATCATTCATTTATTCAGAAACTCAAAACTTGTATCTATCTAGTTTAAATTTAGAAAAAATTACGCCGTTAGTACCTGTGGTTTGTTCACATTTGCATCATAGCACCTAAACTATTTTTTTGCGTAGTTGGTACCTCAATTTTGCTTAATTATCGTAGTTAGCACCCCAACCTAACTGCCGTTAAAGTTTAACGGTTAATCTCTCGCATTATACAGTCATAAAAGCTCAAGGACTACAGTGTAATACAGTAAAAATATAGGGACTGTCCTCACAAATTTGAACAAATCACATGTGGTGTACCTTATCTTCCAACGAAATTAAATATCATTAATACTTGGCATGATATTAACAAATTTTACAAATCAATCACTTCAGTAATGCTTTCTTTATGGTTTAATTTGCATTTTTTATATTTGTTCAGAACCACAACTGATCCATGCATTTTAACTTTGCTTTACAAGATAAATAAATATTTAAATTTGATGTTAAATCTAAGTTCAGTATATAATCTAACAAATTTAAACCATCTTAAAGCTACCAAATTCCCATTCTCGTTAAGATTAAAAATAGAAGGATTAAGCCATAAACAAGAAATAGAGGATGAACTGGAATATTGCTTGAACTTAAAACAAGGGTATGATCGATAGATATGATTGTGGGTGTGATTGAAATTAAAACCCGAATATAAAAATTGGGACTTTTTAAAATCAAGAAATCAATGAGAGTGTGATTGATTGATTATTTACAGTCAATTTAAGTCGTCCGTCGAATTATTTCAACAGCAGGCGGCTTTAAATTTCACTTCCGTCGTCAGCGGTGGCGTTGGAAGTGATCCTACCGTTGCTAAAGACCTCGGTGACCGCGCCATGTTTTTGGCTCACGTTACTCCTTTTTACCCTAACCAGCTATCAGGTTATCCCAACGAGCTAGTGGAATTTCTTACGTCATCTGCTATTGTGCTTCCATCATCACTTCGTGTTACTGTTACACAAGCTCTCATTCTTCTTCTTAATCGAAAGGTAGTTACACAAATATATGTACACATATACACTGCCTTACAAGTAATTAATTGGTAAAAGATACGAGTAATTAATAAGCACCTGATACTTATTCTGTATTGGAATCTCAGTTCTCAGTTCTTACAAGTAACACAAATATATGTATTGGAAGTGATAGTCTTTTACGGAGTATTGACTCGGCTTGGGTGGTATGTGGTGACTTTAATGAGGTTAGAAACCAATCAGATAGGTTAAATTGTGACTTTCACCAATGTCGGGCTACACGGTTTAACGATTTCATTACAATGAATAACTTGATTGAGATCCCAAATAATGGGAAAAGGTTCACTCGCATTAGTGATGATGGAACGAAATTTAGTAAGCTAGACCGTTTCTTCGTAAATGATAAGTACATTAACCTTTGGAATGACCTTTCGGTTGTCGCCTTAGAACGTAGAGAGTCGGATCATTGCCCGTTAATGCTTAGGGATAAGATCATCGACTTTGGACCTAAACCCTTTAAAATCTTTGATGAGTGGTTCAAAAAGGAGGGGGTGGATCAAGTAATTCATGACTCATGGGCTAAAAGCGTGGTTAGTTGGAAAAAGGATTGTTTATTTCGAGACCGGTTAAAAAATGTGAAAAATGAGTTGAGAGGTTGGAGCAAAAAAGAATTTGGTAGTTTGGATGACGAAATAGTTGTACTAAAAGACGAAGCTACTAAACTAGAGTTACTTGCTGAATCCGGTTCAATTAGTGATGATGATCGAACTCGATGGTTGGAATATCGAAAGGCGTGGATAGAAAAAGAAAAAATTAAATCGAGTATGCTGAAACAAAAAGCGCGTATTCGTTGGGTTCTTGAGGGTGACGAAAACTCTAAATATTTTCACTCATCTATCCGTAGGCGGTACAATAAGTGTAATATTCGGGGTTAAAATATCAACGGATCATGGAATGAAGACCCAAAGGTTGTAAAGGAGGCGGTGTTGGAACACTTCCGGGCGCGATTTGGTTCGAAAAACAAATACAGGCCTAAGTTCATATGTCAATCAGTAAACGGTTTAAAGAAATTAAAAAAAATTGAAGCTCAGGAACTCGAGGTACAATTTTGTGAAACCGAAATTTGGGAAGCGATCAAGGAGTGTTGGAGTTCAAAAGCACCGGGTCCGGATGGGTTCAATATGGGATTTTATAAGAAATACTGGAACATTATTAAGGAGGATCTTAGGGTAGCATTGATTGAGTTTTGGGAAAAAGGTGAAATCTCTAAAGGATGTAATGCGTCATTCATCACTTTAGTCCCAAAAAAGGTGGATCCAATTGATTTGAATGATTTTCGCCCGATTAGTTTGATAGGGAGTTACTACAAGGTCATTGCGAAAATTCTTGCTACTCGGTTAAAAAAGGTTATCCCTAACTTAATCGGGTTTGAACAAAGTGCGTTTATAAAGGGGAGAAATATTTTAGATGGGGCACTTGTTGCAAACGAAACACTCTCGTATTTAAAAAACAAACGGGCTAAAAGTCTAATTTTCAAGGTTGATTTCGAGAAAGCTTTTGATTGCTTAGAATGGGATTTTTTGCTAGAAATAATGGAAATTGTGGGATTTGGGGTAAAATGGAGATTATCATGTTTCAAATCGGCTTCTATTTCGATTCTTGTGAATGGATCTCCCACTAGTGAGTTTTATTTAGAAAGGGGTGTAAGACAAGGTGATCCACTTTCACCTTTTCTCTTTATTTTGGCGGCGGAAGGTCTAAATGTTCTAACAAAGAATGCGGTTGATAACAAATCTTTCTTGGGGGTGGAAGTTGGTCATGCAAAAGTTCCCATTTCACACCTACAATACGCGGATGATACGATTTCTTTGGTTCATGGAGTGAGGGAAATGTTCGAAATCTTATGAAGCTCCTCAAATGTTTTGAACTTACTTCTGGGTTAAAGGTTAACTATCATAAAAGTAGTTTAATTTGAGTGGGTGTGGAAAAAATTGAAGTTGAAAACATGGCGAGCTCATTTGGTTGCAAAGTTGGTTCGCTACCTTTTATTTACCTTGGCCTCCCCGTTGGGGGCAATATGAAAAAAGAAGATACTTGGAAACCGGTAGTAGATAAATTTGAGAAACGTCTTTCGGATTGGAAAGCTAGAACGGTGTCGTTTGGTGGGCGTTTGACTCTTGTTAAATCGGTGTTGAATAGTCTTTCGTTGTACTACTTCTCGCTCTTCCGTGCCCCGCCATGTGTGATCAAAAAACTAGAGTGTGTAAGGCGTTCTTTTTTTTGGGGCGGGTCGGGGGGAAATAAATCAAAAATCTCGTGGGTCAAATGGGAGGTCACACAATTACCGTATGGGGAGGGTGGGTTAAATTTGTGATGTTTAAAAGGCAAAAACTTGGCTTTGATTGGCAAGTGGTGGTGGAGGTTTAAAACCGAAACCACCTCATTGTGGGTCAAGGTCATTTCGAGTATCTATGGACCATCGGGCGGACTCTTGGTTGATAATCCATTAAATATCGAGACCTATAAATCGGTATGGAATGACATTATCAAAACCGGTTATAATATTATTGAGATTGGTATTCCTTTTCGAAACTTGTTTGTGAAAGAACTAGGTGATGGCGGCTCGACTTCATTTTGGAACGATTCATGGATAGAAAACGAGGTACTAAAAGACAAATTCAAAAGGCTTTGGAGACTTGAAACCGAAACTAATGCTTCGGTCAAAGATCGGATCATTTGGAACGGTTCAAATTGGGTGTGTAATTGGCATTGGGCAAGAGAACCAACCGGACGTACAGGAGGAGAACTACAAAGTTTGTCCGAATTGATCTTGGGTGTGGCTTTAACCCCGGAAAAGAAGGATACATGGAAGTGGGCACCGGCTAGCAACGGGATCTTCACAACAAAAGCTCTTACGATCGTGCTTAACTCGAGAATTTTAAACTCGAGTGATTCAAATTTTGAGACTCTACACAATAAACTTGTTCCCAAAAAAAGTGGAGGTATTTGTATGGAGAGCAAGAAAAATGCGTCTTCCGGTTTTATCCGAACTTGACAAAAGAGGGGGTTGACCTCAATTCGGTTCGTTGTCCATTATGTGATGACGATATTGAATCGGTAAACTACTCACTAATCCATTGTAAACATGCCTTTGAAGTTTGGTGCAAAGTCTTTGATTGGTGGGGGCGAGGTGAGATCCCATTTATTAACGTCGGGGACCTTTTCATTGATTCGGGTCAAGCAAACTCATTGATGGGGAAAGTTATTTGGCAAGCGGTTGTGTGGACGTGTTCCTACTTAATTTGGAAAAACCGAAATCAAAAGGTGTTTACAAATAAATGTTGGAACACACCAGTCGCTTTAAACGAAATCCAAGTTACAAGTTTCGAGTGGATTGCGAAAAGGTGCAAGGACAAGGTAATCGACTGGCACAATTGGATACATAATCCACAAATTTTCATCTAGTGTGTATTGCAAATGGTAGATTCATTGCCTACTTGTCAATGAGTCAGTTTTAGTGTTGCTACTGTGAGATCAGTGAGTGTCAAGTGACACAATATTCCTACTGTATTCTTAGGATAGTTTTGGCACTTACACATACTGTTAATTGTAAGTGTGAAGTGAGAATCATGTAGTGTGCTTCATGCATTGTAAATTCTTACTTGTATATAATAAATTTGCCTTTCCAAAAAAAATAATATATGTATAAACTGTGTTTATCTATTTTGCCACGTCCGAAGAGTAAGTAACCATAATTGAAAGATAACAAGTTATAATGTAGGATAAGTACAAAGTACAATAGAGTTGGAAGTAAAATTAGATTACTTTAAAATTGACTGTATGTTCTAAGCAAACAGTAAACATATATTTGGATTGAGGCTACTGGGCAAAGTACATGTGATTTATTCAAATTTATAAGGATAGTCCTTAAATTTTTACTGTATTACACTAGTACTCCTTGTGCATTTATCACTCTATAATGTTAGAGGTTAATCAATAAACATTGACGGCAGTTAAGTTGGGGTGCCAACCACGATAGTTAAGCAAAGTTGAGGTACCAACTACGCAAAAAAATTAGTTTAGGTGTTATGATGCAAATGTGAACAAACCACATGTACCAACGACGTAATTTTTTCTTAAATTTATATTAAAATGACCATTTTCACTTTGACATTTTATAACCCCAAAAATTCATCTTTGACCAAAAAATTAAATTTTGAACCGTCAACCAATGGTTAAGTTAGGGTTTGCAATATAAGCTAGTGAAATGACCCGTGGAATCACGGGTTTGTTTAAACGAAACAGTTTAATGATAGATATTAAGTGAACGTAAATGCTAAAGTTATTTAACTTTATGACCCGTGGAACCACATAGTCCGACTAAGAAATTCGTCAGCTGAACATTTCATCAAACACCTAAAATTCATATTTAACCATCCACATCCAATCATAAGAGATAATATTGGTTGTCATTTTATCTTAAAGTGTAAATCAAAAAATAAATGTAGAATTGATTTTTCTTCTACCTAACTTTTATACCTTCTCGTACTTAATTCAAAATAATTAATTAAAATTATTTAATTTTAATAATTAAAATAATTATTAAAAAGATTTAATAATTATAATTAATTAATAAGATTTAATTTTATTTCAAAATTATTTAGATTAATGACATCACCCACAATGCTTAGATTTTTTTATTTTTTATTTTTTGATTTTTTCTTAACAAATGAATCAGCCTAATAATGACATTATCATTTTAGCAATATAATAGAAACTATAGATGTTAAAAATTTAACTTTTGGTGTATGTCTGATGCGCAACGAGTCTAATGTGAAAAGTAATCATCGTTTACTCAAAGTTTGGTCATGTATGTACATAAAAGTTAAACTTCAAATAAATTATGCTATCTTGATTCGTTTTGCATACTCTGTATTAATTACTCATATATTTTCTTATTTTGGATTAAATAGTCAATTGGACAAGAACTTTTTTACTGGATTACTCTTAATAAGATAATATATTTTTAATTGTTGAGGAGTTTTTGGATGTTTGTGTGGTACAAGTTCTCGCCAATTTAATGATAAAGATGTAATTCCAACGTTTCCAAAACATGAGAATAACTTTAGGATTTAATTAGTTGTGCATTTTTTTTGGCTTTATTTTTGTGACATTTTAAACTGTTATTGGGCAGATTTTGTGCACATTCAGGCTATTTTAATGCTCTTTTGGGTGGTTTTTGTGCATATTTGAGCTGTTTTGATGCTATTTGTTATCAGATTTTTGGTGATCCAATATGATGTTTTGATGCAGTTTAATTGTTATGATTATGTTTCTTATATTAAGGGTGCGTTTGATAAAACTGAATTATTTAGTACTGAATGATTCAGAATCTAAATGGTTCAAAGCCTTTGAATAAGGTTTGCTCTGAATGAAAATAATTTGTTTGATAATCATTTAGAATTACCGATATGAACTGACTAAAACTACCTTAATAACGTGTGACATGAATAAAAAATTCAATATACTTGTTAGTTAGGTGATTAGATTATGATTTGAGAAGAATATTATAGATAATTTAGGCTCATATGGTTAAGAGAGTGTTTCATCTCTGAATGGTTCAGAGCTGAATTCTGAACCATTCAGCACCATATGTCATTCAGAGGTCAGAAATAAATGCATTGAATGCTGAATGGTTCAGTATTAAGTGCTGAACCATAAGCAAACAAACGCACCACCCTAAGTAGTCAGTATTTGTAATACGGAGTAGTTTATGTCGAGTTTAGCATTTATTTATTTATATTTTGTTTGTTTGTTAGCTTCAAACTTTTGCTATTGTGGAACAGTTGGTGTACTCAAATGGAGTTATAAATATTTTAACCAACAAATTTAGGTTATGTTTGCGCTAAAGTTTTAATCTTTTGAAATTGCAGTACATATAGAAGATGGAACTAGAGAAGTTAATGGAAGCTTTGCGTTTCGTTTGCACCGTTACATTTTGGAGAATGTTGGAAGCTTCGACGAGCCCAACACACCCACTATAGAGGATCTAGACTATACTAGACTCACTACACCAACACTTTGACGTTGGTTAGCCTTTAATTTTATAAATCCTTAGTGCACAATGTACTTAGGCGACAGTGTCGACCATATATCTTTAGGCGGTATAACCGACCATGTATTACTTAGGCGGCAGAGCCGACCATATAATAAGAACAACAAAAGTGCACTAAGAACTTAAACACAAACTAAGGCTTGATCGGGAAACTTAACAAAAACACTTATATTAAATTACAATTACAATATTACTTACAAGCTTTCTCTTCTCTACTTTCGCTAACTCACACTCTTCTTCTCTTCTTTTCAACTCACTTCTTATTTCACTCTCACAACTTCACACAACACAAATGAAATCTCCTCCCATATTTATACTACTCCATGGAACATTCTAGAACCTAGATATTTCCATGGATATATAAATATCTAGATATTTCTACAACCTACAAATATCTAGATTTTTCTTTTACATTTCAATTTTTAGATTTTTCTCTCATATTCTAATATCTAGATATTTTACCCATATACATTTACTAATTACATATTATTCTAAATTTGCATTGTATTTTAACACTCCCCCTCAATGCAAATTTTCTTTCAACGATGTCTTGCAGACCATTCCAAGTGCTTCTCTGAATTTTGTAAACTTCGGTTTACTTAGGCTCTTGGTGAATATATCTGCTACCTGTTCATCTGTCTTTGTTGGCACCATCTTGATCTCCCCTTCAAGGACCTTCTCGCGAACATAGTGATAGTGTACTTCTATATGTTTTGTTCTTGCGTGAAAGACTGGATTCTCTGCTAGACGTATAGCTGATAGGTTATCGCAGAAAAGCTCTACTTGATAGTCTGTTGATTGTTGAAGATCTTCCATTAGTTGTTTCAACCATGTAATTTCTTGTGTTGCTGACGATGCCGATCGATATTCTGCTTCAGTGCTTGACAAGGATACTGTTGGTTGTCTCTTGCTGCACCATGATATTACTCCTGATCCAAGACTAAACATGTATCCAGTTGTTGACCGTCGTGTATCATAGTCTCCAGCGTAATCGGCGTCACAATATCCAGTCACGGGACATTCTTTTGTTTTCTTGTATAAAATACCAAAGTTAATAGTGCCTTTAACATACCTTAAGATGCGTCGTACAACATCAAGGTGAGGCTTCTTCGGATTGCTCATGTATCGACTAACCACTCCAACTGCATAAGATATGTCTGGCCGGCTTAGTGTGAGATAAATAAGACTTCCGACCATCTTTCGATACATGGTAACATCTTGAAGACTTTTTCCTTCATCTGCTCGTAGTTTTGCATTCGGATCCATCGGAGTTGAGATAGGTTTGTAATTAAGCATTCCGTACTTTTGTAAAAGATCTCGCGCATATTTCTGTTGTCCCAGAAATAACCCTTCTCTTTTCTGCTCTATTTCGAGTTCAAGAAAATGTTTGAGTTCTCCAAGCTCCTTCATATGAAATCTTATAGACAAATTCTCTCTTGTCCTTTGGATCTCCTCATAGTGATCTCCCGTGATGATTAAGTCATCCACATATACTAGCACTATGGCTAGTTTTCCTTATTCTTGTTTCACAAATAAACTAGAATCTGAAGGAGCAACTGTGAAACTACTTTGTACCAAGAACTCGCCAATCTTTCCGTACCAAGCTCTTGGAGCCTGCTTCAAGCCATATAGTGCCTTATTTAATTTGCAGACATGCTCAGGATGGATCTTGTTCTCAAAGCCTCTTGGTTGCTCCATATAAATGTTTTTGTCAAGTTCTCCATGTAAGAAAGCGTTCTTGACATCCATCTGCCACAGCTTCCAAGATTTGCTAGCGGCTAAAGCTAGTAGAGCTCGAATTGTTGTGATCTTCGCCACTGGACTAAACGTTTCTTCATAATCCAGCCCATATTGTTGAGAAAAACCTCTAGCAACAAGTCGAGCTTTATACCTTTCAATGGAGCCATCTGATCGAGTCTTCACCTTGTAAACCCATTTACAAGATATTGGTTTTACATCTTTTGGCTTTGGAACTAAACTCCATGTCTGGTTTTCTTTTAGTGCATTAATTTCTTCTTCCATCGCTTTCTGCCATTCTCGACTTTGCGCTGCTTCTTCATAAGTAGAAGGCTGAATAGGTATTGATTCATCCACATGAGCAGCATTGGCATACCTTGGATTAGGTTGTCTCTGAAATGTCCCGTTCTTATTGATTAAAAACGTTCCATATTAATTGATTTCGTTGCGAGGTTTTGACCTCTATATGAGACGTTTTTCAAAGACTGCATTCATTTTAAAACAAACCATAACCTTTATTTCATCAATAAAGGTTTAAAAAGCTTTACGTAGATTATCAAATAATGATAATCTAAAATATCCTGTTTACACACGACCATTACATAATGGTTTACAATACAAATATGTTACAACAAAATAAGTTTCTTGAATGCAGTTTTTACACAATATCATACAAGCATGGACTCCAAATCTCGTCCTTATTTAAGTATGCGACAGCGGAAGCTCTTAATAATCACCTGAGAATAAACATGCTTAAAACATCAACAAAAATGTTGGTGAGTTATAGGTTTAACCTATATATATATCAAATCATAATAATAGACCACAAGATTTCATATTTCAATACACATCCCATACATAGAGATAAAAATCATTCATATGGTGAACACCTAGTAACCGACATTAACAAGATGCATATATAAGAATATCCCCATCATTCCGGGACACCCTTCGGACATGATATAAATTTCGAAGTACTAAAGCATCCGGTACTTTGGATGGGGCTTGTTGGGCCCGATAGATCTATCTTTAGGATTCGCGTCAATTAGGGTGTCTGTTCCCTAATTCTTAGATTACCAGACTTAATAAAAAGGGGCATATTCGATTTCGATAATTCAACCATAGAATGTAGTTTCACGTACTTGTGTCTATTTTGTAAATCATTTATAAAACCTGCATGTATTCTCATCCCAAAAATATTAGATTTTAAAAGTGGGACTATAACTCACTTTCACAGATTTTTACTTCGTCGGGAAGTAAGACTTGGCCACTGGTTGATTCACGAACCTATAACAATATATACATATATATCAAAGTATGTTCAAAATATATTTACAACACTTTTAATATATTTTGATGTTTTAGGTTTATTAAGTCAGCTGTCCTCGTTAGTAACCTACAACTAGTTGTCCACAGTTAGATGTACAGAATTAAATCGATAAATATTATCTTGAATCAATCCACGACCCAGTGTATACGTATCTCAGTATTGATCACAACTCAAACTATATATATTTTGGAATCAACCTCAACCCTGTATAGCTAACTCCAACATTCACATATAGAGTGTCTATGGTTGTTCCGAAATATATATAGATGTGTCAACATGATAGGTCGAAACATTGTATACGTGTCTATGGTATCTCAAGATTACATAATATACAATACAAGTTGATTAAGTTATGGTTGGAATAGATTTGTTACAAATTTTCACGTAGCTAAAATGAGAAAAATTATCCAATCTTGTTTTACCCATAACTTCTTCATTTTAAATCCGTTTTGAGTGAATCAAATTGCTATGGTTTCATATTGAACTCTATTTTATGAATATAAACAGAAAAGTATTGGTTTATAGTCGGAAAAATAAGTTACAAGTCATTTTTGTAAAGGTAGTCATTTCAGTCGAAAGAACGACGTCTAGATGACCATTTTAGAAAACATACTTCCACTTTGAGTTTAACTATAATTTTTGGATATAGTTTCATGTTCATAATAAAAATCATTTTCTCAGAATAACAACTTTTAAATCAAAGTTTATCATAGTTTTTAATTAACTAACCCAAAACAGCCCGCGGTGTTACTACGACGGCGTAAATCCGGTTTTACGGTATTTTTCGTGTTTCCAGGTTTTAAATCATTAAGTTAGCATATCATATAGATATAGAACATGTGTTTAGTTGATTTTAAAAGTCAAGTTAGAAGGATTAACTTTTGTTTGCGAACAAGTTTAGAATTAACTAAACTATGTTCTAGTGATTACAAGTTTAAACCTTCGAATAAGATAGCTTTATATGTATGAATCGAATGATGTTATGAACATCATTACTACCTTAAGTTCCTTGGATAAACCTACTGGAAAAGAGAAAAATGGATCTAGCTTCAATGGATCCTTGAATGGCTCGAAGTTCTTGAAGCAAAATCATGACACGAAAACAAGTTCAAGTAAGATCATCACTTGAAATAAGATTGTTATAGTTATAGAAATTGAATCAAAGTTTGAATATGATTATTACCTTGTATTAGAATGATAACCTACTGTAAGAAACAAATATTTCTTGAGGTTGGATGATCACCTTACAAGATTGGAAGTGAGCTAGCAAACTTGAAAGTATTCTTGATTTTATGAAACTAGAACTTTTGGAATTTATGAAGAACACTTAGAACTTGAAGATAGAACTTGAGAGAGATCAATTAGATGAAGAAAATTGAAGAATTAAAGTGTTTGTAGGTGTTTTTGGTCGTTGGTGTATGGATTAGATATAAAGGATATGTAATTTTGTTTTCATGTAAATAAGTCATGAATGATTACTCATATTTTTGTAATTTTATGAGATATTTCATGCTAGTTGCCAAATGATGGTTCCCACATGTGTTAGGTGACTCACATGGGCTGCTAAGAGCTGATCATTGGAGTGTATATACCAATAGTACATACATCTAAAAGCTGTGTATTGTACGAGTACGAATACGGGTGCATACGAGTAGAATTGTTGATGAAACTGAACGAGGATGTAATTGTAAGCATTTTTATTAAGTAGAAGTATTTTGATAAGTGTCTTGAAGTCTTTAAAAAGTGTATGAATACATATTAAAACACTACATGTATATACATTTTAACTGAGTCGTTAAGTCATCGTTAGTCGTTACATGTAAATGTTGTTTTGAAACCTTTAGGTTAACGATCTTGTTAAATGTTGGTAACCCAATGTTTATAATATCAAAAGAGATTTTAAATTATTATATTATCATGATATTATGATGTACGAATATCTCTTAATATGATATATATACATTAAATGTCGTTACAACGATAATCGTTACATATATGTCTCGTTTCAAAATTATTAAGTTAGTAGTCTTGTTTTTACATATGTAGTTCATTGTTAATATACTTAATGATATGTTTACTTATCATAATATCATGTTAACTATATATATAACCTTATATATGTTATCATATAGTTTTTACAAGTTTTAACGTTCGTGAATCACCGGTCAACTCGGGTGGTCAATTGTCTATATGAAACCTATTTCAATTAATCAAGTCTTAATAAGTTTGATTGCTTAACATGTTGGAAACATTTAATCATGTAAATATCAATCTCAATTAATATATATAAACATGGAAAAGTTCGGGTCACTACAGTACCTACCCGTTGAATAAATTTCGTCCCGAAATTTTAAGCTGTTGAAGGTGTTGACGAATCTTCTGGAAATAGATGCGGGTATTTCTTCTTCATCTGATCTTCACACTCCCAGGTGAACTCGGGTCCTCTACGAGCATTCCATCGAACCTTAACAATTGGTATCTTGTTTTGCTTAAGTCTTTTAACCTCACGATCCATTATTTCGACGGGTTCTTCGATGAATTGAAGTTTTTCGTTGATTTGGATTTCATCTAATGGAATAGTGAGATCTTCTTTAGCAAAACATTTCTTCAAATTCGAGATGTGGAAAGTGTTATGTACAGCCACGAGTTGTTGAGGTAACTCAAGTCGGTAAGCTACTGATCTGACACGATCAATAATCTTGAATGGTCCAATATACCTTGGATTTAATTTCCCTCGTTTACCAAATCGAACAACGCCTTTCCAAGGTGCAACTTTAAGCATGACCATCTCTCCAATTTCAAATTCTATATCTTTTCTTTTAATGTCAGCGTAGCTCTTTTGTCGACTTTGGGCGGTTTTCAACCGTTGTTGAATTTGGATGATCTTCTCGGTAGTTTCTTGTATAATCTCCGGACCCGTAATCTGTCTATCCCCCACTTCACTCCAACAAATCGGAGACCTGCACTTTCTACCATAAAGTGCTTCAAACGGCGCCATATCAATGCTTGAATGGTAGCTGTTGTTGTAGGAAAATTCTGCTAACAGTAGATGTCGATCCCAACTGTTTTCGAAATCAATAACACATGCTCGTAGCAAGTCTTCAAGCGTTTGTATCGTCCTTTCGCTCTGCCCATCAGTTTGTGGATGATAGGCAGTACTCATGTCTAGACGAGTTCCTAATGCTTGCTGTAATGTCTGCCAGAATCTTGAAATAAATCTGCCATCCCTATCAGAGATAATAGAGATTGGTATTCCATGTCTGGAGACGACTTCCTTCAAATACAGTCGTGCTAACTTCTCCATCTTGTCATCTTCTCTTATTGGCAGGAAGTGTGCTGATTTGGTGAGACGATCAACTATTACCCAAATAGTATCAAAACCACTTGCAGTCCTTGGCAATTTAGTGATGAAATCCATGGTAATGTTTTCTCATTTCCATTCCGGGATTTCAGGTTGTTGAAGTAGACCTGATGGTTTCTGATGCTCAGCTTTGACCTTAGAACACGTTAAACATTCTCCTACGTATTTAGCAACATCGGCTTTCATACCCGGCCACCAAAAATGTTTCTTGAGATCCTTGTACATCTTCCCCGTTCCAGGATGTATTGAGTATCTGGTTTTATGAGCTTCTCTAAGTACCATTTCTCTCATATCTCCAAATTTTGGTACCCAAATCCTTTTAGCCCTATACCGGGTTCCGTCTTCCTGAATATTAAGATGCTTCTCCGATCCTTTGGGTATTTCATCCTTTAAATTTCCCTCTTTTAAAACTCCTTGTTGCGCCTCCTTTATTTGAGTAGTAAGGTTATTATGAATCATTATATTCATAGATTTTACTCGAATGGGTTCTCTGTCCTTCCTGCTCAAGGCATCGGCTACCACATTTGCCTTCCCCGGGTGGTAACGAATCTCAAAGTCGTAATCATTCAACAATTCAATCCACCTACGCTGCCTCATATTCAGTTGTTTCTGATTAAATATATGCTGAAGACTTTTGTGGTCGGTATATATAATACTTTTGACCCCATATAAGTAGTGCCTCCAAGTCTTTAATGCAAAAACAACCGCTCCTAATTCCAAATCATGCGTCGTATAATTTTGTTCGTGAATCTTCAATTGTCTAGATGCATAAGCAATCACCTTCGTTCGTTGCATTAATACACAACCGAGACCTTGCTTTGATGCGTCACAATAAATCACAAAATCATCATTCCCTTCAGGCAATGACAATATAGGTGCCGTAGTTAGCTTTTTCTTCAATAACTGAAACGCTTTCTCTTGTTCATCATTCCATTCAAATTTCTTCCCTTTATGCGTTAATGCAGTCAAGGGTTTTGCTATTCTGGAAAAATCTTGGATGAACCTTCTGCAGTAACCAGCTAGTCCTAAAAACTGGCGTATGTGTTTCGGAGTTTTTGGGGTTTTCCACTTTTCAACAGTTTCTATCTTTGCCGGATCCACCTTAATACCTTCTTTGTTCACTATGTGACCGAGGAATTGAACTTCTTCCAACCAAAATGCACACTTTGAAAACTTAGCGTACAATTCTTCCTTCCTCAATACTTCTAACACCTTTCTCAAATGTTCACCGTGTTCTTGGTCATTCTTTGAGTAAATAAGTATGTCATCAATGAAAACAATGACAAACTTGTCAAGGTATGGTCCACACACTCGGTTCATAAGGTCCATGAACACAGCTGGTGCATTAGTTAAACCAAATGGCATGACCATAAACTCGTAATGACCGTAACATGTTCTGAATGCAGTCTTTGGAATATCATCTTCTTTCACCCGCATTTGATGATACCCGGAACGTAAGTCAATCTTTGAATAAACAGATGAGCCTTGTAGTTGATCAAATAAGTCGTCGATTCTCGGTAGTGGGTAGCGGTTCTTGATGGTAAGTTTGTTCAACTCTCGGTAGTCGATACACAACCTGAATGTACCATCTTTCTTCTTGACAAACAAAACAGGAGCTCCCCACGGTGATGTGCTTGGTCGAATGAAACCACGCTCTAAAAGTTCTTGTAATTGGCTTTTCAGTTCTTTCATCTCGCTGGGTGCGAGTCTGTAAGGAGCACGAGCTATTGGTGCAGCTCCTGGTACAAGATCTATTTGAAATTCAACAGATAAATGTGGGGGTAATCCCGGTAATTCTTTCGGAAATACATCGGGAAATTCTTTTGCAATGGGAACATCATTGATGCTCTTTTCTTCAGTTTGTACTTTCTCGACGTGTGCTAGTACAGCATAGCAACCTTTTCTTATTAGTTTTTATGCCTTCAAATTACTAATAAGATGTAGCTTCGTGTTGCCCTTTTCTCCGTACACCATTAAGGGTTTTCCTTTTTCTCGTATAATGCGAATTACATTTTTGTAACAGACAATCTCTGCTTTCACTTCTTTCAACCAGTCCATACCGATTATCACATCAAAACTCCCTAACTCTACTGGTATCAAATCAATCTTAAATGTTTCGCTAACCAGTTTAATTTCTCGATTCCGACATATATTATCTGCTGAAATTAATTTACCATTTACTAATTCGAGTAAAAATTTACTATCCAAAGGCGTCAATGGACAACTTAATTTAGCACAAAAATCTCTACTCATATAGCTTCTATCCGCACCCGAATCAAATAAAACGTAAGCAGATTTATTGTCAATAAGAAACGTACCCGTAACAAGCTCCGGGTCTTCCTGTGCCTCTGCCGCATTAATATTGAAAACTCTTCCGCGGCCTTGTCCATTCGTGTTCTCCTGGTTCGGGCAATTTCTAATAATGTGGCCCGGTTTTCCACATTTATAACAAACTACATTGGCATAACTTGCTCCGACACTACTTGCTCCGCCATTACTCGTTCCGACACCATTTGTTCCTTTGGTTCTGTTAACCCCTGGTCCGTAGACCTCACACTTCGCCGCGCTATGACCATTTCTTTTACACTTGTTGCAAAATTTGGTGCAGAACCCCGAGTGATACTTTTCACACCTTTGGCATAGCTGCTTCTGATTGTTGTTGTTGTTGCGGTTATTATTGTTGTTGGGATGATTGTTGTAGTTGTTGTTGTTGTTGTTGTTGTTGTTGTTGTTGTTGTTGTTGGGCCGTTTGTTGTAGTTGCGATTGATGTTGCGATTGTTGGGATAATTGTTGTAATTGCTGTTGTTGTTGTATTGGTGATTCTTATCACCGTTTTCCTCCCACTTTCTTTTGACTTGCTTCACATTGGCCTCTTCAGCAGTCTGTTCTTTAATTCTTTCTTCAATCTGGTTCACTAGTTTGTGAGCCATTCTACATGCCTGTTGTATAGAGGCGGGCTCGTGTGAACTTATATCTTCTTGGATTCTTTTCGGTAATCCTTTCACAAACGCGTCGATCTTCTCTTCCTCATCTTCGAATGCTCTCGGACACAATAGGCACAATTCTGTGAATCGTCTTTCGTACGTGGTAATATCAAATCCTTGGGTTCGTAACCCTCTAAGTTCTGTCTTGAGCTTATTGACCTCGATTCTGGGACGGTACTTCTCGTTCATCAAGTGCTTGAATGCTGACCACGGTAGTGCGTACGCATCGTCATGTCCCACTTGCTCTAGATAGGTATTCCACCATGTTAACGCAGAACCTGTGAAGGTATGCGTAGCGTACTTCACTTTGTCCTCTTCAGTACACTTACTTATGGCAAACACCGATTCGACCTTCTCGGTCCACCGTTTCAATCTGATCGGTCCTTCGGTTCCATCAAATTCCAAAGGTTTGCAGGCAGTGAATTCTTTGTAGGTGCATCCTACACGATTTCCTGTACTGCTAGATCCAAGGTTATTGTTGGTATGTAGCGCAGCCTGTACTGCGGCTATGTTTGAAGCTAGAAAAGTACGGAATTCCTCTTCATTCATATTCACGGTGTGTCGAGTAGTCGGTGCCATTTCCTTCAAAGTAGTCAAATGGAACAAGTTAATCATACAGAATATTAAGAGTAGTTAATAGTATTTCGTAGCATAATATGAACTCATTTATAAAAGCTTTTTCTTCATATTAGCGTTTTATAAGTTTAAATTCGGGTAGTACCTACCCGTTAAGTTCATACTTAGTAGCTAATATACAATTCAACTACTACAATTCTATATGAAAAACTGATTATAATAATATTTCGCGTTCAAACTTTTACACAATATTTTACAAACTTACAATACCGCTTATTTTACATATAGCATGAAATATAGCACACAATAAATTTGATACAAGATGGTTGTGAAGATAATTCTAGCTAGTACACAAGTCGTTCAGCAAAGGCAATAAAAACACGTAATTCATACGTCCAGAAATAAGTCATGCATTCTGGTTTTACTAGGATTACTTCCCATCCTTGGTCTTGTGGAACATAACCGTTATGGCCGTTGATAAGACAGCGTGTTGTAACGTCGTCAAAGGGACGAGGGTTACGTAATGTCCAACAGTCCCGTAACAATCTAAAAACCTCATTTCTTACCCCAATTACCGACTCCATCACTTGTGGAAACGTTTTGTTTAATAGTTGTAGCCCGATGTTCTTGTTCTCACTTTGGTGAGAAGCGAACATTACTAATCCGTAAGCATAACATGCTTCTTTATGTTGCATGTTAGCCGCTTTTTCTAAATCACGAAGTCCAATATTCGGATATATTGAGTCAAAATAATTTCTTAACCCATTGCGTAAAATAGCATTTGGGTTCCCCGCAATATATGCGTCAAAGTAAACACATCGTAACTTATGGATTTCCCAATGTGATATCCCCCATCTTTCGAACGAAAGCCTTTTATAAACCAAGGCATTCTTGGAACGTTCTTCGAATGTCTTACAAACTGATCTCGCCTTAAATAGTTGTGCCGAGGAATTCTGACCGACTCTAGACAAGATTTCATCAATCATGTCTCCGGGTAGGTCTCTTAAAATATTGGGTTGTCTATCCATTTTGTGTTTTTAAACTGTAAAATAGACAAGAGTTAGATTCATAAAAAAAATACTTATTCTTACAAGCAATTTCTACATATATCATAAAGCATAAGCACACTATATTACATATATTACACCATACGAATACAACTATCTTATTCCGACTCGCTTGTTTCTTCTTCTTTGGTTTTGGTTCGTTTTGCCAAGTTTCTAGGGATATATGATGTTCCCCTAATACGAGCCGTCGTTTTCCACATTGGTTTAGAAAAACCTGGTGGTTTAGAGGTTCCCGGGTCATTGTTACAACTTAAGGACTTCGGGGGTTGACGATACATATAAAGTTCATCGGGGTTGGAATTCGATTTCTCTATTTTTATGCCCTTTCCCTTATTATTATCTTTTGCTTTTTTAAATTCAGTTGGGGTAATTTCTATAACATCATCGGAATTCTCGTCGGATTCCGATTCATCGGAGAATTGGTAATCCTCCCAATATTTTGCTTCCTTGGCGGAAACACCATTGACCATAATTAACCTTGGTCGGTTGGTTGAGGATTTTCTTTTTCTTAACCGTTTTATTATTTCCCCCACCGGTTCTATTTCTTCATCCGGTTCCGATTCTTCTTCCGGTTCCGATTCTTCTTCCGGTTCCGACTCTTCTTCCGGTTCCTCTTCGGGAACTTGTGAATCAGTCCACGAATCATTCCAATTTACATTTGACTCTTCATTATTATTAGGTGAGTCAATGGGACTTGTTCTAGAGGTAGACATCTATCACATAATATCAAACGCGTTAAGAGATTAATATATCACATAATATTCACATGTTAAAAATATATAGTTTCCAACAAAATTTGTTAAGCAATCATTTTTCAAGTAAACACGGTCGAAGTCCAGACTCACTAATGCATCCTAACAAACTCGATAAGACACACTAATGCAAAATTCTGGTTCTCTAAGACCAACGCTCGGATACCAACTGAAATGTCCCGTTCTTATTGATTAAAAACGTTCCATATTAATTGATTTCGTTGCGAGGTTTTGACCTCTATATGAGACGTTTTTCAAAGACTGCATTCATTTTAAAACAAACCATAACCTTTATTTCATCAATAAAGGTTTAAAAAGCTTTACGTAGATTATCAAATAATGATAATCTAAAATATCCTGTTTACACACGACCATTACATAATGGTTTACAATACAAATATGTTACAACAAAATAAGTTTCTTGAATGCAGTTTTTACACAATATCATACAAGCATGGACTCCAAATCTCGTCCTTATTTAAGTATGCGACAGCGGAAGCTCTTAATAATCACCTGAGAATAAACATGCTTAAAACGTCAACAAAAATGTTGGTGAGTTATAGGTTTAACCTATATATATCAAATCATAATAATAGACCACAAGATTTCATATTTCAATACACATCCCATACATAGAGATAAAAATCATTCATATGGTGAACACCTGGTAACCGACATTAACAAGATGCATATATAAGAATATCCCCATCATTCCGGGACACCCTTCGGACATGATATAAATTTCGAAGTACTAAAGCATCCGGTACTTTGGATGGGGCTTGTTGGGCCCGATAGATCTATCTTTAGGATTCGCGTCAATTAGGGTGTCTGTTCCCTAATTCTTAGATTACCAGACTTAATAAAAAGGGGCATATTCGATTTCGATAATTCAACCATAGAATGTAGTTTCACGTACTTGTGTCTATTTTGTAAATCATTTATAAAACCTGCATGTATTCTCATCCCAAAAATATTAGATTTTAAAAGTGGGACTATAACTCACTTTCACAGATTTTTACTTCGTCGGGAAGTAAGACTTGGCCACTGGTTGATTCACGAACCTATAACAATATATACATATATATCAAAGTATGTTCAAAATATATTTACAACACTTTTAATATATTTTGATGTTTTAGATTTATTAAGTCAGCTGTCCTCGTTAGTAACCTACAACTAGTTGTCCACAGTTAGATGTACAGAATTAAATCGATAAATATTATCTTGAATCAATCCACGACCCAGTGTATACGTATCTCAGTATTGATCACAACTCAAACTATATATATTTTGGAATCAACCTCAACCCTGTATAGCTAACTCCAACATTCACATATAGAGTGTCTATGGTTGTTCTGAAATATATATAGATGTGTCGACATGATATGTCGAAACATTGTATACGTGTCTATGGTATCTCAAGATTACATAATATACAATACAAGTTGATTAAGTTATGGTTGGAATAGATTTGTTACAAATTTTCACGTAGCTAAAATGAGAAAAATTATCCAATCTTGTTTTACCCATAACTTCTTCATTTTAAATCCGTTTTGAGTGAATCAAATTGCTATGGTTTCATATTGAACTCTATTTTATGAATCTAAACAGAAAAGTATTGGTTTATAGTCGGAAAAATAAGTTACAAGTCATTTTTGTAAAGGTAGTCATTTCAGTCGAAAGAACGACGTCTAGATGACCATTTTAGAAAACATACTTCCACTTTGAGTTTAACTATAATTTTTGGATATAGTTTCATGTTCATAATAAAAATCATTTTCTCAGAATAACAACTTTTAAATCAAAGTTTATCATAGTTTTTAATTAACTAACCCAAAACAGCCCGCGGTGTTACTACGACGGCGTAAATCCGGTTTTACGGTGTTTTTCGTGTTTCCAGGTTTTAAATCATTAAGTTAGCATATCATATAGATATAGAACATGTGTTTAGTTGATTTTAAAAGTCAAGTTAGAAGGATTAACTTTTGTTTGCGAACAAGTTTAGAATTAACTAAACTATGTTCTAGTGATTACAAGTTTAAACCTTCGAATAAGATAGCTTTATATGTATGAATCGAATGATGTTATGAACATCATTACTACATTAAGTTCCTTGGATAAACCTACTGGAAAAGAGAAAAATGGATCTAGCTTCAATGGATCCTTGGATGGCTCGAAGTTCTTAAAGCAAAATCATGACACGAAAACAAGTTCAAGTAAGATCATCACTTGAAATAAGATTGTTATAGTTATAGAAATTGAATCAAAGTTTGAATATGATTATTACCTTGTATTAGAATGATAACCTACTGTAAGAAACAAAGATTTCTTGAGGTTGGATGATCACCTTACAAGATTGGAAGTGAGCTAGCAAACTTGAAAGTATTCTTGATTTTATGAAACTAGAACTTTTGGAATTTATGAAGAACACTTAGAACTTGAAGATAGAACTTGAGAGAGATCAATTAGATGAAGAAAATTGAAGAATTAAAGTGTTTGTAGGTGTTTTTGGTCGTTGGTGTATGGATTAGATATAAAGGATATGTAATTTTGTTTTCATGTAAATAAGTCATGAATGATTACTCATATTTTTGTAATTTTATGAGATATTTCATGCTAGTTGCCAAATGATGGTTCCCACATGTGTTAGGTGACTCACATGGGCTGCTAAGAGCTGATCATTGGAGTGTATATACCAATAGTACATACATCTAAAAGCTGTGTATTGTACGAGTACGAATACGGGTGCATACGAGTAGAATTGTTGATGAAACTGAACGAGAATGTAATTGTAAGCATTTTTGTTAAGTAGAAGTATTTTGATAAGTGTCTTGAAGTCTTTAAAAAGTGTATGAATACATATTAAAACACTACATGTATATACATTTTAACTGAGTCGTTAAGTCATCGTTAGTCGTTACATGTAAATGTTGTTTTGAAACCTTTAGGTTAACGATCTTGTTAAATGTTGTTAACCCAATGTTTATAATATCAAAAGAGATTTTAAATTATTATATTATCATGATATTATGATGTACGAATATCTCTTAATATGATATATATACATTAAATGTCGTTACAACGATAATCGTTACATATATGTCTCGTTTCAAAATCATTAAGTTAGTAGTCTTGTTTTTACATATGTAGTTCATTGTTAATATACTTAATGATATGTTTACTTATCATAATATCATGTTAACTATATATATAACCTTATATATGTTATCATATAGTTTTTACAAGTTTTAACGTTCGTGAATCACCGGTCAACTCGGGTGGTCAATTGTCTATATGAAACCTATTTCAATTAATCAAGTCTTAACAAGTTTGATTGCTTAACATGTTGGAAACATTTAATCATGTAAATATCAATCTCAATTAATATATATAAACATGGAAAAGTTCGGGTCACTACAGTCTCGGCCTTATTGATCTCCGTAATTCTTGCACATGCTCCTCGGCATCCATTTGGCTTGGACGAACCTCTTCGGATGTAGATTGATGTACCCCAGTTTTCCATGGTCTCGTTTTCTTAGAGTACGATCCATCTCCTTCTTTAATTGGATCCGATATGTGCTCTTTATGTTCTTCTTTCTCTTCTGGAACTTCTTCTAATCCATGAGATTCTGGAAGCTCTATCTTTTGAGGTGACCACCATGAAGAAGTTTCATCAAATACCACATTTCTTGAAGTATGACACTTTTCAGTATTTGGATCACAACATCTCCATCCTTTTCTTGATTCATCATAACCGACAAAAATGCACCGAATTGCTTTCTTATCAAATTTGCTTCGTAGATGATCTGGCACGAAAACGTAGCATACACATCCAAAAACCTTGAGATGGTTGACGGTTGGCTTGATCTTCCATAATTTTTCATAAGGTGAAATATACCCCAACTTTGTTTGTGGGAGTCTGTTAATCACGTACGATGCCGTCCTCATACATTCGGTCCAAAATCTTCCTGGTACATTCTTACCATGAAGCATACTTCGACAAGTTTCAGCAAGGTGACGATTCTTGCGTTCTGCCACTCCATTCTGTTGTGGAGTATTGGGGCAAGTTAATTACCTTCTGATCTTGTGCTTCTCAAGATAGATATTGAACTCAGTCGATAGATATTCTCTTCCATTATCTGTGCGTAAGCACCGAATCTTATAATTGAGCTCACTTTCTATCTTCTTCTTAAACTCTTTAAACTTCAGAAAAGTCTCTGACTTCTCCTTCATGAAGTAAACCCACACATACCTTGAGAAGTCATCAATGAATGTCACCATATACTTCATACCTCCAAGTGATGTTTGTTTCACTGGGCTAAAGACGTCTGAGTGTATGAGCTCTAGTGGTGTCTTGGACTGATGTTGTGACTCCTTGAATGGCAATTGGTGAGCTTTTCTAAATTGACATTCAGCACATATTGTATATGTTCGGATATCAATTTGAGGAAGCCCATTTACTATGTGTTTTACCATCATCTCCTTTAACTTGTTGTAGCCCACATGCCCAAGACGTTCATGCCAAAGATCAGCCGTCTCATTTTTCCGAGTCTTATCCACATATGCTGTTTCAGCAGATAGTACATAGACTGACTCTATTCTTCTTTCTTGCATAATTGGATTGCCAACCACCTTCACTCTCTTGAATACGGACACATCTTCTGGTCCAAAGAGCACATAGTTCCCTTCTGCTGTTAATTGTGGTACTGACAATAAATTCTTCTTTAGGCCAGGGACAAGATACACCTTCTCGAGTTGGAGCTTATGAGAGTCGCCTTCATTTGGAATTATTGTCTTTCTAATGTGAGAAATAGACAACCTTGAATTGTTGGCTGTCAACACGACTCTCTTTCCTTTGTAATCCTCCATTTCTTGCAGCTTCGTCCCATCGTTGGTCATATGATTTGAGCACCCAGAATCGATGATCCAATCATCTTTGTAGTTTATTTTTGACTTCAAAGTTGTTGTAAGAGCTTGATCATCTATGTCAGCTTCAACAGAGAGTCCAGCTTCTGCATCCCATGTTTCCTCATTAATGGTTGCTTCGAATGTGACATCTTTTTTCTCATCTCTTGCGGCAGCCACATTTCATTCGAAAGTTCGCCTTTTGGAGAATTTACAATCTTGAGCAAAATGACCCTTCTTGCCACAATTGAAGCATTCACCATTCCTTCTCTTATCATTTTCCCCGTATTGTTGGCGACGATCTCTTCTTCCTTGTTGAGCTCCCCCTGAAGCGTTGCCTTTTGATTTTGGGTGACCCTTCCACCCATATGTCTTACTTTCTTTCATCGCCTCTTGTCTTCGAGATGTTGCTTTCTTCTTATTGGTGAAGAGTGCTTCTTCTTCGCCTTTTATGCTCACTTCATTCATCTGCTTGGCTAATGCCTCTTGGTTAGCCAATAAATTCTCCAGCTCTATTAATGATGGTTGAGTAGGCCATCCTCTCACAGCGGCTATAAATCCATTATACCCGGATCTTAGGCCGTGGATGATAATTCTCTTCATCCTTGATTCACTCACTTTCTCTTCAGGAGCAAGTTGAGATATCTCACGGCAGATAGATTTCACCTTGGTGAAATACTGAGAAATAGACAGACTTCTTTGTGAGATACCCGCGAGCTCATTTTCCAAGAGCTGGAGGCGTGCTTCATTCTTCTTTGAAAATAATTTTTCAAAAGTTTCCCAAGCTGCCTTTGGTGTATTCTCGTCACGGATGTGCTCCAATAGATCCTCCTCGATTGTAGTCTTCAATATAAATAAAGCCTTCCCGGCCTTGATGTTCCATTTTCTCAAGGCTTCAGCATTTTCTTTCGGTGGAGGCGTTGTGTCACTACCAACAACTATTTCCCATAAATCTTGTCCTTGTAGGTAAGATTCTATACAAGTCCACCAATAACCATAGTTGTGGTTATTGAGACTCTTGATTCCACTGCTCGTACTTGCAAGATCTGCCATTATGACGTCCAACGTCCAATAAGCTTGGTCCCAGACCGATGAGCTTTCACAGTTCCTAACTGTGCTCCGACAGAATCTCCCTTAAAGCCTTGGTGTTAACAAGTCGATGTAAACGTCCAACGTTTACCGATTTCCTCCACTAGAAATGATCCCCAACGACCTGCTCTGATACCAATTGTTGGAAGCTTCGACGAGCCCAACACACCCACTATAGAGGATCTAGACTATACTAGACTCACTACACCAACACTTTGACGTTGGTTAGCCTTTAATTTTATAAATCCTTAGTGCACAATGTACTTAGGCGACATTGTCGACCATATATCTTTAGGCGGTATAACTGACCATGTATTACTTAGGCGACAGAGCCGACCATATAATAAGAACAACAAAAGTGCACTAAGAACTTAAACACAAACTAAGGCTTGATCGGGAAACTTAACAAAAACACTTATATTAAATTACAATTACAATATTACTTACAAGCTTTCTCTTCTCTACTTTCGCTAACTCACACTCTTCTTCTCTTCTTCACAACTCACTTCTTATTTCACTCTCACAACTTCACACAACACAAATGAAATCTCCTCCCATATTTATACTACTCCATGGAACATTCTAGAACCTAGATATTTACATGAATATATAAATATCTAGATATTTCTAAAATCTATAAATATCTAGATTTTTCTTTTACATTTCAATTTCTAGATTTTTCTCTCATATTCTAATATCTAGATATTTTCTTATACATATTAATATCTAGATATTTTACCCATATACATTTACTAATTTCATATTATTCTAAATTTGCATTGTATTTTAACAGAGAATGGTCTTTTTATGGACATTTTCCCTTATAATTTCTTATATAAAGCTGCTCAATCAAAGTATTTTTTCCAAGAAACCGATATATAATCGTTGAGCTGTTTTACCTTTGCCTCCAACAACATCTTTCAGACAGCTACCAATCTGCATCATCACTGGTGTAACTGTGTAAGTACTTGATTGATTTTTTTTTTTTTAAATTACGATCGGTACACTTTTTCGAAAAAAGAAAAGTGGATGGAGAGATACATTAACTCATAATAATAATAATAATTTAGTTAATGGTAAGAAAATTTGACACAATTCTTATCAAGATATCATTAGAAAAAGATGAACTCGAAGAAAAAAAAGTTGATTTGTTTTTATTTTGTTCTTTTAGAATGTTTGAAGTTTAATTTTTACAAGCTGCAACGTCAAGCTATTGTCGAATTTGGTCTTCTTTTATACCAGATAGGCCAAATAAATATAAATTGAGAATATGAATATAATCCAAGTATAATGCATACAACCTGTTGAATATTTAAAGCATTAATTAAATTGTTATTATGAAAGTATCGTTGTTAAGTTTTATCAAATGCAACGTATCTAGTTTGCAGGTCAACCCAGCCCGACCCAACCTGTTTTAACCCATACTAAATTTAACTGTTTCAAACTAACAGCACTTTAATTCGTTACTCATTGTGCCCGAACCTTCCATTCTTGCCACTTATATAGAATTTTATTTGTCAAAAGGCATCTGATTTTAGTGTATGTTTTTATGTGTATACGGGTCACTGATTGAAGACAACGTCTGGGTTGGGTGCTGCAGCGGTTTTGGCTCTTTCAAAAGAAGGTTTCTTTGTTATTCTTGGTATGTTATCTTCCTCATACTATATTAGCTACAAATGAATGCATTTTTTGGTTCTGCTATGGAGTATTTGTAATCTGAGATAACGATTTAGTATCTTAGGAGCATTAGTATACGGAATTAGTGTACACCTATGACCTACCTATCTTTTAAGATTTTGTTTGAAGAAATTACTGGGACGAAACTGAATGACATTGTTGGAAAAATGATGTGATTGACGAAAATGCCCTCATGTGCCACACACATGATCGTACTTAACGGAAAAACACTAACGATCATCAGTGTACGGGTCATCCATGTTACAATTGCAAACATTAAGGTCATTGAGATTTGAGATCAATATTGAAATAAAAGCTCACCTATGCAATATCCGACAAAAATATCAGGGACCAACCGCGTAATTTTGTCTATAAATTATACCCAGCCAGAGATGTATAATGAGATAGTTTTCATTGCATGGCCTGCAGCTGGAAGATCTTGTGACAAATTTGATGGAATTCAACATAACAACAAATTCATATGTGTATATAATCACAAAACCGATTTCATGAATATTAAGACAAGCGGAAGCATTATATTATTTATAAACAAATGTATATGTTAAACCCTTTTAAGTGAATTCCATTATGTGTTATCAAGCCTTGAACATATACTTACAAACTAAAAGAGGGAATAAGAATTTACCTCCTCAATATAGATTGAGGGCTGAAAATGGACAGCAGAATGTGGATGAAGATGATGCGAAAATGGAGCTTCAAAGCAATGAAACCTCAAGAGATTATACTCCAAACTTATGACCAACACCCTAGCCTTTAGTTAGGATTTAATTAGACACTTAATGTGAGCTTGAAAATCAAACTTGGAACCTCCTTTGAAGTATAAAACCTCACGGTTTTGGACAGCAGCAGGATGCTGAAAATCAGTTTTTTTTCAAGCTTTGAAACACTAGTTACACTTGAGAGAACAAGTCTAGCTTTGGTCCAAGAGTTCCCCATGCTTATATGGACTTTTTATGTTCTTAAAAGTAACAATAACATAGCATGGCTATGAGTCTTGGAGACCCAAAATCTGCCACCATATATTTTATATAATAATGTCTTTACATATATATATAAACTTGATATATATATATATATATATATATATATATATATATATATATATATATATATATATATATATATATATATATATATATATATATATATATATATATATATATATATATATATATATATATAAAACATGTATATTTTTATGTTACTTTCATATTTTATAAACCTTTTATAAAATATAACACAATATAATCATTTAAAACTTATAAACAATTATATATAAATTATTCAAATAATTTATCTCAAGTGATAACATTTTAGAAAACCGATTTTTCTAAAATCCAAGTGTCGCGTATTTACTTAATGATTTAATCGTTAAGCTTGAATACGTTTAGGGTGTCGGTAAGCTTGTTATTGGGTATGACCCGACTTGGATCATAACATATTAGCCACATTAAATTAATATGCCTCTCGGGCATACGAAAAACCTTCAATCTCCCACTTGCACGAGAAACATAAGAAATTAATGCAAGTGATGGATATCACCTAACGACCGTCCATCACCCCCAATATGTTATGACTTTGTGCCATTCAATAACATCATCCTTTTCGAGTTCCCATCTCGAATATGAATAGGTGAATCTTTTCATTATGTCCTTTCGTCCTAGATGTCATGTTAAACCCAAGAGACACAGAATGATCACTCTCTTTTAGATTTAACTTTATCAGGCCTTAGACATCTGACTCTCAACGAATAATAGGGACAAATTCCATCTTGACTACATACGTCCTAAATATGTACCTTGCATTATGCCTGAGCTCTTCCTTGTGAACTACCATATTTCAGAATAGCGAAGGAAAGAATCAAGGCACGATACTTGGTAAATATCCGAACCCAATATGTATCTCAGGTCAGAGGATACAATGATATTCGCCTTTACTCAAGATTACATGTGATCAACCACAAAGGCTCCATTTAGTAAATCTTGAGGGCGGGTCTTTCAATATTTGTATCCCACAAATATCTATGAACCTTGGTTGCAACCTTGCCCTACATTCATCCCTTGAATGTATACCAATCCAAGTTCATAATAGTCTAAACCTAACACTTGTTCCCACAAATGTGATCGACTACGAAATTTAGAATAATTACTTATTCATGGATAAAATATGCAAAATAGGAACTTGACTCAAAATAAATTAATACCATAATTATATTGATGAGTTTGAACAATTTCGTTCCGTTACAATACTTAAAACAGATCACAACCAATCACTAGAATATCGAAGCCCTAATGCGCTAACATGCCCTTGATGTTTCGCACCATGTAAGAGCTTCGTGAGTGGATCCGCTATATTAAGATCTGTGTGAACTTTGCGAATACATATCTTTCCCTTTTCAACTTCATCCCTTATGTAGTTGAATCTCCGCTCAATGTGACGGGTCTTTTGGTGAGCACGAGGTTCCTTGATTTGAGCAATCGCACCCACGTTGTCACAAAAGATCTCAAGAGGGTCCTGAATGGAAGGGACTACTCCTAAGTCGTCGATGAATTTCTTCATCCATGCAGCTTCCTGAGCTGCCAATGAGGCGGCAATGTACTCCGACGCTGTAGTGGATAATGCAACAACATCTTGTTTTGAACTCTTCCAAGAGACCGCACCTCCATTTAATGTGAAGACATAACCGGATTGTGATCGAGAATCATCACGATCAGTTTGGAAACTCGCGTCCACGTAACCTCTTACAGCGAGTTCCTCCTCACCAGACCCATATATTAGAAACATATCCTTAGTCCTCCTAAGGTATTTCAATATACTTTTAACAGCAATCCAATGACTGTTTCCTGGGTTATTATGGTATCTGCTTGTCAGGCTAAGAGCGCATGACACATCCGGTCTAGTGCATATCATTGCATACATGATTGACCCAATGGCAGACGCATATGGGACTTTCTTCATTTTCTCTTGTTCATCTTTCGTGGTGGGGCACTGAGATGAACTAAGGAGCGTTCCTCTTTGAATAGGCACCAAACCTTTCTTAGAGTTTTCCATCTTGAACCTTTTCAAGATCTTTTCAATGTATGCACTTTGATTCAAACCTATCAATTTCTTGGATCTATCCCTGTAGATCCTAATCCCCAAAATGTATTGTGCTTCTTCAAGATCCTTAATGGAGAAGCAGCTTTTTAGCCAAGTCTTAACACCTTGCATTGTCGGAATATCGTTTCCAAATAACAATATATCATCCACATATAATACAAGGAACATGATAGTGCTCCCACTAGCTTTCTTGTATACACAAGCTTCATCACCATTTTTAATGAAGCCAAACTTCTTGGCTTCCTCATTAAAACGATGATTCCACATTCTAGATGCTTGTTTCAATCCGTAGATTGACTTCTTTAACTTACATACTTTGTTAGGATGTTTCGGATCGACAAAACCTTCAGGCTGAACCATATAGACATCTTCCTCAAGATATCCATTTAGGAAAGCGGTCTTGACATCCATTTGCCATATTTCATAATCATAATGAGCAGCAATGGCAAATAATATCCTAATAGACTTTAGCATTGCCACAGGCGAAAAGGTTTCATCATAGTCAACCCCTTGAGTTTGAGTGAAACCTTTTGCTACAAGTCTAGCTTTATATATATTTAAGTTTCCATGCATGTCGGTTTTCATCTTGAAAATCCATTTACAATCAACTAACTTGGAGTTAGCAGGTTGTACAACTAGTTCCCAAACTTGGTTGTCATACATGGATTGCATCTCAGCGTTCATGGCTTCCTGCCATTTATCTTTATCAATCCTTGATAAAGCATCTTGGTAGTTTGTTGGTTCGTCCAAATCAACCACATAGCAACCATCCATGAGAAACCCATATCTCTCAGGAGGATTACTAATCCTACCAGATCTGCGAATGTCTTGTATACTTTGATCATCCATTTGATCATTCTCAACATTTTCATGTTGAGTGCTAGTGTTAACCAATTGTGTATCATCTACTTGATCTTGAACCTCTTCAAGATCTATCTTCCTTTCACTATTTCCTTCCAATAGGAATTTAGTTTCAAGGAATTCAGCCTTTCGAGCAACAAATACATTTTGCTCGGTTCGATAATAGAAATAGTATCCCATATCATCCTTGGGATATCCTATGAAGATACACTTCGTGGATCGAGCATTCAACTTATTAGGGACATAACGCTTAGGATAAGCTTCACATCCCCATACCTTTAAGTATGATAGAGATGGAGGTTTTCCAAACCACATCTCATGAGGAGTTCGTTCCACTTTCTTGGTTGGGGCCATATTTAAAATACGAGCCGCGGAGCATAGACAATAACCCCAAAATGATAGAGGTAACGAGCTTCTTGCCATCATAGATCGAACCATATCCATTAGGGTTCGGTTCCTCCTTTCGGAAACTCCATTAAGTTGGGGTGTTCCTGGTGGAGTAAGTTGTGAGATAATCCCACAACTCCTAAGATGATCTTGGAAAGCATCGCTTAGGTATTCACCTCCTCTATCGGTACGCAGTACCTTGATTGTTTTGTTGAGTTGATTTTGTACTTCGTTTTGATATTCTTTGAATGCTTCAAAAGTTTCATCCTTATGCCTTAACAAGTAGACATATCCGAAACGACTGAAGTCATCAATGAATGTAACAAAGTATCTTTCACCATTCCTAGTCATGGGCTTAAAAGGTCCACATACATCCGAATGTATTAATCCCAATAAGTCTTTAGCCCTTTCATAGGTCCCTTTGAAAGGTGCTTTAGTCATTTTGCCTTGTAAACAAGATTCACATACATCAAACGAGTCCATCTCATTTGATTTCAAAAGTCCATTCTTTTGAAGTGTATGCATTCGGTTCTTGTTTATGTGACCAAGGCGACAATGCCATAAGTAGGAATCACTCAAATCTCTTTTGAGTTTCTTCGTGCTAGTATGGTATATTGAGCTACTAGATGATGTATCATCATGAACCAATTCATAAATTCCATTTGAAGGCGAAGCCTTAAAATAGAATACATTATCAAAATAAACGTGGATATCATTATTAACAAAATTAAGATAAAAACCACATTGTTTTAAACGGGAAACTGAAATAATGTTTCGACATAAATCCGGTGCATACAAAACATTGTTCAAAATAAGTTCCAAACCGCTTGGAAGCTTTAATACAAAGTCTCCTTGAGCCTTCACTTGCACTTTGGCTCCATTACCCATAAAGAGACTTGATGTTCCCGTTTGTTTGTTACTTCTTTTGAATCCCTGCAAAGAATTGCAAATGTGAGTTCCACATCCAGTGTCTAATACCCAGGTATTAGAAGAAGTAATACTAAGCTCTATATATACCATATATATATTACCTGAGGTTTGCCCCGCATCCCTCTTTTCCTTCAACTCCTTAAGGTAGACCGGGCAGTTGCGTTTCCAGTGACCCATTTCACCGCAACCGAAGCACGGGTCTTCCTTGGGGTTTGCTTGTCCGGCAACCTTTTGCTTCTTGTTCTTGTTTTTGGTTGGGGTAACCATCCTCCCCTTTCCCTTGCCTTTATGGGCGGGTCCTTTCCTCTTAGCCGCCTTTGGCTTGGAGGTGTTATTACCTTTGGACCCACCATCATTGATCATTAGCACGGGTGAAGCCCTCTTACCCATGCTAGTTTCCGCCGTCCTAAGCATGCCATGAAGTTCGCCAATGGTCTTATCCATCCCATTCATATTGTAATTAATTACAAATTGGTCAAACCTCTTTGACAAGGAGTTTAGGATAAGATCCGTGGCTAGCTCATTAGATATGTTGAGATTAAGACGGTTTGCGCGATCAATGAGACTTTTCATCTTAAGGACATAAGACGAAACGGATTGGGAGTCGTCCATACGACATGCATGAAGCGCTAGAACGGTCTCGAAGCGCTCGACACGTGTTTGTTGAAGGAACATCTCCTTCAACTGCGTGATCATGTCGTATGCAGTATGATGCTCGAAATCCTTTTGGAGTTCGGGTATCATAGTCCCAAGCATTAGGCAAGCGACTTGCACCGAATCGGCGCAATACTTATCCCAATAAGCCATGCCTTCCGTATCATCCTCGTCGGGTTGATCGGGAATGGGGTCTTCCAACACATACGCCTTATCCTCAAGTTTGAGGACAATCCTAAGATTGCGGAACCAATCCATAAAGTTCGTATGGTTGAGTTTGTCTTTCTCGAGGAGAGACCTTAATGATAGGTTGTTCAAGTTAATAGGTGCGTTTTGCATGTTGTTGTTGTTGGCGGCCATCTACAAAATTTAACAAAGTTCATTTAAGTATCGATTTTAAATTTAATAAACAATACCCTTTTAAATTTTAATTGACTTATTAAATATTAGAATCCAACGGTAAATCAAATTTCGGTTAGGTGACCTTTATCCCGTTATTTGATTTAGCTAGGTAGTCATTTATATGACAATTGCAATCCTTTTGCAACTTCTAAATTATGGGATCATGCAATCCTTTTGCATGGCATATTTATCCCATCAACGCCTATTTGTTCCTCATGCTTCGGTGACCCTAAGTTCATGATTCCTAAATCAAGTCGTCCTACTTGTGTAAACATGTAAAATTAACATACAAGTGGTTAGGTGACCTTTATCCCACAAGCATGCGAATTTTACCTTAACTATATTAGTTAGCTCATAACGGTTAGGTGACCTTTATCCCGTTATGAGTTCCCTACTATGTTTAAGTGTCCCACAAAAGGATGGCGTTAAACTTGTTTGCCTTGTTTTAGTTTTAAAGGGATTTTGGGCTTTCTTTATTCTAGTTTAAGAAAACATATATGCCATACACCAACATGCATTTAGTGTATGATTTATTTGAAATCCATTTTCAAGTCTAATAATTTTAACCAATTACTTGATATAAACCATTTTATATATATGATCCTTATCATGTTCTTAATAACCGTTTATTAATGTCCTTTTAGCCGTTTTTTAATTTAACCATTTAAATTGACGTTTTGCATGTCGTTAATAATTTTAACCAATTAAATTGTAGTTGTGCTTGTTGTTAACTTGTGTGATAACTTGTTGTAGTAACATACACAATCCACAATCATACAAGAAATAAAACAACTACGCATGCAAACAAATGTGTTCACAATCAAGCCGATTTGGTAGACATTTGTTTAGCCGAAAACAAATGTCACCAGTTAAGGGTTATAACACTAAGTAGGAGATTTCAAAATCTCCCACTTAATCTTGCATCCAAATGCATCTTCCAAGTCTTCATCTTGTATCTTCATTTTTACAAAAAATATATCCTAATACATTTTGTCTAAAAATGAAATTACAACCTAATCTATTTTACATACCAAATATAAAATAAATTACATAACCAAATGAATGAATATTACAACCAAATGAATGAATTAATTATTACATACCAAATGAATAATACAAATCATTCAAACACACATGCATTCAATCACAAGGTCTTGGCTATGATTGTGAACAACAACATATGAACAAAATATGAACCAAATGGCAAACCAAAACCATATTTGGAGCCCCAAACAATTCGGCACATAGATTAACCCACCCAAAACCAATAATATTTGCATTCTATTTTCATGCATGTACATAAAATACAAAGTTATGGTGAGTTCAAAAAACCATCTCGAAGCATATTTCAAGACTTCGGCTCTAGATACCATTGATGGAATTCAACATAACAACAAATTCATATGTGTATATAATCACAAAACCGATTTCATGAATATTAAGACAAGCGGAAGCATTATATTATTTATAAACAAGTGTATATGTTAAACCCTTTTAAGTGAATTCCATTATGTGTTATCAAGCCTTGAACATATACTTACAAACTAAAAGAGGGAATAAGAATTTACCTCCTCAATGTAGATTGAGGGCTGAAAATGGACAGCAGAATGTGGATGAAGATGATGCGAAAATGGAGCTTCAAAGCAATGAAACCTCAAGAGATTATACCCCAAACTTATGACCAAATCCCTAGCCTTTAGTTAGGATTTAATTAGACACTTAATGTGAGCTTGAAAATCAAACTTGGAACCTCCTTTGATGTATAAAACCTCACGGTTTTGGACAGCAGCAGGATGCTGAAAATCAGTTTTTTTTCAAGCTTTGAAACACTAGTTACACTTGAGAGAATAAGTCTAGCTTTGGTCCAAGAGTTCCCCATGCTTATATGGACTTTTTATGTTCTTAAAAGTAACAATAACATGGCATGCCTATGAGTCTTGGAGACCCAAAATCTGCCACCATATATTTTATATAATAATGTCTTTACATATATATATAAACTTGATATATATATATATATAAAACATGTATATTTTTATGTTACTTTCATATTTTATAAACCTTTTATAAAATATAACACAATATAATCATTTAAAACTTATAAACAATTATATATAAATTATCCAAATAATTTATCTCAAGTGATAATATTTTAGAAAACCGATTTTTCTAAAATCCAAGTGTCGCGTATTTACTTAATGATTTAATCGTTAAGCTTGAATATGTTTAGGGTGTCGGTAAGCTTGTTATTGGGTATGACCCGACTTGGATCATAACATATTAGCCACATTAAATTAATATGCCTCTCGGGCATACGAAAAACCTTCAAAATTATCGAAGGTAGTATATTTGTTAGGAAGAGGGGATCGCCTGGAAGTTGGGAGATATAAATTTGAGAGAAAAACAACTCTATTACTCACAAGAATAGATTTACAGAGTATTACAAAACTTTTACAAAAAAAACTCTCAAAACTCACACACACTCTCTAGGTTGTGATTACACTTCTCTGAGTGATTTAGGATGATTTACAATGAAAGTTTGCATCTCTATTTATAGCAAAAATTCTATGGCGGTGAATGGTGTGAACGAAGAAGGTTGGCGGAAGTTGGCGGCCGTCATCGTGTTCAAGTTTGCTACTTCCATATGAGTTGTCAAGGTTGCCTACTTTGAATATCTAGAAGGTGGGCTTCTAGATTGTAGGCTGGAAATCTTCAATTCTCCCCCTCCAGCCGAATCCACAAACATTCCAGTTATGTCTCTGCATAACTCCAACTTCTCTCGAGTCACCACCTTTGTTAACATATCCGCAGGATTCTCCTTTGTATGGATCTTCACTAGTCTCAACAGTTGTCGATCAATTACCTCGCGTATCCAGTGATAGCGAATATCAATATATTTTGTACGGGAATGGTACATGGAGTTCTTGCTCAAATCTAGAGCACTCTGACTGTCACAATGTACCTTGTACTCCTTTTGCTTGATTCCAAATTCTTGGAGATAACGCTTTAACCACAACATTTATTTTTCAGCTTCTGCGGCAGCAATATACTCTGCTTCAGTTGTGGATAATGCAACACACCTCTGTAGTCTTGACTGCCATGAAACAGCTCCTCCTGCAAAAGTGTAAATGAATCCTGAAGTAGATTTCCTACTATCAGGATCTCCGGCCATATCCGCATCTGTATAGCCTTCCAAGATTGGATCAGCTCCCCCGTAACAAAGACATAGATTCTTTGTACCTTTAAGATATCTGAGAATCCATTTTACTGCATCCCAATGCTCTTTCCCGGTGTTCGAGAGAAAACGACTCACCGTTCCCACTGCATGAGCAATATCGGGCCTTGTACACACCATCGCATACATCAAACTTCCAACTGCTGAGGAATATGGTACTGACGACATCTCCCCGATCTCTTTCTTGGATGAGGGACAAGAACTCTTGCTTAACTTGAAATGGTTAGCTAATGGAATGCTAACAGGTTTGGCATTGTTCATATTGAAACGTGAAAGCACTCGTTCAATATACTTCTCCTGAGATAGCCATAACCTTTTATTCTTCCTATCTCGGGTTATCTGTATTCTCAAAATCTGTTGAGCCCGTTGTAGTGACCCGAACTTTTCCATGTTTATATATATTAATTGAGATTGATATTTACATGATTAAATGTTTCCAATATGTTAAGCAATCAAACTTGTTAAGACTTGATTAATTGAAATATGTTTCATATAGACAATTGACCACCCAAGTTGACCGGTGATTCACGAACGTTAAAACTTGTAAAAACTATATGATGACATATATATGGATATATATATATAGTTAACATGATACTATGATAAGTAAACATATCATTAAGTATATTAACAATGAACTACATATGTAAAAACAAGACTACTAACTTAATGATTTTTAAACGAGACATATATGTAACGATTATCGTTGTAAAGACATTTAATGTATATATATCATATTAAGAGATATTCATACATGATAATATCATGATAATATAATAATTTAAAATCTCATTTTATATTATAAACATTGGGTTAACAACATTTAACAAGATCGTTAACCTAAAGGTTTCAAAACAACACTTACATGTAACCACTAACGATGACTTAACGACTCAGTTAAAATGTATATACATGTAGTGTTTTAATATGTATTTATACACTTTTGAAAGACTTCAATACACTTATCAAAATACTTCTACTTAACAAAAATGCTTACAATTACATCCTCGTTCAGTTTCATCAACAATTCTACTCGTATGCACCCGTATTCGTACTCGTACAATACACAGCTTTTAGATGTATGTACTATTGGTATATACACTCCAATGATCAGCTATTAGCAGGCCATGTGAGTCACCTAACACATGTGGGAACCATCATTTGGCAACTAGCATGAAATATCTCATAAAATTACAAAAATATGAGTAATCATTCATGACTTATTTACATGAAAACAAAATTACATATCCTTTATATCTAATCCATACACCAACGACCAAAAAAACCTACAAACACTTTCATTCTTCAATTTTCTTCATCTAATTGATCTCTCTCAAGTTCTATCTTCAAGTTCTAAGTGTTCTTCATAAATTCTACAAGTTCTAGTTACATAAAATCAAGAATACTTTCAAGTTTGCTAGCTCACTTCCAATCTTGTAAGGTGATCATCCAACCTCAAGAAATCTTTGTTTCTTACAGTAGGTTATCATTCTAATACAAGGTAATAATCATATTCAAACTTTGGTTCAATTTCTATAACTATAACAATCTTATTTCAAGTGATGATCTTACTTGAACTTGTTTTCGTGTCATGATTCTGCTTCAAGAACTTCGAGCCATCCAAGGATCCGTTGAAGCTAGATATATTTTTATCTTTTCCAGTAGGTTTATCCAAGGAACTTAAGGTAGTAATGATGTTCATAACATCATTCGATTCATACATATAAAGCTATCTTATTCGAAGGTTTAAACTTGTAATCACTAGAACATAGTTTAGTTAATTCTAAACTTGTTCGCAAACAAAAGTTAATCCTTCTAACTTGACTTTTAAAATCAACTAAACACATGTTCTATATCTATATGATATGCTAACTTAATGATTTAAAACCTGGAAACACGAAAAACACCGTAAAACCGGATTTACGCCGTCGTAGTAACACCGCGGGCTGTTTTGGGTTAGTTAATTAAAAACTATGATAAACTTTGATTTAAAAGTTGTTATTTTGAGAAAATGAGTTTTATTATGAACATGAAACTATATCCAAAAATTATGGTTAAACTCAAAGTGGAAGTATGTTTTCTAAAATGGTCATCTAGACGTCGTTCTTTCGACTGAAATGACTACCTTTACAAAAACGACTTGTAACTTATTTTTCTGACTATAAACCTATACTTTTTCTGTTTAGATTCATAAAATAGAGTTCAATATGAAACCATAGCAATTTGATTCACTCAAAACGGATTTAAAATGAAGAAGTTATGGGTAAAACAAGATTGGATAATTTTTCTCATTTTAGCTACGTGAAAATTGGTAACAAATCTATTCCAACCATAACTTAATCAACTTGTATTGTATATTATGTAATCTTGAGATACCATAGACACGTATACAATGTTTCGACCTATCATGTCGACACATCTATATATATTTCGGAACAACCATAGACACTCTATATGTGAATGTTGGAGTTAGCTATACAGGGTTGAGGTTGATTCCAAAATATATATAGTTTGAGTTGTGATCAATACTGAGATACGTATACACTGGGTCGTGGATTGATTCAAGATAATATTTATCGATTTATTTCTGTACATCTAACTGTGGACAACTAGTTGTAGGTTACTAACGAGGACAGCTGACTTAATAAACTTAAAACATCAAAATATATTAAAAGTGTTGTAAATATATTTTGAACATACTTTGATATATATGTATATATTGTTATAGGTTCGTGAATCAACCAGTGGCCAAGTCTTACTTCCCGACGAAGTAAAAATCTGTGAAAGTGAGTTATAGTCCCACTTTTAAAATCTAATATTTTTGGGATGAGAATACATGCAGGTTTTATAAATGATTTACAAAATAGACACAAGTACGTGAAACTACATTCTATGGTTGAATTATCGAAATCGAATATGCCCCTTTTTATTAAGTCTGGTAATCTAAGAATTAGGGAACAGACACCCTAATTGACGCGAATCCTAAAGATAGATCTATTGGGCCTAACAAACCCCATCCAAAGTACCGGATGCTTTAGTACTTCGAAATTTATATCATATCCGAAGGGTGTCCCGGAATGATGGGGATATTCTTATATATGCATCTTGTTAATGTCGGTTACCAGGTGTTCACCATATGAATGATTTTTATCTCTATGTAGGGGATGTGTATTGAAATATGAAATCTTGTGGTCTATTATTATGATTTGATATATATAGGTTAAACCTATAACTCACCAACATTTTTGTTGACGTTTTAAGCATGTTTATTCTCAGGTGATTATTAAGAGCTTCCGCTGTCGCATATTTAAATAAGGACGAGATTTGGAGTCCATGCTTGTATGATATTGTGTAAAAACTGCATTCAAGAAACTTATTTTGTTGTAACATATTTGTATTGTAAACCATTATGTAATGGTCGTGTGTAAACAGGATATTTTAGATTATCATTATTTGATAATCTACGTAAAGCTTTTTAAACCTTTATTGATGAAATAAAGGTTATGGTTTGTTTTAAAATGAATGCAGTCTTTGAAAAACGTCTCATATAGAGGTCAAAACCTCGCAACGAAACCAATTAATATGGAACGTTTTTAATCAATAAGAACGAGACATTTCAGTTGGTATCCGAGCGTTGGTCTTAGAGAACCAGAATTTTGCATTAGTGTGTCTTATCGAGTTTGTTAGGATGCATTAGTGAGTCTGGACTTCGACCGTGTTTACTTGAAAAATGATTGCTTAACAAATTTTGTTGGAAACTATATATTTTTAACATGTGAATATTATGTGATATATTAATCTCTTAACGCGTTTGATATTATGTGATAGATGTCTACCTCTAGAACAAGTCCCATTGACTCACCTAATAATAATGAAGAGTCAAATGTAAATTGGAATGATTCGTGGACTGATTCACAAGTTCCCGAAGAGGAACCGGAAGAAGAGTCGGAACCGGAAGAAGAATCGGAACCGGAAGAAGAATCGGAACCGGATGAAGAAATAGAACCGGTGGGGGAAATAATAAAACGGTTAAGAAAAAGAAAATCCTCAACCAACCGACCAAGGTTAATTATGGTCAATGGTGTTTCCGCCAAGGAAGCAAAATATTGGGAGGATTACCAATTCTCCGATGAATCGGATTCCGACGAGAATTCCGATGATGTTATAGAAATTACCCCAACTGAATTTAAAAAGGCAAAAGAAAATAATAAGGGAAAGGGCATAAAAATAGAGAAATCTAATTCCAACCCCGATGAACTTTATATGTATCGTCAACCCCCGAAGTCCTTAAGTTGTAACAATGACCCGGGAACCTCTAAACCACCAGGTTTTTCTAAACCAATGTGGAAAATTACGGCTCGTATTAGGGGAACATCATATATCCCTAGAAACTTGGCAAAACGAACCAAAACCGAAGAAGAAGAAACAAGCGAGTCGGAATAAGATAGTTGTATTCGTGTGGTGTAATATATGTAATATAGTGTGCTTATGCTTTATGATATATGTAAAAATTGCTTGTATTAATAAGTATTTTTTTTTATGAATCTAACTCTTGTCTATTTTACAGTATAAAAACACAAAATGGATAGACAACTCAATATTTTAAGAGACCTACCCGGAGACATGATTTATGAAATCTTGTCTAGAGTCGGTCAGAACTCTTCGGCACAACTATTTAAGGCGAGATCAGTTTGTAAGACATTCGAAGAACGTTCCAAGAATGCCTTGGTTTATAAAAGGCTTTCGTTCGAAAGATGGGGGATATCACATTGGGAAATCCATAAGTTACGATGTGTTTACTTTGACGCATATATTGCGGGGAACCCAAATGCTATTTTACGCAATGGGTTAAGAAATTATTTTGACTCAATATATCCGAATATTGGACTTCGTGATTTAGAAAAAGCGGCTAACATGCAACATAAAGAAGCATGTTATGCTTACGGATTAGTAATGTTCGCTTCTCACCAAAGTGAGAACAAGAACATCGGGCTACAACTATTAAACAAAACGTTCCCACAAGTGACGGAGTCGGTAATTGGGGTAAGAAATGAGGTTTTTAGATTGTTACGGGACTGTTGGACATTACGTAACCCTCGTCCCTTTGACGACGTTACAACACGCTGTCTTATCAACGGCCATAATGGTTATGTTCCACAAGACCAAGGATGGGAAGTAATCCTAGTAAAACCAGAATGCATGACTTGTTTCTGGACGTATGAATTACGTGTCTTTATTGCCTTTGCTGAACGACTTGTGTACTAGCTAGAATTATCTTCACAACCATATTGTATCAAATTTATTGTGTGCTATATTTCATGCTATATGTAAAATAAGCGGTATTGTAAGTTTGTAAAATATTGTGTAAAAGTTTGAACGCGAAATATTATTATAATCAGTTTTTCATATAGAATTGTAGTAGTTGAATTGTATATTAGCTACTAAGTATGAACTTAACGGGTAGGTACTACCCGAATTTAAACTTATAAAATGCTAATATGAAGAAAAAGCTTTTATAAATGAGTTCATATTATGCTACGAAATACTATTAACTACTCTTAATATTCTGTATGATTAACTTGTTCCATTTGACTATTTTGAAGGAAATGGCACCGACTACTCGACACACCGTGAATATGAATGAAGAGGAATTCCGTACTTTTCTAGCTTCAAACATAGCCGCAGTACAGGCTGCGCTACATACTAACAATAACCTTGGATCTAGCAGTACAGGAAATCGTGTAGGATGCACCTACAAAGAATTCACTGCCTGCAAACCTTTGGAATTTGATGGAACCGAAGGACCGATCGGATTGAAACGGTGGACCGAGAAGGTCGAATCGGTGTTTGCCATAAGTAAGTGTACTGAAGAGGACAAAGTGAAGTACTCTACGCATACCTTCACAGGTTCTGCGTTAACATGGTGGAATACCTATCTAGAGCAAGTGGGACAAGACGATGCGTACGCACTACCGTGGTCAGCATTCAAGCACTTGATGAACGAGAAGTACCGTCCCAGAACCGAGGTCAATAAGCTCAAGACAGAACTTAGAGGGTTACGAACCCAAGGATTTGATATTACCACGTACGAAAGACGATTCACAGAATTGTGCCTATTGTGTCCGGGAGCATTCGAAGATGAGGAAGAGAAGATCGACGCGTTTGTGAAAGGATTACCGGAAAGAATCCAAGAAGATATAAGTTCACACGAGCCCGCCTCCATACAACAGGCATGTAGAATGGCTCACAAACTAGTGAACCAGATTGAAGAAAGAATTAAAGAACAGACTGCTGAAGAGGCTAATGTGAAGCAAGTCAAAAGAAAGTGGGAGGAAAACGGTGATAAGAATCACCAATACAACAACAACAGTAATTACAACAATAATCGCAACAATTATCCCAACAATCGCAACATCAATCGCAACTACAACAAACGGCCCAACAACAACAACAACAATAACAACAGCAACTACAATAATCATCCCAACAACAATAATAACCGCAACAACAACAATCAGAAGCAGCTATGCCAAAGGTGTGAAAAGTATCACTCGGGGTTCTGCACCAAATTTTGCAACAAGTGTAAAAGAAATGGTCATAGCGCGGCGAAGTGTGAGGTCTACGGACCAGGGGTTAATAGAACGAAAGGAACAAATGGTGTCGGAACGAGTAATGGCGGAGCAAGTAGTGTCGGAGCAAGTTATGCCAATGTAGTTTGTTATAAATGTGGAAAACCGGGCCACATTATTAGAAATTGCCCGAACCAGGAGAACACGAATGGACAAGGCCGCGGAAGAGTTTTCAATATTAATGCGGCAGAGGCACAGGAAGACCCGGAGCTTGTTACGGGTACGTTTCTTATTGACAATAAATCTGCTTACGTTTTATTTGATTCGGGTGCGGATAGAAGCTATATGAGTAGAGATTTTTGTGCTAAATTAAGTTGTCCATTGACGCCTTTGGATAGTAAATTTTTACTCGAATTAGCAAATGGTAAATTAATTTCAGCAGATAATATATGTCGGAATCGAGAAATTAAACTGGTTAGCGAAACATTTAAGATTGATTTGATACCAGTAGAGTTAGGGAGTTTTGATGTGATAATCGGTATGGACTGGTTGAAAGAAGTGAAAGCAGAGATCGTTTGTTACAAAAATGCAATTCGCATTATACGAGAAAAAGGAAAACCCTTAATGGTGTACGGAGAAAAGGGCAACACGAAGCTACATCTTATTAGTAATTTGAAGGCACAAAAACTAATAAGAAAAGGTTGCTATGCTGTTCTAGCACACGTCGAGAAAGTACAAACTGAAAAAAGAGCATCAATGATGTTCCCATTGCAAAAGAATTTCCCGATGTATTTCCGAAAGAATTACCGGGATTACCCCCACATCGATCCGTTGAATTTCAAATAGATCTTGTACCAGGAGCTGCACCAATAGCTCGTGCTCCTTACAGACTCGCACCCAGCGAGATGAAAGAACTGCAAAGCCAATTACAAGAACTTTTAGAGTGTGGTTTCATTCGACCAAGCACATCATCGTGGGGAGCTCCTGTTTTGTTTGTCAAGAAGAAAGATGGTACTTTCAGGTTGTGTATCGACTACCGAGAGTTGAACAAACTTACCATCAAGAACCGCTACCCACTACCGAGAATCGATGACTTATTTGATCAACTACAAGGCTCGTCTGTTTATTCAAAGATTGACTTACGTTCCGGGTATCATCAAATGCGGGTGAAAGAAGATGATGTTCCAAAGACTGCTTTCAGAACACGTTACGGTCATTACGAGTTTATGGTCATGCCGTTTGGTTTAACTAATGCACCAGCTGTGTTCATGGACCTTATGAACCGAGTGTGTGGACCATACCTTGACAAGTTTGTCATTATTTTCATTGATGACATACTTATTTACTCAAAGAATGACCAAGAACACGGTGAACATTTGAGAAAGGTGTTAGAAGTATTGAGGAAGGAAGAATTGTACGCTAAGTTTTCAAAGTGTGCATTTTGGTTGGAAGAAGTTCAATTCCTCGGTCACATAGTGAACAAAGAAGGTATTAAGGTGGATCCGGCAAAGATAGAAACTGTTGAAAAGTGGGAAACCCCGAAAACTCCGAAACACATACGCCAATTTTTAGGACTAGCTGGTTACTACAGAAGGTTCATCCAAGACTTTTCCAGAATAGCAAAACCCTTGACTGCATTAACGCATAAAGGGAAGAAATTTGAATGGAATGATGAACAAGAGAAAGCGTTTCAGTTTTTGAAGAAAAAGCTAACTACGGCACCTATATTGTCATTACCTGAAGGGAATGATGATTTTGTGATTTATTGTGACGCATCAAAGCAAGGTCTCGGTTGTGTATTAATGCAACGAACGAAGGTGATTGCTTATGCGTCTAGACAATTGAAGATTCACGAACAAAATTATACAACGCATGATTTGGAATTAGGCGCGGTTGTTTTTGCATTAAAGACTTGGAGGCACTACTTATATGGGGTCAAAAGTATTATATATACCGACCACAAAAGTCTTCAACACATATTTAATCAGAAACAACTGAATATGAGGCAGCGTAGGTGGATTGAATTATTGAATGATTACGACTTTGAGATTCGTTACCACCCGGGGAAGGCAAATGTGGTAGCCGATGCCTTGAGCAGGAAGGACAGAGAACCCATTCGAGTAAAATCTATGAATATAATGATTCATAATAACCTTACTACTCAAATAAAGGAGGCGCAACAAGGAGTTTTAAAAGAGGGAAATTTAAAGGATGAAATACCCAAAGGATCGGAGAAGCATCTTAATATTCGGGAAGACGGAACCCGGTATAGGGCTGAAAGGATTTGGGTACCAAAATTTGAAGATATGAGAGAAATGGTACTTAGAGAAGCTCATAAAACCAGATACTCAATACATCCTGGAACGGGGAAGATGTACAAGGATCTCAAGAAACATTTTTGGTGGCAGGGTATGAAAGTCGATGTTGCTAAATACGTAGGAGAATGTTTGACGTGTTCTAAGGTCAAAGCTGAGCATCAAAAACCATCAGGTCTACTTCAACAACCCGAAATCCCGGAATGGAAATGGGAAAACATTACCATGGATTTCATCACTAAATTCCCAAGGACTGCAAGTGGTTTTGATACTATTTGGGTAATAGTTGATCGTCTCACCAAATCAGCACACTTCCTGCCAATAAGAGAAGATGACAAGATGGAGAAGTTAGCACGACTGTATTTGAAGGAAGTCGTCTCCAGACATGGAATACCAATCTCTATTATCTCTGATAGGGATGGCAGATTTATTTCAAGATTCTGGCAGACATTACAACAAGCATTAGGAACTCGTCTAGACATGAGTACTACCTATCATCCACAAACTGATGGGCAGAGCGAAAGGACGATACAAACGCTTGAAGACATGCTACGAGCATGTGTTATTGATTTCGGAAACAGTTGGGATCGACATCTACCGTTAGCAGAATTTTTCTACAACAACAGCTACCATTCAAGCATTGAGATGGCGCCGTTTGAAGCACTTTATGGTAGAAAGTGCAGGTCTCCGATTTATTGGAGTGAAGTGGGGGATAGACAGATTACGGGTCCGGAGATTATACAAGAAACTACCGAGAAGATCATCCAAATTCAACAACGGTTGAAAACCGCCCAAAGTCGACAAAAGAGCTACGCTGACATTAAAAGAAAAGATATAGAATTTGAAATTGGAGAGATGGTCATGCTTAAAGTTGCACCTTGGAAAGGCTTTGTTCGATTTGGTAAACGAGGGAAATTAAATCCAAGGTATATTGGACCATTCAAGATTATTGATCGTGTCGGACCAGTAGCTTACCGACTTGAGTTACCTCAACAACTCGCGGCTGTACATAACACTTTCCACGTCTCGAATTTGAAGAAATGTTTTGCTAAAGAAGATCTCACTATTCCCTTAGATGAAATCCAAATCAACGAAAAACTCCAATTCATCGAAGAACCCGTCGAAATAATGGATCGTGAGGTTAAAAGACTTAAGCAAAACAAGATACCAATTGTTAAGGTTCGATGGAATGCTCGTAGAGGACCCGAGTTCACCTGGGAGCGTGAATATCAGATGAAGAATAAATACCCGCATCTATTTCCAGAAGATTCGTCAACACCTTCAACAGCTTAAAATTTCGGGACGAAATTTATTTAACGGGTAGGTACTGTAGTGACCCGAACTTTTCCATGTTTATATATATTAATTGAGATTGATATTTACATGATTAAATGTTTCCAACATGTTAAGCAATCAAACTTGTTAAGACTTGATTAATTGAAATATGTTTCATATAGACAATTGACCACCCAAGTTGACCGGTGATTCACGAACGTTAAAACTTGTAAAAACTATATGATGACATATATATGGATATATATATATAGTTAACATGATACTATGATAAGTAAACATATCATTAAGTATATTAACAATGAACTACATATGTAAAAACAAGACTACTAACTTAATGATTTTTAAACGAGACATATATGTAACGATTATCGTTGTAAAGACATTTAATGTATATATATCATATTAAGAGATATTCATACATGATAATATCATGATAATATAATAATTTAAAATCTCATTTGATATTATAAACATTGGGTTAACAACATTTAACAAGATCGTTAACCTAAAGGTTTCAAAACAACACTTACATGTAACCACTAACGATGACTTAACGACTCAGTTAAAATGTATATACATGTAGTGTTTTAATATGTATTTATACACTTTTGAAAGACTTCAATACACTTATCAAAATACTTCTACTTAACAAAAATGCTTACAATTACATCCTCGTTCAGTTTCATCAACAATTCTACTCGTATGCACCCGTATTCGTACTCGTACAATACACAACTTTTAGATGTATGTACTATTGGTATATACACTCCAATGATCAGCTCTTAGCAGCCCATGTGAGTCACCTAACACATGTGGGAACCATCATTTGGCAACTAGCATGAAATATCTCATAAAATTACAAAAATATGAGTAATCATTCATGACTTATTTACATGAAAACAAAATTACATATCCTTTATATCTAATCCATACACCAACGACCAAAAACACCTACAAACACTTTCATTCTTCAATTTTCTTCATCTAATTGATCTCTCTCAAGTTCTATCTTCAAGTTCTAAGTGTTCTTCATAAATTCTACAAGTTCTAGTTACATAAAATCAAGAATACTTTCAAGTTTGCTAGCTCACTTCCAATCTTGTAAGGTGATCATCCAACCTCAAGAAATCTTTGTTTCTTACAGTAGGTTATCATTCTAATACAAGATAATAATCATATTCAAACTTTGGTTCAATTTCTATAACTATAACAATCTTATTTCAAGTGATGATCTTACTTGAACTTGTTTTCGTGTCATGATTCTGCTTCAAGAACTTCGAGCCATCCAAGGATCCGTTGAAGCTAGATATATTTTTATCTTTTCCAGTAGGTTTATCCAAGGAACTTAAGGTAGTAATGATGTTCATAACATCATTCGATTCATACATATAAAGCTATCTTATTCGAAGGTTTAAACTTGTAATCACTAGAACATAGTTTAGTTAATTCTAAACTTGTTCGCAAACAAAAGTTAATCCTTCTAACTTGACTTTTAAAATCAACTAAACACATGTTCTATATCTATATGATATGCTAACTTAATGATTTAAAACCTGGAAACACGAAAAACACCGTAAAACCGGATTTACGCCGTCGTAGTAACACCGCGGGCTGTTTTGGGTTAGTTAATTAAAAACTATGATAAACTTTGATTTAAAAGTTGTTATTCTGAGAAAATGAGTTTTATTATGAACATGAAACTATATCCAAAAATTATGGTTAAACTCAAAGTGAAAGTATGTTTTCTAAAATGGTCATCTAGACGTCGTTCTTTCGACTGAAATGACTACCTTTACAAAAACGACTTGTAACTTATTTTTCTGACTATAAACCTATATTTTTTCTGTTTAGATTCATAAAATAGAGTTCAATATGAAACCATAGCAATTTGATTCACTCAAAACGGATTTAAAATGAAGAAGTTATGGGTAAAACAAGATTGGATAATTTTTCTCATTTTAGCTACGTGAAAATTGGTAACAAATCTATTCCAACCATAACTTAATCAACTTGTATTGTATATTATGTAATCTTGAGATACCATAGACACGTATACAATGTTTCGACCTATCATGTCGACACATCTATATATATTTCGGAACAACCATAGACACTCTATATGTGAATATTGGAGTTAGCTATACAGGGTTGAGGTTGATTCCAAAATATATATAGTTTGAGTTATGATCAATACTGAGATACGTATACACTGGGTCGTGGATTGATTCAAGATAATATTTATCGATTTATTTCTGTACATCTAACTGTGGACAACTAGTTGTAGGTTACTAACGAGGACAGCTGACTTAATAAACTTAAAACATCAAAATATATTAAAAGTGTTGTAAATATATTTTGAACATACTTTGATATATATGTATATATTGTTATAGGTTCGTGAATCAACCAGTGGCCAAGTCTTACTTCCCGACGAAGTAAAAATCTGTGAAAGTGAGTTATAGTCCCACTTTTAAAATCTAATATTTTTGGGATGAGAATACATGCAGGTTTTATAAATGATTTACAAAATAGACACAAGTACGTGAAACTACATTCTATGGTTGAATTATCGAAATCGAATATGCCCCTTTTTATTAAGTCTGGTAATCTAAGAATTAGGGAACAGACACCCTAATTGACGCGAATCCTAAAGATAGATCTATTGGGCCTAACAAACCCCATCCAAAGTACCGGATGCTTTAGTACTTCGAAATTTATATCATATCCGAAGGGTGTCCCGGAATGATGAGGATATTCTTATATATGCATCTTGTTAATGTCGGTTACCAGGTGTTCACCATATGAATGATTTTTATCTCTATGTATGGGATGTGTATTGAAATATGAAATCTTGTGGTCTATTATTATGATTTGATATATATAGGTTAAACCTATAACTCACCAACATTTTTGTTGATGTTTTAAGCATGTTTATTCTCAGGTGATTATTAAGAGCTTCCGCAGTTGCATATTTAAATAAGGACGAGATTTGGAGCCCATGCTTGTATGATATTGTGTAAAAACTGCATTCAAGAAACTTATTTTGTTGTAACATATTTGTATTGTAAACCATTATGTAATGGTCGTGTGTAAACAGGATATTTTAGATTATCATTATTTGATAATCTACGTAAAGCTTTTTAAACCTTTATTGATGAAATAAAGGTTATGGTTTGTTTTAAAATGAATGCAGTCTTTGAAAAACGTCTCATATAGAGGTCAAAACCTCGCAACGAAACCAATTAATATGGAACGTTTTTAATCAATAAGAACGGGACATTTCACCCGTCCTAAGTCTTTCATGTCAAAAGACTTAGAGAGTTCCTTCTTCAGCTGGTTGATCTTCGTTACGTCTTTCCCTACGATCAAAATATCATCTACATAAAGTAGAAGAGCAACGAAATCTCCTTCAGAAAACTTCTGAATGTAGACACACTCATCTGCTGCAGTTTTCTTGTACCCGTGACTCACCATGCACGAGTCAAACTTCTTGTACCACTGCCTAGGTGCCTGCTTTAAACCGTGCAAACTTTTCTTCAGCTTGCATACGAGATTATCTCCTGAAACCTCAAAACCTTCTGGCTGCTCCATGTAAATTTCTTCATGTAAATCTCCATGAAGAAAAGCTGTCTTTACATCCATCTGTTCAAGCTCCAAGTTCATACTTGCGGCCAATCCAAGTATGACTCTAATTGAAGTCATCTTGACTACTGGTGAAAATATCTCGTCAAAATTAATCCCTTTCTTCTGTTGGAATCCTTTGACTACAAGTCGTGCTTTGTATTTCACCACTTTTCCACTACCATCCTTTTTCAGCTTGAACACCCATTTATTTTTCAGTGCCTTCTTCCCGCGTGGAAGTTCTACAATCTCATAAGTTTGATTTTTCTGCAGAGAATCCATCTCATCCTGCATTGCGAGCAACCATTTTTCTTTATCCTTATGAGTTACTGCTTCATGAAAACTCTCCGGTTCTCCATCTTCAGTAAGTAGAAGGTACTCGGATTCTGGATATCTACTCGATGGAATCCGACCTCGTTCAGATCTACAAACTTCTGGAACATTCTGAGGAGATCCACCATCATCTTGACCTTGTGATGGTGCTGGAACGTCTGGCAGATGGGGTTGTGGCTCCCCCTGCTCAGCACCGTCATTTTCCTCATTATCTTCTACTTCTGGCATTTCTTCTTGCACTGAAAATTCATTTCTCATGAATGATTCCGTTGTTGCCTCTGGCACCTGAGCAGCAACATTTGACTTCTGAGATATTGTGGGTTTTTCAATATCTTCTATTGTCTGGCTTTCATGGAACACCACGTCCCTACTTCTGATCACCTTTTTCTCCTTTGGATCCCATAGTCTGTATCCAAATTCTTCATCTCCATAGCCTATGAATATGCATGGAGTGGTCCTTGCATCCAGCTTCTGCCTGAGCTCCTTGGATACATGTGCGTACGCCAAACATCCAAATACTCTTAAGTGAGAGTATGATGGATCCTTTCCAGACCAAAGTTTCTCCGAAACTTCAAAATTAAGTGGTACTGATGGAGATCGGTTGATCAAATAACAAGCGGCTCTGACTGCTTCTCCCCAGAATGGCTTTGGCAGCTTAGCCATACTGAGCATGCTCCGAACACGTTCCATGATTGTTCGGTTCATTCTTTCTGCTATACCATTATGTTGAGGGGTACGTGGGACCGTCTTCTCATGTCGGATGCCATATGATCTGCAATAGGCATTGAACTGCCTGGAAGAGTATTCACCGCCATTGTCGGATCGAAGACACTTTAACTTCTTTCCTGTCTCACGTTCTACCATGACATGGAACTGTTTGAAGTAATCGAACACCTGGTCCTTCGTCCGTAAGAAATATACCCACACCTTTCGAGAAGTATCATCGATAAATGTCAGAAAGTATCGATTGCCGCCAATTGATTCAACCTCCAAGGGACCACAAACATCAGAGTGTACCAGACTAAGTAACTCTGATTTTTTCGTTGAAGAGGAATTAAACGAGACTCTATGCTGCTTACCAAACAGACAATGATTGCAAGGATCTAGTGCAGCATCCTTATCTACATTGATAAGCTCCTTCTTTATTAGGGTAGACAACCCTTTCTCACTCATGTGACCGAGTCTCTGGTGCCATAAATTTTGTGAAGCCTCCTTTTCTGCAACATTAATACTGTCTGTGCAGATCTTCACATGAGTCTTGTACAGTGTGCCACAAATGTGTCCTCGAGCGACTATCATAGCGCCTCTTGACAATTTCCATGTGCCTTTACTGAAATGACTATCATAGCCCTGTTTGTCGAGAGCTATCCCAGAAAGTAAATTCAGCCGAAGATCTGGCACATGGCGGACATCCTTCAGAGTGATTGTACTCCCGGAACTTGTCTTTATCTTGACATCACCAATTCCGACAATCTCAGCGGAACTGGAATTTCCCATCTTCACAGCTCCAAAGTCACCAGCTTTGTATGTTGTGAAGTATTCTTTATATGGAGTCACGTGGTAGGAAGCTGCAGTATCTACCACCCATTCCGCTTCTTCTCGTGAGACGTGAAGGCATGTCTCATCATGGGTTGAACAATAAGCTACATCACCAGAGATAGTCACTAATGTTTCTCCACCCTTATTCTTCGGCTGTGAACTACTTTGACCTTGTTCCTCTTTCAATCTATAGCAGTTCTTCTTCATATGTCCCTCTAATCCACAATGATGGCATTTATATGTTGGTTTTCTGCCATCAGCTGACCTGCCCCTGCTCTTGCTTCTGCCTCTCCATTTATTTTTGCTACTCATTCGCTGTCTCCCCCGATTCTCTGTGACAAAGGCATGGGTCTGATCTGTGCCCATGTCTTTTCTCCTTGCCTCTTCACTAAATAGGGCATCCTTGACCATTGACACGGTAAGTTTGCCATTTGGGGCTGAGTTGCTGAGTGTTACTACCAGCGTTTCCCAACTATCGGGAAGGGAACTAAGTAGCAGTAGCGCCTGAACTTCATCGCCAAGCGGCATCTCTACAGACGATAACTGGTTGATCAAGTTCTGGAACTCACTGGTATGCTCGGCAACTGAAGTTCCACTTTTGAGCTTTATGTTGACTAAACGCCTCATCAGCAGGGCTTTATTCCGAGCAGTCTTGGCCTGGTACATGTCCTCCAACTTTTTCTAGAGGACATATGCGTCTGTCTCTTGTGCAACATGGTGGAAGACACTATGATCAATCCATTGACGGATCTGACCAATAGTTTTTCGGTTTGATTTCTTCCACTCTTTCTCTTTGGCAGAATCAGGGTTTATACCCTTCAATTCAATAGGATCGAACAAATCCTAACAGCTGAGGAGATCTTCCATCCGAGGTTTCCACAGCGTGTAGTTTCTGGCTGTGAGCATAATCATAGCTCCGGAAGATGATGTTGACTCTTCTGTGAACATTATCACCTTACAAATAATTTTTTAACACAAACGGGGTTGAATTGTAGAAAACAGAGATCACCGTTACGTCCGGAACGGTTGAAAATGGTGGAATAGACACTTCGCGGCTTAAATTCCACTTACGGGGCAAAATTATAATTTTTATAAACTTCAGGGACCAAGAATGAAATTCTGAAAATTTCAGGGACCAAATTGTAAAATTTCAGAATTGCTACAGTACCGCTACAGTACTGCTACAGTGCTGCTACAGTGCCGCCAGCTGCTACAGTGAATTGCTACAGTGATCGTCTTCTCCGGCAAAAATTCCGGCACCGGACGTCTTCTCCGGCGAGATTCCAGCGAGTTGACCAAACTTTGACCGCGTTTTCTGGGCTCGTTATAACTCCGTTTAAGTCGCCGTTTTTTGTCTTGGACTCGGTTCGACGAGATGAATCCAATGGTACACTAAAAATTGAATTTTGAGAAAACTTCAGAAAACTCAAAAACTCAACCAACGTCTCTAACCAAGCTCTGATACCACTTGTTAGGAAGAGGGGATCGCCTGGACGTTGGGAGATATAAATTTGAGAGAAAAACAACTCTATTACTCACAAGAATAGATTTACAGAGTATTACAAAACTCTTACAAAAAAAACTCTCAAAACTCACACACACTCTCTAAGTTGTGATTACACTTCTCTGAGTGATTTAGGATGATTTACAATGAAAGTTTGCATCTCTATTTATAGCAAAAATTCTATGGCGGTGAATGGTGTGAACGAAGAAGGTTGGCGGAAGTTGGCGGCCGTCATCGTGTTCAAGTTTGCTACTTTCATATGAGTTGTCAAGGTTGCCTATTTTGAATATCTAGAAGGTGGGCTTCTAGATTGTAGGCTGGAAATCTTCAATATTGCCTGTTGCTAGAGGGTAATTATGTCATTTGACTCAAATACACTCGTTGTCAGCTTCTTTTTTTGACAATGTCCGACATCAGAAAACAGAACAAAGAGGCGCATTTAGAAGCATTTCAAGTTGACTTGTCATCTTTCTCATCTATGATGAGATTCAAAGAATCTCTTGAAAAATGGCTTTCGGACTCGAAAATTCATCCATCTGTTCAGCTTCTCATAAATAATGCTGGGATACTTGCAACAGCAGGTCGTCTCACTTCTGAAGGACATGATCGGTAACCCTTTTTTGTTATTATTTATTTAAATTAAATAATAAAACAAAGGCAAAGTATGTAGTATTTTGTTGTTTGTTTTAACAGGATGATGGGACTAATTACATCGGTGCATTCTCTCTGACCCATCTCTTACTCCCCCTTCTAAAGGAAAGTCCAGTTCCTTCACGTATACTTAATCTCACATCATTTACGCATCGCAATGGTGAGTTTTTATGACTGATTGATCTAATTGAAGCTCGTTTTCTTACTATAGTTTTAACTAGTTTTCGAACACTCGCTTCGCGCCGGGGGTTTGGTTTTCGATGTATTTTATTGCGTTAATTTTGTAAAATTATTTCGTGGTTAATAATGATGTCGTTGAAGGGCAACTCGAGTCGAACTAAAAGGTATAACCCGTGAAAGATCTAAATGTTATTTTAAATTAACAATATATGTGCATCTCCGCGTTTCGCTATGGAATTGTCGACTTTTAAAAATTTAACGCAAAATCAACATGTATAAAACATACCCTAAATATTTAGCGTTTTTTTAAAAGCCTCCGTTTTGCGTATAGTTAGTGACATTGTATTCCTAAAATTATTTCGAGTTTAACGATGGTGTCGGGAAAATTTAACTCGTTGCTATAGAGAAGATATGACCTGTTGAATATTTGGGTGGAATTTATTTAAGATTTTTTATGAAAATGGTTATTTGACACGTTACCCCCTGTTTGGGGGATCGATTTGAATTTTTGAAAAAGTGTAGGGGTCGATTTGAATTTTTGAAAAAAGTGTATGAAGCTTTGTTGGTGTAATAAAATTTAGTTAAAATAAGAAGAAAAAAAAAAGGTGAAAGAACGAAAATATCTCTAATTACTATTTATAATTTTTGTCTAATAGTTAATATAGTAATTTTAATTTTAAATAATAATAATGAGGAGTTAATGAATTTTCTTTATCTAATTTCCAGTTACTAGCGGCTTTCGGCCAAAAAATGAGATTATTTCTGGCACATGTTTTTCAGAACTTAACCACTACCCTTGTGCTCAGATCTACGAGTACTCGAAATGTAAGAAAATGTGAAACATCTTTAAAGTTAATACAATAATTTATATTTCACCCTTTTAGCACTAAGACCATTCCCAGCGGCCCGCCCTCCACCTTGTCATGGGTAACTCCCTCCGAGGGCGCCGATGGCATTCCTGCCGCCCTCGGCCGCCCTCATGTTTCTCTCTCCATTTCGTGCTGCAAGTTTTCTTCCACAAGCATATTCCAGGACGAATTTTGTTGCTTTTTTGGACTGTTTAAACGAATTTTGTTGCTTTTTTGTTACCTCCGAATTTTTTTGTTAATTTTTGTTGCAGGTTTGAGAAAATATAAAATGAAGGAATGGAAGGTTGAAGATGAACATTTGGCATCTTTATATATATTTATATTAATATTATTCAATATTCAGTATATATAATATAATATATATAGTGGGTAGGTGAGGTAGGTGACTATTGAATGGTGTTTAAAACTAGACAAAAAAAATATACAGTTTTACATTTTACTCCGTAGAAATTTTCTAATTTTGATTAAAATTAATAATTTATAAAACTAATACAATTAATAAATATAAATATAAATATATAAATATAATTAATAATAATAAAATAATAAATAATAATAATAAAAATAAAAAAAAAATTGAGAAAGTATGTCATGGTTGGCAATGGTGTGTTATGGGAGTGTTATGGGAGGAAGTGGTGAGAAAGGAGGAGAGAGAAAGCTGATGTGGCGCTGAGGAAATGCCCATGACGGCGTCATGGTTGGGAGTGGTCTAACACACACACTGTTTTGCTTAAGTATGTATACTTCTCTTCTCGTACGAACTCCATCGACAAGTTAACCTCACACAAGAATCTTCTAAACCGATCTCAGTAATGTATGTATTTCCAATTTTCCGGGTTCTATTTGTTTTTCACTTAATAATCGTAAATAAAAATAAAATTGATTTCGGTTGACAAAGATTCCTCCTGTTTTTATCTTCACTTCATCATTATAACCAAAAACGTGCTTTAAAATTTTTATCTTCATCATTGACAAAGTCACCCGAGGCTGGTATCTCTTCAGTTCTCGACGCGGCCCTTGCCCCTTCGGTAACTCATTTCAACTTTCTAAACTCTTTTTATTTATTTACAACTTAATAAATTTGTTTTGAATAATAATAAGTGTAATCCAAAAAAGCACATACATAAACTATCATTTAGATAGACTGATCTAAGTATTACCACTAATTTATGATTCTAGTTATTCAATATCAACTAATAAATCGCTTTCAAATCTGTGATTTAGACACCTAAAACATCAAAATAATTGAAGTGAATGCAGGGAACATCGGGATTATACTTTTTTGGAGGGAATGGTAGGACGATTGATTCTTCTGCACTTTCCTACAACATCAAACTTTCGAGAGAACTATGCGATACGTCTCATGATATATTCAATGATTCTTTGATGAATTACAACAATAGAATTTAATTATGACAAAAGTGAAAAAGGCCGGTTGATTAAGAAATAGAAACCACCTTTAGATATGTGTGTTTACAGAGTAGGTCATCAACTGTAAAGAAAAATGCTATTGCTCGTCGTAATATATATGTGGAGACTTTAGAAGGGCAATAAGCTTATGCTAGCTGATCAAACTTACTAGTATGAACGTGGCCAGTTTCTGGGTGTGGGCTACCGTAATTACTAGTATGGTGGCGTTACTAATGGAAAGGGCAATGGCTACCGTAATTACTAGTATGAACTTGACCAGTTTCTGGGTGTTGGATCATAATTTTGGTTCAAAAATCATCTTCAAATTCTGATTCTGTTTTTAACTTTGCGAATAATGTTCTTATCTTGATGCATATTGAGATAGTCCGATGGTTGGGGCCTAGAGTTTCTTGCAAGAGGTCTCAGGTTTGAATCATGTCTTAGACGAATATTTTGTGGTGTAACGACCCGACCAAAACCGTTATTGACGGCGCCGTTAACTTAGGTCCCGTTGCGTGGTCGTAGTCCCTATATGAGACTCGTTTGACCAAAATTATGTCGCATTCATTTGAAAGGTACAAGACTTGCAAGTTTAGTTTACAAAACCATTCGACAACAAGTCTAAGTTTACAAAAGTCATAAAGTATAAATGAAATAACTTGCGACATAATTAGTTTAAAAACACAGTTGCTATAAATAGCGTAAGTATGTAAACAATATGTTTGAATCCAAAGGTGCTATCACTAGCGTATGCACGTATGTATGCTTGACTCCAAGCATGAAATCAGAGTGTATGCATGTATGCTTGACCCCAAGCAAGTATGAATGTACGCGGAAGCATGTATCAAATAGCCAAGTATGAACCTGAGAAACATATAGAAAACTGTCAACGAAAAACGTTGGTGAAATCATAGATGTATTTGTAAACGTTGTTTTTGAACCACAATAGTTTGTATAGATGATTATCCAAATCGTATTTATTCCGAAGAATGTAGTTTGTATTGCGAGCACCCAATTACCAAAGCTTAACTGAATCTTCCCTCTGAATTTTGAATATAGTGTTAGAACATATACTATGCACGTTGAAATTATATTTCATCCACTAACGGTAGCGAACCGTCTGAATGAGGGTTCGTTAAACCCGTATGGCCACACAACATAATCACTCGCTTACACTTACACCCTGCAAGTGGAACTAATGATAATTGGATTGAGGACTTTTGTTCTAACTCGTCTGTATCTTTGTATTCGTATTTGTGTTCAAAGTATAAAAGTATGAAAAGTATATATACATGTGAAATGTATATAAGTATGTAATGTATATGTTTCTCAGCCCACGATTTAAAAGAATAAAAGTTGTTGAAAAGGTGGGACTATGATCTCACCTCGAGTGCACGAGTATAAAAGTACTTCAACAAGTAAACGTGTGCATGAAAGTTGCTTAGCCTTGACCTAAACAAGTAAGTTATATCAATTAACCGGTTACGACACAAGGTCGGGTGAAATGTGTTCAATTAGTCCTATGGCTCGTTACGACTCGATTAAGTATAGCATGTGAATCACGTTGTCAAGTTTCATGCAAGAATCAAGTATAAAAGCATGTTAGAACGATTGTATAAAAGTTTGGTTAAGTTTGACTAAAAGTCAAACTTGGTCAAAGTCAACGAAAAAGTCAACACGTTCGGGTCGGGTCCCGAACTATTTTTCTATGCTAGTTATTCATATATAAGCATGTTAAAACAAGTTGCATGTAGATTGGAGGTCTAGAACATGTCAAACATTTTTAGTAAAAAGGTCAAGGGAAACAGAATCTGGACGCGGCTTATGTCGCGCCGCGGCCAGGCCTGTCGCGCCGCGACAATGGCCGTGGCCTGGTCCCAGGCCTGTTTCACTTGTTCAAGGCTTGGTAAAATTTCAAACAAACGCAAAACTCAAACCGTAAACAATTAGAAAGCGTATCTTATACCGTTGGAAAGCTCTTTTGACAAGGAACACAACTAAACATGTTTCATCAAACAAAAACAACATTTTCCATAACCGATTTCTCGTCAAGTGATCATTTAAAAGTCCATTTTCAAAGTTTCAAGTTCACAAAATGCATTTTAAGTTTCGGGAATTCAATTCACACATATGATATGCCGTTTTGAAGGTAATGAAACATGCATTACAACTAAATACTAACAATTAACATTTCATGGTATTCAAGCATCAAAAAAGTTCATCTCAAGAACGATCAAACCCTAATCAAGAATCACAAAATCATTAATCATGTTTTTGAAGTTTTACAAATCAACCTACACATCAAAATGAAGCTAGTGATACTAGTAACACAATTAAAACATGAACTTTAACAATTTAACAACATTTAATCTTCCAAAATCAAAGATTAAGCAAACCCATTTTCAAGTGTTCAAACTAGTTACTCAAAACAACAAATCGAACAAACAAAACATATATTCATGTTATACACGAGCCATAGACACTAACTAACACCATTTCAAGTCAAAAACACGAATTTAGAGAAATCTGGAGTTTTAGAAATGTTACCCAAACGAGATGAAGTTGGTATCAAATTGTAGAGGATGAAGAGAGGATCACGAATATGTAATTTGTTTTGAAGTTTGCTTCCCGATCCGAATTTAGATGATGAATGTTTGAATTGGGTGTTTGTGTGTGTTCTTGCTAGAGAGAAAGAGAGAGAGATGGAGGTGATTGAATGGTGAGGAAGGTGGGGAGGTGGTGACTAGTTGCCCCAATTTGGCCAAGTGACGAGATTGGTCCCTCAAGTTTCAAAGCGGGTGCGGTAATTAACCAAACGAATATTTTTAAAACGCTCGAGTAAACGGGTGATGTCAAAATTAAATAGCGGGAATATAATGAACGTTACTCACGGAAACTATTAATTTAAATACGAAAGATTATGTTTTAAAAAAAAAAGACGGTGTTAAAATTAAATTTAATGGAAAAACGCGGGATGTTACATTATCCACGTCTCAAAAGAAATTTCGTCCCGAAATTTAGTTGGAAGTAGTAGTTGTTGAATCTTCCTCGAGATTTTGTGTTGCCAATTCTACGAATGAAGGAGAAGTACGTTCTAGGGTATTTCAACGAACCTGAAGGTCGGGGTCGTATGTCGTTTTAAGGTTTGGTTCCATGATTTTATGGTTTCCGGTCCTCCTAGGAAGTGAGGTTTATCGTCGATAGTGAGTTCATCAAAGAAGATAACAAGTTCTCGTTTCGCAAAACACGTCTTTGAGTTGATACATCGAATGTAGGATAACGGAGACCCAAAATGAGTCGGAAAAGTCTAAACGGCTAGCGACGGGTCCAAAACACCCCAAGAATTTAAAGGATCAAAATATCGCGGATTTAGCTTCCTACGTTTCCCGAAACGGATTGCACCTTTCCAAGGTGCGACTCTTAACGTGACGCGGTTTCCCACGTGGAATTTGAAATGTTTACGTCTAACATCGGCGTAGCTCTTGGTGATTACGAGTCGCGTAGGGTTTTACCTGAATATGAATAAATTTTCTCGGTTGCTCATGAATAACCTCGGCCCCGATGAATTGATCATCGTTTACTTGGTTCGACAAAGGAGAATGACGTTTCCGGTCACATGTGGTTTCAAAAGGAGTGACGTTAAAACTCGAATGAAGATCATCGTAGTACGAGGATTAAGCTAAAGGAAAATACTTTCCTCAAGTAAATTTGAAGTTGGTAATACAAATTCGTATTATAGTTTTCAAGACTTAAATCGTATGTTTGTTCGGTCCGTCGGGTTGCGGATGGTACGCGGTACTCATGTCTAAACGTGGTCCCGAGGCTTTTTGTAAGGCACTCCGAAATCTAGAAGTGAAACGAGGATCTCGATCCGAAACAAAGTACATTCCGTGAGGTATATTTGCACAAGTTTGTTAGGACAAGTTTCTCAAGAAAATTCGCGTCGCGGAAGATTTATCAGTTTCCAAAAACGTTCGTCGGGGCAAGTTCTCATCGGTTTCTGAAAGAAAAAAAACGTTCGTTGGAACTATTCACCCTCGAGGTGAATACTAGTATAACGTGGAGAGTCTCTCCCCCCATTGAGAGTTTAGAGTAAAGATTTCCTGAACCGGAAGTACGAGTGTGATGAGAGAGAAGTTTCCGCCTCGGTGCGAGCATAACGAGTAAATCGTAATTAGTCAATAAGACTGTGCGAGGACGAGATAGTATACACGTGTAACATACGGTTGAAGTCGAGAGGAATCGGTAATTCATTCGGAAGCATAAGTACAGTTCGACAAAAGTCGAAGGGGTGTCCCCGGTATGGTTGTTATCAATATTCTCGGAGTTTTCGGATGTCCAAACATGAAAAGATGAAGTCATGTACATGGCACATGGTGGTGTTTAGGTTGATCGAGTCTAACCACCATCACGTGTCACTAGAACTTTGGTATGTCTTACCGTAATATAACCACGTTGATCGAGTGTCGTTATATTACGCTAACTCATACCTCCATTCCCACATCACTCTATAGATTCAAGTTCGTGTCATCGCGAAAATCTAAAATGAACAAAATGTAACGACGTCTCAAACGTGACTCGTATTAAATCGAAATAGTTTCTACAACTCTAAAGAAGCGTTTCCCCGCGGGAAATGTATAAATGATTGTTAACGTCAAATCGGTTCGATTCAAACAATAATGTATTTAGGTATGAAAAGAGTAACGAGTCATGATAACGAGTAGCACGCAACCGTAGTGATAAATGTTGATGACGATACTCACCTAGAGTAGTGATGGTAGTAACACCAAAAAGTAGATAGTAAGAAACACCAGTGGGAAACCGATAGTAAGTTGAAACGGTGGCAAATAACAATCCGGGAGACAGAGTTCCCTAACAAGTGTGACTAATGAAGTCGTCGTCATCCATACGTGTATGAATCATGAATTTACGTGTGTTACCAAAAAGTGGCGGAATACGAGTTCGTATGATGAAGGTTGGGTACCATTAAAAAGTTTGCCTAAGAATGATTCAAGTATAATGCACAAGTAGTCAAGTAAGTGCTATCTATAGCAAATGTATGTCAGAATGCAATGGCTAACTATCCGGTTGTAGTCTAGACTCACTAATGCGTCCTAACGACTCTGTTAGACACACTAATGCATCCTAGTTCTCTACAACCAACGCTCTGATACCACTTGTAACGACCCGACCAAAACCCTAAGTTAACGGCGCCGTCAATAACGGTTTTGGTCGGGTCGTTACATGTGGTGGCCAGGGAAGGGTTGGAAACAACCAGAGAGTAATCCTGCTAGGCTGCGTACATTACTCCCGCTCCCGGATAGCCCGAACAGGAGAAAACCTTATACCTTTTTATATTGAGAATTTTTGCCTTTCTTGATAAGCTTGTGGCATGAAAATATATTTCGTTTTGTTCTTTCTTATGTATAACCTCGAATCACATAGGGTCTCAACTAAGCAATCTGGTTATAGATAAACACCAAAACCTGTGATTTTCGATAACCCGATTTTATAAAGCTCTGATAAGAAGCTACTTAAATGATTGCACATAAATCATAATTAGCCAAAGACCTCTACAAATAGGTAAGGTTACTTGAACTCATGAACTAGATCCTTCTCAAAATGAACTTCCTCAAGCAACTTAGTTATTCACTTATTTGCATGTTCTACACATAAATCAAACAAACTAGGTACTATTTGTTCAGATTCTATTTTCAGTCAACATTTTGCTTCTTAAGAATACGCATCTCATACAAGTACATACAACTAATAACGTTCTTTGGATTGTTTATACTTTATCGTTTGCGTTTATTTGTTTGATGTCCTTAACAACACTATATATATATATATATATATATATATATATATATATATATATATATATATATATATATATATATATATATATATATATATATATATATATATATAGTGGCAGGATCAAGAGGGAAGTAACCATTCGGGGGAAGCGGGGGGAAGCAAAAACTTTTTTTTTCCGTTTTTTGAAAAAACTTTATTCACGAACATTATAGATGAGATGAAAATATGAACATTTAGTAGAGACACTTTGTGATAAATGTTTTTATTTTGGCGGGAAAACGCTCGAAGAAGTAATATATAACAATTATCGTGTTTTTCGAGCGTATTTTGAGATTTTAGCTATTGGGGTTTAGATATTAGGGTTTATAGGGTTTAGATATTAGGGTTTAGAAATTTAGGGTTTAGGGTTTAGATTTAGGGTTTAGATTTAGGATTTAGATTGAGTTTTTAACACGAACGGTTTAGAGTTTAGGGTTTAGGGTTTAGGGTTTAGGGTTTGGTGTTTTGGGTTTATGGAATAAACCCAAAACACCAAACTCTAAACCCTAAACCCTACACCCTAAACTCTAAATCGGGCTAAATTTTACTTCACAAAACATGAAAAAAAAACGTTCATATTCTTCACGAACAATATTATCTTGAATGTTATTTTTGTCGATCGTTTTCCCGCCTAAATAATAACATTCATCACGAAGTGTCTCTTCTAAATGTTCATATTTTCGTGTGATCTTGATGCCGGGAAAAAAATGAAAAAAAATGAAAAAAAAAAATTTGCTTCCCCCCGATTGGTTACTTCCCCATTGATCATGCCCATATATATATATATATATATATATATATATATATATATATATATATATATATATATATATATATATATATATATATATATATATATATACTCTACACGATATTATGGTAGTGCAAGAGAAATATTTTTGATATGTGAAACTGTGAAAGAAATATTTGCTAGCACCTACAATGTGTAGATTACAAGAAGTTTCTTTATATATGCTTTGTGTTAATATGTTTCTTTTTCTTTTGTGTTTTTTTTTAGCAACTAGAGAAAGAACCTTTCACTATAAATTTCTAATTAGGCTCATGAAGTTTCTTTTATGTTGGAAATAAACTTTGTTCCGAGCAATTCATATGTTATTCTCTAACCTTTTTATGTAATCCTAACATTTCTTGGTTTCATGATAAGAATAAAAGCATGAAATAAAAGTAGTAAATTGAAATCATGGAACTTGACAATTAGACACAAAAGATGTCCCCAGGTGAGTGTGAGTGGTATGTGCTCAAGTGGGGAGCGTGGAAGCTTATAATGATAATGATTGAAGACAAGAAAAGGGAGGTTGGAATTGACTAATATCTGGTTGTAATAATCGAGTTAGATTTTATGGCCTTTTTTTTTTTTTTTTTTTTTTTTTTTTTTTCCCGTTAGTTTAATGAAAAACATTTTTATATGAATGTCAATAATTCGATGATCGAAGGACTGTCCTTGGACATACACTTATCAATAATACATTTATTATACACATAAAAGAAAAGAATAAGAAAAAATGGAGAAAATAATAATAAGTTCCATATGTCTGTCGTTTTCCCCCTAATGATGTATCCCCAAACGGGTCTCCACATATTTGGGCGGGATAGGATCTGGACTGGCCAGTATCCATGTCGGATGGGATTTGGGCAGGTGAGGATTTGGACCGGATAGGAACTAGGAACTGAGCTGGACAGGACTCGTGTCAGATATGATCTGACCCAATATGATTCGGGCCGAACAGGATCCATGTTGGGCAGGAGTCATGCCGAACAGAGCTCGTGCTGGATAGAAACACTTGACGATATCGAGGTTGTGTTACATGTAAGCCCCATGATCTGGACAAGACGAACGTGTGTGGCACGTCATCCACATATGTACTACACTTTGTAGTACCACATTTGCCTATAAATAAGGTCATCTACTATTGTTCTTAATATCCCTTATTCACATTTTACATATATGAGGCAATGAAATGAGAGATCTACTTTCTCTTCTCTGATCATATTTATCAATGAGAGATCTACTTTTCCTCTCTACATTCTTAGATATTAACTAGTTGTGGAGCCCTCGCTTCGCGCCGGGGCTCCGTTTTGAATGCGAGTTAAAAAAAAGTCTTGATCTATTTTGTAAAAAAAAAAAAATTTCGACATCTACATTGAAGGGTTGTTCCTTTTGTGAAAGTTGCTTCTTTTAGCGTTCGGGTTTTATTTAAAAAAAAAGTTAGTAAAGTGGGGGTTCGATTTGTATTTTAATAAAAGTTAGGGGGTTAAGTTTGTGAAATTTGAAAAAAAAATATACGTATAAAGTGAGAGTTCGATTTCTATTTTAATAAAAGTTAGGGGGTTAAGTTTGTGAAAATTGAATCTTAGTAAAAAAAAAAAATTAGTAAAGTGGGGGTTCGATTTGTATTTTAATAAAAGTTAGGGGGTTTAGTTTGTGAAATTTGGGAAAAAAATATACGTATAAAGTGGGGGTGCGATTTGTATTTTAATAAGAGTATAAAGTGGGGGTGCGATTTGTATTTTAATAAAAGTTGGGGGTTAAGTTTGCGAAAAGTGAAAAAAAGAATAGGACTATTCATTTGGCCTTTGCCTTTTAGATATAGGTATATAATTACTCAATCTAATTGAGTTGATTAATCGATTCATTGTTTAACACCATAGCGTATTTTAATCACGATCTAATTTGCACGAACGCCGAAGATTAAACAATAAAAATTCGCATTATATTTATTTTGAGACTGATGATATCCCTATCCAACGTATGTTATTCACTTTGTTTCGAATTAGTACGAAATCAGGGGCGGATCTATATAGTACCCAGTGCTGGCACGGGACACCACTCAAATACGCGATATAGTGGAAATTTTTTTGAGTTTTAACTAGTGACACCACTGGATAGTATACATTTTTTAGTGACACCATTGAAATAAGACATCTAATAGAAATTTTTTGGGGGATTTAACTGGTGACACTAGTGACTATAAATCTTAGATCCGCCACTGTTAATGAAATTGAAGTTAAGAGTAGCTTCATTTTCTATTGTACTCAAGTGTTTGAAAGCGTAGTGATTTGTAACTACCACGTACGTATAGTGTTTTACTTAATTTGGTCTAGACTAAGTTTGGTTGTTGTCTAGTTTAGGTCTATCAGCGTTCGATGGATCACTTTCTTTTGGTTGATTTCAGTTGGTATATGGTTAAGGCAGGGCCGGCCCGTGAAATTCAGTGGCCCAGTGCGAAAAATGAAAATAGGCCCCTTTAATTAAGAAATTCTCTATTTATATATCTATATATAAAAAATATATCACTACATGATAAAATGGCCTCACTGGTACACTAAAAATTTGTGAATAAATCATAAAAGTGGGCCCCTCTAAAAAATAAAATATTCCCTTTCATTTTTTTCCCGTGAAAATATATACCTAAATACACCTTGAATTTTTTGGGCCTCAATAAAAAGAAAGCTGGATAATCGTTTTTGGGCCCCTAATTTTGATGGGGCCTGTGCAGTTGAGCAGCCTGCACAGTCATTGGGCCGGGCCTGGGTTAAGGGTCTTTGTCAAAATCGTACATTACATATTTCATACGAGTAGTTGGTTCAAAAAAACAATATGGTTATGTAACCAATAAAATCAGTTCAGTTTTTGGCACCAAATTCAAGCTTCAAATTGATGAAACAATTACATGTTTTTTTTGTTTGTTTGTTTTTTTTTTTTTTTTTTTTAATTCAAAATTTTATAAATCGCAAGAGAACAATTATGAAAAGCCAAATTACATGTGATTTGGCATTTGATCGATTAGTTGTATCACTTTACATCATACTATGTGTCGTTTATCTTGTTTCAACTCTTGGACATTAAACATTGATCGGATCAAAATATTAACATTCACTCATTTACTTTTTCGCCTTTAATATTTTTCTGATTGAACGAACACTGAAAAAGGCCCCTTACCCGTTATCGTGCTCTTAGAAAACTCTTTATTTTTTCAATATTGGGCTGGGCCATTACTTTGTTGGTCTACCTTTATATTTAACTAGCCCGGTTCGGCCCGCGCGATGCGGCTGGGGCTTTCGGCCTGCATATTCATATTTAACGCAGCGTTGTGTATGTACAGAAGGGGAAACGACCCATGTGTTAATACCCGTTTTAGATGTAGATGCGCGTACCGTTTTTGGAAAATTGTTCGTTCCGAACGTAGTTAGTCTCGTTTTGTTCGGAAAATTATTTTAAGTTTAATGGTGGTAGCGGTGAAAGATAACTTGCGTCGGTTGGAAGATCAGACCCGTTTTAAATGTAGGTGCTTATACGTTTTTGGAAAGTTGTCCGTTTCGAACGTAGTTAGTCTCATTTTGTTCGAAAAATTATTTCAAGTTTAATGGTGGTAGCGGTGGAAAATAACTCGCGTCGGGTAGGAAGATAAGATCCGTTGAAATTAATGGTGAGTTATGTTTTTTGAATTAAATAAAAAAAAATTACATGTTAAACCCCAAAAAAGTTGTATTTGTTGAAATTGTGAGGAGGAAAGGCGTAAATTGTTGGTGTGAACACAAGGTTGGAAGCGGCAATTTTTTTGCCTTGGATGACATCGAAAGCCAGTTGGATTAGTATGGTAAAAAATTAAATATTTAATATTAATATTAATATTAATATTAATATTAAATTAATATTAATTAATATTAATTAATATTAATATTAATATTAATATTAATATTAATATTAATATTAATATTAGTATTAATTAATATTAATTAATATTAATAATAAAATAATAATAATAATAATAATAATAATAATAATAATAATAATAAAATAATAATAATAATAATAATAATAATAATAATAATAATAATAATAATAATAATAGAAAAAAATTCGACCGCGCGTTGCTGCGGTTGTATTCAACGCGCGGTTGAATTTGGATATATGTTGTTTGGTATCTAATATGTCTAATATGTTGAGTTGTTTGTTGTACTTGTATGTACATGGGCGAAAGTGTGTAGGGGCAGAGGGGGCGGCTGTCCCCAGTGGATTTTTTTTTCAATGTAAAAATTTTGGATTTTTCGACTTTGCTCCCGGTGAATTTTTTTTTTTTTTCGCCCTCATAACTACAAATTTTGCCCCAAATTTTCCAACTTTGCCCCAAAATTTTCAAATTTTGCCCCCAAATCTCCAATTTTTGTCCCAAAATCTTCAAATTTTGTCCAAAAAAAATTGCTACGGTTTAAAATTTTTTTTTTACCCCCGATAAAAAATAATCCTAGTTTCGCCTCTGTGTATGTATATGTATGAAATATAATTCGAAATATTTAGTATTTTTTTAACGATGTCCATTTCGCGCGTAGTTAGTTCCGTTGTGTTCGCTAGATTTTTTCGAGTTGAACGGTGATTTAGGAAAAATTTAACTCGCACCGAGCGAGAAGATAGGGTCCGTTAAAAATTCGGGTGGAATTAGTTTCTTTTATTTTAATAAAATATATATTTACGCTTTCTACCCCTCAAAAGTGTAAAGTTGAGGGACCGTTGTGTAAAATTGAGCCGAATTTGAGGGGTCGTTAGTGTGAACGCAAACTCAAAACGACAATCTAAAATAACGGAAACTACACATTCTCCACGCATTTTAGTGTATAGGTATAATAATAATATAATATAATTAAGTATTAATATTAATTTTATTCTTTTTTTAAAAAGAAAAAAAGAAAGGATAAATAACAAAATTACTTGTGTCAGGTTGAGTCTTAATGAAGTTGTAGACATACAGCCTTAGGAGTAGACTTTATTGGACCCCTTCTTGTCGGCTTGTCTTTAGTCCTTTGACATTGTCATCTCCTCATTTTATTTTCTCCCACAATATCTGTGAAAAATTGTTATCAATTTAATTCTATGTTTTTTCCTAAAAAAAATAAAATAAAACAATACCTAATACCCGGTAGTGATATATCCAACATAGTTTTTGATATATATCAACCAACATTTGTGACTAGTTTTCAGTAATACCCTCAAATAAATTATAACACTAAAAGTTGTGTAACACATTTTTAATGGTAGTTTAGTCAATTTTGGTAGATCTATCAAAATCATTGTTGGAGGTATCAACTCCCATACTGGCTATTAATCTCATTCCCACATATATGGAGTATGAGAGAGTTCAAACGTAGACAATTCTTCCTCTAATCTAGAATAAAGAGAAGTCATTTCACCACAATATCTTTATTTATGTTATACTTTTTTTTTTCAAACAATGTAGGAACAATAGGGCTCAAGGCTGTGTTTTAGAGTTTTATTTTTGAAATAAAGATGTTAGGAATAAAGTACGTGAGTTCTAACAAGACTTGATAAACCTAGGTTATCAAACCCACTTAGAATAAACGAAAATAATTGATGTATATGAAGAAACTAGCAAAAACGATAAAGACAAGAGAATTTAACGAGGTTATATGTAATCACGAATGATTACTTTAATCCTCGGCCACCAAAGAGAGTTCTTTTATTGATAAATTTCGTGGATACATGTATGGGTTACAATAAGATGCTTAAATAGGCAAAACCTCAACAAGAAAATAGCTGTGGGAACAAGAAAACGCGTTTTGGAAACTTCCTCGTCAGGCATAGCCGCGCCGCGCCTAGAAAGGGCCGCGTCGCGGCTCCAAGGCAAATTCCAGGACATAAACTTCTTGAATCTGATGCTCTGTTTATGCATTAGGTGTAGTGACCCGAACTTTTCCATGCTTGTATATATTAAATGAAATTGTTATTTACATGATTTAGTGTTTCCAACATGTTAAGCAATAAAACATGTTAAGACTTGATTAATTGAAATAGGTTTCATATAGACAATTGACCACCCAAGTTGACCGGTGATTCATGAACGTTAAAACTTGTAAAAACTATATAATAACATATATATGGATATATATATATATAGTTGACATGATATTATGATAAGTAAGTATCTCATTAGGTATTTTAACAAAGAGTTATATACATAAAAATGAGACTATTGAATTAAGAAACTTGAAAACGATATATATAACGATTATCGTTATAACAACGTCTTACTAATTACATATGTATCATTTTAAGATATTGATACACTATATATAAATATGATAAATGATAAGTAAACATATCATTAAGTATATTAACAATGAACTACATATGTAAAAACAAGACTACCAACTTAAGGATTTCGAAACGAGACATATATGTAACGATTATCGTTGTAACAACATTTAACTGTATATATATCATACTAAGATATATTAATATATCATAATATCATGATAATGTAATAAATTAACATCTCTTTAGATATAATAAATAATGGGTTAACAACATTTAATAAGATCGTTAACCTAAAGGTTTCAAAACAACACTTACATGTAACGACTAACGATAACTTAACGACTCAGTTAAAATGTATATACATGTACCGTTTTAATATGTATTCATACACTTTTGAAAGACTTCAATACACTTATCAAAGTACCGACACTTATCAAAGTATTTACAATTACATCCTCATTCATTTTCATCAACAATTCTACTCGTATGCACTCGTATTTGTACTCGTACAATACACAGCTTCTAAATGTATTTACTATTGGTATATACACTCCAATGATTAGCTCTTAGCAGCCCATGTGAGTCACCTAACCATGTGGGAACCATTATTTAACATCTAGCATGAAATATCTCACAAAATTACAAACTAATGGAGCCTGTATGGGACTTACATATTCACGTGAAGTAGGAGACTCACAAACACATTTCCATTTCAATTTTCTTGAATCAAATTACTCTCTCTCAATTACTCTCTTAGTGTTCTAAGTGTTCTTCATCATCTTCATCAAAATCTAGCTCAATCTAGTTCATAAATCCATACATAAACCAAGTTACAAAACAACTACTCAAGAACACACCAACAACACTTCCAAGTTTGCTAGCTTACTTCCAATCTTGCAAATCCACTTTGAGTGATCATCCAACCTCAAGAAATCTTTCTTATTTATAGTAAGATATCTTTCTAATACAAAGTAATACTCATATTCAAACTTTGATTCAATTTGTATAACATTAACAATCTTATTTCGAGTGGAAATCTTACTTGAACTTGTTTTCGTGTCATGATTCTACTTCAAGAACTTTCAAGCCATCCAAGGATCCTTTGAAGCTAGATCTATTTTTCTCATTTTCAGTAGGTTTATCCACAAAACCTGAGGTATTAATAATGTTCATAACATCATTCGATTCATATATATAAAACTACCTTATTCGAAGGTTTAAACTTGTAATCACTAGAACATAGTTTAGTTAATTCTAAACTTGTTCGCAAACGAAAGTTAATCCCTCTAACTTGACTTTTAAAATCAACTAAACACATGTTCTATATCTATATGATATGCTAAATTATTGATTTAAAATCTGAAAACACGAAAAACACCGTAAAACCGGATATACGCCGTCGTAGTAACACTGCGGGCTGTTTTGGGTTAGTTAATTAAAAACTATGATAAACTTTGATTTAAAAGTTGTTCTTCTGGAAAAATGATTTTTATTATGAACATGAAACTATATCCTAAAATCATGGTTAAACTCAAAGTGAAAGAATGTTTTTCAAAATGGTCATTTAGACGTCGTTCTTTCGACTGAAATGACTACCTTTACAAAAACGACTCGTAACCTGTATTTCTGACTATAAACTTATACTTTTTCTGTTTAGATTCATAAACTTAAGTTCAATATAAAACTATAGCAACTTGAATCACTTAAAACGGATTTGAAACGAAGAAGTTATGGATAAAACAAGATTGGATAATTTTTCTTGTTGTAGCTACGTGAAAATTGGTAACAAATCTATATTAATCATATCCTAGCTAACTCATATTGTATTATACATGTATTCTAATATATTATGTAATCTTGGGATACCATAGACACGAATACAATGTTTTGACATATCATATCGACCCATCTATATATATATTTCGGAACAACCATAGACACTCTATATGCAGTAATGTTGGAGTTAGCTATACAGGGTTGAGGTTGATTCCAAAATATTATATATACTTTGAGTTGTGATCTAGCCTGAGGCTTGTATACACGAGGTCGTGGATTGATTCAAGATAATATATATTGCTTTATTTTCTGTACATCTAACTGTGGACAACTAGTTGTAGGTTACTAACGAGGACAGCTGACTTAATAAACTTAAAATAACAAAACGTATTAAAAATATTGTAAATATATTTTGAACATACTTTTATATATATGTACATATTTGTTATAGGTTCGTGAATCGACCAGTGGCCAAGTCTTACTTCCCGACGAAGTAAAAATCTGTGAAAGTGAGTTATAGTCCCACACTCCCACTTTTAAAATCTAATAATTTGGGATGAGAATACATGCAGTTTTATAAATGTTTTACAAAATAGACACAAGTAAATGAAACTACATTCTATGGCTGGATTATTAAACCGAATATGCCCCTTTTTAGTCTGGTAATCTAAGAATTAGGGAACAGACACCCTAATTAACGTGAATCCTAAAAATAGATCTATTGGGCCCAACGAGCCCCATCCAAAGTACCGGATGCTTTAGTACTTCGAATTCATCATGTCCGAAGGGAGTCCCGGAATGATAGGGGATATTCTATATGCATCTTGTTAAGGTCGGTTACCAGGTGTTCACCATATGAATGATTTTTATCTCTATGTATGGGATGTATATTGAAAATATGAAATCTTGTGGTCTATTATTAAGATTTAATAAATATATAGGTTAAACCTATAACTCACCAACATTTTTGTTAACGTTTAAAGCATGTTTATTCTCAGGTGATTATTAAGAGCTTCCGCTGTTGCATGCTAAAATATGGACAAGATTTGGTGTCAGCATGCTTGTATAATATTATTTAAAACTGCATTCGAGATTTACTTTGTTGTAACATATTAATATTGTAAACCAATATGTATTGGTAGTGTGTAAGTGTGATATTTTAGATTATCATTTCTGGATAATCTAGGTGTTGACTTTTTAACCTTGTCGATAAAATAAAGGTTATGGTTTGTTATAAAAACGAATGCAGTCTTTGAAAAACGTCTCATATAGAGGTCAAAACCTCGCAACGAAATCAATTAATATGGAACGTTTATAATCAATATGAACGGGAAATTTCAGTTAGTATCAGAGCTGGTATAACGCCATCTATGTGTGGCGGGTTAGTCGTAAAGGAGGTTTTCACGGTGTTACCTGTGACGAAGCATTGGCTCTTACTCCTTGCGATCCCTTACGAGGGTTGGCAGTAGCCGAGAGGCAGACCCTAAAATCAGTATCTGAGGTACACTCAGTGGTCACCAGGCGGTTAGCTGGGAAGGCACTGGGTGGGACGGTAGTTGTCCCCACTGTATTTCAGTTGGTATCAGAGCGTTGGTCTTAGAGAACCAGAAAATTTCATTAGTGTGTGTTACCGAGTTTGTTAGGATGCATTAGTGAGTCTATACTTCGACCGTGTTTTTCTTCAAAAACGATTGCTTAACATTTTTTTGTTGGAAACTATATATTATTAACATGTAAATATTATGTGATATATTAATCTCTTAACGTGTTTGATATTGTGTGATAGATGTCTACCTCTAGTACAAATCTCATCGACTCACCTAATAATAATGAAGAGTCGAATATACTTTGGGAAGATTCACAAATTCCCGAAGAGGAACCGGAAGAGGAGGAACTGGAAGAAGAGGAACCGGAAGAAGAAGAGGTTCCGGAGGAAGAAATATTGATACCTACTGTAAATAGATTAAATAAAAGAAAATCCTCAACCAACGGACCAAAGTCAATAATGGTCAATGGTGTTTCCTTCGAGGAAGCAAAATATTGGGAAGATTATCAATTTTCCGATGAATCGGATCCCGATGAGGATTCCGATGATGTTATAGAAATTACCTCGACCCAATTTAATAAAGCAAAAGAAAATAATAAGGGAAAAGGTATAAAAATAGAAAAACATGATTCCAACCCCGATGAACTTTATATGTATCGACAACGTCCGTATTTCCTAAATTGTAACAATAAACCGGGAACCTCTAAACCACTAGGTTTTTCTAAACCATTGTGGAAAACGACGGCTCGTATTAGAGGAACACCATATGTCCCTAGAAAATTAAGAAAACGAACCAAGTCCGAAGAAGAAGAAACCAGTGATTCAGATTAGAGGTTTGTAATCATGTTGTGTATTATATGTATTGTAGTGTGCTTGTACTTTTATGTTCTATGTAAAAATTGTTTGTATTGTTTGTTAATTATCTTTCACGAATCTAGTCCTTGTCTATTTTACAGTATAAAAACAAAATGGACATTAAGGGTAGACAACCGAATATTTTAGAAGACCTACTAGAGGATATGATTGAGGAAATCTTGTCTAGAGTCGGTCAGAATTCATCAGCACATTTAGTTATGGTGAAATTAACTTGTTAAACATTTGAAAGACTTTCCAGAAATGCCTTAGTTTATAAAAGGCTTTCCTTTGATAGGTGGGGTATATCACATTGGGGAGACCGTAAGTTACGCCGTGTTTTCTTTAAAGCGTTAAATGCGGGGAACCCAAATGCAATTTTACGCTACGGGTTAAGAACCTATTTTGACTCAACATATCCCAACATAGGATTTCATGAGTTAGAAAGAGCTTCTAACATGCAACATAAAGAAGCATGTTATACTTACGGATTAGTGATGTTCGCTTCTTACCAAAGTGAGAAGAAGAACATCGGATTACAACTTTTAAATAAAACCTTCCCACAAGTGACGGATTCAGTAATTGGGGTGAGAAACAAGGTTTTTAGATTATTACGGGGCTGTTGGACATTACGAAACCCTCATCCTTTTGACGACATTACAACATGCTGCCTAGTCAATGGTCATAACGGTTACTTTGCACAAGACCAAGGATGGGAAGTCGTCTTAGTAAAACCAGAATGCATGACTTGTTTCTGGACTTATGAATTACGTGTCTTTATTTCTTTTGCTGAACAACTTGCGTATTAACTAGAATTGCCTTTATAGCTACCGAGTAGCAAAGTTATTATGTGCTATATTTCATCCTATATGTATAATAGCGGTATTGTAAGTTTATAAAATATTGTATAAAATTTGAACGCGAAATTTTATTATAATCAGTTTTTTCATATAGAATTGTAGTAGTTGAATTGTATATTAGCTACTAGGTATGAACTTAACGGGTAGGTACTACCCGAATTAAAACTATAAAACGCTAATATGAAGAAAAAGCTTTTATAAATTTGTTCATACTATGCTACGAAATACTATTGACTACTCTTAAAATTCTATATGATTAACTTAATTCTTTTGGGCGATTTTTGAAGGAAATGGCACCGACGACTCGTCAAAACTTGAACATGAGTGAGGAAGACTTCCGTGTTTTCCTTGCTGCGAACATAGCCGCAGTGCAGGCCGCAATGCAAAATAATAACAATAACTCTGGATCTAGCAGTGGAACTAATTTCACAAGAAATCGTGTAGGATGCTCCTACAAAGAATTCACTGCCTGCAAACCTTTGGAATTTGATGGAACCGAAGGACCAATTGGATTGAAACGGTGGACCGAGAAGGTCGAATCGGTGTTTGCCATAAGTAAGTGTACTGAAGAGGACAAAGTTAAATACGCTAAGCATACCTTCACAGGTACTGCGTTAACGTAGTGGAACACCTATCTTGAACAGGTAGGACAAAATGCTGCTTACGCACTACTGTGGTCGGCATTCAAGCAATTGATGAACGAGCAGTACCGTCCTAGAAACGAAGTCAATAAGCTCAAGGAAGAACTTAGAGAGTTACGAACACAAGGATTCGACATTACCACATATGAACGACGATTCACAGAGTTGTGCCTATTGTGTCCGGGAGCGTTCGAAGATGAAGAAGAGAAGATCGACGCGTTTGTAAAAGGGTTACCAGTAAGGATTCAAGAAGATGTGAGTTCACACGAGCCCGCTTCCATACAGAAGGCAAGTCGAATGGCTCATAAACTCATAAATCAGATTGAGGGGAGAATTAAAGAACAGGTGGCCGAAGAAGCCAACACGAAACAACTCAAGAGGAAATGGGAGGAAAACGGTGACAAGAGTCACCAGTACAACAACAATAACAATTACAACCACAACCGCAACAACAATCGCAACAATAACCGCAATCCTAACAATAAGTACAACAAACGTCCCAACAACAACAACAACTACAACAACCGTTTCAATAACAATAACAATCCCAATAACAACAAACAACAGAAACAACCATGCTTCAGGTGTGCAGAGTACCATCCGAATGCGTTTTGCTCAACAGTTTGCACCAAGTGTAAGAGAAGTGGTCATGGCGCGGCAAAATATGAGGTTTACGGACCAAAGAACAACAAAAATAAAGAAACAAATAAGGTCGGAACAAATAATGCCGACGTAGTTTGTTATAAATGTGAAAAACCGGGACACATTATTAGAAATTACACAAACCAAGGGAATACTAATGGGCAAGGCCGCGAAAGAGTTTTCAATTTTAATGCGGCAGAAGCGCAGGAAGACCCGGAGCTTATTACGGGTACGTTTTTTATTGACAATACATCTTCTTATGTTTTATTTGATTCGGGTATGGATAGAAGCTATATGAGTAGAGATTTTTGTGCTAAATTAAGTTGTCCACTGACACCTTTGGATAATAAATTTTTACTCGAATTAGCAAACGGTAAATTAATTACAGCAGATAATATATGTCGGAATCGAGAAATTAAGCTGGTTAGTGAAACATTTAAGATTGATTTGATACCAGTAGAGTTAGGGAGTTTTGATGTGATAATCGGTGTGGACTGGTTGAAAGAAGTGAAAACAGAGATCGTTTGTTACAAAAATGCAATTCGCATTATACGAGAAAAAGGAAAACCCTTAATGGTGTACGGAGAAAAGAGCAACGCGAAGTTAAATCTTATTAGCAACCTGAAGGCACAAAAACTAATAAGAAAAGGTTGCTATGCTGTGATAGCACACGTCGAGAAAGTCAATTCCAAAGAAAAGAACATCAATGATGTTCCCGTCGCAAAAGAATTTCCCGATGTATTTCCGAAAGAATTACCGGGACTACCTCCACACCGATACGTTGAATTTCAAATAGACCTTGTACCGGGAGCTGCACCAATAGCTCGTGCTCCATACAGACTCGCACCCAGCGAAATGAAGGAACTTCAGAGCTAATTACAAGAACTTTTAGAGCGTGGTTTCATTCGACCAAGCACATCACCGTGGGGAGCTCCTATTTTGTTTGTCAAGAAGAAGGATGGTACATTTAGGTTGTGTATCGACTACCGAGAGTTGAACAAACTTACCATCAAGAACCGGTACCCACTACCGAGAATTGACGACTTATTTGATCAACTACAAGGCTCGTCGGTTTATTCGAAGATTGATTTACGTTCTGGGTATCATCAAATGCAGGTGAAGGGGGATGATATTCCAAAGACTCCTTTTAGGACGCGTTACGGTCATTAGGAGTTTATGGTTATGCTGTTTGGGTTGACTAACTCACCAGCTGTGTTCATGGACCTCATGAACCGAGTGTGTGGACCATGCCTTGACAAGTTTGTCATTGTTTTCATCGATGACATACTTATTTACTCAAAGAATGACCAAGAGCACGAAGAACATTTGAGAAAAGTGCTAGAGTTGTTAAGGAAAGAAAAACTGTATGCTAAGTTTTCAAAGTGTGCATTTTGGTTAGAAGAAGTTCAATTCCTCGGTCATATAGTGAACAAAGAAGGTATTCAGGTGGATCCAGCAAAGATTGAAACCGTTGAAAAGTGGGAAATCCCGAAAACTCCGAAACATATACGCCAATTTTTAGGACTAGCTGGTTACTACAGAAGATTCATCCAAGATTTTTCCAAAATAGCAAAACCCTTGACTGCATTAACGATTAAGGGAAGAAATTTGAATGGAAAGATGAACAAGAGAAAGCGTTTCAATTGTTAAAGAAAAAGTTAACTACGACACCTATATTGTCATTACCTGAAGGGAATGATGATTTTGTGAAATTTTGTGACGCCTCAAAGCAAGGTTTCAGTTTTGTATTAATGCAACGAACGAAAGTAATTGCTTATGCGTCTAGATAATTGAAGATTCACGAGCAGAATTATACGACACATGATTTGGAATTAGGCGCGGTTGTTTTTGCATTAAAGACATGGAGGCACTACTTATATGGGGTCAAAAGTATTATATATACCGACCATAAAAGTCTTCAACACATATTTAATCAGAAACAACTGAACATGAGGCAGCGCAGGTGGATTGAATTGTTGAATGATTACGACTTTGAGATTCGTTACCACCCAGGGAAGGCGAATGTGGTAGCCGACGCTTTGAGCAGAAAGGACAGAGAACCCATTCGAGTAAAAGCTATGAATATAATGATTCACAATAACCTTACTACTCAAATAAAGGAGGCGCAACAAGAAGTTTTAAAATAGGGAAATTTAAAGGATGAAATACCCAAAGGATCGGAGATATGAGAACCCGGTATAGGGCTGAAAGAATTTGGGTACCAAAATTTAGAGATATGAGAGAAATGATACTTAAAGAAGCTCATAAAACCAGATACTCAATACATCCTGGAACGGGGAAGATGTACAAAGATCTCAAGAAACATTTTTGGTGGCCCGGTATGAAAGCCGATGTTGCTAAATATGTAGGAGAATGTTTGACGTATTCTAAGGTCAAAGCGGAGCATCAGAAACTATCAGGTCTACTTCAATAACCCGAAATCCCGGAATGGAAATGGGAAAACATTACCATGGATTTCATCACTAAATTGCCAAGGATGCAAGTGGTTTTGATACTATTTGGGTAATAGTTGATCGTCTCACCAAATCAGCACACTTCCTGCCAATAAGAGAAGATGACAAGATGGAGAAGTTAGCACGACTGTATTTGAAGGAAGTCATCTCCAGACATGTAATACGAATCTCTATTATCTCTGATAGGGATGGCAGATTTATTTCAAGATTCTGACAGACATTATAGCAAGCATTAGGAACTCGTCTAGACATGAGTACTGCCTATCATCCACAAACTGATGGGCAGAGTGAAAAGACAATACAAACGCTTGAAGACATGCTACGAGCATGTGTTATTGATTTCGGAAATAGTTGGGATCGACATCTACCGTTAGCAGAATTTTCCTACAACAACAGCTACCATTCAAGCATTGAGATGGCGCCGTTTGAAGCACTTTATGGTAGAAAGTGCAGGTCTTTGATTTGTTGGAGTGAAGTGGGAGATAGACAGATTACGGGTCCGGAGATAATACAAGAAACTACCGAGAAGATCATCCAAATTCAACAACGGTTGAAAGCCGCCCAAAATCGACAATAGAGCTACGCTGACATTAAAAGAAAAGATATAGAATTTGAAATTGGAGAGATGGTCATGCTTAAAGTTGCACCTTGGAAAGGCGTTGTTCGATTTGGTAAACGAGGGAAATTAAATCCAAGGCATATTGGACCATTCAAGATTATTGATCGTGTTGGACCAGTAGCTTACCTACTTGAGTTACCTTAACAACTCGCGGCGGTACATAACACTTTCCACGTCTCGAATTTGAAGAAATATTTTGCTAAAGAAGATCTCACTATTCCGTTAGACGAAATCCAAATCAACGAAAAACTTCAATTCATCGAAGAACCCGTCAAAATAATGGATCGTGAGGTTAAAAGACTTAAGCAAAACAAGATACCAATTGTTAAGGTTCGATGGAATGCTCGTAGAGGACCCGAGTTCACCTGGGAACGAGAAGATCAGATAAAGAAGAAATACCCGCACTTATTTCCAGAAGATACATCAACACCTCCAACTGCTTAAAATTTCGGGACGAAATTTATTTAACGGGTAGGTACTGTAGTGACCCGAACTTTTACATGCTTGTATATATTAAATTAAATTGTTATTTACATGATTTAGTGTTTCTAATATATTAAGCAATCAAACTTGTTAAGACTTGATTAATTGAAATAGGTTTCATATAGACAATTGACCACCCAAGTTGACCGGTGATTCACGAACGTTAAAACTTGTAAAAACTATATGATAACATATATATGGATATATATATAGTTGACATGATATTATGATAAGTAAGTATCTCATTAGGTATTTTAACAAAGAGTTATATACATAAAAATGAGACTATTGAATTAAGAAACTTGAAAACGATATATATAACGATTATCGTTATAACAACGTCTTACTAATTACATATGTATCATTTTAAGATATTGATACACTATATATAAATATGATAAATGATAAGTAAACATATTATTAAGTATATTAACAATGAACTACATATGAAAAAACAAGACTACCAACTTAAGGATTTCGAAACGAGACATATATGTAACGATTATCGTTGTAACAACATTTAACTGTATATATATCATACTAAGATATATTAATATATCATAATATCATGATAATGTAATAAATTAACATCTCTTTAGATATAATAAATAATGGGTTAACAACATTTAATAAGATCGTTAACCTAAAGGTTTCAAAACAACACTTACATGTAACGACTAACGATAACTTAACGACTCAGTTAAAATGTATATACATGTACCGTTTTAATATGTATTCATACACTTTTGAAAGACTTCAATACACTTATCAAAGTACTGACACTTATCAAAGTACTTACAATTACATCCTCATTCATTTTCATCAACAATTCTACTCGTATGCACTCGTATTTGTACTCGTACAATACACAGCTTCTAAATGTATTTACTATTGGTATATACACTCCAATGATTAGCTCTTAGCAGCCCATGTGAGTCACCTAAACATGTGGGAACCATCATTTAACATCTAGCATGAAATATCTCACAAAATTACAAACTAATGGAGCCTGTATGGGACTTACATATTCACGTGAAGTAGGAGACTCACAAACACATTTCCATTTCAATTTTCTTGAATCAAATTACTCTCTCTCAATTACCCTCTTAGTGTTCTAAGTGTTCTTCATCATCTTCATCAAAATCTAGCTCAATCTAGTTCATAAATCCATACATAAACCAAGTTACAAAACAACTACTCAAGAACACACCAACAACACTTCCAAGTTTGCTAGCTTACTTTCAATCTTGCAAATCCACTTTGAGTGATCATCCAACCTCAAGAAATCTTTCTTATTTACAGTAAGATATCTTTCTAATACAAGGTAATACTCATATTCAAACTTTGATTCAATTTCTATAACATTAACAATCTTATTTCGAGTGGAAATCTTACTTGAACTTGTTTTCGTGTCATGATTCTACTTCAAGAACTTTCAAGCCATCCAAGGATCCTTTGAAGCTAGATCTATTTTTCTCATTTTCAGTAGGTTTATCCACAAAACCTGAGGTAGTAATGATGTTCATAACATCATTCGATTCATATATATAAAACTACCTTATTCGAAGGTTTAAACTTGTAATCACTAGAACATAGTTTAGTTAATTCTAAACTTGTTCGCAAACGAAAGTTAATCCCTCTAACTTGACTTTTAAAATCAACTAAATACATGTTCTATATCTATATGATATGCTAACTTAATGATTTAAAACCTGAAAACACGAAAAACACCGTAAAATCGGATATACGCCGTCGTAGTAACACTGCGGGCTGTTTTGGGTTAGTTAATTAAAAACTATGATAAACTTTGATTTAAAAGTTGTTCTTCTGGGAAAATGATTTTTCTTATGAACATGAAACTATATCCAAAAATCATGGTTAAACTCAAAGTGAAAGAATGTTTTCCAAAATGGTCATCTAGACGTCGTTCTTTCGACTGAAATGACTACCTTTACAAAAACGAATTGTAACCTATATTTCCGACTATAAACTTATACTTTTTCTGTTTAGATTCATAAACTTAAGTTCAATATAAAACCATAGCAACTTGAATCACTGAAAACGGATTTGAAACGAAGAAGTTATGGGTAAAACAAGATTGGATAATTTTTCTTGTTGTAGCTACGTGAAAATGGGTAACAAATCTATATTAATCATATCCTAGCTAACTCATATTGTATTATACATGTATTCTAATATATTATGTAATCTTGGGATACCATAGACACGAATATAATGTTTTGACATATCATATCGACCCATTTATATATATATTTCGGAACAACCATAGACACTCTATATGCAGTAATGTTGGAGTTAGCTATACAGGGTTGAGGTTGATTCTAAAATATTATATATACTTTGAGTTGTGATCTAGCCTGAGGCTTGTATACACGAGGTCGTGGATTGATTCGAGATAATATATATTGCTTTATTTTCTGTACATCTAACTGTGGACAACTAGTTGTAGGTTACTAACGAGGACATCTGACTTAATAAACTTAAAACAGCAAAACGTATTAAAAATGTTGTAAATATATTTTGAACATACTTTGATATATATGTACATATTTGTTATAGGTTCGTGAATCGACCAGTGGCCAAGTCTTACTTCCCGACGAAGTAAAAATCTGTGAAAGTGAGTTATAGTCCCACTTTTAAAATCTAATATTTTGGGATGAGAATACATGCAGTTTTATAAATGTTTTACAAAATAGACACAAGTAAATGAAACTACATTCTATGGCTGGATTATTAAACCGAATATGCCCCTTTTTAGTCTGGTAATCTAAGAATTAGGGAACTGACACCCTAATTGACGCTAATCCTAAAAATAGATCTATTGGGCCCAACGAGCCCCATCCAAAGTACCGGATGCTTTAGTACTTCGAATTCATCATGTCAGAAGGGAGTCCCGGAATGATAGGGGATATTCTATATGCATCTTGTTAAGGTCGGTTACCAGGTGTTCACCATATGAATGATTTTTATCTTTATGTATGGGATGTATATTGAAATATGAAATCTTGTGGTCTATTATTACGATTTGATAAATATATAGGTTAAACCTATAACTCACCAACATTTTTGTTGACGTTTAAAGCATGTTTATTCTCAGGTGATTATTAAAAGCTTCCGCTGTTGCATGCTAAAATATGGACAAGATTTGGTGTCAGCATGCTTGTATAATATTGTTTAAAACTGCATTCGAGATTTACTTTGTTGTAACATATTAATATTGTAAACTAATATGTATTGGTAGTGTGTAAGTGTGATATTTTAGATTATCATTTCTGGAAAATCTAGGTGGTGACTTTTTAACCTTGTCGATAAAATAAAGGTTATGGTTTGTTTTAAAAACGAATGCAGTCTTTGAAAAACGTCTCATATAGAGGTCAAAACCTCGCAACGAAATCAATTAATATGGAACGTTTATAATCAATATGAACGGGACATTTCATTAGGCCGCGTTGTGCCTAGGAGAGGCCGAGATGCGCCTCTTCCCTTGAAACATTTTCTTTGACTTGTTTAACTCGATTCGCACTCCAACAATCTCCCACTCGAAGTGTGATGACCAGGAAATTTCTGACCAAATTTAAACTTAATCTTTGTATGATTAACATTTTCGACACGATAAGCAAAGTCTGTAAAACTGAATCTCAAAATTTTTGAACTACTCAAATACCTTTCGGTTGTTCTTGACGATTCGAGAACAATTATATGTATATATATATATATGTATATATATATATATATATATACATACATATGTATATATATATATATACACTATAACTTGAAAACGTAACAATGTATTAATTGTTTGATACCGTACATTAAACTTATTGGTTTAAATATTTATTTGAATATATATAATAAGTTGGAATTGTATGAATAATTTGCGACGTATATTTAAAACGTGTTTATAAATGTTGAAAATATATATTAACTTGGTCATAAAACGATTTGTTATTATATATATATCAACAAATAGCGAGATAATGATTTATAGAAGTAAATGACCAAAACACTCGAAAGTTTAAGATACACTTTGAATGATATAGTTTATTGATAATTTAAGACTATATTTTGACAAAGGTACGAGTCACAAAACATAAATTGCGAGTTTTCTAAGCGTACGAAAATGCGTTCGAGAAACCGGAACTGAGACATAAGTCGAGTGACAACGTACGAGTCATCGGAACGAAAATTACAAGTCAACTATGCACATGAATTTAATATAATATATAATTAATTATTTAAATTATATATATTTTATTTAATTATGTCGACAAACAAAAAAACAAAAAATATGTGAGCTGGATCTGACGGTCATGCGATCGCATGGAAAATAGGCATAAAACCCATGCGAGTGCATGAGCTCATGCAAGTGCATGAGATTTGCACTAAAATCCCATGCACTCGCATGGGCATTAGAATCAGGCCACATTATAAAGCTCAATCATTCGGTTCAGTTTTGCACACACAATTCACTTCTCTCGATCTCTCAAGCATATAAATACAAAAAATATTTATTATTAATTTTATTATTATTATTATTATTATTATTATTATTATTATTATTATTATTATTATTATTATTATTATTATTATTATTATTATTATTATTATTATTATTATTATTATTAATATCAATTATTATTATTATTTATACATAAAATACTACGACGAGGTTCTGCTTGCATGTTTTCAAAATGAATTTTTCGAGAGGGATAGAATTAAGGAAATTATGGGTTATAGCTATGGAGGTTATGTGTATGGATCGGGGTATAGCTCGTGAGGTCAATCTAGTGTTTATCATCTCCGTTGCGTCTACGTACTTTTCTACAATATTGAATCATAATATTGATACGTAAGCATTTATATCTTATCTATTATATATGAATAGTGTATCCCTGACTAGTGCTCGAGTATATAGGATTATGCATGCTAGTACGATTAATTTTGTCGTTAAATAGTTTATGATAGATCAGGAATTTGATACATATGTTATTGATAAAAGGTATATGATATGCATGTTTTTAGAAAGCTGGCGAAAAATCAATAACTTTTCATTTAGAGATCGCGTAATTTCGATGAACGAATTAAAAAATATGGACAACTGAATTATGATTAACGTTAATTGAAATTGTGTTTGAAACTGTAAATTAATATTTAAACAACTTGTCTATGAGATTGATAAATTGGATTTTTAGATATTACTAATCGAGTAAATGAATTTCCATATAAGGCACGTCTCGTTTTGTTGACCAATTGTCAAGTTGACTGTCTTATCATGTTTTAAAGCTTTATAAATACTAAATCTGGTTTTACAAGTATTAGGAAACTATATGAAATGTTAAAATATATCCAATTACCATGATCATTCAAACTATAGTATAGATTTTAAAAGTTACTATTGAGTCAGGTTGACTTTTTGAAATGACTTTTGATAACTTTTGTATGTCAATCTCGAGCATTAGGATTGTGATACACTATGACCCAACCTAGCTTATTAGATATGTATTAACCAACATATGTTCTCTAGGTTGAGATTTACGGTTAATTTTGCATTCCGAGTTTCAGTCACTTTTTGGTGAATGACCTTATGTGCTGCTAAGGTGAGTTTCATATGCTCCCTTTTTAATTGCTTTTGCAATCTATATTTTTGGGCTGAGAATACATGCACTTTATTTTAAACGCAATGGATACAAGTACATACTTAATTCTACACTGAGCTTGAACTGAAAATCCCTTAGCTTTGGTAACTAGTAACTACCGGTTATAAGAACTGGTGGGCGCGAGTAGTAGTATATGGATCCATAGGGCTTGACATCCCCGTCCGAGCTAGAGCACTAGCCTTTTAACGGACGTATGCTATTTGAGAAGCGTATACGTTGGTTTGCGTGTATTATTAAGATTATTATACAAAGGGTACTTATTATATAGACGTTAAAGTTTAGTTACCAGGGTGCTCTGTTACGTAGAATCTTTTGGTAAACGTTTCTGGATGAAACAACTGAAATCTTGTGATCCACCTTTATATACAGATTATGCGCAACATTAAAACTATGAACTCACCAACCTTTGTGTTGACACTTTTAAACATGTTTATTCTCAGGTTCCTAGAAGTCTTTCGCTGTTTGCTTATACGTTATACAAGCTATGTGCATGGAGTCATACATGCTTTATTCAAGAAAACTTTGCATTCACAAAATCATCACCGTGTATCTTATTTTGACTGCTTTGTCAACAGACGTAGTATTGTAAACTATTATATACGGTAATTGTCTATACGTGGAAATTATCAGACGTTGAAAACCTTGGATTTATATATTCATTTATGGTGTGCCTTTTTAAAAGAATGCAATGTTTACAAAACGTATCATATAGAGGTCAAAACCTTACTATGAAATCAATGAATGATGTATTCGTCCAAAGGAGTTTGGAAGGATCGTCACACGAAGATACGTTAAACAACATCCATCTTAACCTAACATCATCAACTTCATCATCATCCCACAATAACAACTTGACCCGCTAATTATATCTCCTTTTGATACCGCCGGATTTGCACCCGAATCACGCCACACTTCTCCCGATAACCTTCGAGCAAGTGAAGTCTTTCGACACCAAAAATACCGCTGAGCTATAATTCGACCCTTTTGTTACTAGCTTGGGAAACAAGAACCTCTCTTTGGCTATGTCACATACCTCCTTAGTTTTGGAGATAACGGGTCGTTTGAGTCCGACCCACCCAATTAACCCCATCTCCCAAGCGATCCACCCGTACACAATATCATCCACCCGATTCAACTTTCCAACAAAGAATAAACCCGCCGGTAGATCAAACATATGGATAACACCATCAAGGCAGCCGTGTGAGAATGCAATCACACCCTTGATCTTCCACATAACCGCCTTTACTTTCACCACTGGAACACCGACCACATACGTGCGCACGTCTTTTGACAAACCTGATTTTCTATTTCGAGCCAACTCCCATTGTACAGATGTATCATCAATCATGACTCTTAAGAAAACCTCTTGTTCATCTTCCTCGATCGACCACAACAAAGTTGCCATTGGAGAAGATCTACCCGAAGTACCGAAAATCTCTAGTGTACCCAATTCGACCCGAATTTTCACTAGCTTCAACTTCCTTTGAGCTCCCACTCAACCAAGATCCCTCAACAATTCTGGAAAGCATTAGCATGCTAGGACTTTGAGCCTCCACAAAATCACCTAGCCATTCTTCCTTAGGAACTTCAACCATATACATGGTTCCCCTTTTAAATCCGCGAACAACCACATAATCTCCCTTAAACACTACACACTTTTGATCTCCAAATAGGACATGACAATTATCGTCATCCAATTGCCCAACCGAAATCAACCGACTCTTAAGCTTTGGTGCGAACCGCGTATTCCTCAAGATCCAAGCATAATTCAAGTGTCTAACTACGAGATCACCAATACCCGCAATTTCAAGTGTACTCCCATTCGCAACTCGAACCTTACCGGAGTATTCCTTGAAGTTCACCATCTCGTTCATGTATGGGGTAACATGATACGAGGCATCCGAATCAAAAACCCAAGATTCATCAAGAACCACTTTTTGACACATCAACACATCTTCGATCACCACAGTCGATACGCTCTCACTCGACTTAAGACTCGGGCACTTTGACTTATAGTGACTAACTTGTTGACAATTCCAACACACCACGTTCTTGATCCTTGACGGACTTCTTGACCTAGCTCTTCCCCGACTAGCACTTAGAGCCAAACCCGAACTTCCATTTGAATCTCTCCTACGAATACCTTCGCTAAGAATCAAATCCCAGATTCCTTCAAAAGTTAACTTAGTAGTTCCGGATGAACCACTAACCGCCATAACTGTACCGGCCCAACTATCGGGCAATGAAGATAGCAAAAACAACGCCTCAAGCTCATCATCGAATTTAATATTCACCGACTTCAAACGAGTTAAAATCGAATTAAATTCGTTAACACGATCAGCCGCCAAGGAACCCTCCATCATCCTAGCATTCACCAATTGCCGAATCAAGAAAACTTTATTCAAAGCGGATGGTTTTTCATACATGTTAGATAAAGCTGCAAGTACACCCGCCGTTGTGGTTTCACCCACGATGTTGTAAGCAACGTTCTTGGCCAGAGAAAGTCGAACAACTCCTAGGGCTTGCCTATCCAACAACTCCTACTCGCCTTGAGTCATCTCTTCCGGTTTAATACCCTTCAACGGTTGGTAAAGCTTCTTTTGATAGAGCACATCTTCAATTTGCATCTTCCAAAAGCTAAAATCATTCCCATCAAACTTATTAATCTTCACATCACTCTTTTCCGCCATTGTTCCCGTGAAACCGAACCGAAGCTCTTGATACCACTTGTTAGGAATTAAGCACGTGAGCCCTAACAAGACTTGATAACCATAGGTTATCAAACCCACTTACAATAAACGAAAATAATTGATGTATATGAAGAAACTAGCAAAAACGATAAAAACAAGAGAATTTAACGAGGTTATATGTAATCACGAATGATTACTTTAATCCTCGGCCACCAAAGAGTTCTTTTATTGACAAATTTCGTGGATATATGTATGGGTTACAATAAAATGCTTAAATAGGCAAAAACTCAACAAGGAAATAGCTTTGGGAACAAGAAAACGCGTTTTGGAAACTTCCTCGTCAGGCATAGCCGCGCCGCGCCTAGAAAGGGCCGCGCCGCGGCTCCAAGGCAAATTCCATGACAGAAGCTTCTCGAATCTGATGCTCTGTTTATGCGTTTGGCCACGTCGCGCCTAGTAGAGGCCGCGACACGCCTCTTCCCTTGAAACATTTTGTTCGACTTGTTTAACTCGATTCGCACTCTAACAAAAGAAAATGAAGTGAAAGGAAAATTTAAATATTTGGTGTTCCTGAGTTTAAGTTTGAAGAGAAAGGAAATGAAGTGAAGATTATTCAGTGTAATTTTCTGTCTAAAGCTTACTTCTGGAAGGATCCTCTTCCCTCCCTTTCATTCAATTTCATTTCATTTTTTTCTCAAATAATCTTTGAAACAGAACCTAGAGGTAGAGATAAGTCAAATTTAGTGTGTGTTTTTTTTTTTTTTTTTTTTTTTTTTTTTTTTTTGAAGGTACAAAATGGAGTGGTTCATTGTTAAAGTTCACTGTTCATGACTATATATATACTATATATGAACCATTAACAAAAAAAAAGAATGAAAGAATTTTTTTTTTTTTAAAGCATGGAACTTCGATAACTTGGGGTCTATTTCAAGACTTTCAGAAGGAACATCGGACCAGAGAGGTGGAACTTCAAATCACGACGTTCTAGAGGTATAACTTTGGAAAAAATGAAGGAAACTTCGACCATTCTTGGTGCTCTAAGAGCACCGAAAGTAACTCGCCGATTTCAGCGTTTCGCTTGTGAAACTTCTATTGCAAAGCTCCACCACTCCCTATCCAAGTCCCGCAAGTGTTTCGTCACCGATGTCTAAATCAAGATGTTGAATAAAGCTGACATTGATCTGTTTTTCCCTAAAAATCGCATAATACCTATATTTGCTGTTATTTCTGAGCAAACTGTTAGAAATAAGGGTTGTAAATGATAATCCCGGATTGATTCTTGAATCGTGAAACACTTTCCTAATTAAGTATTTCGACCCTACTTGCCTCGGGTTACACGAAATCTTAATTGGGATAAGACAAGAACACAATTTGTCTCTAGGCAAGAAGAGATCAAATTATAGTATTAGTGAGAATGTGATTTTTCTTGTATGTTCTTATGAAAGCAAAACTCATATCCCATATATATAAGAAATGAAAGGGTGCGATGAAAGGTCGCAACCTTTCAACTAAAATAGGCAATCTTTCAACGAAAAGACGCAACTTTTCGTTAACACCTAATGGAAAATGGTGGAATTTTGAGCCTTTTCAATACCACAATTTTCATGCCAGCATCAAGTTAACTCTTACGGGCGTGTACTCCACACACTCCAAACCCGTTACTAAGTATAACTTGATTACCCTTGCTTTCAAGTAAATCCCAATTAACTAAAATGCTTGTTGATAACAATAAAATCACCAACACAAACTCAATTATCTCGATTCTAACAATTGTACAGCCAAAGTTCCCCAAACTCAATTCTCTTAACAATTAAATAAATATGAACAAACGTAAATTTAGTGTAACAAGACTTGTATACAAAGTGTAACCACGAGATTAAATTGTTCACAATTAACCTTAAAATTAGAGTTCAAAATTGAATCATTACATAGGTAATTAAATCAAGTAATTACACATCAATTTTTATCCACTTTGTATCCACCATGTTCTTTCACTTTTAATTGATTTGTTATAGATTACTTGAAATGAGAAACGTATGAGTTTAGTAGAATTACTTCAAAAAGAAAATAAAAATATAGTAGTATTTTTGTAAAGGAATTCATATAAAAAGTGTGTTTTTAGATTCTTGTTTTCTTTTCTTTCTTTATGGGTGCATAGGATTCTATACTTTAAATCAAAACAATTAAATAAAAGACACTAACATAAAAAGAAAAAAAGAAAAAACAAATGAACTTTTGCTTTTAAGAAAGCAACTTTCACATAGAAATACAAAGAAGAAAAAGTCAGCTGTATTGTGTTGTACTCAATCGCATCTATTAGTAGTATGTAGAAAGACTTGTACATATATGAAAATTTTATTTTTAAGGTTATTTTATTAAGGTTATATTACGAAAAAAATGTTTTATTTAAATTTAACCTTTTCCAACTTTTTAATAGCCGTTCCAAGGTAGCTTATTAGTTCGAGCCTTCAAAATCCTCGCAACAGATTTCAAGTTCGAATCATGAGTGACTATAGAAGAGTTGAAAATAGTTGTGTATAGTAAAGTATCCAGTTGGATTATCTACCATCATGAATACCTGAAGTCGTTTGTTCTTTGCTTGAACAAAGTATATAATTAACGAGGTTTGAAACTGAGATCTATTATAAGGTTATTAGAATGTCTAACTATTATTAAAATACATTAAGATTAAAATGATAATATATATTATTTATATATTATTCATAATAATCCATTGAGGCGTGCGTCTAAAATGGACGGGGCGTGTAAGTGGTATTATGTGGGCTCGGGATCGAGACGTGCATTAGGAAAGGAAGGTTTTATTGCGGTGATATATGTGATATACACTTTTCTTATAATATTAGTCCTACCACTCCATGCTTGTTTATCGACGAAATCAGATTCATCTCGTTGCCCTAATCTATGTTGATGATATCCTTTTAATGGGAAATGATGGTAAAAGGATCGAACAAGTAAAAGTTCACTTGCATACAAACTTTAGCATTAAAGATTTTGGTAGACTCAAATACTTCTTAGGCATAGAAGTTGCACGTTCTGATAAAAGTTTTCTCATTAGTCAACGTAAATACACGCTGGATATATTAGAAGATTATGGTGTTCAAGGGGCTCGTCCTAGTGCTTTCCCTATGGAGCAAAACTTGCTACTTAAAAAGGAAGACACGAGTGATGAAGTAGATGTTGCTAAATATAGGCGGTTAGTAGGAAGACTTTTGTATCTCACGGTTACTCGGCCCGTCATTGAGTATTCCGTTAATCATCTTAGTCAGTTTTTGAGCAATCCACAAAAGACTCATATGGATGCTGCAATCCGTGTCTTACGTTATTTAAAGGGCACACCTGGGCAAGGATTGTTTCTAGCGTCAACTGAGACCCTAGAACTTGTTGCTTATTGTGACGCGAGTTGGCTTAGTTGCCATCGTACCAAACGTTCGTGCATGGGATATTTTATTAGTCTTGGAGGTGCACCTATCTCGTGGAGGACAAAGAAACAGAGTTTGGTATCCCGTTCCTCCACTGAATCAGAATATCGCGCCATGGCTACCACTGTTTGTGAAATTTTATGGCTCTGTTGGTTGTTATACAGACTACGACTACTCCATTGATGTGTGACAATGAGGCAACGAGACACATTGCATCAAATTCGGTTTATCATGACAGAACGAAACATGTGGAGATGGATTGTTATTTTGTCCGAGAACGTGTTAATAATGGTGATATTAAACCGTGTGCCATTCGCTCTGAATTTCAAGTGGCTGATATCTTTACTAAAGCTCTGGGAACGGACAGATTCTTGTTCCCGCGTGACAAGTTGGGTGTTTGTGACCTACACATTCCAACTTGAGGGAGGAGTATTGCAGTGATATATGTGATATACACTTTCCTTATAATATTAGTCCTATTGTATATATAGTTGGAGAATTGGTCTATATGTATTAGATTAGGATTGGTATGTTTTAGATATAAATACAGCCTCTTGTAAACAAGGTTTATTCATAAGTAATAATAAAACTAGATACCTGATTGAATTTATTAGGTTTTTTTGAGGAATTTAGAAAGAATGGTTTGATTCTCCTCCGCCGGGATCTATAAACGATGAGGATTCGACTTTCTCCTTCAAGGCTTTTGCGGGTAATGGTGATGCAATGAACAACACCGGCGATGAAGTTTGATTTTGTGTTAGTTGGTAGTTTAGCTCCATTGTTAGTTTGGTTCCTTTTTCGTTTTTTTTTTTTTTTTTTTTTTTTTTTTGCATTTTTGTTGTGTGAGTTTGTCGTGCTGTTTTTTAGGCTTCGGTCGGGCTCGGGCTTAGTTTGCTGTAGGATGGTGTGTGCCGTCAGGTTTAGTATACTCTTCTCGAGCCCATCCTTATTTTGCTTCTTGTATCTCGTTTTTCTTTTTCTCTTTACAAAAAAAAGATTTGTTATAAAGTTCTCGTTTTTAGCCAAAAAAAAAAAAAAAAAATTATTCTATTCACCCATGCAATGCATACTCACTCGATATTGTATTCATTGTGGGTTGTGACACTTCTTTAATGACATTTCTTGAATCGAAAAATATTGAACTTGAATGCGGTTAACCATTCCACCGGCCATTTGACCTCTTGAAGTGTTACCGAGCCACGGGTGTTCCATGAGGCTATCATCAGGGTTTGAATTTTTTGCTCGGCAACTCGTCCGCTGCCATGCTCACATTTAGTATATCAAATTTCATCACTTTTTTTTATACGTGACTTTTTTTGAACTAACTTTTTTCTTAGTCGCTTTGAGATAGCACTACACGACCCTTACCCTTGCCCAACGTCATTAATTATATCACTTGAAATGTCAAACATTTACCGAGATATCGTACACATCATTTGAACAATCTTTTTTTATCCTTTGCTCTGATTGTATCCTTCTCACTGCTTTCAGAAGAGCAAGAGATGCCAAATGAATTTTTTTTGTTTCAATCCCCTTTAGTACGAACAAGATGAATGAGGTCCGCGCGTTGCGACCGATTGTTGCCATTATTTTCAGGTGTGGTTAATGTGCTTAAGTGAACGATTATAAGCATTACAGATGTTATAGAACAACATTATATGACTATTTTGTTTTGTTTACGAAAACTTCCTACTTAATAAGCATATAGATAGACAGGCCGCCAACAGAAGGTACTTTCTCAGGTACATTTTTGCTGAACAGTGAACAAGTGAAGGATCTCGAAGTAGCTTTTTGTGAAGAAGAAATTTGGGAAGCGTTAAAAGGTTGTGCAAGTAACAAGGCCCCGGGACCGGACGGTTTTAACATGCGATTCTTTAAAAAATTTTGGCCTATTATTCGTGAAGATTTAGTGGAAGCAATTAGTAATTTTTGGTATACGGGTGAGATTTCTCCGGGTTGTAATGCCTCTTTCATCACACTAATTCCAAAGATTACTAACCCGATAAATCTAAACGAATATAGACCAATTAGTCTTATTGGAAGTTTCTACAAAATTATTGCGAAGCTACTATCCAACCGTATCAAGAAGGTAATTCCGAATCTAGTTGGTTTTGAACAAAGCGCGTTTATAAAGGGTAGGAACATAATCGATGGCGTTTTAGTGGCAAACGAATCCCTTAAATTCTTGAAGTCTAATCATCTCAAGAGTATGGTGTTCAAAGTGGACTTTGAGAAAGCTTTTGATAGTATTAGTTGGGAATTTTTGGAAGAAATGATGATTTTGATGGGTTTTGGCCAAAAGTGGAGAAAATGGATTGCTTCCTGCCTCAAATCCGCATCTATCTCGGTCCATGTGAATGGTTCGCCAACAAAAGAATTCAAGCTAGGGAGAGGGGTTAGACAAGGAGATCCTCTTTCTCCTTTTCTTTTCATCATTGCAGTGGAAGGTCTCAATTGGTTAGCAAAGTCGGCAGTATCTAACAATCTTCTCGATGGGGTTGAAATTGGTAACGACAGGATTCCTATCTCCCACTTGCAATATGCGGATGACACCATGTTCTTTGGCAAGTGGAGCTTCGAAAATATTGAGAATCTAATGAAACTTTTAAAATGCTTCGAGTTAACTTCCGGTTTGAAGGTTAATTATAATAAAAGTTATCTCTTCGGGGTTTGTGTTGAAAAGAATGAAGTTGTCGATATGGCAAACTTATTTGGTTGCAAGGCAGTATCCTTTCCTATGTCTTATCTCGGACTACCTATTGGTGCTAATATGAATAAACTCTCTAATTGGAAACCGGTGGTCGAAAAATTTGAGAAAAGGTTGGCGGATTGGAAAGCTCGTGCGATTTCTTTCGGTGGACGTTTGACTCTCGTGAATGCGGTTCTAAATAGCTTGCCGTTGTACTACTTCTCTCTCTTCCGTGCTCCGCCTTCCGTGCTTAGAAAACTCGAGAGTGTAAGACGTAAATTTTTTTGGGGCGGGTCAGGGGATATTTCAAAAATTTCATGGGTAAAGTGGGATGACGTCATTTGCCCTTGGGTGGATGGTGGTCTAAATTTGGTTTCTCTTAATTGTAAAAACTTGGCCTTAATCGGCAAGTGGTGGTGGAGGTTTTTATTCGATACCACTTCCTTGTGGGTTAAAGTCATTAGAAGCATTTATGGGGGGTCGGGGTTTACAATTTCGGGGGGGGGGGGGGGGGGGGGGGGGAATTTTTCCACTAATAATTCTACTTGGAGTAATATTGTGAAAGCAGGGCTCGAGATTAACAACATGGGTGTTGACTTCACAAATTCTTTCGCGAGGGTGATTGGCAACGGTCATAGCACAAAATTTTGGGAAGATATTTGGATTTTAGACAAACCACTTAAAGATGTTTTCAAAAGATTAGTTCGGCTCGAATCAAACCCCAACGTCTTAGTATCTTCTCGTCTACATCAACACAACGGTTCGGTATCGTTTTCGTGGGAATGGACACGGGATGCTACGGGACGTACAAAAAATGAATTGGAGAATCTTGAATCGCTACTATCCACTTTAGTAATGGAATTAGAAAAGGAAGACTCTTTCTCTTGGAAGCTATGCGAGTCGGGGAAATTCACAACAAAAAAGTTAACAAAACTTATTATGTCGAAAGCATACCCTTCAAGGAATATATCCTTAGCGACCATGAGAAATAACTTTGTTCCAAAAAAGGTTGAAGTTTTCGTATGGAGAGCAAAGCGAGAACGATTGCCCGTTTTATGTGAACTAGACAAACGGGGAATTGATCTTCATTCCACTCTTTGCCCTTTTTGTGATGGGGACATTGAATCGGTGAGACACTCACTGTTTTCGTGTTCGAAGGTTCGAGAAATTTGGGAAAAGGTCCGAGATTGGTGGGGTTTTGATTCGGTTGGTCTATCTTTTGAAAATCTTCTTTGTGGTGTTGTCCCCTCATGTTGCACGGAATTAGGTAGCAAATTATGACAAGCGGTTGAGTGGATTTGCGTCTATCTTATTTGGAAAAATAGGAATAAAAAAGTTTTCAAGAAGACTTCATGGACCACTCCAAATGCGCTTAGTGAGATTCAAGCAAAGAGTTATGATTGGGTTGCGAAGCGTTGTAAAAAGAGAAAGATCGAATGGCACGAATGGTTGCATAATCCACGCGCTTTACTTATGTAATTATTTCTAACGTTTTTTTGTGGTGCGCTTCACTCATGTAAATTATTTAGGCGTAGGATTCTAACTCAGCATCTCTACGCTTTGCGATGTAATTAACTTTGTACATGTGATTTTTTCGAGGAATAAAATCTTTCTGCTGTTCAAAAAAAAAAAAAATAAGCAAATAGATAGATGTTATAGAACATATACACGTTATATTGACTATAATAATAATAATGTTATTTTGTTTACAAAAGCTTCTTACTAAATAAGCAAAAGATGTTGCATGGAGTGGTTCTACTTGCAAAATATTGTCCTATAAAAATATCAAAATATCTTCTGCTCCTTGTAGCTGCAACTGGTTCAATTTTCAACCTGCAATATGTATATCAAAAGCTAATACATTAACATACTTGTTCTTGTTACCCAGTTCTTTTTTTCTGTTCCTTCCTGTCACCGATGCTCCTGTTAACAAAAATATACAATTGATTTTAGTTTAGATAGTTTGTTCAGAATATGACCTGACTGATCCTTTAATCCGCATTATAATCAATAGGAATAGTATGTAGATCGACTATAGTTGAAGCAGGAATAAACAACGATAAATTAAGAAACTAAAACTCTGGTTAAAGACTAAATTAAAAAAATAGATAGGAAAAGACACAGTAACAACATGTTTTAAAATTATGATAACCAAAAATAAGAAAACCAACCATGTTCGAAACAACATGTTATAAAATTATGATAACCAAAAATAAGAAAACCAACCATGTCTCGAACGTGGGTGTAAGGTAAAGAGTATACAGCTCACTCATATGGGTCAGTCTACGGTAATTATGACAGTAATTTAGACGGTAATATTGACATTTTTTTTTACATACTTCCCTTGTTATCTCCACATCAAAAACATCATCGACACTCAACATCAATGAGTGTTCAAAACCCAATCAAATTGTTTTTCAAAACCCACACATAATAATTGCTCAAAAGCCTAATTTTTTGATTTCACGATCTAGTTATCGTCAAAACCAAAAATCAAAATAACAAATGTTCTATATACGATTTCGATTTTAGGTACCTTGAATTTGCAACAGGTAGTCAACATGAGGCTATCAATCATTCCAAGTAAAGCCCTCGGGGACATTTCCCGGCTAATGTAACACACATGGCGTTCACTCCACATATGTCATGGATGTTGTTTCTCAAACAACAAAAAGACGAACTAAAAGTAAACATGACCTGCAAAATAAGGACGACAACAATAAACTACAAAAGTATACAAACAAAAGAAGAATCGAAGAAAACAAACCTTAATACCTTCGATGAAGGATGAGGGCTGAAACCTGACATGTAAAGACCATGAAAGCAAAAAAGAAAAATAAAATAAAAAATCAGGTATTACCTTTACCTTATATACATATTTAATTGAACGTCGGTCTATGTTCTTTAAAGTTGATTTCGGATGTCGTGAAGCAAAATCTGAAATCAAGAACAAAATAACAACAACAACAATAAATAACAATTTTATAAAAAAAAATAAAAAAAATTCATATCTTCGACGAAGAATCTAGTCAAAAGCTTAGATGTAAAGAAGATAAGAGGAAAAAGAAAAGGTGAAAAAAAATAGATTTGTGGGATCACCAATAAAGAAACTGCATGAACACTCCACAACCACCTAATGACACGTGTGTGAGGAGTAACCAAACATTGAATATTAAAAACAAAAACAGATAAAAATTCCAACCAAAAGTGAATCAATAAAACTATCGGAAAAAGGGAAACGATCATACCTGAGTTGCAGATAAAGCGGAATATATGAATACGACACGAAAACAATTGAACATTAGACCCAAAAAAAAAAAAAAAAAAAAAAACCTAACCAATCAACCAGTAAATTAAGCATGGAAATCAATAAACACATAGAAGATATTACGCGTATAGAAAGAGCAGATGGAAAAACCTAATAACCGTACCTGTGAAAATCACAGGGAATAAGAAATCGAGGCAGAGCAAGAAAGGCACGAGTTTTGGCGCGCAAAAAAAAAAATAATAAGAACAGCAAAGGTTAAAACGTTGAAGACGATAAACAGGATGAACACGTGGACGACATGCGTGAGATACGTCCGATAAGATTTTACACCGGTGCAAGTTTATTTGCTGCGATACTTGACCTCAAAATATCCAATTTATATATATTCCTTTATTCTTAAGCAGCCGAAAAAAAAGAAAAGCAAAAAAGTTGAATAGTTGGTGGCCCAATAGGAAGGCTGGGTTAAATGTATGGCCCAATGAGGAATGAGCTTACTCGGGTAGAGATAGGGTAATTATGTTGTTTGATATAAAAATTATGTTTATCACCACAGGTTTTTCGCACACAAAGCCAATTAAATACGTATTTATTATTATTATTTTTTGGCAAAAAAACTTTAATTTTATAAAACTCGAGCTTCATCAAAAAGATGAAAACCCGCAACAAAGATACAAAACAAGACACCGAGGCCCGCACATGACTAAACAACCACCTAACATGCTAACATTAAAGAACTAAGAAATCAAAATAGTTCATAAACCTACAACATTAGCCTTTTATAGTACCTTTTTTCTTAACTTTAAACTCCTTTTTCAAAGTTTCGGAAGCGCCTTCGAATTAAGCAGTTTACCTTCCACCCTAGTACATCCTTCAAGATTTTTCGCCACCTCCTCAAAAAAACTAGTAGCCAAATCCTAATACTTATTTCCTTAACTATAGGTTTTTCACCAAAATTAAATTGCTACGACATAGTGTTGTTTAATACAAAAATTATGTTTATTGTTTAAGGGTGTTGATTCGTACACCACTAAAATTATCCATACACCACTAAATGTGCAATACAGTGTTGTACTGTACAAATCTCTAAAACATATTTAGTGGTGTATGGATAATTTCAAGTGATGTACGAATGTCGTTCCCCATTGTTTAATCCTACAAAATTACGGGTAATCTGTCTTTAGTTTATTTATCGTTTGTGGGGACAGAATGTTTAATACAAAATGAAAAACAGTGGAATACATATGTTTCTGTGGGGACAAAGCTAGACGAAATCGATGATGAACTATGAGACACACAAAGCCGACATATGGGTCCCACAATCCACTATCCCCACCCCCAAAATGTTCAGTTTTTTGCTCCAAATTCATCATAATCCCCTGTTTACTACACCTCTTTCTTTCTTTCATCAAAGCTTCAATCTTTCTTTGTAAAATTCAATCTTTTTTCATCAAGTTCTAACCTTTCTTAAAAAATGAATGTTACCCTTGGTTTATTAGGTCATACTGGTGGCGATGGTGGTGGTGGGGGTGGTGGTGATGGTGTGCCTTCTGGTGGGTCAACTACTGCAAGGTCAATTTTGACTGGGTCAAAAGAAAATGGTACTACTGAGGTTAGCTCATCGTACCCTGATGAAAATTTAGATGGTCTTGAATTGGGACTTGGGTTAAGTATTGGTGGTTGTGGTGGGTTGAAATCAAAAGGGGTGGTGGTGGCTAATGGTGGTTGGGGTCCATATGCAAGAATCTTGACTGCAAAAGATTTTCAAGTTTCTAAACCTAATCCTAGTTCTTCATCATCTTCTGTTAATATCCCAAATTTATCTAGCTCTGGTACTAAAAGAACAGCAACTGATTCTGTTTATCCTCCTAATGGAACTAGGTATGAATTTATTTACTTATTTTGTTATTTTTACTGTCTGTAGTGTTTAGAGTAAACCAACAAAACCCTTTTTATAGTTTGTTGTATACTTGTGTTTTGACTGATTTATTTATAAAAGTTTAAGACTTGTTGAGTAATTCATTAGTTTGTGGATATTGGATGCTTCTGTTATGCATTTATTATCTTCAATTTTTATCCCCCTTTCAAAAGAAGAAATGCATTTTTTTCTTTCTTTCTGAATTTATTAGAACCCTCTAGGTCTATAGATTAGTTTTTGTGTGAATCTTGGGAAAAAAATTCATCAACCACACTTTTGTATCTGATGGTGTGGGAAAAACTGATTATTGACATAAATGTAAATTACTATCTAAATTTAAGCACATGTTCAATGGCTCTTTCAGTATCAGAACTTAATGGGGTCATGAATTTTTTTTTTCCCGTACTAATTATATTTGAATACTATTTTAGTGCTTGTTTATCTTCAGAACAATTACAAATTTAAAAAATATAGAGTTCGAGTAGTTAAATTAGTGGTGTAAACTATAAATTTAAAAAATATATGGGGTGTTATAGTTAAATTTAGTAGTGTCCTATACAAAATTAAAGGATATTTTATATAAAATAATTTCAAACTAGTTGTGTTCCGTGACTCTGCATGCTATAACCTATACTCGCCAGTGCACATGTTCATAGTGTATGTGTATGAATCAAAACATCAAGACATTTCCTTAGAGTATGTGTATGAATCCTGAAAGATCATATTTTTTCATGATTTTACGTCATATATAACGAGGCTAATTTGTGTTTTGAATTTGTGTAAATGAAGTGTGGTTGGGTGGCCTCCTGTAAGTAAAGCAAGGATTCCTAGTTTGGCTAACCAGATCAAGTCACCAACCGAAAACCTCATGAAAACAACCGAACAAACCAAAAGTAAGAACCAAATGATTGGAATGAAAGATTCTTCTAATGAAAGAAAAGTAATATCCAACACGAAGTATCGGTCAATAAAAGTCAACATGGACGGAAGTTTGATCGGAAGGAAAGTTGATCTCGTTGCTCACACCTCGTATGAGATGTTGGCTCTAACTTTAGAAGAAATGTTCTTCGGAAGAAGTAAGTAGGCCCCACTTCAAAACGATATGAGTTTGTTTCTTAATTTCTTCTATCAATTTAGGTTTTGTTTGATTTTCTTTAAATCAATTTGATCTTTCGAAATATCATTTACTTAAATGATTGATTCATTTATATTTGTTTATTATATGTTTATAGGGTCAAGCGCAGATGCCGCAAAACCTTCAAGATTGTTGAATGGAACATCGGAATTTGTTCTCACTTATGAAGACAAAGACGGAGATTGTATGCTTGTCGGAGATGTTCCTTGGCAGTATGATTTCGTAACTTTCAGTTTTTTAAATACTGAACAATTAAAAATAAAAACAGGTTAGGGAAACGGGTCAAATGGGGTTTGAGTTACTCAAAACGTATATGCAATGCATAATCCTCTGAAATCATCTTATATAAATGAAAATAATATAAATTTAGTAATTATATTGCATTCACTATATATTTATAAAGTAAAGATCAATACTTGTGGACGAAACCAATTCTAGGTCAAGCCAACTAATGTGATCTGTATCAAAATGACCCATTTCGACCCATTTCAAAACCTGCCTGACCCATTTATTTTTGGCATCTAATTTGTTTGGATATAGTTTGACATCTGCTTCACAAACTGATTTCAGGATGTTTATTAGCTCGGTTAAGAGGCTGCGTATCATGAAAAACTCGGAGTCTAATGAGTTTAGTTCTGAATTATCAACAAAACAACAACAGAACTGATGCTGTGTAATGATATACATATAAACTGTCTTTTTTTTGTTAGATAAACTCTAGCCAAAGTAAGTGCTTGTTAAATGGTAGAAAGAGAGTAATGATTTGGTCGATGCGTTTGGTTTTGTTCTTAGTAATAGTAAGCATACAAAATGCACAAGTCACTGTTCTATGATATTGTAATTAGATTATGAAATTTACTATGAATGAATGAAAGAATTAGGGGTTATCAGTTCATTTGTGTAATTTTGGATGTGTGACTTTTTGCTGATTGAGATTGTTTGTTGTTCACCCTTAACAATGGGTGGGCATAAACAAGCCAATTCGACTTTGATTAGACTTAAGCTCGGCTCGTTTTGAGCCTAGTATAATAGAAAGCTTGACCCCGACTCGTATTTGAAATCGTTTCGAACGTATTATGTTTTTGGTATATATTTTTGAGCTATAATGTGATTCGAAAGTATAAAAGAATAGTTTAATGTATATAATAATGTAAATGGAGAACTCATTTAAGGGTATGCTTTGATATGAGCTTTTATCTTCTAGTTTTTATTAATAAAACTCACATATAACAAAACGTTTCGTTTGGTTGAAAGCTTTTAAAGCTTTTAAACGGAGGGAAAAAACAAGAAATTAACAGATTATATGACGTTTGAAAAAAGCTGCTAACTTTTTGTCATTTTATTCTTTATTTTAACAGTTATGCTAAATACCTAACTACATATAAAAAGCTAACAACTACTAGTTAATTTTACCAAATATATTCTAAGCTTGAACGCTAATTTTAGCGTAATATAAGCTCAAGTTTGCTTATCAAGCGAGCTCCAAACTATATTCAAGGCTTCAAGCTCAAACTCAAGACTCAAATCGAGCTTTAAAAGAATTGAAATCAACTAAAAAGAAAATAAACATTCCAATAAAAATGGATCCATTAATCATTTTATACAACAATATTTGAACAATTCAAGAAACTGCTTGCAAACTACAACCCAAGAATTCATCCAACCAATGACACAAACTTCACAGTTGCATACAAATCTACAATTCCACAACCAAAACCATGAAATAATCAAAGAACACAAAATGGGTGACAGCCCTTTTATAATATTAAAGGCTCAACCCTAGCCATTACTAATAATCTGGCTATAAATTACCATTACCACTCACTGTTATTTTCAATCAGTATATATGTACTTTATTTATCTCTGTATAAAGGTGGCGAGTTGGGTCTCAATTTACGCCCAAAATGAAGGCGTGAATCTCAGCCCAACTAGAAACCGTGTAAAGAGTACCAGAAAGACCTTTCCAACAAGGACAACCGTCTTCGATTAACTCTCTTTGTTTCTTCACCAAACCAGAAAACAACGGGACAAATGAAAACCCGAATAAACTTCCAAGTTTCAACAAATTTGCACTTGGTGAAATTACGACTCCTATATCTGCTGTTAGCAGGCATAGTAATTCTTCTATAGAACCTCCTATGTAAACCGACAAGTTTCTGCCTTTGTTATAATTGGAGTTTTTGCAGATATCGTTGAAAGTTTGTAGCTTTTCAATCGGACATTGCACTTTTGTCAAGATTTCTCCAGTTGATATCGAATCAATGAAGAGTAACTCATTTGAATGGACATTCGGATATTTTGAATCTCCTGTTCACAAAAGATAATCAAAATGGATCTAGATTATCTATATGATTGTGCATATACATTAAAGGTGAAACTAACAGGTTGAAAAACGTTTTTGTTTTCAGGATTATCATAAAATATCAAAGTAACAAATAGGATACAAGTCAAACAGGTTGAAAAATACTTTTGTTCATTAAATTGCATAAAACCTCCAAAGTTGGTTGACTAATATGATGATAATTTAGTTTTCAACACCATATATAACACAACATTTTTTTTTTTTTTTCCTTTTTATTGTCAAAAAATATAAAAAAGGATGGTGAGCGTGTTTTTGTAGGTAGGCCTAGCCTGGTTTGATGAGCACAAAATTGACACAGTTTGATTAGTTACCCAACCAATCCAAAGTTCCAACCCACCCAATTTGCCACCTCTAACATAAATACACAAGCAGTGAGCCAGTGAATACTAATATCACTAGAGGGGGCGAAATGGGCGGGTCAGGTATCTGATCAAATGGGGTCTGGTCAGGTTGGCCTATTACCACCTTTAATTCTTTTTTTGAGTTCAATTAATTACTAAATTATGATCACAAAATCAAACTAGAAAAACTAACAATGTACTTTAGTTATTTAGTAACTTAACCATTTGATCCACATGAGACATTAGTTAAGCCAAATGGGCCTGTTTTCAAGTAAATGGTAGAAATAAAAAATAAATAAATAAATAAAAAACCTGAGTGGAAGGCAGAGCGAATGAGATCGCCAGACCAACAATAGGAAAGTATATGAGCATCTATCGCAACGCCTTTTGTCTTTTCGATCTCTTTAAAGAATTCTAAACAACCGTCTTGGAAAACAAGATGTTCCCCGGCCCACTTTATGTCATCCATTTGCAATCCTTTCAAAATACCCGAACTACCCATTCTTAAGTTTCCCGCCTTCTCCACATCCGTTAATTGCCCAAGTGCGTTACGCAAGCTTTCAAAGTCGAATTTTGTGACTGCTTGATGATAACAGAACACACAATTAAAGACACATAATTTTAAACAAATTCTTTAAATCACATATGCCACATTATAGGACTGAAGTTTGACTACGCAGTATTAGGGGTGTTCAAAGTCGGATGTTCGAAAATTTGGAGACTGAATTATACCTTTATCCCTTTGCATAATTCTGTCAAGACACTGTTCATATTCATCAACATATTGCTTAAGAAGACTGCTCGAAATATCCCGACGATTATCCAAAAAAGTTCCGTCACCAACGTCTTCGTATCCATTTGACTTTACAACCTTTGATGATTTTATAATTGCCACATCAGCTAAAAGCGCGCATGAATCAACAGCACTACACGTCATGTCAAAACCACTACATATGATAACATTGTGTTCATCATTACCATGAGCTCGATATAAGGGTACAATAGTCTTTTGGAAAATCGGTTGAGCCGAGAAAAAATTAACTTGAAGTTTCATAGCATTTTGATAGACCGTTTCTACAAAATGAAGCTCTTCACCAGTCAATGATACGGTCAATTTATCAAACAGTTCTTCAATCTGTGATGCTAAAGCCTAAAATTGGAGAAAAATTAACATAAGGCGTTAGTTTCTTAATTGATCAATGGAGCGATTTCAAACAGTTTTTAGCGTAACTATATTAACTGAAAGATGAAAGGACAATGGGTTAAACGCGTTGAAAATCGCCCAAAGTTTATTTGTAATTCACGCAATCTCCAATTAGTTTCCAATTTTATATTCAAAGATTTAGATTTAGGTGCTACTTGTTTTTAAGATGTTTTGTCTGATGATCTGCGAAGAAGATGCGGCATTAATGTATGTATGCTGAATAGTGAAAACTGAAAAGGCTGTTTGTTTTTTGTCTGCACAATAACTTAATCATGTTTGCGTCACTAAGAAGCATATTTCTAAGTCTGCGAGTTTGCAGACTATTTAAGACATTATTTTATCTTATGTCTTCAGAAAAACAAACAGTTTGCAGCCGCAGACATAAGACATAATAAGATTTGAGACTGAAAAACAAACACCACCTTAGATCATCATTGTAACTTTCAGCAAATAAATATTGTGCTTTTTTATTTGTAGATCTTTTTTTTAATGGATGAATATGTTTTGTATGCCATTCTGTTCAAATCTACCCCTACTAGAAAAGTGTGTTTCAACGTGAACCCATTTGCCCCATTAAACAACCCGCCTATCTTGCCACCTCTAATATTCAAGTCTGCAAGTTCCGCGAAAACAAACGCTAACCTCAAATTTCTGAGAAGCAAGACTATCAATCCATTTCTTGTAAAGATGAATATTTTCATCGGGTTCAAGGACCGCTTGAATCTCCTTACTTAAAAACGATTGAATCCTCATCGAAGGTGCCATGGCAGCAAGTGCATACGCAGAAAGCTTCGTTTTCTCAAACGGAGTTGCGAATTTACCGGGAAATTTTTCTCTTACCGATTTTCCTGAAGCTGTTGCCAGCAAAAAATCGGTATATTTGATCATTGCACGATCTGATATCCCTGCTGGAAGTTCAAATCCCCATTCCTACATGATTATGTACTAATTAAACACGAACTTTTGATCTAGAGGTTGAAGACGCATAATAGGGCACCATAAATGTGCATCAATAGATTGTACAGTACAACATGTTGATGCATATCCATGGTGGATAGAACAAAAAAAAAATGGTGGATTTATCACCACCCCGCATAATAACATCACAATTATGCTTATCAAAGTTTATATATACCGTTAAAAACGGATTCTTTTTCGTTTTTACTTTTTAAGGAACCGGAACAAGAAGGTTGTTTAAACCACTGAAGAAATGTACTTTTTCCGTACTTTACGATCAGAAGGTGATTTGTTCCTTTTATGATCGATAAAATTTGGCTGTCCGATATGAACAATTTGATAAAGATGGGTACTTCCATTTTTCCTTCCAAATTCGATAATATAATAAAAAAAAACCCACAATCAATATATTGGAATTTGATTGAAACATACTTGTACAATTGATTGAAACATGGCCATTTTCCTTAACACATGTTTTCTAATCTTCCGAATTACAGTCTTATCCTCGTCATCATCTGAAAATTCTTCTGCCATCTCAAACCTACATTCCCAAAAATTCAAAATATTTAGCTACACACACATAATCATCAACAATAACATCTATACAAAACTTATATCAATTAACCATCTACAAACTTACGCTTCGGCTGACGCTTGAAGAAACCGAAGATCCTGAGATATACAATGAAGAAAAGAACCAGAATCCAGTTTCCCAGATGCTAATGATAATATGTAAGGAGTATATATTGCGAATATCGATTCAGTTATCGATTTTGTCCATAAACTTTTGGCCATCCCACCTTCATCTCTAATCATTAAACCCCCCATTTCAAAGATTATTATTATTATTATAACCGAAAGTTTTAAGGACATGAACTTATCATCTCAAAATGATAAAATTAGGTAAAACCCCAACATCACACATCAACTCTAAGGAATACAGTACTACTAACCTATTAGGGAAGGATAACATTAAAATCTATACCAAACTCAAAACTTGAAAAAAGTGGACTTTAGGCCTAAAAATTTAAACTTTTTACTTTCAACAATTAGAAGAATTAAATTAAATTAAACCCTGGATCAAATAACACCTACCTTAAACACAAGTGAAACAATTGATGACCCAATACATTCAATTTCAATCCCAATTCAAATAATTTAAAGTGTAATGAATTTTAAATAAAGCTTTGAACTTTTTGCTTTCTTTTCAAAAGTTGGAAAAATCCAATAAGACCCTAGATCAAATAACACCTACCTTAAATACAGTTAAAGAATCAAAGACCTTTTATGTTCAAGTTAAACCCAAATTTGAATAATCTACAGAAACATTAATTTTAGGACAAAAACTTTAATTATTGTCAAAGACTCAAAGCTGAAAAAAAAAAATAAAACCCCACATGAAATAACACCTTCCTTAAATAAAAATGGATAAACTGAGACAATATACATTAAAGATTCAACCTTTAGGACGCGTAGTTGAAAGTTTCACAAGAAACTGGGGACTTGCATTTATTATAATTTGTGGGGAAATTAATTTTGAAAATGAAATTGATCTGGTCGCCGGCGATTAGTTGATAAACGGGTGATGGATGTTTAACTGCCGACATGGGAGATTCATGAATTGAATTGAATCAAATCAAGTCGTTGTTAATTGCTGAAACTTTTGAAGTCAACGATTTTGACTTTTGAGCAGGGAAAGAGGGAAAATAGATTATGGTTATTAACAGGTTTTATTTTTTAACCAGAAATAACCGGGTGAAAAAAGAAAAAGGGAAAAAAATAATACTAAAACGTCATTTATTTCGGAGAAGTACTATTTATTCATGGTGGCTATTATATGTATTGTTAATGTTAATGAAAAAATTACTTGGTTGGTCATCAAGATTTTTCTTATCTATCTTTTATTTCAATTTCAATTTGGTTGGTCAATCACTCGGTCACTCTTATTAGCGACCGTTAATAAATCCGATTAAATCTTGCACATAAGGGATTTTCCGTCATTTTAATTGTTTCTCTTGACTTTCTCTTTCTTTTTTCATTCCTTTTTTTTTCTTAATTATGCCTACAACTCTATCAATCTCAAATTCACCATTACCACATTTAAAATTACTAGAGCACGAAATTATAAATACATATAGAAGATAAAAAATAAATTCAATACAAAGATAACATTTAACCGTTTTGAATAAATCTACTAAACTAATCAATTGAGTTTGACAAAACACACAAATGCTCTATATAACCTTTTATATAACCTTTAAGAACTAACAAAAGAAGCAAAAATTTACTTGCTGTAATAAAGCATAAATAAAAAAAAACTTGTTGAAAATATATAACCCATATCAAATTGATCAGATCCGTTTATGGATGATGTCTTAAATCCGCCGTTACATGACACCTGAAAATGTATAATTTTCGAATTGAAGTTGTTCTGCCAGATTTGGGTAACCATACACACCGTCACCCACACAATGCTGTCGGACAGGGATAACCAAAAACACCGCCGCCCACCCATCCCGCCAGATCTATTTGAGTGGCCTAAAAGCTCCGGTAGTCTAGATATAAACATTAGTTGAGATTCCTTCAAGAGGTGAACGATTCATTCATCGATTTTGCTATCATTTGTAAATGATATTAGTAGTGCTTCGTTAACTTGTAAATGAATGTGAAAAAAAAATGAACAATATAAAGAGAATTGAAAGAGAAAATGGCGAAACTGCATTCACATGCTTGGCACATGTCAGGACTTAACGGGATTTTACAAACGGGCGTTAGTAAGAGAGACCAACCACGTAATTAATGATACTTTGGTGACCAACCGAGTCGAAAAAAGACTAATGGCAAATGTGAAATATGTGACAAACGTTAAGGATCAACCGCATATTTTTTTCTTTTTCATTTCTTTACTTTATTTTTACATGGAACGTGTATTCAAGAATACATTTTTAATCACATGTTTTATTTTGTTCATTATATCCAACTCTCTAAAACTAAAAATCTTTTAGCACTATATGTTCATTAAGTTATTGGGTGCCTCTAAGTGTGTATCTTTTAACGACAGTTATGAGTTACTGAACGCAATGTCAGAACCCATATACTTTATCATTTTTTGGGGCGAATCATTACAGTGATACCAACCTGTAAGTGTGTATTAATATTTGTTCTAGTTGAGATCATAAACCAATAAACTTACATGACTAACAAGTTTAATGAAAGTACGTTACATGAACGTTAATGTTATACTGTACACGCTTACTTTGTGATGTGAGACATATCGTGTTTTTTTAGTTTCATAGAGGAAACCTTCCTAGTAACAACCACATTGGATGTTCACTAGCTAGTAAAATCCCTGAGTGACGAGTCCCCGAGTGACAAGACCCGTAACCGAGTGAATTGCGCACATTGATGCCCCCTCCGGCATGGCCGTCTCAACAATTTAGAAGTCCCTGGACGCAAATAAAAATGGCTACACGTTAAATTTTTTACTTATACACGTTAAATTTTTGAATACAGATAAAAAGATTATACTAAATTTGATCAATACGAAAAATGTTTTCAAGAGTGCCGTATCAAATTGTTTATTATCAAATATTTATTTGACAATTTTTTATTTAATTTACGTAACTATTCGACAATTGTTTATTATCAAATAAGAATTCAAAACTTTGGACCCTTCTAAATTTTTGGGACCTAAGCGGTTGCCAATGTTGCATATGCTTGAAGATGCCTCTACCCTCCGGTTAAGACATATCGTGTTGGATGATAAAGTTTTCATTGGTGACTTAATAATGGGGATCAATTAAGCTATCACTTGATAACTTAAAGAAAATGTAACACAAGTACATAACTAATAAAGACGATCATGATAGAAACGTAAATCATTCTCTTATCAAACTTATTAAAGACTTGCACGATGTTCAGATAAATAATTTTGTTTATTATAGAGATTTATTATGTTACGATTTCACTTCGTAATTTACTAGTAACATATTTTGAGTTGATTGAGAAAAGGTAAAAAAAATTACAAGAAGACACAATTAGATTGCATACATCCATCTGAAAATATTCTCCCTATTTGAATAACTTGAATAGAAAAAATCTGATCTGTTTACTAATCTGTATGAAAATATATTAGTTGAATTGTTACGGAGCATTTGAAAATCGTGTTTTATTTACCAACTAGTTAAAGACCCTCGGTTTCGCGGGATTCTTAAAGGGTCAAATGATTTAAAATATAAAATTAAATATATAAATTAATAAAATATTATTATGTTTAGATGAACATTAAACCAAATGATTTTTAAAGGCTTGAAATTAAAGTTTCAAAATGCACTAACGAACTATTATTAAATCTATGATGAACATTAAACCAAATGTTTTATAGGGTTTCAAATTTTTTAAGTTTCAAAATATACTAACAAATAAATAAAAAAATAAAATTTTAATTAAAATTAAATAAATCATCTCCGATATCTTGATGTAGTTTTAGGCGATTGAATTAAGAATTTTGGATGGTTAGCTCGGATCTTCGTTGTAATTTCCCACATATTCGACAATGAAGTTATTCTTGTTAGATGATCATGAATTGTGAATAATGTCATAATTCTTTGTCTTGTTGTTAATACTTTGTGGATCTGAGAAAGTCTTATGTCCTAATTCGTCAGCCTATAATGAGTTGTAACATTATATTTATAATAAAATGCATAATGTTGTAATATTTTTTTAATTATTTAGAAGATGTATGAAGTTTATGATTTAATATACCTCATCCATAAAGTTTTGCATAATAGTGAGCTTTTCAACTAAAAATGACAATAACTCTTTGTCTTGTAGTAGTTCGTTTTTTAGTTGTATTTTCTTATTCAGTTGTATAACGTTTTCTTCCATCTTAGTGAAGTACGTCTACAATAAAAAAAATATAATTGTACGCTAATTATAACAGTTTGAAATTAACAATTACTCTTGTCATTCTAACAATTGGAACCTGATTTTTTTTAACTGTTTCTCTATTCTTTGCTTTTTCTTTTCTTTCTGCAAATTTAAAAAAAAAATAACATATAACTTATATTTAACTCATATAAATGTTGTTAAAAAATATTATATCAATTTTTGTAATCTCATACTTTATAAGTTAATATAACATATATATTATTAGTGCTTTGACCTTTCAGAACTTCTACCAGAATAAATATTGTGCATATATCTCTCGCCTCCTACATATTATGTACTAATATTCCTCCTACCGATCTTAATTTTCTACCGGCAATTCAATCAACGTATCTCACTCCCTAAACACTAAACCCTAAATCTAAACCTTAAACATACTAAACTCTAAACTCTAAACCCTAAACCCTAAACCCTAAACAATAAACCCTAAAACCTAAACCCTATACCCTAAACCCTAAACCATAAATTCTAAAATCCAAACCCTAAACCCTAACCTGTAAACCATAAACCCTAAACCCTATACACTAAACTCTAAACCCTAAACCCTATATCTAAACTCTAAGCCCTAAACCAACCTGAAACTCTAAACCCTAAACCCTAAACCAACCCGAAACCCTAAACTTTAAACAGTAAACCCTAAACTCTAAACCCTAAACCCTATACCCTATACCCTATACCCTAAACCTTAAATTCTAAAATCTAAACTCTAAACCCGAAACCCTAAACCTTAAACCATATATACCTTAAACCCTATACATTATATCACAAACTCCTAAACCCTAAACCCTAAATCCAATACACTAAACCCTAAACCCTACTATACTCTAAATCATAAGTTGTAAAAACTAACCCTATACCCCAAACCCTAAACCATAAATTCTAAAATCTAAACCTTAAAGTCTAAACCATAAACCCTAAACACTAAACCCTAAACCATATACACTAAACTCTAAACCCTAAACCATATATCTAAACCCTCAACCCTATATCAACCATAAACCCTAGACCACTAACCCTTAACCCTACGCACTAAACCCTAAACCCAAAACTCTATACCCTAAACCCTAAACCATAAATTCTAAAATCTAAACCCTAAACGCTAAACTATAAAACCTAAACCCTAAACCCTATATCTAAACCTTAAACTATAAATTCTAAAATCTAAACCTTAAACCTTAAAGTTCAAACCATAAATCCTAAACACTAAACCCTAAACCCTATACACTAAACTCTAAACCCTAAATCCTATACCTAAACCCTAAACCGTACACCCTGAACCCTAAATCAACCTTAGGCTCTAAACCACCAACCCTTAACCCTACACACTAAATCCTAAACCCTAAACCGTAAGCCCTATACCCTAAACCCTATACCCTAAATTCTAAAATCTAAACCCTAAACTCTATACACTAAACCCTATACACTAAACCCTAAACCCTATATCTAAACTCTAAACAATAAACCATAAACCATAAAACCATAAACTCTAAACCTTAAACTCTATACCATAAATTCTAAAAACTAAACCCTAAACTCTAAACCCTAAACCCTTAATCCTAAACCCTAAACACTAAACCGTAAACCCTATACACTAATCCCTAAACCCTATATCTAAACCTTAAACAATAAACCATAAACCATAAAACCCTAAACTCTAAACCTTAAACTCTATACCATAAATTCTAAAAACTAAACCCTAAACTCTAAACCATAAACCCTTAACCCTAAACACTAAACCATAAACCCTATACACTAAACCCTAAACCCTAAATCCTAAACCTCAAAGCATAAATTCTAAAATCTTAACCCTAAACCCTAAATCTTAAACTGTAAACCATAAATCGTAAACCCTAAATAGCAATTCCTAAACCTTAAATCATTAACTCTCAACGTTAATCCTTTTTATCCATTAAGCTTATATTAGTTATCAAAATGAATTTAGTTTGTACTATAAGTATATATAATTAGACATGTACAAAAAATATTCAAAGGACATTTAACCATAGAACATTTACATCTCAATCATATACGTCACAAGACTTTCTTATAAACAACATTCTTAGTGGTATTTGAATCATTCTCATCGTCATCCAATATGATTAGTTTTAATCCATTTTTGGTAGTCAAATACGCATGTCTGCAATGATTGTTTATTCATTTTATAGAAAGAAGTAAATACATATTAATAGTTTTTGTAATATGATGTATATGCTACATGACAAATGTAATGTGTCATTATTATTATTATTTTTTTTGTTGCCATCACATTGTAGAATGCTTTAAAAGAGAATAATTATTAGGTAATAATTAACAACTTTACAACATTGATTTTTTAGTTGTAGTAGTGAAACCCACATATACAAATTTTGTAAAGAATATTGTTTGTAGATGTCGCATCCAGAGGACTTGGCTTGACTCCTATATCTCTGACATATATCATCAATTACAACCTAGCCAAAATTTAAAGAAACACAATATTAGTATTGCATATTGTGTAACGACCATGGATTTTCCAACGTTTAATTAATAATATTTATTATTAATGCTTGTGATTAATGAATGTATTTTTATACATTTACTTGTTACCGTACTTGACTTTACATGCCCGACTCGTCTTTGTGACACACGTACTTTTAACGAATAATATTTTCGAATATTATTTACATTCATGATTAATTATTATTAATCATTTTAATTAACTAATGCAAGTGGTTAATTACTTGAGCCTTATTTAATTAATTGTTGCTTACTTGCTTAGACTTGGGCTTTTATTAATGGACTCATATTAGTGGACTTGGAAGCCCACCCTACTTTTCTTAATGGACTATTAGGAGCCCAACATTATGCTAATGACTTATTAAACTTAAACTAGATTAATTAGTGAATGAAGGAATCTAGTTACTAGTATACTTACACCTTGTTCCCATACAATTTGCTTTAATACCATTTCAAACTAACACCTTCTCCCACATTTAAAAGTTACAAATTGACCCTTCCCCTTTGGTGCCCAAAACCGTCAGCCAAGCTATGGTGGGAGGGTGGTTTTGTTTTCAAATTTTGATTACTTATTCACTTGTATTTTCTCACTTTTACACACACTTCATTTACTACTTTTCTTTCTCTCTTTTTCTCTCAAATATTTGTAAGTAACAAACTTATTTCTTCTTTCTTTTCTTGTTCTAAAACCGTCCCATATCATCATCATTCTTACTAGTTTCATTACTTGTTCTTGTTTAATGTTTATTTACTAGTTGTAGTTTGTTGTTACTTGTTGTTGTTTCTTGTTTATGTTAAAGATCAAGTTTTCTAACTTGTATCTTCATGAAATCTAGTTACTTCCATCTTTATTTGATGAAGTCAAGAACAAGGAATCTAAACTTTCTAGTTTATGGTTCTACACTTAAAAGTTTTCAAGATTTAAAGTTCATAAGTTTCATATTCATACTTGTGTTCATGTTTGTAAACTTAAGGTTTACTTTCTTAAAAGATCAAAGCCTTGGCTTGAATCTTTAAAGTATGAACAACCATGAACTTGTCACTTGTAAATTTAACTTATTTCTTACTTTGTACATGCTTTAAATTCGTGAACCTTGATAAGCTTGGTCAAGTGTTACTAGTTAATCTTTATCTCATTTATCTTGAACTAAAGTTAACTTTATAAGTTCAAGAACATGGAAGTATAACTTTCTAGTTATATAACTTCATATACTTATGTTGGATCTAAGTTTATATAACTTATAGTCTTCTAATTTTGTAGTAAATAAGAGCTTTCAAGCTTACATACATTCTTCAAGTTGAAAATCTAAGTTTCATAACTTATGGTTTCATTAAAGTGTAGATCCAAGTTTTGTAACTTAGGATCTAACTTAAGAACACTAGTTCTAGCCTTTCTAGTCTAGGATCTTTAAGATCTATCTAAGATCTAAGTTCTACAACTTAATATTTTGATTATTTAATTTACTTTCAAGTTTGTAGCTTAATATTACTTTTGTAACTCGTGTATGTGTCGGATCTAAGATCTTGATGTAACTTTGGTTCATCAAACTACATACAACTCTTAAGTGAGTTGTGCAACTTATCTTAGCCTTACACTAGTGTTATTATGGTCAAACCTTGGTTAAGATGATGAAAACCCATCAACGAGTTGTACACTTGAAGCTATACGCATCAAAGATGAGAACCGTGATGAGCATCAAGCACCAAGAACCCACCGGAACACATTTAGCTACTGTTTTTGGAACTGATCAGACTACCTGGGCTACTGTAAAGTTTATTTTCAGTTATTTCGGTTCGAGTAGATAATATTCCGTTTAGGCCTCATCTTAATCCGAGTTACGGTTTAGGATTTATGGCTCTCCAAAAGTCACTGCACCCTATTAACGTTATGCTGAAATTTCTGACCTACTCGCACTTAAACCGTCACCACGGTCAAACAAAGACGAGTTTGGTTCTGGAAATTGGTCAGACTCTAGGGGACTCATATACAGAGCCATGGCCACTGGCCTTACATTATTTCAGTTTGTATAGAGGTCGTAGCATCTGAACGAATTCAGCCTTTGTTTTAAACTCTTTTCTTGAACGAAACTTACTTTACACTTTTTGTTTAATGATGGATGATGATGATACTTAAGACCTAATTTACATACATTTAAACCTTTGGGAACGATTTACTGACTTAGTAACTTTTGACTTAGGTTGAGGACCTTCCGGACCAACCACTTGCTTACTATTCCCGCGTATCGACTTTTACTACTTTCCACTGTGAGTTATAGCATCCCTTTTTACTTTAACTATTTTGGGAACTGAGAATACATGCACATTTTATGTTTTACATACTAGGCATGAGTAGTTAAAATTTTATATATGTGTGGGTTATACAACGGCATAAACTTTCCCCTTAGCTCGGTAACGTTTAGTCATTGGTCTTTAAACCGGTGAACGCGAATCTTAGATATGGATCCATAGGGTTTGACATCCCCACTCGAGCTAGTAGCGCTAGCATTTAACGGGTGTTTAATACTTCGTAAACATACGCACTCGCCAAGTGTACTTTTAGGGGGTGATAAACGATAAGTTAGTTACCAAGTGTCCACGGTTATACATATACTTTTCATACTGTTTTGAAATGCTGTTTGAAGCAATGAAATCTCGTGGCCTACCTTACATTACTGTTATACTTAAACTATAGCTCACCAACCTTTGTGTTGACGTTTTTAAGCATGTTTTTCTCAGGTGCTTAAGGTTTGCTTGCTTCCGCTGTACTAGTCATGCTTTGTAGACACCCGCTGCGCTTGTTAGAGTTGTCACCGCATGAAATATTTTATTTGCATTCAAACTATGTTACCTTTTGAAACAATGATTTGTAACGACCATTGGGTCATGTACTATTACTAATTGCTTCTGTTCATTGAAGCATACTGTTGTTGTAAAACATTTGATGTTGGTTAAGACATCACCTTTTCTTATGAATGCAAACTTCTTTTGAAACAACATATAGTGTTTGACCTTGTAATGATCCTGTTATTGATGGTCCGTACATGTTGATTTAGTACGGGGCATCACATTTGGTATCAGAGCATTGGTTGTAGGGAATTAGGTTGCATTAGTGAGTCTGGACCGACCTGAGTAGGATTCACTAATAGGACTAATCTATAACTTGCTAGTTTACTTGTTTCTGCGGAACTTACTGCATGTTGCTGCTTACTTTTGCTACTATATGCCGTATACTGCTACATGTTTACTCTACTGCATGCTACTATATGCTTCGATTGCATGATACTTCTGTACGATTTGTTATTATTACCATGCTACTTACTGCTATACATGATCTAGACTGTCGTAGTTATTTTGCCTAATACGTGCTTGCTTTATGACTTACTGACACGAAAAAGTTATTTTTCCTTGTTCAGATGTCGGATGCCCCGCCCACTATCATTCACTTGGAGAGCGACTCGGACTCATCGGCCACCTCACCTACCGTTGTTGCTGACTCGATCCCGTCATCTACACCTTCTAGCGACTCCGGCGATTCATCCTCTGGAGCCAGTAGCCATGTGCCCGGCCCAGTGATCACCTCTGACGGAGCCGAGAACCTACAGGAGATTCCAGCTCCACTTGCCCCAGGACCCTCGGAGCCACAGCACCATTCCGGTGGTGCTGTGATTCCCGTGGAACTTGGGGAAGGTCTGTTCAGTAATGAGCATAATCATTGGTGTAGACGCCTTCCTGATAGACGTTTAGTGCCGATCCCGCCTTTCAGATACCGACTGATGATGGCCGTCCGAGGAGAGCCACCCGTGCAGCCACCCCAGATGATTCTGATGACTCATCATCTGACGACTCAAGTGACGAGGATTCCGACGAGGATCCCGAGGAAGCACCCGTGCAGCCACCCTCTACCCCGCCGAAGAAGCGGTATCGTTTCGACGGTACTGTGATTCCTGAGGTTAACGGAGGGAGATCGTCCGTTAACGCACATGGACTGAGGACTAGAGTTACCGCCCGTAAGCGGCTTGTGCCGTATCCTGCTGATCCATTCATATGTAAGGCTCCCCGATACGCAGCATCTACTTCTGGTGCCGGACCGTCTGCACCACCCGCACCACCCGCACCACCAGCACCACCAGCACCATCAGCACCGCCTGCTCCATCAGCCTCTCCCTCTGTCGAGGAACTGACGAGGGAGGTGGATATCCTCCGTGCTCAGGTAACTGAGCTCGAGGACCAGGTGTCCCACATAATGGACATCCTTTACCCACCGTCACCTTAGGGTTATTGTAGTAGATCTCATTATGTAATCTCACTTGTAGTTTTATGTTTTACTTATGTATTGTACGAACCTATGCGGATGTATGCAACTTATTATTAGTGAATGGAACTTTGTGTTGTTTAATTGTTGCACAGTGTTCTATTTACATTACTATGTGATGACTTTGTGTTATCTGAATCTATTTGCGTTACTTAATTAGCATGTGTTGTGTTAATTCCACGTTAGTTACCATATACTGTATTATTACTATTTGAATACTGGATTTTGACTTGAGTCAAAAATTTTGTTTAGAACATCAATGGCAAACGGAAGATCAAAGCCAACCGCGGCACAAATCGAGGAAATGATCACTGAACGTGTGGCCGCAGCTTTAGCGGAAAGGAACCCCCAAGCGCCACCAGTTAACCAGCCCATTCGTAATGGGTGCACATACAAAGAGTTTCAAAGCTGCAAGCCCCACAACTTTAGTGGTACTGAGGGGCCGGTTGGTCTCACTAGGTGGTTTGAGAAATTAGAATCTGTGTTCCGTGTTAGTAACTGCTCAGAGACGGACAAAACCAAGTATGCCTCGCGTACGCTGTCAGACGGCGCACTAACCTGGTGGAACACACTGGCTCAAGCAAAGGGTATTGACGAGGCGTATGCTACCCCATGGGAGGAATTCATGTAGTGACCCGAACTTTTCCATGTTTATATATATATTAAATGAAATTGTTATTTACATGATTAAGTGTTTCCAACATGTTAAGCAATCAAACTTGTTAAGACTTGATTAATTAAAATAGGTTTCATATAGACAATTGACCACCCAAGTTGACCGGTGATTCACGAATGTTAAAACTTGTAAAAACTATACGATGACATATATATGGTTATATATATAGTTAACATGATTTTATTATAAGTATGTATCTCATTAGGTATTTTAACAATGAGTTATATACATAAAAATGAGACTATTAATTTAAGAAACTCGAAAACGATATATATAACGATTATCGTTATAACAACGTCTTACTAGGTAAATATGAATCATATTAAGATATTGATACACTTGGTTAATTATGTTAAATGATAAGTAAATATATTATTAAGTGTATTAACAATGAAATACATATGTAAAAATAAGACTACTAACTTAATGATTTCGAAACGAGACATATATTTAACGATTATCGTTGTAACGACATTTAACTGTATATATATCATACTAAGATATATTATATATCATAATATCATGATAATATAACAATTTAACATCTCATTTGTTATACAACATTCAACAAGATCGTTAACCTAAAGGTTTCAAAACAACATTTACATGTAACGACTAACGATGACTTAACGACTCAGTTAAAATGTATATACATGTAGTGTTTTAATATGTATTCATACACTTTTGAAAGACTTCAAGACACTTATCAAAATACTTCTACTTAACAAAAATGCTTACAATTACATTCTCGTTCAGTTTCATCAACAATTCTACTCGTATGCACCCGTATTCGTACTCGTACAATACACAGCTTTTAGATGTATGTACTATTGGTATATACACTCCAATGATCAGCTCTTAGCAGCCCATGTGAGTCACCTAACACATGTGGGAACCATCATTTGGCAACTAGCATGAAATATCTCATAAAATTACAAAAATATGAGTAATCATTCATGACTTATTTACATGAAAACAAAATTACATATCCTTTATATCTAATCCATACACCAACGACCAAAAACACCTACAAACACTTTCATTCTTCAATTTTCTTCATCTAATTGATCTCTCTCAAGTTCTATCTTCAAGTTCTAAGTGTTCTTCATAAATTCCAAAAGTTCTAGTTTCATAAAATCAAGAATACTTCCAAGATTGCAAGTTTACTTCCAAGTTTTCTAAATCCATTCCAAGTAATCATCCAAGATCAAGAAACCTTTGTTACTTACAGTAGGTTATCTTTCTAATACAAGGTAATAATCATATTCAAACTTTAATTCAATTTCTATAACTATAACAATCTTATTTCGAGTGGAAATCTTACTTGAAATTGTTTTCGTGTCATGATTCTGCTTCAAGAACTTTCAAGCCATTCAAGGATCCTTTGAAGCTAGATCTATTTTTCTCATTTCCAGTAGGTTTATCCAAGGAACTTGAGGTAGTAATGATGTTCATAACATCATTCGATTCATACATATAAAGCTATCTTATTCGAAGGTTTAAACTTGTAATCACTAGAACATAGTTTAGTTAATGCTAAACTTGTTCGCAAATAAAAGTTAATCCTTCTAACTTGACTTTTAAAATCAACTAAACACATGTTTTATATCTATGTGATATGCTAACTTAATCATTTAAAACCTGGAAACACGAAAACACCGTAAAACCGGATTTATGCCGTCGTAGTAACACCGCGGGCTGTTTTGGGTTAGTTAATTAAAAACTATGATAAACTTTGATTTAAAAGTTGTTATTCTGGGAAAATGATTTTTATTATGAACATGAAACTCTATCCAAAAATTATGGTTAAACTCAAAGTGGAAGTATGTTTTCTAAAATGGTCATCTAGACGTTGTTCTTTCGACTGAAATGACTACCTTTACAAAAATGACTTGTAACTTATTTTTCCAACTATAAACCTATACTTTTTATGTTTATATTCATAAAATAGAGTTCAATATGAAACCATAGCAATTTGATTCACTCAAAACGGATTTAAAATGAAGAAGTTATGGGTAAAACAAGATTGGATAATTTTTCTCATTTTAGCTACGTGAAAATTGGTAACAAATCTATTCCAACCATAACTTAATCAACTTGTATTGTATATTATGTAATCTTGAGATACCATAGACACGTATACAATGTTTCGACCTATCATGTCGACACATCTATATATATTTCGGAACAACCATAGACACTCTATATGTGAATGTTGGAGTTAGCTATACAGGGTTGAGGTTGATTCCAAAATATATATAGTTTGAGTTGTGATCAATACTGAGATACGTATACACTGGGTCGTGGATTGATTCAAGATAATATTTATCGATTTATTTCTGTACATCTAACTGTGGAAAACTAGTTGTAGGTTACTAACGAGGACAGCTGACTTAATAAACTTAAAACATCAAAATATATTAAAAGTGTTGTAAATATATTTTGAACATACTTTGATATATATGTATATATTGTTATAGGTTCGTGAATCAACCAGTGGCCAAGTCTTACTTCCCAACAAAGTAAAAATCTGTGAAAGTGAGTTATAGTCCCACTTTTAAAATCTAATATTTTGGGATGAGAATACATGCAGGTTTATAAATGATTTACAAAATAGACACAAGTACGTGAAACTACATTCTATGGTTGAATTATCAAAATCGAATATGCCCCTTTTTATTAAAGTCTGGTAATCTAAGAATTAGGGAACAGACACCCTAATTGACGCGAATCCTAAAGATAGATCTATTGGGCCTAACAAACCCCATCCAAAGTACCGGATGCTTTAGTACTTCGAAATTTATATCATATCCGAAGGGTGTCCCGGAATGATGGGGATATTCTTATATATGCATCTTGTTAATGTCGGTTACCAGGTGTTCACCATATGAATGATTTTTATCTCTATGTATGGGATGTGTATTGAAATATGAAATCTTGTGGTCTATTGTTACGATTTTATATATATAGGTTAAACCTATAACTCACCAACATTTTTGTTGACGTTTAAAGCATGTTTATTCTCAGGTGAATACTAAGAGCTTCCGCTGTTGCATACTAAAATAAGGACAAGATTTGGAGTCCTTGTTTGTATGATATTGTGACGATCCAGAAATTTCCGACCAAATTTAAACTTTAATCTTTATATTATTTCGACACGATAAGCAAAGTTTGTTAAGTTAAATCTCAAGAATTTTAAACTGTGTTCATACATTCATTATAACCTCGACCAAATTCCGACGAGTCACGAACCGTTATATATAAATAGATATGTATATATATATATATATATTATAACTTGAGAATATTAATAAAGTATTAAACGTATAATACTTTACACGAATGTATTTGTTTCAATATGATTTTCGACGAAATTAAAAAGAAATATATTAAATGATTGAATTATCAGAAACATTGAATTATGATTACAAGTCTCTGTTGAGAGGTCCACTATGATTTGAGAAAATCTATTCCTCTTAACGATATTCAGAATAATTTGTAAAGCTATTTATAAATAAAAACAAAAAGTGTCATTTACGAAAGTTAGACAAAAGTTAGTGGAGAATTGGTTTCCATAATATTCTATTAATCTATTTTCAAACGTACAAAGACGTTTTCAGTTTAAAAAGAACTTTATTATTAAAACGTATATAACTTTTATAAATATCTAGAATCACTTTTGACAACTCATTACTTAACCAGTATAATAAATATAACGATATTTATATTTTATTTCATTAAATATATATAACGATTTAAATTAATATTATATATATTTATACTCGTATTATACATACATAGTTTTTATACTTTTACTATACTTTAACTTTACCTTTACTTTACTTTTACTTTACTTTAACTTTAATAATTCACTTTAATAATTCATACTTTAATAATTCACTTTAATAATTCATACTTTAATAATTCACTTTAATAATTCACTTTAATAATTCATACTTTAATAATTCACTTTAATAATTCAAAAATCTATTATAAATAGAATTCAATAGGTTTCATTATTTCATAGAAACTTGAAAATATATTTCTCTAAACTCTCTCAATCGATTTATATATATATATATATATATATATATATATATATATATATATATATATATATATATATATATATATATATATATATATATTTGCTCTGTATTATTTCAAGATATTATAAGTATACATAAAATATTACGACGGAGTGCTGTCCGAGTGATTTCAAAATAGTTTTTTTGAATGAGTCGAAGCTAAGGAAATTATGGGTTATAGCTATGGAGGTGATGAGTATGGTTCATGGGTATGCTCGTGAGGTCAATCTAGTGTTTATCATCTCCGTTGCGTCTACGTACTTTCCTGCAATATTGAATCTCAATATTGATACGTTCGTGAATCCGAGGACAACCTTGCACTTGTTAAATGACGTTATATGTATTTTTACTACGAAATACAGTATTGTGAGTTTCATTTGCTCCCTTTTATATATATTTTTGGGACTGAGAATACATGCGCTGTTTTTATAAATGTTTTACGAAATAGGCACAAGTACTAAAACTAATTCTACGTGGGTTTAAACCAGAAATATACCCTTAGCTTGGTAACATTAAACTACTTGTCTATGTACGGTAGGCGCGAATCCTAAAGATAGATCTATTGGGCCGGACAAACCCCATCCTGACTATGGGATGCTTTAGTACTTCGAGGTTATTTTAAACACACCTGATCTGGTGTACTTCAGAGGGTAAAACATGAACGTTAAGGCTTGTTACCGGGTGCCTACAACTTATAGAATACTTTTATACACTTGCGAGTGTACATATATTTATAAACAGAAATCTTGTGGTCTATTAATATATTGAAATGATTGTTATGATAAACCTATGAACTCACCAACCTTTTGGTTGACACTTTAAAGCATGTTTATTCTCAGGTATTAAAGAAATCTTCCGCTGTGCATTAGCTCATTTTAAGGATATTACTTGGAGTCATTCATGGCATATTTTGAAAGACATTGCATTCGAGTCATTGAGTTCATCAAGATTATTATTAAGCCAATTATAGTTGGATGTATTATGAAATGGTGTGCATGCCATCAACTTTCGTTGTAAAGAAAGTTTGTCTTTTAAAAATGAATGCAATGTTTGTAAAATGTATCATATAGAGGTCAAATACCTCGCGATGTAATCAACTATTGTGAATCGTTTATAATGTATATGAACGGGTCCTTTCAGTTGATATCAGAGCGGTGGTCTTAGCGAACCAGGTCTGCATTAGTGTGTCTAACTGATAGTCGTTAGGATGCATTAGTGAGTCTGGACTTCGACCGTGTCTGCATGTCAAAAGTTTTGCTCATCATTTTTGTCGAAAATTACCTGCTTATCATTCTTAGTATAGACACATCTTATTGCATTGATTGCATGAATAGTGTATAGACAAAATTCATATCTTAGCGTATCTGCTAATTCATATCTTAGCGTATCTGTTACTGTAAACTTTGCCTGACATATTCCGTAAATTCCTCCGTAATCTACGAAACCTTTTGCTCTATATAATTAGAATACCACCCGATAGCCGGAAAATCATTTCATATCGAAAAATTCTTTATTCAATCGTACGAAATGGAATTCGTCATTAGTTCAAGTCCCTCGGATTCCGAAATGGAATCCCACTCAAGTTCCGAAAGCATTGTGACCGGAATGGATCAACCAATTAGTCATCATCTATTCTGGATGAATTGGGGATGGGTTCGTAGCCTCCTTAATCATTGGAGACAAGAAGAAGGTGATCCCTTCCATCCACCACATTGCCCTCTTGGCGAAGAACCTGAAGCACTTACCGGCGAACCTATCCGAAACACTATTTTCTCTCTTATTTCTAGAGTATCTCGTCACGATTACATACTACACCAAATTCTAGATTTTATTTATCCACTCGTCCGAACCGACAATCACCCCGGTGTAATAGAAGAAGTCAATGAGCTTCGCGCTCGGGTAGTGGCTTTGGAGAATATGGTGCAAAGGTTACAAACACCAGCAGCAGCACCAGCAGCATAAACAGTACCACCATCAGCAACACCAACAGTACCATCACCACCACCAACAACAACATCCATATCCCACACCGCAACATCACAATCTGTATCTCAAACATCAACGTCATACGCCCTGTAAATATCCAGGAATATCAACAACAACAAACGATGAAGTATTAATTCATAAACTTCATTGAAGAGATATCTCTGCGGCAGTTATGTAATCTCCAAAATCTTAGAGATTATTTAATTCTGACCGTAAATCGAATGAGTGAACGGAGATGGTAGAGTAGAAACTTTGATCGAAAATGGTGAACGATTTACAAGCTAGAATTGTTTTACCAACAGCATCAACAGGACCGTAGCATCATCAACACAGTCAGTGCCGTCAGTATCGTCAGAATCAACAGCACCTGTAACATCACAAACTCTGTCAGTTCAAGAATCGTTGTGGACATCATTACGAATAAACAACAAATATATTGTATCAACGAGTTATGAAGTATTAACTCATTTCCAATCGAAAGATTTATATGTATATTTTATATGTATAAATTTTTAAACCATAATAAATCTTCCCGTACTAAGCTATTATGTGTGAATCTTAACTACTCAGTTAATTCATATTACAAATATGCAATGATGTACGTCCTTCGTCCGCAACTTAACCAGCGTTAATTACAATCTCTGTCTCAATTCAATAAAAATCCAATTCATAATAAATCAAGTGTATTATTCGAATATATGTTTGATTTTACACTTTCATCATCGATGTACTCGAAACTTTTCAAATAACATCATTCGTACCCTGCGAAGTTCACAAGAATTTCACGAAAACCAACAAATAACAAAGTAATGATTCATAATTTCAATATTATTGAAGAAATACTTATGCAATTTATAAAGTTTTAGGGATTACTCAATTCTAGTTCCAACCATAAAACAAATGAGTTTAATTTAATATTAACTCATTAAATCTATATTACATCTAAAGAAAATATACACATATATTTTCATAAAGACTGTAATAAACTTCTTTTGTACAAAATATTAATTGTGAAATTTTTCTTAACGGGTAGGTAATACCCGAGAGATATATAAATTCACAATTAATATATTACATTTTTCGAAACTGATTCAACAATCATCAACTATACTCCCTACTTTCACAACAATATCCATTCTTTTATATAAATCAAAACAATCATACTCATTCAAATTCAATTACATATTCTGATTTTGAAATCGCATAATTCAATTCGAAATATAACCAGTATCATCACTCTTAGATTCTTATATCTTTCAAAGCTATACTTTGACTTCAAAACTGTGTTAGAACATCATATGTATTAACGATTACAATATGTGCTCAAAGCCTTCGAAATTCCTGGAGACACTTCAACTAAGGAACAATCGAGATGATGATCCAACCACATGTTACCCACAGTTATACACCTGAAAAACTCTCAAAACCCAAGTCATAGTTCAACACGTATCCGTGTTAGACCCTTTGGCATTTACTAGCTAAAATAACTTTTCAATTCCGTTTCAAAATAGACAGTTTTGTCACAGCTCCAGCAAGTCAACTTCGACTTCTCAATCAAAACAGTCTTATTATAACCTCGATAGATACGTTGCCCTTTCGCCAACGTTACCGGAGAATCGTTTATATTCACCTCATTAGCAATAAACTTACCAACAACTTCACTGATCTTTGACTTTCAAAAAAAAAAAATCATTATAATTATCGAAACCCTATCATATACTCATTCGTACCTTATAACAAGAATTACCATACCAATTATTGAGAATCAGCAATCAGTATTTTGAAACCTCGCAGCATGTCTACATCAACAATTATATATATACACAACGTCTACCTCCAAGACTTACATTCTTTGAATGAGAAATTTCTAAAAAACACCCTAAACTGCGAACCAGTTCTCGAAATTTTGAAAAATGCTGATGTAGCAGCAAAAACTGTAAACGACCTTAACAGTAAAAAGTTGGATGATAAAGGATAGTATATTGGCAAAGCTCAGAAAAAGAGAAGCTTTGGAACTGGAAAACGGATTGAGCAAAGTATGAAGGAGGCTATGGACAAATCACAAAGGCTGAACCTGCCTTCAAAGAATCCAAATGATTCAGTACTTACTGAAGTCATTAACGAATACCTTGCTCCTGACTCTAAACCCCTGTTGACCATATCCTTCATCATCCTCTGATATTAGACATTCTAAGATATCATCGTATCTTTCATTATAAGTATCATCCATACTTCTGAAGATATTTTTATAATTATTCTTATCTGAAATCATTTACCTCTTCGCGCTATCTGTATTATATCATAAAAGAAACAATTTTAGTTTCTAAATTCTGAAACATTCGAGTTTAAAATAGGAATATTCTTGAAGAAGTGTTGGGAGCTGAAGCATAAGTTAGTATAATATAATGACACTTGATCAACGTGATTATATTACAGTAATTCATGCTGAGTTTCTAAATGGAACATGATGATTCACAGATCATAACATCATCATGTGCTATGTTACACGACTCTTGTATTCTCTTTGATCTCTAAATATCAAGAAAATATTTCTTGATGATTCGGCCTTTTCCGAGGTATTCTGGTAAGTTGACAAGTCAAGATCGTGCCATTACAATTTCCTTCCTAGAACATTAACAATGTTCATCCGAAATTTATATCTGCGAATTCTGGACCATTACAAGCGGTACTTAATCGCAAGAAGAAGAAATGAAAGGACAAAGCTCCGAACTAGAAATGGGAGTATAAATCATAACAAATAGAAGAGAGCATTAACTGTGGATGACAATGATTATAGAAGAAGCAAGAACTTTGAAATACAAGGGAAGATATAAAATCCAACAACAACCCAGAAATCACAAACCGTATATATCAATGCATATAGCAATATAAAGACAGGGGAGAACTAAAAACACTATAAAACCAAGAGTATAGTAGAAGTAAATAGATTCTTCCGGAGGTAGATGAAAAAGAAGAGCGACAGATATGAAAGTGAGGAGTATATCAAGAATCAGCACTGGATGAAGCATATTGACAAATACTTTAAAATATGAGTTGAGAAGGTGTGAGTTGTAAGAAAACAAATGAGGTGGATTTATAGTGAAATATCCGACAGAGAAATCAAAATGGATTATCGCATTAATTCGAAGAGGATCATAATTTCCTTAATTTCCGAATAATCAAATCCAATATAGATTACAAAGATTTTCTTTTCGGAGATCAATCGTGATGACGTCAAAAGATACGACGAATCACTATTATCTTATTTCATTTATTTACGATAACTTCACTCACACGCTTCGAGTAATCGAATTATTTTAACCATTCTTCTTGAACATGATAAAACTCTATAATCGTTATAATAACATTCTCATTGTTAATCATGACGACCTCTATCAAATTTCGGGGACGAAATTTCTTTAACGGGTAGGTACTGCGACGACCCAGAAATTTCCGACCAAATTTAAACTTTAATCTTTATATTATTTCGACACGATAAGCAAAGTTTGTTAAGTTAAATCTCAAGAATTTTAAACTGTGTTCATACATTCATTATAACCTCGACCAAATTCCGACGAGTCACGAACCGTTATATATAAATAGATATGTATATGTATATATATATTATAACTTGAGAATATTAATAAAGTATTAAACGTATAATACTTTACACGAATGTATTTGTTTCAATATGATTTTCGACGAAATTAAAAAGAAATATATTAAATGATTGAATTATCAGAAACATTGAATTATGATTACAAGTCTCTGTTGAGAGGTCCACTATGATTTGAGAAAATCTATTCCTCTTAACGATATTCAGAATAATTTGTAAAGCTATTTATAAATAAAAACAAAAAGTGTCATTTACGAAAGTTAGACAAAAGTTAGTGGAGAATTGGTTTCCATAATATTCTATTAATCTATTTTCAAACGTACAAAGACGTTTTCAGTTTAAAAAGAACTTTATTATTAAAACGTATATAACTTTTATAAATATCTAGAATCACTTTTGACAACTCATTACTTAACCAGTATAATAAATATAACGATATTTATATTTTATTTCATTAAATATATATAACGATTTAAATTAATATTATATATATTTATACGCGTATTATACATACATAGTTTTTATACTTTTACTATACTTTAACTTTACCTTTACTTTACTTTTACTTTACTTTAACTTTAATAATTCATACTTTAATAATTCACTTTAATAATTCATACTTTAATAATTCACTTTAATAATTCATACTTTAATAATTCACTTTAATAATTCATACTTTAATAATTCACTTTAATAATTCAAAAATCTATTATAAATAGAATTCAATAGGTTTCATTATTTCATAGAAACTTGAAAATATATTTCTCTAAACTCTCTCAATCGATTTATATATATATATATATATATATATATATATATATATATATATATATATATATATATATATATATTTGCTCTGTATTATTTCAAGATATTATTAGTATACATACAATATTACGACAGAGTGCTGTCCGAGTGATTTCAAAATAGTTTTTTTGAATGAGTCGAAGCTAAGGAAATTATGGGTTATAGCTATGGAGGTGATGAGTATGGTTCATGGGTATGCTCGTGAGGTCAATCTAGTGTTTACCATCTCCGTTGCGTCTACGTACTTTCCTGCAATATTGAATCTCAATATTGATACGTTCGTGAATCCGAGGCCAACCTTGCACTTGTTAAATGACGTTATATGTATTTTTACTACGAAATACAGTATTGTGAGTTTCATTTGCTCCCTTTTATATATATTTTTGGGACTGAGAATACATGCGCTGTTTTTATAAATGTTTTACGAAATAGGCACAAGTACTAAAACTAATTCTACGTGGGTTTAAACCAGAAATATACCCTTAGCTTGGTAACATTAAACTACTTGTCTATGTACGGTAGGCGCAAATCCTAAAGATAGATCTATTGGGCCTGACAAACCCCATCCTGACTATGGGATGCTTTAGTACTTCGAGGTTATTTTAAATACATCTGATCTGGTGTACTTCAGAGGGTAAAACATGAACGTTAAGGCTTGTTACCGGGTGCCTACAACTTATAGAATACTTTTATACACTTGCGAGTGTACATATATTTATAAACGGAAATCTTGTGGTCTATTAATATATTGAAATGATTGTTATGATAAACCTATGAACTCACCAACCTTTTGGTTGACACTTTAAAGCATGTTTATTCTCAGGTATTAAAGAAATCTTCCGCTGTGCATTAGCTCATTTTAAGGATATTACTTGGAGTCATTCATGGCATATTTTGAAAGACGTTGCATTCGAGTCATTGAGTTCATCAAGATTATTATTAAGCCAATTATAGTTGGATGTATTATGAAATGGTGTGCATGCCATCAACTTTCGTTGTAAAGAAAGTTTGTCTTTTAAAAATGAATGCAATGTTTGTAAAATGTATCATATAGAGGTCAAATACCTCGCGATGTAATCAACTATTGTGAATCGTTTATAATGTATATGAACGGGTCCTTTCAGATATTGTGTAAAAACTGCATTCAAGAAACTGATTTCGATGTAACATATTTGTATTGTAAACCATTATGTAATGGTCGTGTGTAAACAGGATATTTTAGATTATCATTATTTGATAATCTACGTAAAGCTTTTTAAACCTTTATTTATGAAATAAAGGTTATGGTTTGTTTTAAAAATGAATGCAGTCTTTGAAAAACGTCTCATATAGAGGTCAAAACATCGCAACGAAATCAATTAATATGGAACGTTTTTAATTAATAAGAACGGGACATTTCAATTCAAAGGGGCCATGATTGAAGAGTATTTCCCTAGGACAGAGATCCAGAAGATGGAGATTGAGTTTGGGCAGTTGAAGGTTGTGGGAAACGATCTCGATGGTTACAACCGTAGGTATCTAGAATTAGCCCTGATGTGTCCTACCATGGTTACCCCAGAGTTTAAGCGCGTGGAAAGGTACTTGTGGGGACTTCCTAAGTCCATTAAGAGAAATGTTACCTCGTCTAAGCCACCTAATGTCCCGGAAGCAATGCGCATGACGCACACCTTAATGAACCAAATTATCATCGATGAACCGGAAAAGGCTAAATCCGAATCGGGTAGTAGTGATAAGCGTAAGTGGGACAACAACAAGGGGAGAGTCTATGTAATATAGTGTGCTTATGCTTTATGATATATGTAAAAATTGCTTGTATTAATAAGTATTTTTTTTTATGAATCTAACTCTTGTCTATTTTACAGTATAAAAACACAAAATGGATAGACAACCCAATATTTTAAGAGACCTACCCGGAGACATGATTGATGAAATCTTGTCTAGAGTCGGTCAGAATTCTTCGGCACAACTATTTATGGCGAAATCAGTTTGTAAGACATTCGAAGAACGTTCCAAGAATGTCTTGGTTTATAAGAGACTTTCGTTTGAAAGATGGGGGATATCACATTGGGAAACCCATAAGTTACGATGTGTTTACTTTGACGCATATATTGCGGGGAACCCAAATGCTATTTTATGCAACGGGTTAAGAAATTATTTTGACTCAATGTATCCGAATATAGGTCTTCATGATTTAGAAAAAGCGGCTAACATGCAACATAAAGAAGCATGCTATGCTTACGGGTTAGTAATGTTCGCTTCTCACCAAAGTGAGAAAAAGAACATCGGGCTACAACTATTAAACGAAACATTCCCACAAGTGACGGAGTCGGTAATTGGGGTAAGAAATGAGGTTTTTAGGTTATTACGAGACTGTTGGTCATTACGTAACCCTCGTCCCTTTGACAACGTTACAACACGCTGTCTTATCAATAGCCATAACGGTTATGTTCCACAAGACCAAGGATGGGAAGTAGTCCTAGTAAAACCAGAATGTATGACTTGTTTCTGGATGTATGAATTACATGTCTTTATTGCCTTTGCTGAACGACTTGTGTACTAGCTAGAATTATCTTCAAAATTATCTTGTATCAAAGTTATTGTGTGCTATATTTCATGCTTTATGTAAAATAAGCGATATTGTAAGTTTGTAAAATATTGTATAAAAGTTTGAACGCGAAATATTATTATAATCAGTTTTTCATATAGAATTGTAGTAGTTGAATTGTATATTAGCTACTAAGTATGAACTTAACGGGTAGGTACTACCCGAATTTAAACTTATAAAACGCTAATATGAAGAAAAAGCTTTTATAAATGAGTTCATATTATGCTACGAAATACTATTAACTACTCTTAATATTCTGTATGATTAACTTGTTCCATTTGACTATTTTGAAGGAAATGGCACCGACTACTCGACACACCGTGAATATGAATGAAGAAGAATTCCGTACTTTTCTAGCTTCAAACATAGCCGTAGTACAGGCTGCGCTACATACCAACAATAACCTTGGATCTAGCAGTACAGGAAATCGTGTAGGATGCACCTACAAAGAATTCACTGCCTGCAAACCTTTGGAATTTGATAGAACCGAAGGACCGATCGGATTGAAATGGTGGACCGAGAAGGTCGAATCGGTGTTTGCCATAAGTAAGTGTACTGAAGAGGACAAAGTGAAGTACGCTACACATACCTTCACAGGTTCTGCGTTAACATGGTGGAATACCTATCTAGAGCAAGTGGGACAAGATGATGCGTACGCACTACCGTGGTCAGCATTCAAGCACTTGATGAACGAGAAGTACCGTCCCAGAACCGAGGTCAATAAGCTCAAGACAGAACTTAGAGGGTTACGAACCCAAGGATTTGATATTACCATGTACGAAAGACGATTCACAGAATTGTGCCTATTGTGTCCGGGAGCGTTCGAAGATGAGGAAGAGAAGATCGACGCGTTTGTGAAAGGATTACCGGAAAGAATCCAAGAAGATATAAGTTCACACGAGCCCACCTCCATACAACAGGCATGTAGAATGGCTCACAAACTAGTAAACCAGATTGAGGAAAGAATTAAAGAACAGATGGCTGAAGAGGCTAATGTGAAGCAAGTCAAAAGAAAGTGGGAGGAAAACGGTGATAAGAATCACCAATACAGCAACAACAGCAATTACAATAATAATCGCAACAATTATCCCAACAATCGCAACATCAATCGCAACTACAACAAACGGCCCAACAACAACAACAACAACAACAACAACAGCAACTACAACAATCATCCCAACAACAATAACAACCGCAACAACAACAACAATCAGAAGCAGCTATGCCAAAGGTGTGAAAAGTATCACTCGGGGTTCTGCACCAAATTTTGCAACAAGTGTAAAAGAAATGGTCATAGCGCGGAAAAATGTGAGGTCTACGGACCTGGGGTTAACAGAACGAAAGGAACAAATGGTGTCGGAACGAGTAATGGCGGAGCAAGTAGTGTCGGAGCAAGTTATGCCAATGTAGTTTGTTATAAATGTGGAAAACCGGACCACATTATTAGAAATTTCCTAAACCAGGAGAACACGAATGGACAAGGTCACGGAAGAGTTTTCAATATTAATGCGGCAGAGGCACAGGAAGACCTGGAGCTTGTTACGTGTAGTTTCTTATTGACAATAAATCTGCTTACGTTTTATTTGATTCGGGTGCGGATAGAAGCTATATGAGTAGAGATTTTTGTGCTAAATTAAGTTGTCCATTGACGCCGTTGGATAGTAAATTTTTACTCGAATTAGCAAACGGTAAATTAATTTCAGCAGATAATATATGCCGGAATCGAGAAATTAAACTGGGTAGCGAAATATTTAAGATTGATTTGATACCAGTAGAGTTAGGGAGTTTTGATGTAATAGTTGGCATGGACTGGCTGAAGAAGGTGAAAGCAGAGATCGTATGTTATAAAAATGCAATTCGCATTGTACGAGAAGAAGGAGAACCCTTAATGGTGTACGGAGAAAAGGGCAATATGAAGCTACATCTTATTAGTAATTTGAAGGCACAAAAACTAATAAGAAAAGGTTGCTATGCTGTTCTAGCACACGTCGAGAAAGTACAAACTGAAGAAAAGAGCATCAATGATGTTCCCGTCGTAAAAGAATTTCCCGATGTATTTCCGAAAGAATTACCGGGACTACCTCCACATCGATCTGTTGAATTTCAAATAGATCTTGTACCAGGAGCTGCACCAATAGCTCATGCTCCTTATAGACTCGCACCCAGCGAGATGAAAGAACTGCAAAGCCAACTGCAAGAACTATTAGAATGTGGTTTCATTCGACCAAGCACATCACCATGGAGAGCTCCTGTTTTGTTTGTCAAGAAGAAGGATGGTACATTTAGGTTGTGTATTGACTACAGAGAGTTGAACAAACTTACCATCAAAAACCGTTATCCACTGCCGAGAATTGACGACTTATTTGATCAACTACAAGGCTCATCGGTTTATTCGAAGATCGATTTACGTTCTGGATATCATCAAATGCGAGTAAAGGAGGATGATATTCCAAAAACTGCTTTTAGGACGCGTTATGGTCATTACGAGTTTATGGTTATGCCGTTTTGATTGACTAACGTAGCAGCTGTGTTCATGGACCTTATGAACCGAGTGTGTGGGCCATATCTTGACAAGTTTGTCATTGTTTTCATCGATGACATACTTATTTACTCAAAGAATGATCAAGAGCACGAAGAACATTTGAGAAAAGTGCTAGAAGTATTGAGGAAAGAAAAACTGTACGCTAAGTTTTCAAAGTATGCATTTTGGTTGGAAGAAGTTCAATTCCTCGGTCACATAGTGAACAAAGAAGGTATCCAGGTGGACCCGAAAAAGATCGAAACCGTTGAAAAGTGGGAAACCCCAAAAACTCCGAAGCATATACGTCAATTTTTAGGATTGGCTGGTTACTACAGAAGTTTCATCCAAGATTTCTCTAAAATAGCAAAACCCTTGACTGCATTAACGCATAAAGGGAAGAAATTTGAATGGAAGGATGAACAAGAGAAGGCGTTTCAATCATTGAAGAAAAAGCGAACTACGGCACCTATATTGTCATTGCCTGAAGGGAATGATGATTTTGTGATTTATTGTGACGCATCAAAGCAAGGTCTCAGTTGTGTATTAATGCAACGGACGAAGGTGATTGCTTATGCGTCTAGACAATTGATGATTCACGAGCAAAATTATACGACGCATGATTTGCAATTAGGCGCGGTTGTTTTTGCATTAAAGACTTGGAGGCACTACTTATATGGGGTCAAAAGTATTATATATACCGACCACAAAAGTCTTCAACACATATTTAATCAGAAACAACTGAATATGAGGCAGCGTAGGTGGATTGAATTGTTGAATGTGTAGCGACCCGACAAAATCACCATTGACGGCGCCGTCTACTTAGGTCCCGTTACGTGGTCATAAGTCCTTATGATGACGTTTGACCAACAATATGTCGCATTCATTTCAAATGTAAAGGACGTTTCAAGTTTACAAAAGTAGTTCAACGACTAGTTACATTACAATGTTTAACGTACAATTGAAACCTATGCGACACAATTTAAAAGCAAGTCAAGGGCTCCAAATATGCATGTATACTCGACATCCAAGCAAGTATCAAAAAGAGTGCGGAAGCATGTATCATATAGCATTCAGGGACCTGAGAAAACATAGAGAATCTGTCAACGAAAACGTTGGTGAAATCATAGGTTTAGTAAATGAGTATGTAAGTAAAATAAGTTGAACCACAAGTTATAGTATAAGTCGATTTTCCGAATCGTTTGAATTCCATAAGTATTGTTGTTTACCGAGCACCCAATTATCAAAGCTTAACCGTATCATTTACCTCAGCATAAAAGTGTTAGAACATACACCGTACCGGAATATATTTCATTCGCTTAACGGTAGCGAACCGTCCGAATGAGGGTTAGTCAAACCCGTATGGATCCACACAACATAGTCTCGCTTACACCATCTGATGTAATTAATGATAATTGAATTGAGGGTTTTCGTTCAAACTCGTCCGTATCTTTGTATTCGTATTCGTGTTCGATGTATAAAAGTATGAAAGGTATATATACATATGAAATGTATATAAGTATGTAACGTATATGTTTCTCAGCCCACGATTTAAAAATATAAAAGTTGTTGAAAAAGTGGGACTATGATCTCACCTCGAGTACACGAGTATAAAAGTACTTCACAAAGTAAACGTGTGCATGAAAGTTGCTTAGCCTTGACCTAAACAAGTAAGTTGTATCAATTTACCGATTACGACACAAGGTCGGGTGAAATGTGTTCAATTAGTCCTATGTCAAGTTTCATGCAAGAATCAAATATAAAATAAGATTAGAGCGATTGCATAAGTGTTTTGTTAAGTTTGACTAAAATTCAAACTTGGTCAAAGTCAACGAAAAAGTCAATGGGGTCGGGTCGGGTCCTGAACTATTTTCATGAGCTTAGAAGTCATATATGAGCATGTTTCCAAGTTTCATGTTGATCGGGGGTGTGTAGCATAGCAAACATTATTCAAAAATCGACAAAATTGGACAGACCACTTTGGCGCGCCGCACGGGTATATGGCGCGCCGCGCCATTACCTGTGCAGAGAATTCTGGCAGTTTTCACACTCAAGCATGAATCCAACTTCAAATACCCATAAATCCTAAACCGTAAACATCCAAAACAAGTACTCCCTCCGTCCCAGATTAATTGTCCCCAGACAAAAAACACACAGTTTTAGGAAATCCCACTAACTTTATTTCTCCACCAATGAAATATCTTCTCTCTCCATATCCACCAATGAAATATCTCCTTTCCTTTCTATTTATGGAAGTAGACAATTAATTTGGGACATCCCAAAATGGAATACTGGACAATAATTTAGGGACGGAGGGAGTATCTTATATCATTGGAAAGGTATTTTGACAAGGAATACAACTAACTACTTTTCACCAAGCAAAAAAATCAATTACAATAATCGAAAACTCGTCAATTGATCAATAAAGGTTTATTTTCAAAGTGCAAGTTCATCAAATGCATTTTAAGTTTCGGGAATCCAATTCACACATATGATATGCTGTTTTGAAGGTAATGAAACGTGCATTACAACTAAACACTTACTAACAACATTTCATGACATCCAAAGTATCAAAAGTTCATTTCAAGTTCATCAAACCCTAATCAAGAATCACAAAATCAATAATCATGTTAACGCAAGGTTTTCATATCATCCAACATACCAAAACGAAACTAACGATGCTAGTAACACTTTTAACACAATGGGTTTAACATCTAACAACATTTAATCAATCAAAATCAAAGATTAAACTAACCCATTTTAAGTGTTCATGCTAGTTACACCAAATAACAAGATCGAGCATACAAATTACATACACGACATCACAATGAGCCATAGACACTAACTAACATCATTTCAAGTCAAAAACACGAATTTAGAGAAATCTAGAGTTTTAGAAATATTACCCAAACGAGATGAAATTGGTACCAAAATGTAGAGGATGAAGAGAGGATCACGAATATGTAATTTGTTTTGATGTTGGCCTCCTAGATCGAATTTAGATGATGATTGAATGAATTGGGTGTTATGGTTGTTCTTGCAACTAGAGAGAAAAGGAGGAGAAAGGAGGTGGAAGGTGGATGGAAATGAATGGATGAGAATGGTGGGTTGACTAGTTGACCTAGTCAACTAGTTTGCCCACTTGACAACTTTGGTCCCTCAAGTTTCAAAGCGGGTGCGTGAATTAACCGAACGAATATTTTAAAAACGCTAAAGTAACCGAGAGATGTTAAAATTAAATAACAGAAATATTAAGAACGTTAGTTAACGAAAATTACGAATTTAAATAACGAAAGATATTATTAAAAAAAAAGATAGTGTTAAAAATAAATTTCAACGGGAAAACGTGGGATGTTACAGAATGATTACGACTTTGAGATTCGTTACCACCCGGGGAAGGCAAATGTGGTAGCCGACGCCTTGAGCAGAAAGGACAGAGAACCCATTCGAGTAAAATCTATGAATATAATGATTCACACTAACCTTACTACTCAAATAAAGGAGGCGCAACAAGGAGTTTTAAAAGAGGGAAATTTAAAGGATGAAATACCCAAAGGATCGGAGATGCATCTTAATATTCGGGAAGACGGAACCCGGTATAGGGCTGAAAGAATTTGGGTACCAAAATTTGGAGATATGAGAGAAATGGTAGTTAGAGAAGCTCATAAAACCAGATACTCAATACATCCTGGAACGAGGAAGATGTACAAGGATCTTAAGAAACATTTTTGGTGGCCCGGTATGAAAGCCGATATTGCTAAATATGTAGGAGAATGTTTGACTTGTTCTAAGGTCAAAGCTGAACATCAGAAACCATCAGGTCTACTACAACAACCTGAAATCCCGAAATGGAAATGGGAAAACATTACCATGGATTTCATTACTAAATTGCCAAGGACTGCAAGTTGTTATGATACTATTTGGGTAATAGTTGATCGTCTCACCAAGTCAGCACACTTCCTGCCAATAAGAGAAGATGACAAGATGGAGAAGTTAGCACGACTGTATTTGAAGGAAGTCATCTCCAGACATGTAATACCAATCTCTATTATCTCTGATAGGGATGGCAGATTTATTTCAAGATTCTGGCAGACATTACAGCAAGCATTGGGAACTCGTCTAGACATGAGTACTGCCTATCATCCACAAACTGATGGGCAGAGCGAAAGGACGATACAAACGCTTGAAGACATACTACGAGCTTGTGTTATTGATTTCGGAAACAGTTGGGATCGACATCTACCGTTAGCAGAATTTTCCTACAACAACAGCTACCATTCAAGCATTGAGATGGCGCCGTTTGAAGCACTTTATGGTAGAAAGTGCAGGTCTCTGATTTGTTGGAGTGAAGTGGAGGATAGACAGATTACGGGTCCGGAGATAATACAAGAAACTACCGAGAAAATCATCCAAATTCAACAAAGATTGAAAACCGCCCAGAGTCGACAAAAGAGCTACGCGGACAGTAAAAGAAAAGATATAGAGTTTGAAATTGGAGAAATGGTCATGCTTAAGGTTTCACCTTGGAAAGGCGTTGTTCGATTTGGTAAACGGGGGAAACTAAATCCAAGGTACATTGGACCATTCAAGATTATAGATCGTGTCGGACCAGTAGCTTACCAACTGGAGCTACCTCAACAACTCGTGGCTGTACATAACACTTTCCACGTCTCAAATTTGAAGAAATGTTTTGCTAAAGAAGATATCACTATTCCATTGGACGAAATCCAAATCAATGAAAAACTTCAATTCATTGAAGAACCCGTCGAAATAATGGATCGTGAGGTTAAGAGACTTAAACAAAATAAGATACCGATTGTTAAGGTTCGATGGAATGCTCGTAGAGGACCCGAGTTCACCTGGGAGCGTGAAGATCAGATGAAGAAGAAATACCCTCATTTATTTCCAGAAGATACGTCAACACCTCCAACTGCTTAAAATTTCGGGACGAAATTTATTTAACGGGTAGGTACTGTAGTGACCCGAACTTTTCCATGTTTATATATATATTAAATGAAATTGTTATTTACATGATTAAGTGTTTCCAACATGTTAAGCAATCAAACTTGTTAAGACTTGATTAATTGAAATAGGTTTCATATAGACAATTGACCACCCAAGTTGACCGGTGATTCACGAACGTTAAAACTTGTAAAAACTATACGATGACATATATATGGTTATATATAGTTAACAAGATTTTATTATAAGTATGTATCTCATTAGGTATTTTAACAATGAGTTATATACATAAAAATGAGACTATTAATTTAAGAAACTCGAAAACGATATATATAACGATTATCGTTATAACAACGTCTTACTAGGTACATATGAATCATATTAAGATATTGATACACTTAGTTAATTATGTTAAATGATAAGTAAATATATTATTAAGTGTATTAACAATGAAATACATATGTAAAAATAAGACTACTAACTTAATGATTTCGAAACGAGACATATATTTAACGATTATCGTTGTAACGACATTTAACTGTATATATATATCATACTAAGATATATTATATATCATAATATCAAGATAATATAACAATTTAACATCTCATTTGTTATAATAAATAATGGGTTAACAAGATTCAACAAGATCGTTAACCTAAAGGTTTCAAAACAACATTTACATGTAACGACTAACGATGACTTAACGACTCAGTTAAAATGTATATACATGTAGTGTTTTAATATGTATTCATACACTTTTGAAAGGCTTCAAGACACTTATCAAAATACTTCTACTTAACAAAAATGCTTACAATTACATCCTCGTTCAGTTTCATCAACAATTCTACTCGTATGCACCCGTATTCGTACTCGTACAATACACAGCTTTTAGATGTATGTACTATTGGTATATACACTCCAATGATCAGCTCTTAGCAGCCCATGTGAGTCACCTAACATATGTGGGAACCATCATTTGACAACTAGCATGAAATATCTCATAAAATTACAAAAATATGAGTAATCATTCATGACTTATTTACATGAAAACAAAATTACATATCCTTTATATCTAATCTATACACCAACGACCAAAAACACCTACAAACACTTTCATTCTTCAATTTTCTTCATCTAATTGATCTCTCTCAAGTTCTATCTTCAAGTTCTAAGTGTTCTTCATAAATTCCAAAAGTTCTAGTTTCATAAAATCAAGAATACTTCCAAGATTGCAAGTTTACTTCCAAGTTTTCTAAATCCATTCCAAGTAATCATCCAAGATCAAGAAACCTTTATTACTTACAGTAGGTTATCTTTCTAATACAAGGTAATAATCATATTCAAACTTTAATTCAATTTCTATAACTATAACAATCTTATTTCGAGTGGAAATCTTACTTGAAATTGTTTTCGTGTCATGATTCTGCTTCAAGAACTTTCAAGCCATCCAAGGATCCTTTGAAGCTAGATCTATTTTTCTCATTTCCAGTAGGTTTATCCAAGGAACTTGAGGTAGTAATGATGTTCATAACATCATTCGATTCATACATATAAAGCTATCTTATTCGAAGGTTTAAACTTGTAATCACTAGAACATAGTTTAGTTAATTCTAAACTTGTTCGCAAATAAAAGTTAATCCTTCTAACTTGACTTTTAAAATCAACTAAACACATGTTCTATATCTATATGATATGCTAACTTAATCATTTAAAACCTGGAAACACGAAAAACACCGTAAAACCGGATTTACGCCGTCGTAGTAACACCGCGGGCTGTTTTGGGTTAGTTAATTAAAAACTATGATAAACTTTGATTTAAAAGTTGTTATTCTGGGAAAATGATTTTTATTATGAACATGAAACTCTATCCAAAAATTATGGTTAAACTCAAAGTGGAAGTATGTTTTCTAAAATGGTCATCTAGACGTTGTTCTTTCGACTGAAATGACTACCTTTACAAAAACGACTTGTAACTTATTTTTCTGACTATAAACCTATACTTTTTATGTCTATATTCATAAAATAGAGTTCAATATGAAACCATAGCAATTTGATTCACTCAAAACGGATTTAAAATGAAGAAGTTATGGGTAAAACAAGATTGGATAATTTTTCTCATTTTAGCTACGTGAAAATTGGTAACAAATCTATTCCAACCATAACTTAATCAACTTGTATTGTATATTATGTAATCTTGAGATACCATAGACACGTATACAATGTTTTGACCTATCATGTCGACACATCTATATATATTTCGGAACAACCATAGACACTCTATATGTGAATGTTGGAGTTAGCTATACAGGGTTGAGGTTGATTCCAAAATATATATAGTTTGAGTTGTGATCAATACTGAGATACGTATACACTGGGTCGTGGATTGATTCAAGATAATATTTATCGATTTATTTCTGTACATCTAACTGTGGACAACTAGTTGTAGGTTACTAACGAGGACAGCTGACTTAATAAACTTAAAACATCAAAATATATTAAAAGTGTTGTAAATATATTTTGAACATACTTTGATATATATGTATATATTGTTATAGGTTCGTGAATCAACCAGTGGCCAAGTCTTACTTCCCGACGAAGTAAAAATCTGTGAAAGTGAGTTATAGTCCCACTTTTAAAATCTAATATTTTGGGATGAGAATACATGCAGGTTTTATAAATGATTTACAAAATAGACACAAGTACGTGAAACTACATTCTATGGTTGAATTATCAAAATCGAATATGCCCCTTTTTATTAAAGTCTGGTAATCTAAGAATTAGGGAACAGACACCCTAATTGACGCGAATCCTAAAGATAGATCTATTGGGCCTAACAAACCCCATCCAAGTACCGGATGCTTTAGTACTTCGAAATTTATATCATATCCGAAGGGTGTCCCGGAATGATGGGGATATTCTTATATATGCATCTTGTTAATGTAGATTACCAGGTGTTCACCATATGAATGATTTTTATCTCTATGTATGGGATGTGTATTGAAATATGAAATCTTGTGGTCTATTGTTACGATTTGATATATATATAGGTTAAACCTATAACTCACCAACATTTTTATTGACGTTTAAAGCATGTTTATTCTCAGGTGAATACTAAGAGCTTCCGCTGTTGCATACTAAAATAAGGACAAGATTTGGAGTCCATGTTTGTATGATATTGTGTAAAAACTGCATTCAAGAAACTGATTTCGATGTAACATATTTGTATTGTAAACCATTATGTAATGTTCGTGTGTAAACAGGATATTTTAGATTATCATTATTTGATAATCTACGTAAAGCTTTTTAAACCTTTATTTATGAAATAAAGGTTATGGTTTGTTTTAAAAATGAATGCAGTCTTTGAAAAACGTCTCATATAGAGGTCAAAATCTCGCAACGAAATCAATTAATATAGAACGTTTTTAATCAATAAGAACGGGACATTTCAATTCAAAGGGGCCATGATTGAAGAGTATTGCCCTAGGACAGAGATCCAGAAGATGGAGATTGAGTTTGGGCAGTTGAAGGTTGTGGGAAACGATCTCGATGGTTACAACCGTAGGTATCTAGAATTAGCCCTGATGTGTCCTACCATGGTTACCCCGGAGTTTAAGCGCATGGAAAGGTACTTGTGGGGACTTCCTAAGTCCATTAAGAGATATGTTACCTCGTCTAAGCCACCTAATGTCCCGGAAGCAATGCGCATGGGGCACACCTTAATGAACCAAATTATCATCGATGAACCGGAAAATGCTAAATCCGAATCGGGTAGTAGTGATAAGCGTAAGTGGGACAACAACAAGGGGAGAGTCTATGATCAAGCCCCCGCTAAGAGGCACAACAACGGTGGGAATCCTAATCCGAACACTAGCTCGAACTCCAACCACAAGGGTAGTCTGCTGCAGTGCAAGAGGTGCTATAAGCACCATACCAGGTACTGTAACGTTGTTTGTGAAAAATGCAAAAGGACCGGGCATATTGGCAAGGACTGGAAGATCACCACCATGACTGGGAAGCCGAACCCCACGGGACCGAGAAAGTGCTATGAATGCAGACAGAAGGGCCACTTCAGAAATGAGTGTCCCAACAAGTGAAATGACGGCAGACCACCGCGTGGCAGAGCTTTCAATGTAAATACAAGGGATGCTCGTGAGAACCCCGACTTGGTGACAGGTATATTCACTATCAACAATCTATTAGCTTCTGTCGTATTTGATACTGGTGCCGATAGAAGTTATGTATGTAGACACTTTTGCTCTAAGATAAATTGGTCATTAGTTCCTTTAAAGGAGAGTATGCTTGTAGAGGTAGCCAATGGAAAACTTGAGAAAGTTGACCAAGTTAGCCGAGGAGCTATTATCAACATAGCTGGTGTGGATTTCAAGATTGACTTGATACCCATTAAGTTGGGAAGCTTTGATGTTATTGTCTGTATGGACTGGTTGACCAAGATAAGGGCCGACATTATCTGTGGAGATAAAGCTCTTCGTATACCACACGGAGACGGTGAGCCACTGATTATTTACGGAGAGAGATGTAGTTCGAAACTGAATCTCATTAGTTGCATGAAAGCACAAAAGATCATGAAGAAAGGACGTCTTACTGTTTTGGCACATGTGAAAACGTTAGAAACTGAAGTGAAGAGCGTGGATGACGTGCGAATTGTGAACGAATTTTCTGATGTTTTTCCGGAAGAATCGCCTGGATTACCGCCACTGAGAGCAGTGGAGTTTCAGATCGATTTAGTGCCAGGAGCTGCACCTGTAGCTCGTGCACCTTATCGACTCGCACCTTTCGAAATGCAAGAGTTATAGAGTCAATTACAAGAACTGCTAGACCGTGGATTTATCCAACCAAGTTTCTTGCCTTGGGGCGCACCTGTTTTGTTTGTGAAGAAGAAGGATGGATCCTTCCGCATGTGTATCGACTACCGTGAACTCAACAAATTGACGATCAAGAATCGGTATCCTCTTCCCCCAATTGACAATCTTTTCGATCAGCTACAAGGATCAAGCGTTTACTCTAAGATTGATTTACGATCCGGTTATCACCAGTTGAGGGTGAAAGAGAGAGACTTGATGATGACTGCATTCAGAACTCGTTATAGTCATTATGAGTTTCTCGTGATGCCTTTCGGTTTAACCAACACACCTGCTGTGTTTATGGACCTCATGAATCGTGTCTGCAAGCCATACCTGGATAAGTTCGTTATCGTCTTCATAGGTGATATCCTCATCTACTCCAAAAGCGAAGAGGAACATGAACAACATCTTCGTCTAGTGTTGGAACTCTTGAGACAAGAGCAACTTTATGCCAAATTCTCCAAGTGTGAGTTTTGGTTGAAGGAAGTCTAATTTCTGGGTCACGTTGTGAGTGATCAAGGTATCAAGGTTGATCCCGCAAAGATTGAAGCTATCAGCAAGTGGGAGACCCCCACTACTCCGACTCATATCCGCCAATTTTTAGGCCTCGCCGGTTACTACCGAAGATTTATTGAAGGTTTCTCTCTGATTGCGCGTCCTTTGACCGCGCTGACTCACAAAGGGAAGAAGTTCATTTGGGAACCCGAACAAGAATCAGCATTTCAAACCTTGAAAAAGAAGTTAACCACCACACCTATCTTATCTCTTCCTGAAGGCAGTGACGATTTCGTCGTTTATTGCGATGCTTTGAAAAGTGGTTTTGGTTTTGTACTGATGCAACAAACAAAGGTTATCACTTGCGCCTCTGGTCAACTGAAGATTCATGAGCGAAATTACACAACGCATGATCTCAAGCTTGGAGCTGTTGTCTTTGCATTAAATCTGTGGAGACACTATCTTTATGGAACTAAGAGCACTATTTTCACCGATCATAAAAGCCTCCAACACATCTTTGATCAGAAGCAACTGAATATGAGACAGCGTCGATGGATCGAGACACTGAACGACTATGATTGTGAACTTCGTTATCACCCTGGTAAGGCCAATGTTGTGGCTGACGCTTTGAGCCGAAAGGAGAGGATGGCACCTCTTCGCGTCCGAGCACTGAACATCACCATTCATTCGAACCTCAATAACCAGATCCGAGCAGCCCAAGATGAGGCTCTCAGGGAGGAGAATATATCTCATGAATACTTGAACATTCTCGTTTCTCGATTTGAAGTTAAGGAGACTGGACTCCGATGCTATACCGGAAGAATTTGGGTACCCCGTTATGGAGATCTACGAAACCTTATATTAGATGAAGCCCACAAGTCGAGATACTCAATTCATCCAGGAGCCGGTAAAATGTACCACGATCTTAAGGAATAGTATTGGTGGCCTAATCTTAAGAAGGACGTTGCAACTTATGTTGGTAAGTGTTTGACTTGTTCGAAAGTTAAGGCCGAACATCAGAGGCCTTCTGGGTTATTTCAACAATCGGAAATCCCGCAATGGAAGTGGAAAAGGATAACAATAGATTTCATTACGAAGTTACCAAAGACGGTGGGCGGATACGATACCATCTGGGTTATCGTTGACCGTCTTACCAAATCTGCACACTTCTTAGCCATGAAGGAAACGTATATGATGGAAAGACTCGCTTAACTATACATAAAAGAGGTTGTATCTCGTCATGGTGTGCCCTTATCGATCATCTCAGATCGCGATCCCCGTTTTGCTTTCAGATTTTGGCGTTCTTTGCAAAAAGCCTTGGGAACACGTCTCGACATGAGCACTGCATATCACCCACAGACCGACGGACAAAGCGAACGCACGATTCAAACTTTGGAGGACATGTTGCGTGCATGTGTCATTGATTTTGGAAAGGCTTGGGAAAGGCATTTGCCGCTAGCCAAATTCTCATACAACAACAGTTATCATTCGAGTATTAATGCCGCATCTTTTGAAGCGTTGTATGTCCGCAAGTGCCGATCTCCTATTTGGTGGGCCGAAGTAGGCGAAACGCAAATCACCGGACCCGAGATAGTCCATGAAACAACTGAGAAGATTGTCCAGATTCAAACGAGACTTAAGACGGCTCGTGATCGCCAAAAGAGTTATGCATACCTTAAATGAAAAGACTTTGAATTCAACGTGGGTGACCATGTAATGTTGAAGGTCGCACCTTGGAAAGGTGTGATCTGTTTTGGAAAATGCGGAAAGTTAAACCCGCGATACATTGGTCCTTTTAAAATCTTGGAGCGTGTTGGACCCGTTGCTTACCGTCTGGATCTTCCAACTCAATTGAGCTCAATTTATCCTACCTTTCATGTATCGAATTTGAAGAAGTGTCTTGCTGAACCGGAACATGTCATACCATTGGAGGAACTTACGATTGATGACAAACTCCACTTCGTGGAAGAGCCTGTCAAAACTATGGACCGTGAGGTCAAAACTTTGAAACACAACAAGATTTCGATCGTCTGAGTACGATGGAATGCCAAATGAGGACCTGAGTTTACCTGGGAATGAGAGGATCAAATGATGCAGAAGTATCCTCACCTTTTCTCAACTCCGCCATCTACCTCAGCTTAAAATTTTGGGATGAAATTTTCTTTAACAGGTGGGTAATGTAACGACCCTGTATTTTCTAACGTTTAATTAATAATATTTATTATTAATGCTTGTGTTTAATGAATGTATTTTTATACATTTACTTGTTACCGTACTTGACTTTACATGCCCGACTCGTCTTTGTGACACACGTACTTTTAACGAATAATATTTTCGAATATTATTTACATTCATGATTAATTATTATTAATCATTTTAATTAACTAATGCAAGTGGTTAATTACTCGGGCCTTATTTAATTAATTGTTGCTTACTTGCTTAGACTTGGGCTTTTATTAATGGACTCATGTTAGTGGACTTGGAAGCCCACCCTACTTTTCTTAATGGACTATTAGGAGCCCAACATTATGCTAATGACTTATTAAACTTAAACTAGATTAATTAATGAATGAAGGAATCTAGTTACTAGTATACTTACACCTTGTTCCCATACAATTTGCTTTAATACCATTTCAAGCTAACACCTTCTCCCATATTTGAAAGTTGCAAATTGACCCTTCCCCTTTGGTGCCCAAAACCGTCGGCCAAGCTATGGTGGGAGGGTGGTTTTGTTTTCAAATTTTGATTACTTATTCACTTGTATTTCCTCACTTTTACACACACTTCATTTACTACTTTTCTTTCTCTCTTTTTCTCTCAAATATTTGTAAGTAACAAACTTATTTCTTCTTTCTTTTCTTGTTCTAAAACCGTCCCATATCATCATCATTCTTACTAGTTTCATTACTTGTTCTTGTTTAATGTTTATTTACTAGTTGTAGTTTGTTGTTACTTGTTGTTGTTTCTTGTTTATGTTAAAGATCAAGTTTTCTAACTTGTAACTTCATGAAATCTAGTTACTTCCATCTTTATTTGATGAAGTCAAGAACAAGGAATCTAAACTTTCTAGTTTATGGTTCTACACTTAAAAGTTTTCAAGATTTAAAGTTCATAAGTTTCATATTCATACTTGTGTTCATGTTTGTAAACTTAAGGTTTACTTTCTTAAAAGATCAAAGCCTTGGCTTGAATCTTTAAAGTATGAACAACCATGAACTTGTCACTTGTAAATTTAACTTATTTCTTACTTTGTACATGCTTTAAATTCGTGAACCTTGATAAGCTTGGTCAAGTGTTACTAGTTAATCTTGATCTCATTTATCTTGAACTAAAGTTAACTTTATAAGTTCAAGAACATGGAAGTATAACTTTCTAGTTATAACTTCATATACTTATGTTGGATCTAAGTTTATATAACTTATGGTCTTCTAATTTTGTTGTAAATAAGAGCTTACAAGCTTACATACATTCTTCAAGTTGAAAATCTAAGTTTCATAACTTATGGTTTCATTAAAGTGTAGATCCAAGTTTTGTAACTTAGGATCTAACTTAAGAACACTAGATATAGACTTTCTAGTCTAGGATCTTTAAGATCTAGCCAAGATCTAAGTTCTACAACTTAAGATCTTGATTATTTAGTTTACTTTCAAGTTTGTAGCTTAATATTACGTTTGTAACTCATGTATGTGTCGGATCTAAGATCTTGATGTAACTTTGGTTCATCAAACTACATACAACTCTTAAGTTAGTTGTGCAACTTATCTTAGCCTTACACTAGTTTTATGATGGTCAAATCATGGTTAAGATGATGCAAACCCATCAACGAGTTGTACACTTGAAGCTATACGCATCAAGGATGAGAACCGTGATGAGCATCAAGCACCAAGAACCCACCGGAACAACTTTAGCTACTGTTTCTGGAACTGATCAGACTACCTGGGCTACTGTAAAGTTGATTGTCAGTTTGTTCGGTTCGAGTATATTGTAACATCCCGCCTTTTTCCGTTTTCTTTTCCGTTATACTAATTTAAACTCCGTTATAGGTTTATAACATCTCCCGTTAATACGCGTTTTAAAATATTCCGTTTAGGTATTTTCCGCACCCGACTACAAACTCGAGGGACTAAAATTGACACGGGGCAAACTAGTTGACTAGGTCACCTAGTCTACCCCAATAACCACCATTCAACCATCTCTCTCTCTCTCTCTCTCTCTCTCTCTCTCTTTCTCTCTAGCAAGAACACACCCAATTTCCAAATTCATTCAATCATCATCTAAATTCGATCTAGGAGGCTCACAACAAAATAAACTACATATTTGTGATCCTCTCTTCATCCTCTACATTTTGATACCAATATCATCAAGTTTGGGTAACATTTCTAAAACTCTAGATTTCTTTAAATTCGTGTTCTTGACTTATAAAGTTGTTAATTAGTGTCTATGGCTCATCGTGATGTCGTGTATGTAATTTGTATGCTCGATTCGTTGTTTTTGGTGTAACTAGTTCATTATGAAAATTTGCTTGCTAAATCTTTGATTTTGAATGATCAAATGTTGTTAGATTGTTAAAGTGCATGTTTTAAAAGTGTTACTAGTATCATTAGCTTCGTTTTGATGTATAGGTTGATTAAGGAAACTCCAAGAACATGATTAGTGATTTTGTGAACTTGGATTAGGGTTTGATAAGCTTTAGATGAACTTTTGATGTACCAAATGCTATGAAATATTATAGATAAGAATTTTGTTGCAATGTGTGTATGATTACCTTCGAAACGGCATATCATACATGTAAATTGGTTGCCCGAATCATAAAATGCGTTTTAGAACTTGAAACTTTGATTATGAATGTTTAATGCGGTTTTTGGTTGTTGTTAGTGATGAATTGCTTGATGAAATGTGCTTAGTTGTTTTCCTTGTCAAATTACCTTTCTAATGATATAGGTTATGCGTTTTAAGTGTTTTCGGTGCATGAAATGTGTTATATTGTATTTTGGTTCGTGACTTGGACCATTTTTTTCTGCAAACTGCATGATTCCCAGGTATTGCGCGCCGCGCATTTACCCGCGCGCCGTGCAGAATCAGAGATCCCAGATGTTTGCCTTCTTGGTTGAGTTCTGACCAGAAATTGCACTTGGGTGCGCGCCGCGCAACCCAGTGCGCGCCGCGCAAAAGCCCCAGGCCACTCTCTTTTGTTTTTAAATGTCACAAAAATGTTTCCGCTTAACTAAAACTCCGTTTAACATGAAACTTGACTATTAGGCTCTTATATGACTTCTCGTCTTGGGAAAATTGTCGGATACCCGACCCGACCCCGTTGACTTTGACTTTGAGCAAGTTTGACTTTTAGTCAAACTTAACCAAACGATTATACAATCGTTCTAACATACTTAACTACTTGTATCGTGCATGAAACTTGACAAATTGATTCACATGCTTTATTAATCGAGTCGTAACGAGCCATAGGACTAATTGAACATCTTTGACCGTTTGTGTTTACCGTTATTGATACAACCTATATGTTTAGGTCAAGACTAGCTTTGTCTTTGCACGCGTCTACTTGTTGAAGTACTTTATTAACTCTTGCACTCAAGGTGAGATCATAGTCCCACTTTTACTCTTTTTTGAACTTATATTTGGGATGAGAAAACATAAACATTTCTTTTACTAAGTGAACACAAGTACAGGAAAACAAACATTCTACATACGAGTTTAGAACAAAATCCTCAATTCGATTATCATTAGTTACACTTGCCGGGTGTAAGCGAGAACTTATGTTGTATGGATCCATATGGGTTTGACAAACCCTCATTCAAACGGTTCGCTACCGTTTACGAATGAAATATATTTTCGAGAAACAGTGTATGTTCTAGCACTAAGTGATGGGGTTCAATGGAAGGAAATGTTAAGCATTGATAATTGGGTGCTCGTGAAACAAACTTTTGGAATGTATTACTATTATTTCATTGATGCAAATCTTGTGGTTCACTTGTACTTACTTACTTAAACCTATGATTTCACCAACGTTTTCGTTGACAGATTTCTATGTTTTTCTCAGGTCCTTGAACGATACATGATACATGCTTCCGCTCATTATTTTGATACTTGCATTGGATGTCGAGTATATATGCATACATGGAGCGTCTTTTGGATACTTTTAAATTGTGTCGCATAAGTTTCATTTGTACTTAAAACTTTGTATCGTAACTTGTGGTGGAACTATTCTTGTAAACTTGAACAACCTTTACATTTGAAATGAATGCGACATATCTTTTGGTCAAACGTTGTTTTAAAGACTTATGACCACGTAACGGGACCTAAGTAGACGGCGCCGTCAATGACGATTTGGTCGGGTCGCTACAGATGGTATCAGAGCGTTGGTTGTAGGGATTTAGAGTTCATTGGTGTCAACCTCGAGTCATAGGGTACATTGGTGAGTCTAGACTACAACCGGCATATAGACTTGAAGTAGGAATTACTTGACTACTTGTGCATTTATACTCGAACGCTTCTACTCATATCTACTCTTAGTTCATCTTAATCTCACGTTGTTTAATTTGATTGACGCGCCACCTTGACTATATGAAATGATGTCGAATGCACATATGAATCAGGGTAATATAATTTCCGGGATTATATTACGGTGACTCATATGAACGTTCCGACATTATGACATAAAGAATTTAAGGCGAGTCGAGGAAAAACTTCTCTTTATCTTTATTCTATATCACGGTTAGTATTATTGAGAATACTAATCAATGATATTCTTGTGTCTTGAAGGAACAATGGCTCCTCGTCGTGTACGCCGCAATGAAACTCCCGAACAAGCTCTCGAACGGATGATAGCCACCGCCGTAGATGCGGCCATGGCCGGTCACTCATCCAACAACAATAATAATAACAACCACAACAACAACAACAACAACAACAACAACAACAACAACAACAATGGAGCCAGAAACTCAAACGAGGGATGCTCCTATAAAGCTTTCATGGGGTGCAAACCTCACACTTTTGATGGAACCGGGGGACCGGTCGTGCTCACCCGATGGTTTGAGCAAACGGAAGCCGTCTTTAGCATAAGCGGTTGTCGGGACCAAGACAAGGTCAAATACTCCACTCACACCTTCGCCGGTGTCGCTCTTACATGGTGGAATACTTATGTACAATCGGTGGGTACCGATGAAGCTCACGCCCTCTCTTGGGCCGACTTGAGGGAAAAGATGATTGTCGAATATTTCCCTCGTGAAGAAACCCGAAGGCTCGAACAAGAGCTAAGAACTTTAAAGGCGATCGGAAATGATCTCAAGGCTTATAATCAACGATTTTCCGAACTAGCCTTGATGTGCCCAAATCTTGTGAACCCCGAAGCTTTAAGGGTTGAACTTTACATGGATGGTCTTCCAAAGAGCATCAAACACGGAGTAATGTCATCCAAACCCACTAATCATCAAGAAGCTTTGAACATGGCCCGCAAATTGATAGAAACGGTTGACGAAATCGTAGTTCCGGCACCTAAGGCCGAGGATAAATCGGGCGGCAACAAAAGAAAGTGGGAACCCTCCCAATCAAGCAACAACAACTTTGCTAAGAAGCCTTACACCTCCGACGGCAAGAGGGGTTATGCCGGGAACCTACCTCTTTGCAACAAATGCAACAAACATCACTTTGGTGAATGTGGCAAGTTAATTTGACACCGGTGCCAAGGAGTTGGTCATAAGGCCAACGATTGTAAAAGTGCCACTCCCGTTGCTCGAAAGTGGCCCAATGCACCAAAGACGGGCACTTGTTACGAATGTGGTCAAACGGGTCATTATAGAAATGCATGCCCAAAGAAGAAAGATAACCCCAACACGCGCAGCCGAGCTTTCAACATCAACACCGAGGAAGCCCGGGATGACACTGAACTAGTCACGGGTACGTTTCTTCTCAACAATTCTTATGTCTCCTGTTTATTCGATTCGGGTGCCGATAAATGCTTTGTATCCAAGACTTTGACTCATTATTTTAGCACTCCACCTCTTCCATTAGATACCACTTATACCATTGAAGTGGCTGACGGGAAACTATTAAGTGCCGACACATATTACCGAGGGTGTACGATAAACATTTTGGGTAAGGAATTTGAAATTGACTTGATACCCATGGAACTAGGAAGCTTTGATGTAATAATCGGTATGAATTGGTTAGTCAAAACGAAATCTCACATTCTTTGTGATCTTAACGCAATCCGAATTCCTATCGAGAATGGTGAACCTTTGATCGTCTATGGCGATAAGAGTTGCACCGGACTCAACCTCGTTTCGTGTATTAAAGTTAGAAAACTACTCCGTAAGGGTTGTTTTGCGATCCTTGCTCATGTTAAGAAAGTCGAGTCCGATGAGAAGCACATCGATGATGTGCCAATTGTTAGTGACTATTCCGATGTATTTCCCGACGAATTGCCGGGTCTTCCGCCTCATCGACCGGTTGAATTCCAAATCGATCTTATTCCGGGAGCCGCACCCGTAGCACGTGCACCATATAGACTCGCTCCATCTGAAATGCAAGAATTGCAAAGTCAAATCCAAGAACTACTTGATCGTGGTTTTATCCAACCTAGCCATTCACCTTGGGGCGCTCCGATTTTTTTTGTTAAAAAGAAAGACGGATCCCTACGAATGTGCATTGATTATCGTGAACTAAATAAATTGACGGTTAAGAACCGATATCCTCTTCCTCGCATCGATGACCTCTTTGATCAACTACAAGGGTCTTGTGTATATTCGAAAATCAATCTCCGCTCGGGTTATCATCAATTGAGGGTTAAGGGGGAAGATGTCTCCAAAACCGTTTTCCGAACTCGTTATGGTAGTTATGAATTCCTTGTCATGCCATTTGGTCTCACTAACGCACCGGCGGTGTTCATGGATCTTATGAACCGCGTGTGCAAACCGTATCTCGATAAATTCGTTATTGTGTTCATCGATGACATATTGATCTATTCTAAAAATGAAGAAGAGCACGAACAACATCTCCGACTTGTGCTTGAACTTTTAAGACAAGAACAACTCTATGCCAAATTCTCCAAGTGTGAATTTTGGTTAAAGGAAGTTCAATTTCTTGGTCATGTTGTAAGTGACCAAGGTATTAAAGTCGATCCAACGAAAATCGAAGCCATTAGCAAATGGGAGACTCCTACTACTCCTACTCACATTCGTCAATTTTTGGGTCTCGCCGGGTACTATCGTAGATTCATCGAAAATTTCTCTTTGGTTGCACGTCCTCTAACCGCATTGACTCACAAGGGAAAGAAATTCATTTGGGCGACCGAACATGAATCCGCATTCCAAATCTTGAAAACGAAGCTAACCACCGCTCCTATCTTGTCACTTCCCGAAGGCAATGATGACTTTGTTGTATATTGTGATGCCTCGAAACATGGTTTTGGGTGTGTATTGATGCAACGAACGAAAGTCATTGCTTATGCTTCTCGACAACTCAAAATTCATGAACGAAACTACACGACGCATGATCTCGAACTCGGAGCCGTCGTCTTTGCACTTAAAATGTGGAGACACTATCTTTATGGAACCAAGAGTACTATCTTTACCGACCACAAAAGTCTCCAACACATTTTCGATCAAAAGCAACTAAACATGAGACAACGACGGTGGATTGAAACTTTGAACGATTACGATTGCGAGCTTCGTTACCATCCCGGGAAGGCAAACGTAGTAGCCGATGCCTTAAGTCGAAAAGAAAGAGCGGTGCCTCTTCGTGTTCGAGCCTTAAACATCACCATCCACACAAACCTTAATAGCCAAATTCGGGTAGCCCAAGATGAGGCTCTCAAGGATGAAAACATCTCTCTCGAACACTTGAACGTCCTCACCTCTCGATTCGAAGTTAAAGAAACCGGACTCCGATATTTTGCCGGAAGAATTTGGGTGCCTAGTTATGGGGATCTACGAAGCCTTATTTTAGATGAAGCCCATAAGTCACGATACTCGATTCACCCCGGTGCCAATAAGATGTACCACGACCTTAAACAACTATATTGGTGGCCGAACATCAAAAGGGACGTAGCTACTTATGTTTCCAAGTGTTTGACATGTTCCAAAGTCAAAGCCGAACACCAAAGACCGTCCGGACTACTTCAACAACCCGAGATCCCGCAATGGAAGTGGGAAAGGATAACGATGGATTTTATCACCAAGCTACCAAAAACGACGGGCGGTTATGATACCATTTGGGTTATTGTTGACCGTCTCACCAAATCCGCACACTTCCTTGCCATGAAAGAAACGGACAAAATGGAGAAACTTGCACAAATTTACATTAAGGAGATCGTAGCCCGACACGGTGTACCTTTATCGATTATCTCCGACCGAGATGGCCGTTTCGTTTCTAGATTTTGGCGTACATTGCAAGAAGCGTTGGGAACGCGTTTAGACATGAGCACCGCATATCATCCTCAAACCGATGGACAAAGCGAACGTACAATTCAAACCTTAGAGGACATGTTACGAGCTTGCGTGGTTGATTTCGGAAAAGCTTGGGACAAGCACTTACCTCTCGCCGAGTTCTCTTACAACAATAGTTATCACGCGAGTATAAAGGCCGCACCTTTTGAAGCGCTATATGGCCGAAAATGTCGTTCACCTCTCTGTTGGGCCGAAGTAGGCGACGTACAAATCACCGGACCCGAACTCATTCACGAAACCACCGAGAAGATCGTTCAAATCCGAGATAGGCTTCGGACGGCCCGGAGTCGTCAAAAGTGCTATACCGACAAAAGACGCAACGACCTTGAATTTCAAGTCGGTGACCGCGTCATGTTAAAAGTCGCACCTTGGAAGGGTGTAATCCGCTTTGGGAAACGCGGGAAGCTAAATCCACGGTATATTGGTCCTTTCGAAATCTTGGAGCGTATTGGAACCGTTGCTTATCGTTTAAATCTTCCGCCTCAATTGAACTCCGTTCATCCTACCTTCCATGTATCTAACTTGAAAAAGTGTCTTGCCGAACCCGATATCATCATCCCTCTCGAGGAACTTACTATTGATGACAAACTTCATTTTGTGGAGGAACCGGTTGAAATTGTGGACACCTCCGTCAAGACATTGAAACAAAGCCGAATCCCGATTGTTAAAGTCCGTTGGAACGCCAAAAGGGGACCCGAGTTTACTTGGGAAAGACAAGATCAAATGCAAAGGAAGTATCCTCATCTATTTGTGAATTCAGAAACGCAAGATCTCGAGGAAGAAACAACGACTACTACGCCTACTTAAATTTCGGGACGAAATTTCTTTTAAGGAGTAGGTAATGTAACATCCCGCCTTTTTCCGTTTTCTTTTCCGTTATACTAATTTAAACTCCGTTATATGTTTATAACATCTCCCGTTAATACGCGTTTTAAAATATTCCGTTTAGGTATTTTCCGCACCCGACTACAAACTCGAGGGACTAAAATTGACACGGGGCAAACTAGTTGACTAGGTCACCTAGTCTACCCCAATCACCACCATTCAACCATATCTCTCTCTCTCTCTCTCTCTTTCTCTCTAGCAAGAACACACCCAATTTCCAAATTCATTCAATCATCATCTAAATTCGATCTAGGAGGCTTACAACAAAATAAACTACATATTTGTGATCCTCTCTTCATCCTCTACATTTTGATACCAATATCATCAAGTTTGGGTAACATTTCTAAAACTCTAGATTTCTTTAAATTCGTGTTCTTGACTTATAAAGTTGTTAATTAGTGTCTATGGCTCATCGTGATGTCGTGTATGTAATTTGTATGCTCGATTCGTTGTTTTTGGTGTAACTAGTTCATTATGAAAATTTGCTTGCTAAATCTTTGATTTTGAATGATCAAATGTTGTTAGATTGTTAAAGTGCATGTTTTAAAAGTGTTACTAGTATCATTAGCTTCGTTTTGATGTATAGGTTGATTAAGGAAACTCCAAGAACATGATTAGTGATTTTGTGAACTTGGATTAGGGTTTGATAAGCTTTAGATGAACTTTTGATGTACCAAATGCTATGAAATATTGTAGATAAGAATTTTGTTGCAATGTGTGTATGATTACCTTCGAAACGGCATATCATACATGTAAATTGGTTGCCCGAATCATAAAATGCGTTTTAGAACTTGAAACTTTGATTATGAACGTTTAATGCGATTTTTGGTTGTTGTTAGTGATGAATTGCTTGATGAAATGTGCTTAGTTGTTTTCCTTGTCAAATTACCTTTCTAATGATATAGGTTATGCGTTTTAAGTGTTTTCGGTGCATGAAATGTGTTATATTGTATTTTGGTTCGTGACTTGGACCATTTTTTTCTGCAAACTGCATGATTCCCAGGTATTGCGCGCCGCGCATTTACCCGCGCGCCGCGCAGAATCAGAGATCCCAGATGTTTGCCTTCTTGGTTGAGTTCTGACCAGAAATTGCACTTGGGTGCGCGCCGCGCAACCCAGTGCGCGCCGCGCAAAAGCCCCAGGCCACTCTCTTTTGTTTTTAAATGTCACAAAAATGTTTCCGCTTAACTAAAACTCCGTTTAACATGAAACTTGACTATTAGGCTCTTATATGACTTCTCGTCTTGGGAAAATTGTCGGATACCCGACCCGACCCCGTTGACTTTGACTTTGACCAAGTTTGACTTTTAGTCAAACTTAACCAAACGATTATACAATCGTTCTAACATACTTAACTACTTGTATCGTGCATGAAACTTGACAAATTGATTCACATGCTTTATTAATCGAGTCGTAACGAGCCATAGGACTAATTGAACATCTTTGACCGTTTGTGTTTACCGTTATTGATACAACCTATATGTTTAGGTCAAGACTAGCTTTGTCTTTGCACGCGTCTACTTGTTGAAGTACTTTATTAACTCTTGCACTCAAGGTGAGATCATAGTCCCACTTTTACTCTTTTTTGAACTTATATTTGGGATGAGAAAACATAAACATTTCTTTTACTAAGTGAACACAAGTACAGGAAAACAAACATTCTACATACGAGTTTAGAACAAAATCCTCAATTCGATTATCATTAGTTACACTTGCCGGGTGTAAGCGAGAACTTATGTTGTATGGATCCATATGGGTTTGACAAACCCTCATTCAAACGGTTCGCTACCGTTTACGAATGAAATATATTTTCGAGAAACAGTGTATGTTCTAGCACTAAGTGATGGGGTTCAATGGAAGGAAATGTTAAGCATTAATAATTGGGTGCTCGTGAAACAAACTTTTGGAATGTATTACTATTATTTCATTGATGCAAATCTTGTGGTTCACTTGTACTTACTTACTTAAACCTATGATTTCACCAACGTTTTCGTTGACAGATTTCTATGTTTTTCTCAGGTCCTTGAACGATACATGATACATGCTTCCGCTCATTATTTTGATACTTGCATTGGATGTCGAGTATATATGCATACATGGAGCGTCTTTTGGATACTTTTAAATTGTGTCGCATAAGTTTCATTTGTACTTAAAACTTTGTATCGTAACTTGTGGTGGAACTATTCTTGTAAACTTGAACAACCTTTACATTTGAAATGAATGCGACATATCTTTTGGTCAAACGTTGTTTTAAAGACTTATGACCACGTAACGGGACCTAAGTAGACGGCGCCGTCAATGACAATTTGGTCGGGTCGCTACATATATGATCTTCCGTTTAGGCCTCGTCTTAATCCGAGTTACGGTTTAGGATTTATGGCTCTCCAAAAGTCACTACACCCTATTAAAGTTATGCTGAAATTTCTGACCTACTCGCACTTAAACTGTCACCACGGTTAAACGAAGACGATTTTGGTTCTGAAAATTGGTCAGCCTCTAGGGGACTCATATACGGAGCCATGGCCACTGGCCTCACCTTATTTCAGTTGGTATAGAGGTCATAGCGGCTGAACGAAGTCAGCCTTTGTTTTAAACTCTTTTCTTGAACGAAACTTACTTTACACTTTTTGTTTAATGATGGATCATGATGATACTTAAGACCTAATTTACATACATTTAAACCTTTGAGAACAATTTACTGACTTAGTAACTTTTGACTTAGGTTGAGGACCTTCCGGACCAACCACTTGCTTACTATTCCCGCGTATCGACTTTTACTACTTTCCACTGTGAGTTATAGCATCCCTTTTTACTTTAACTATTTTGGGAACTGAGAATACATGCGCATTTTACGTTTTACATACTAGGCATGAGTACTTAAAATTTTATATATGTGTGGGTTGTACAACGGCATAAACTTTCCCCTTAGCTCGGTAACGTTTAGTCATTGGTCTTTGAACCGGTGAATGCGAATCTTAGATATGGATCCATAGGGTTTGACATCCCCACTCGGGATAGTAGCGCTAGCATTTAACTGGTGTTTAATACTTCATAAAAATACGCACTCGCCAAGTGTACTTTTAGGGGGTGATAAATGTTAAGTTAGTTACCAAGTGCCCACGGTTATACATATACTTTTCATACTGTTTTGAAACGCTGTTTGAAGCACTGAAATCTCGTGGCCTACCTTACATTACTGTTATACTTAAACTATAGCTCACCAACCTTTGTGTTGATGTTTTTAAGCATGTTTTTCACAGGTACTTAAGGTTTGCTTGCTTCCGCTGTACTAGTCATGCTTTGTAGACACCCGATGCGCTTGTTAGAGTTGTCACCGCATGAAACATTTTATTTGCATTCAAACTATGTTACCTTTTGAAACAATGATTTGTAACGAACATTGGGTCACGTACTATTACTAATTGCTTATGTTCATTGAAGCATACTGTTGTTGTAAAACATTTGATGTAGGTTAAGACATCACCTTTTCTTATGAATGCAAACTTCTTTTGAAACAACATATAGTGTTTGACCTTGTAATGATCCTGTTGTTGATGGTCCGTACATGTTGATTTAGTACGGGGCATCACATATTGTATATGAAAGCAAGTATTAATAACAAACGTAAAGTTCCAATGATATTACATACCATTCTCCTGTTGCCATCATCGACTTGGCATGGGTTTATAATTTATTTTGGTCATCTTCCTAACTACATTTTGTGTATGATTTGCACAAAGACTAACATATACTTTTGCCAAACACTAACTGAATGCAGTTTACTACTAACTGCATTGAATTGTTTCTCTATGTTACCAGCCCACTTGACCCGTCCAGATTGCCACCTACACAACATACAAAAGAAGACTTGTAAACAAAGGCTGTACATAACATACCTTACTAAATTCACTAATTGCAAAAATTGTTGGAATCATCTTGTAAGTACCTCAAATGGATAAACTCCCACAAAAATTACGTATAATGTTACACCACAATAACACACATCCTGATCTACAAATACAACATAAAAGTCATGCTACATATATGTTACATGTATTGCATGTCTGCAACGATTGTTTATTCATTTTTTTGAAAGAAGTAAATACATATTAATAGTTTTTGTAATATGATGTATTACATATGATAAACACCATCAATAATGGATACATTAACGATCCATGAGCGACATGAAAATTGCCAAAATCATTCAATAACAAATAAAAAGATAAATAATTCTTAACAGAAATTGTTTAAACAGTGACTAAAATCTCATGATAGCAACAATTTCATATAAATTTTTCAAATGGTGAATCGAGTTCTTAACTTGACGTTGTAGATTACAACTTCTCTATTTTGAAGGTAGTTTATTTGAATACAATATAAAACTGGATAATCAATTTATAAAACCGGATATAAAGCGAACACTTACTCGACCTCTACTTGTGACCAATCCCTTGACGCAGCTACAACAATCAAAAGGTATCCAAAACAAGTCACTCCCGGTGTCGAGTGCCACCAATAACCATAAACTTGGGGTACCAACAGAAGCATTTGCATAATGCAAGCTGCAAATTTCCCAAAAATTATTCAATGATTTTGTAAACAAAATTTATAAGTATGATAGAAAATATTCACGAACTATGAATAGAGATATGTCATAGCCTCATCAAAGAACTTATTAATACTCACATCCTCACTCATTCCCTATTAATAAAACCAACAGAGAAAATCAAAATCTATTTCTATTTTTTTAGCTAAAATAAAATGATTTTAAAAAGACACAAAATGAATGAAAAGATGTTGTACCTTTCTACGCCTTGTTTTCACCATAAACTCACGTGCAAGGTATTGAATTGGTGCAGGCTCAAGTGGTCTTAATACAATGCTTTTGTCTAACGGATCACCAGGAACAATGGCCCAATGATTAAAAGCCAATAGAGCAAATGCCTGCCCTTGTGTATGATACCGCAAATCCGTCTCAAAACCCAACGATTCAATAACCGGTAGAAACGCCTTAAAATTCATGTTAAGTTCAAATACATTAGTACAATTCAACACGCCAACATCATACATACAGAAACATAAAATTCAACGCATAAAACCTTGACTATGTAGGATGGTGTTCCTGGTTGAGGGACATTAGCAGTTATATGCCCACGTCTTCGTGATAACACCGTGTATATAGCAGAAACACAATCTATAGGTGCTTGTATCTGAAATTTAAATAGACAAGGAAGTTATTCGAGAGTAAACAAATGCTAAACTTTACCAAACATTAAAGTACAAGGAGAATCCTAAAAGATTTAGTTATTTAACAAGAATAGTTAAAATAAGGTTACATGGTTCTTACCTCGACATAGTAAACAGGCTCCATAAGCTGTGGTGTTGCCATGAGAAAAGCTGAATAAGCCAGACGACGAGCAGTTGGAATGATTTGACCAGTTCCACAATGTAGTGGCTCTGGTGCAATTTTCGCACCACGATTTTAAACTTAACGTTTCTGATTGGCTCGTAGCAAAGTGGGCCCTTACGTGCACCCCATTGTAATCTGTTAGAAGTTTATATTAGTTTAAAATTATAAGCAAAAAAAAGTTCATAATTTATTCATTCCAGATGTAGTCAGACTTATCTTCATGTTTCATTCATTATATATAGGTAATACATCTTATAGCCTATATCATTTCAAGGGAAAAGTTTTATGATATACTATATGTTTTCATTTCTACGTTTATTGTAAAACAATTCCTATATCTTATCATAATGCTTATAACTTCGAAAAGCATGAAACCAAGTGTATACAACATCAACACAGTAATGATAATAACAAACCAAAATAATTGCAACAATATTGCCACTTCTTCAAAATCCAGATATTTGCACATACGACTATGAACTTACTCTTAGCATAACACTGTGCACTTATCGCGTGCAACCATGTATCAAATAAAGACCATGATAAGGTTTTAACTAATCATGCAATAAAAATCATTAAGAAATCAATATTGTTATTACCTGAATTGTATTGTTATAGGAAACAGATGACAACCAGAATGGGACAACCACATTGTTATCGAACGTATCTATAGCTTGCCTGCCCTTTATTATTTTCTAATTACGACTTCCACAACTGCTGTTTTGAATTGGTGTGCTTGTTGGTGTCTTTTGATATGCAATCGAATTATTATCACGGTGATTTCGAAGTATTTATTATCGATTTTGACGATGTGATTTTCATGTTCACCCACCTATATATAGAAACAAAAGTTATGCTAAGAGTAAGATGTGAACCACCTATATATTTTGACGATGTGATTTTCATGTTCACCCACCTATATATTTTGACATGTATGTGACGAGTATAAGATGTGAACCACGAGCCGGTAGCATCGAGTGTGAACCATGAGCCGGTAGCACTATAAAATATGATGTGAACCACGAGCCGGTAGCATCGAGTGTGAACCCCGAGCCGGTAGCACTATAAAAATAGATGTGAACCACGAGCCGGTAGCATCGAGTGTGAACCATGAGCCAGTAGCACTATAAAACGAGGCGTGAACCACGAGCCGGTAGCGTCGAAGTGTGAACCACAAGCCGGTAGCACTATAAAAGAGTATGACTCAAATGCGTATGGTGTGAACCACGATCCGGTAGCACCATAGCGTTTATGGTTAACAATATTGTGTTTGTTATTGTTTAGCATGTTAAATATTGTATACGTATAATGTTGTATTATCGTGATGTAGCTAACCCTCCGGGTGTAGCTTATTGGCATTTGTTCACTTTGTCGTTGGTGAACTTACTCATTGTTGATGTTGTTAGCTTGTTGCTTAGTGATCGTACGGTATGCTTAGATTAGCTTGCCTTTATGCTTGGATGCTTCGGTATGCGTTATTTGATTATTTGTGTGGCGTGTCCATTTTATGCATATATATGTATGTAGTATATTTTCACTCACTAAGCGTTAGCTTTCCCTCTCGTTGTTTACTTTTTTATAGATTTGCTTGGATGAGGTGGCTCGGGTAAGCGTGGGAACTAGTGACTCGCGTAGTTGCTTTAGAAGGATTGCTTTTGGATTCGATTAGGATTAGGTAGCGTATCCCCAATCGCCATGCTCGGTTTTTATTTTGTGTTTAAAGTCATGGGGTCGAAACTTGTACCTTGTACTTAAAGGGTAATTTGGGCATATGTGGGCCTGGTGTCGTAAGACTCATTTTAGTATTGAAACGTGTTATTTTCAACTATTATAATGTGTTGTGAAAATCATTTGGTCCAAAAGTTTCGGGAAGTATGAGATCTTTTTGCGTGAAAATGACAATTGGGACAGCAGGGTTTGGAGCGGCGCGCCCCTATATGGAGCGGCGCTCCAATTGCCTGAAAAGTGGATCTTTGTTAAAAAAAAAATCTAAGCGTGTTTTCGGTTAGATAATGGGTTGGGTCGTTACAAGTGGTATCAGAGCATGGTCTAAGGGATTTAGGTGACTTGAGATAGGTGCCTAGACTTAGACTTTTGTGTGTGCTAAATTTGTTGCGGGACTTGTAGGATTACGGGTCGGAATGGGTTATAGTTAGTGCCTTGTTATAGGTGGACTAACGTTTATATTAGTAATGCGGATATTATTAATATATTATTGTGTTGTGATAATAATTCTCGCGTGTGTTTATATCGCGTAGAATTTTGTTTGTGTTTGTTTATATCATCGAGCGAGGTGGTCGTTGTACTAACGAGTCGATACGGCGTGTGCACGTAATAAGGACTTGCAAACCTTATTACAGGTACAAATCGTGTCTAACAAATGATGTACGACGAGTGTTTAGCAAGATGGGGTGGTGTTGTGTGTGTTTTATACGTTCGTGATCTAATCGCTTTTACATTCCTTAGAATGGCGACGGGAAACGGGATCGAGACGAACGATTTGGAGTTTAATGCTAGAGTTGCGGCCGCCGTTGCGGAGAAAATGAGTGCGTTTCGAGAAGAAATGGATAGGAAGTATTCCGAATCCCGAACTAGTGGTGAAATGGAGCGTTGTCTTAAGAGCTTCATGAGGACTAAACCCCCGATGTATGACGGAAAACCGGATCCTTTGGTAAGCACCACATGGATCACGGATGTCGAAGGGTGTTTTCGCACTATTGAATGCCCTCCCGAGAAAAAGACGAGACTCGCTACTAGTTTGTTGCGGGGTAGGGCGAGGGATTGGTTGGATGGTAAGATTGACCTTGTCGGTGGCGAAGCGTTTATGACTTTATCGTGGGACGAATTTAAGGAGGAATTCTTCGAGGAGTTCCGGACTTCAGCCGATTTGGGAGAGTTGTGTAATGAGTTGCGAAATTTGCAACAAGGATCTATGGATTTGAATACTCTCAAGATGTCCTTTGTGGCGAAGGCTCGCCTTTGCCCGGAGTATTTAGGGAACGATCGTTTGTTGATGGGGGATTTCTATCGGACCTTGAATGATGACTTGAAGGATAAAATTTGCCGGGGTCAAGCGAAATCGTTTTTGGAATTATTCGACTTGGCTAGGAGTTTAGAGTCGTACTCGCAATCGAAGATAAGTGAGCCTTCAAGTGGGAGAAGGGTTGTTTCGTATGGTGCTCCAAGTAAGAGGACTAAGGGTCCGAGTGCGAGTACGGGTGGTACACGGACGGGTATATCGGACTCTAGTGCGCCTAAGTGTTACAATTGTGGCGTGAGGGTTCACAAGTCTTGGGAATGTTCGGTGCCAAAGGGTGATGGCATGGTGTGCTTCGTTTGAGAAGAGGAAGGACATCGTAAGTCGGAATGTCCCGAGTTAGCGGGGACGGGTGCGACAAGGAGACGTTAAGGTACGTTTCGTTTTAATAAATATGTCCTTTGATTATTTATTATGTGCCGTTGAGTTTGAGTTGGTTAAATGCATGGTGTTGTGCATGTTATTGATGTAGTGACCCGAACTTTTCTATGTTTATATATATTAATTGAGATTGATATTTACATGACTAAATGTTTCCAACGTGTTAAGCAATCAAACTTGTTAAGACTTGATTAATTGAAATAGGTTTCATATAGACAATTGACCACCCAAGTTGACCGGTGATTCACGAACGTTAAAACTTGTAAAAACTATACGATGACATATATATGGTTATATATATAGTTAACATGATTTTATTATAAGTAAGTATCCCATTAGGTATTTTAACAATGAGTTATATACATAAAAATGAGACTATTAAATTAAGAAACTCGAAAACGATATATATAACGATTATCGTTATAACAACGTCTTACTAGGTACATATGAATCATATTAAGATATTTATACACTTGGTTAATTATGTTAAATTATAAGTAAACATGTCATTATGTATATTAACAATGAACTACATATGTAAAAACAAGACTACTAACTTAAGGATTTCGAAACGAAACATATATGTAACGATTATCGTTGTAACGACATTTAAATGTATATATATCATATTAAGATATATTAATATATCATAATAATATAATAATTTAACATCTCATTAGATATAATAAACATTGGGTTAACAACATTTAACAAGATCGTTAACCTAAAGGTTTCAAAACAACATTTACATGTAACGACTAACGATGACTTAACGACTCAGTTAAAATGTATATACATGTAGTGTTTTAATATGTATTCATACACTTTTGAAAGACTTCAAGACACTTATCAAAATACTTTTACTTAACAAAAATGCTTACAATTACATCCTCGTTCAGTTTCATCAACAATTCTACTCGTATGCACCCGTATTCGTACTCGTACAATACACAACTTTTAGATGTATGTACTATTGGTATATACACTCCAATAATCAGCTCTTAGCAGCCCATGTGAGTCACCTAACACATGTGGGAACCATTATTTGGCAACTATCATGAAATATCTCATAAAATTACAAAAATATGAGTAATCATTCATGACTTATTTACATGAAAACAAAATTACATATCCTTTATATCTAATCCATATACCAACGACCAAAAACACCTACAAATACTTTCATTCTTCAATTTTCTTCATCTAAGTGATCTCTCTCAAGTTCTATCTTCAAGTTCTAAGTGTTCTTCATAAATTCCATAAGTATAGTTTCATAAAAATCAAGAATACTTCCAAGTTTGCAAATCTACTTCCAAGCTTTCTAATCCATTCCAAGTAATCATCTAAGATCAAGGAACCTTTGTTATTTACAGTAGGTTATCTTTCTAATTTAAGGTAATTTTCATATTCAAACTTTGATTCAATTTCTACAACTATAACAATCTTATTTCGAGTGAAAATCTTACTTGAACTGTTTTCGTGTCATGATTCTGCTTCAAGAACTTTCAAGCCATCCAAGGATCCTTTGAAGCTAGATCCATTTTTCTCATTTCCAGTAGTTTTGTCCAGAAAACTTGAGGTAGTAATGATGTTCATAACATCATTCGATTCATACATATAAAGCTATCTTATTTGAAGGTTTAAACTTGTAATCACTAGAACATAGTTTAGTTAATTCTAAACTTGTTCGCAAACAAAAGTTAATCCTTCTAACTTGACTTTTAAAATCAACTAAACACATGTTCTATATATATATATGATATTCTAACTTAATGATTTAAAACCTGGAAACACGATGAACACCATAAAATCGGATATACGCCGTCGTAGTGAAACCGGGGGCTGTTTTGGTTTGGATAATTAAAAACTATGATAAACTTTGATTTAAAAGTTTTTCTTCTGGGAAAATGATTTTTCATATGAACATGAAACTATATCCAAAAATAAAGGTTAAACTCAAAGTGGAAGTATGTTTTCTAAAATGGTCATCTAGACGTCGTTCTTTCGACTAAAATGACTATCTTTACAAAAATGACTTGTAACTTATATTTCCGACTATAAATCTATAATTTTTATGTTTAGATTCATAAAATAGAGTTCAATATGAAACCATAGCAATTTGATTCACTAAAAACGGATTTAAAATGAAGAAGTTATGAGTAAAACAAGATTGGATATTTTTGATCTTTTTAGCTACGGGAAATGTTTAACAAATCTATACAAATCATATCCTAGATAACTTATATTGTATTATACATGTATTCTAATATATTATGTAATCTTGGGATACCATAGACACGTATGCAAATGTTTTGACATATCATATCGACCCATGTATATATATTATTTGGAACAACTATAGACACTCTATATGCAGTAATGTTGGAGTTAGCTATACAGGGTTGAGGTTGATTCCAAAAATATATATATTTTGAGTTGTGATCTAGCCTGAGACGTGTATACACTGGGTCGTGGATTGATTCAAGATAATATATATCGATTTATTTCTGTACATCTAACTGTGGACAACTAGTTGTAGGTTATTAACGAGGACAGCTGACTTAATACACTCAAATCTTTAAAACATAATAAAAATGGTTGTAATTATATTTTGATCATACTTTGATATATATATATATATATATATATATATATATATATATATATATATATATATATATATATATATATATATATATATATATATATATATATGTACATATTTGTATAGGTTCGTGAATCGATCCGTGGCCAAGTCTTATTTCCGAAGAAGGAAATATCTGTGAAAGTGAGTTATAGTCCCACTTTTAAAATCTAATATTTTTGGGATGAGAATACATGCATGTTTATAAATGATTTACAAAATAGACACAAGTACCTGAAACTACATTCTATGGTTGAATTATCGAAATCGAATATGCCCCTTTTTATTAAGTCTGGTAATCTAAGAATTAGGGAACAGACACCCTAATTGATGCGAATCCTAAAGATAGATCTATTGGGCCTAACAAACCCCATCCAAAGTACCGGATGCTTTAGTACTTCGAAATTTATATCATATCCGAAGGGTGTACCGGAATGATGGGGATATTCTTATATATGCATCTTGTTAATGTCGGTTACCAGGTGTTCACCATATGAATGATTTTTATCTCTATGTATGGGATGTGTATTGAAATATGAAATCTTGTGGTCTATTGTTACGATTTGATATATATAGGTTAAACCTATAACTCACCAACATTTTTGTTGACGTTTAAAGCATGTTTATTCTCAGGTGAATACTAAGAGCTTCCGCTGTTGCATACTAAAATAAGGACAAGATTTGGAGTCCATGTTTGTATGATATTGTGTAAAAACTGCATTCAAGAAACATATGTCGATGTAATATATTTCTATTGTAAACCATTATGTAATGGTCGTGTGTAAACAATATATTTTAGATTATCATTATTTGATAATCTACGTAATGTTTTTTAAAACCTTTATTGATAAAATAAAGGTTATGGTTGTTTTAAAAATGAATGCAGTCTTTGAAAAACGTCTCATATAGAGGTCAAAACCTCGCAACGAAATCAATTAATATGGAACATTTATAATCAATATGAACGGGACATATCAGTTGGTATCCGAGTGTTGGTCTTAGAGAACCAGAAAATTTGCATTAGTGTGTCTTATCGAGTTTGTTAGGATGCATTAGTGAGTCTGGACTTCGACCGTGTTTTCTTTAAAAATGATTGCTTAACATTTTTGTTGGAAACTATATTTTATTAACATGTAAATATTATGTGATATATTAATCTCTTAACATATTTGATATTGTGTGATAGATGTCTACCTCTAGCACAAATTCCATTGACTCACCTAATAATAACGAAGAGTCGAATATATATTGGCAAGATTCACAAGTTCTCAAAGAACCGGAAGAAGAGGAAACGGAACCGAAAGAAGAGGAACCGGAAGAAGAGGAACCAGAAGAAGAGGAACCGGAAGAAGAAGAGGTTCCGGAGGGGGGAATAGTAGGAACCACAGAAAACCGGTCAAATAAAAGAAAATCCTCAACCAATGGACCAAAGTTAATAATGGTCAATGGTGTTTCCGCTAAGGAAGCAAAATATTGGTAAAATTACCAATTTTTCGATGAATCGGATCCTGATGAGGATTCTGATGATGTTATAGAAATTACCCCGATCCAATTTAATGAGGAAAAAGAAAATAATAAGGGAGAATGCATCAAAATAGAGAAATCTGATTCCGACCCCGATGAACTTTATATGTACCGTCAACACCCGTATTTTCAATATCGTGACAATAACCCGGGAACCTCTAAACCACCAAGTTTTTTCTAAACCAATGTGGAAAACGACGACTCGTATTAGAGGAACATCATATATCCCTAGAAGATTAGGAAAGAGAACCAAGTCCGAAGAAGAAGAAACCAGTGATTCAGATTAGAGGGGTGTGAGCATGTTGTGTAATAAATGTATTGTAGTGTGCTTGTACTTTTATGTTCTATGTAAAAATTGCTTGTATTGTTTGTTTTTACGAATCTAATCCTTGTCTATTTTACAGTATAAAAACAAAATGGACGTTAAGGGTAGACAACCGAATATTTTAGAAGACCTACCAGAGGATATGATTGAGGAAATCTTGTCTAGAGTCGGTCAGAATTCATCAGCACATTTAGTTATGGCGAAATTAACTTGTCAAATATTTGAAAGACTTTCCAGAAATGCCTTAGTTTATAAAAGGCTTTCCTTTGATAGGTGGGGTATATCACATTGGGGAGACTTTAAGTTACGCCGTGTTTTCTTTAAAGCGTTAAATGCGGGGAACCCAAATGCAATTTTACGCTACGGGTTAAGAACCTATTTTGACTCAACATATCCCAACATAGGATTTCGTGAATTAGAAAGAGCTTCTAACATGCAACATAAAGAAGCATGTTATGCTTAAGGGTTAGTGATGTTCGCTTCTTACCAAAGTGAGAAAAAGAACATCGGATTGCAGCTTTTAAATAAAACTTTCCCACAAGTGACGAATTCAGTAGTTGGGGTGAGAAACAAGGTTTTTAGATTATTACGGGGCTGTTGGACATTACGAAACCCTCGTCCTTTTGACGATATTACAACATGCTGCCTAGCTAATGGTCATAACGATTATTTTCCACAAGACCAAGGATGGGAAGTCGTCTTAGTAAAACCAGAATGCATGACTTGTTTCTGGACTTATGAATTACGTGTCTTTATTTCCTTTGCTGAACAACTTGCGTATTAACTAGATTTATCTTCAAAACTGTCCTGTATCATAGTGTACTATATTTCATGTTATATGTAATATAGCGAAGTTGTAAGTTTGAAGAATATTTGTATGTGATATATTATTATAATCAGTTTTTCATATGGAATTGTTGTAGTTGAATTGTATATTAGCTACTAAGTATGAACTTAACGGGTAGGTAGTACCCGAATTTAAACTTATAAAACGCTAATATGAAGAAAAAGCTTTTATAAATGAGTTCATATTATGCTACGAGATACTATTGACTACTCTTAATATTCTGTATGATTAAATTGTTTCATTTGACTATTTTGAAGGAAATGGCACCGACTACTCGACACACCTTGAATATGAGCGAAGAGGAATTTCGTGCCTTTCTTGCTTCAAACATAGCCGCAGTACAGGCCGCGCTACATACCAACAATAACTCTGAATCTAGCAATATAGCTAATGGCGCAAGAAATTGTGTAGGATGCTCCTACAAGGAATTCACTGCCTGCAAACCTTCAGAATTTGATGGGACCGAAGGACCAATCGGATTGAAACGGTGGACCGAGAAAGTTGAATCGGTGTTTGCCATAAGTAAGTGTACTGAAGGAGACAAAGTGAAGTATGCTACGCATACCTTCACAGGTATTGCGTTAACATGGTGGAATACCTATCTAGAGCAAGTGGGATAAGATGCTGCTTACGCGCTACCGTGGTCAGCATTGAAGCACTTGATGAACGAGAAGTACCGTCCGAGAACCGAGGTCAATAAGCTCAAGTCAGAACTTAGAGGGTTACGAACACAGGGATTCGATATTACTTCGTATGAAAGACGATTCACAGAATTGTGCCTATTGCGTCCGAGAGCGTTTGAAGATGAGGAAGAGAAGATCGACGCGTTTGTGAAAGGGTTACCGGAGAGAATCCAAGAAGATATAAGTTCACACGAGCCTGACTCCATACAAAAGGCATGTAGAATGGCTCATAAACTAGTGAACCAGATTGAGGGAAGAATTAAAGAACAGGCGGCCGAAGAGGCCAACGTGAAGCTAGTCAAAGAAAGTGGGAGGAAAACGGTGATAAGAGTCACCAAAACAACAACAACTATTCCAACAATCGCAACATCAATCGCAACTACAACAAACGACAAAACAACAACAACAACAACAACAACAACAACAACTACAACAATCATCCTAACAACAATAACAACCGCAGCAACAACAACAATCAGAAGCAGCTATGCCAAAGGTGTGAAAAGTATCACTCGGGGTTCTGCACCAAATTTTGCAACAAGTGTAAAAGAAATGGTCATAGCGCGGCAAAGTGTGAGGTCTACGGACCAGGGGTTAACAGAACGAAAGGAACAAATGGTGTCGGAATGAGTAATGGCGGAGCAAGTAGTGTCGAAGCAAGTTATGCCAATGTAGTTTGTTATAAATGTGGAAAACCGGGCCACATTATTAGAAATTGCCCGAACCAAGAGAACACGAATGGACAAGGCCGCGGAAGAGTTTTCAATATTAATGAGGCAGAGGCACAGGAAGACCCGGAGCTTGTTACGGGTACGTTTCTTATTGACAATAAATCTGCTTACGTTTTATTTGATTCGGGTGCGGATAGAAGTTATATGAGTAGAGATTTTTGTGCTAAATTAAGTTGTCCATTGACGCCGTTGGATAGTAAATTTTTACTCGAATTAGCAAACGGTAAATTAATTTCAGCATATTATATATGCCGGAATCGAGAAATTAAACTGGGTAGCGAAATATTTAAGATTGATTTGATACCAGTAGAGTTAGGGAGTTTTGATGTAATAGTTGGCATGGACTGGCTGAAGGAGATGAAAGCAGAGATCGTATGTTACAAAAATGCAATTCGCATTGTACGAGAAGAAGGATAACCCTTAATGGTGTACGGAGAAAAGGGCAACACGAAGCTACATCTTATTAGTAATTTGAAGGCACAAAAACTAATAAGAAAAGGTTTCTATGCTGTTCTAGCACACGTCGAGAAAGTACAAACTGAAGAAAAGAGCATCAATGATGTTCCCGTCGCAAAAGAATTTCCCGATATATTTCCGAAAGAATTATCGGGACTACCTCCACATCGATCTGTTGAATTTCAATTAGATCTTGTACCAGGAGCTTCACCAATAGCTCGTGCTCCTTACAGACTCGCACCCAGCGAGATGAAAGAACTGCAAAGCCAACTGCAAGAACTATTAGAATGTGGTTTCATTCGACCAAGCACATCACCATGAGGAGCTCCTGTTTTGTTTGTCAAGAAGAAGGATGGTACATTTAGGTTGTATATTGACTACAGAGAGTTGAATAAACTTACCATCAAAAACCGTTATCCACTGCCGATAATTGACGACTTATTTGATCAACTACAAGGCTCGTCGGTTTATTCGAAAATCGATTTATGTTCTGGATATCATCAAATGCGAGTAAAGGAGGATGATATTCCAAAAACTACTTTTAGGACGCGTTATGGTCATTACGAGTTTATGGTTATGCCGTTTGGATTGACTAACGCACCAGCTGTGTTCATGGACCTTATGAACCGAGTGTGTGGGCCATATCTTGACAAGTTTGTCATTGTTTTCATCGATGACATACTTATTTACTCAAAGAATGATCAAGAGCACGAAGAACATTTGAAAAAAGTGCTAGAAGTATTGAGGAAAGAAAAACTGTACGCTAAGTTTTCCAAGTGTGCATTTTGGTTGGAAGAAGTTCAATTTCTCGGTCACATAGTGAACAAAGAAGGTATCCAGGTGGACCCGGCAAAGATCAAAACCGTTGAAAATTGGGAAACCCCAAAAACTCCGAAGCATATACGTCAATTTTTAGGATTGGCTGGTTACTACAGAAGATTCATCCAAGATTTCTCCAAAATAGAAAAACCCTTGACTGCATTAACGCATAAAGGGAAGAAATTTGAATGGAAGGATGAACAAGAGAAGGCGTTTCAGTTATTAAAGAAAAAGCTAACTACGGCACCTATATTGTCATTGCCTGAAGGGAATGATGATTTTGTGATTTATTGTGATGCATCAAAGCAAGGTCTCAGTTGTGTATTAATGCAATGAACGAAGGTGATTGCTTATGCGTATAGACAATTGAAGATTCACGAGCAAAATTATACAACTCACGATTTGGAATTGGGTGCTGTTGTTTTTGCATTAAAGACTTGGAGGCATTATTTATATGGGGTCAAAAGTATTATATATACCGACCACAAAAGTCTCCAACATATATTTAATCAGAAGCAACTGAATATGAGACAACGCAGGTGGATTGAACTGTTGAATGATTATGATTTTGAGATTCGATACCACCCGGGGAAGGTGAATGTGGTAGCCGACGCTTTGAGTAGAAAGGACAGAGAACCTATACGGGTAAAAGCTATGAATATAATTATTCGTACTAAACTTACTACATAAATAAAGGAGGCGCAACAGGGGGTTGTAAAAGAAGGAAAGTTGAAGAATGAGATACCCAAAGGATCAGAGAAACATCTTAATATTCGGAAAGACGGAACCCGATATAGGGCTGATAGAATTTGGGTACCAAGGTTTGGAGATGTGAGAGAAATGGTACTTAAAGAAGCACATAAAACCAGATATTCAATACATCCCGGAGTGGGGAAGATGTATAAAGATCTCAAGAAACACTTTTGGTGGCCGGGTATGAAAGCCGATATTGCTAAATATGTAGGAGAATGTTTGACGTGTTCTAAGGTCAAAGCTGAACATTAGAAACCATCAAGTCTACTACAACAACCTGAAATCCCAGAATGGAAATGGGAAAACATTACCATGGATTTCATTACTAAATTGCCAAGGACTGCAGTGGTTATGATACTATTTGGGTAATAGTTGATCGTCTCACTAAGTCAGCACACTTACTGCCAATGAGAGAAGATGACAAAATGGAGAAGTTGGCGTGATTGTATTTGAAGGAGGTTGTCTCCAGACATGGAAGACCCGTCTCTATTATCTCTGATAGGGATGGTAGATTTGTTTCAAGGTTCTAGAAGACGTTGCAACAAGCATTGGGGACTCGTCTAGACATGAGTACTGCCTATCATTCACAAACTGATGGACAGAGCGAAAGGACGATACAAACGCTTGAAGATATGCTACGAGCATGTGTTATTGATTTCGGAAACAGTTGGGATCGACACCTACCGTTAGCAGAATTTTCCTACAACAACAGTTATCATTCTAGTATTGAGATGGCGCCGTTTGAGGCACTTTATGGTAGAAAGTGCAGGTCTCCGATTTGTTGGAATGAAGTGAGGGATAGACAAATTACGGGTCCGGAGATAATACAAGAAACTACCGAGAAAATTATCCAAATTCAACAACGATTGAAAACTGCCCAGAGTCGACAAAAGAGCTACGCGGACAGTAAAAGAAAAGATATAGAGTTTGAATTTGGAGAAATGGTCATGCTTAAGGTTTCACCTTGGAAAGGCGTTGTTCGATTTGGTAAACGGGGGAAACTAAATCCAAGGTACATTGGACCATTCAAGATTATAGATCGTGTCGGACCAGTAGCTTACCAACTGGAGCTACCTCAACAACTCGCGGCTGTACATAACACTTCCCACGTCTCGAATTTGAAGAAATGTTTTGCTAAAGAAGATCTCACTATTCCGTTGGACGAAATCCAAATCAATGAAAAACTTCAATTCATTGAAGAACCCGTTGAAATAATGGATCGTGAGGTTAAGAGACTTAAGCAAAACAAGATACCGATTGTTAAGGTTCGATGGAATGCTCGTAGAGGACCCGAGTTCACTTGGGAGCGTGAAGATCGGATGAAGAAGAAATACCCGCATCTATTTCCAGAAGATTCGTCAACACCTTCAACAGGTTAAAATTTCGGGACGAAATTTATTTAACGGGTAGGTACTGTAGTGACCCGAACTTTTCCATGTTTATATATATTAATTGAGATTGATATTTACATGACTAAATGTTTCCAACGTGTTAAGCAATCAAACTTGTTAAGACTTGATTAATTGAAATAGGTTTCATATAGACAATTGACCACCCAAGTTGACCGGTGATTCACGAACGTTAAAACTTGTAAAAACTATACGATGAAATATATATGATTATATTATAAGTAAGTATCTCATTAGGTATTTTAACAATGAGTTATATACATAAAAATGAGACTATTAAATTAAGAAACTCGAAAACGATATATATAACGATTATCGTTATAACAACGTCTTACTAGGTACATATGAATCATATTAAGATATTGATACACTTGGTTAATTATGTTAAATGATAAATAAACATTTCATTATGTATATTAACAATGAACTACATATGTAAAAATAAGACTACTAACTTAAGGATTTCGAAACGAGACATATATGTAACGATTATCGTTGTAACGACATTTAAATGTATATATATCATATTAAGATATATTAATATATCATAATATCATGATAATATAATAATTTAACATCTCATTAGATATAATAAACATTTAACAACATTTAACAAGATCGTTAACCTAAAGGTTTCAAAACAACATTTACATGTAACGACTAACGATGACTTAACGACTCAGTTAAAATGTATATACATGTAGTGTTTTAATATGTATTCATACACTTTTGAAAGACTTCAAGACACTTATCAAAATACTTCTACTTAACAAAAATGTTTACAATTACATCCTCGTTCAGTTTCATCAACAATTCTACTCGTATGCACCCGTATTCGTACTCGTACAATACACAGCTTTTAGATGTATGTACTATTGGTATATACACTCCAATAATCAGCTCTTAGTAGCCCATTTGAGTCACCTAACACATGTGGGAACCATCATTTGGTAACTAGCATGAAATATCTCATAAAATTACAAAAATATGAGTAATCATTCATGACTTATTTACATGAAAACAAAATTACATATCCTTTATATCTAATCCATATACCAACGACCAAAAACACCTACAAATACTTTCATTCTTCAATTTTCTTCATCTAAGTGATCTCTCTCAAGTTCTATCTTCAAGTTCTAAGTGTTCTTCATAAATTCCATAAGTATAGTTTCATAAAAATCAAGAATACTTCCAAGTTTGCAAATCTACTTCCAAGCTTTCTAATCCATTCCAAGTAATCATCTAAGATCAAGGAACCTTTGTTATTTACAGTAGGTTATCTTTCTAATTCAAGGTAATATTCATATTCAAACTTTGATTCAATTTCTACAACTATAACAATCTTATTTCGAGTGAAAATCTTACTTGAACTGTTTTCGTGTCATGATTCTGCTTCAAGAACTTTCAAGCCATCCAAGGATCCTTTGAAGCTAGATCCATTTTTCTCATTTCCAGTAGTTTTATCCAGAAAACTTGAGGTAGTAATGATGTTCATAACATCATTCGATTCATACATATAAAGCTATCTTATTCGAAGGTTTAAACTTGTAATCACTAGAACATAGTTTAGTTAATTCTAAACTTGTTCGCAAACAAAAGTTAATCCTTCTAACTTGACTTTTAAAATCAACTAAACACATGTTCTATATCTATATGATATGCTAACTTAATGATTTAAAACCTGGAAACACGATGAACACCATAAAATCGGATATACGCCGTCGTAGTGAAACCGGGGGCTGTTTTGGTTTGGATAATTAAAAACTATGATAAACTTTGATTTAAAAGTTTTTCTTCTGGGAAAATGATTTTTCATATGAACATGAAACTATATCAAAAAATCAAGGTTAAACTCAAAGTGAAAGTATGTTTTCTAAAATGGTCATCTAGACGTCATTCTTTCGACTGAAATGACTATCTTTACAAAAATGACTTGTAACTTATATTTCCGACTATAAATCTATACTTTTTCTATTTAGATTCATAAAATAGAGTTCAATATGAAACCATAGAAATTTGATTCACTAAAAACGGATTTAAAATGAAGAAGTTATGGGTAAAACAAGATTGGATATTTTTGATCTTTTTAGATACGGGAAATGTTTAACAAATCTATACAAATCATATCCTAGCTAACTTATATTGTATTATACATGTATTCTAATATATTATGTAATCTTGGGATACCATAGACACGTATTCAAATATTTTGACATATCATATCGACCCATGTATATATATTATTTGGAACAACCATAGACGCTCTATATGCAGTAATGTTGGAGTTAGCTATACAGGGTTGAGGTTGATTCCAAAAATATATATACTTTGAGTTGTGATCTAGCCTGAGACGTGTATACACTGGGTCGTGGATTGATTCAAGATAATATGTATCGATTTATTTCTGTACATCTAACTGTGGACAACTAGTTATAGGTTATTAACGAGGACAGCTGACTTAATACACTCAAATCTTTAAAACATAATAAAAATGGTTGTAATTATATTTTGATCATACTTTGATATATATATATATATATATATATATATATATATATATATATATATATATATATATATATATATATATATATATATATATATATATATATATGTACATATTTGTATAGGTTCGTGAATCGATCCGTGGCCAAGTCTTATTTCCGAGGAAGGAAATATCTGTGAAAGTGAGTTATAGTCCCACTTTTAAAATCTAATATTTTTGGGATGAGAATACATGCAGGTTTTATAAATGATTTTCAAAATAGACACAAGTACGTGAAACTACATTCTATGGTTGAATTATCGAAATCGAATATGCCCCTTTTTATTAAGTCTGGTAATCTAAGAATTAGTGAACAGACACCCTAATTGACGCGAATCCTAAAGATAAATCTATTGGGCCTAACAAACCCCATCCAAAGTACCGGATGCTTTAGTACTTCGAAATTTATATCATATCCGAAGGGTGTCCCGGAATGATGGGGATATTCTTATATATGCATCTTGTTAATGTCGGTTACCAGGTGTTCACCATATGAATGATTTTTATCTCTATGTATGGGATGTGTTTTGAAATATGAAATCTTGTGGTTTATTGTTACGATTTGATATATATAGGTTAAACCTATAACTCACCAACATTTTTGTTGACGTTTAAAGCATGTTTATTCTCAGGTGAATACTAAGAGCTTCCGCTGTTGCATACTAAAATAAGGACAAGATTTGGAGTCCATGTTTGTATGATATTGTGTAAAAACTGCATTCAGGAAACATATGTCGATGTAATATATTTCTATTGTAAACCATTATGTAATGGTCGTGTGTAAACAGTATATTTTAGATTATCATTATTTGATAATCTACGTAATGTTTTTTAAAACCTTTATTGATAAAATAAAGGTTATGGTTATTTTAAAAAATGAATACAGTCTTTGAAAAACGTCTCATATAGAGGTCAAAACCTCGCAACAAAATCAATTAATATGGAACGTTTATAATCAATATGAACGGGACATTTCAATTGATATGGGTGACGTTCCTAATGGAAGTACTCTATGGTGACGTTTTGATTTATGGGCGAAGGGCGTAAGACTTGGTGCAATCAAGCATTCCTTAGTATTGGAAAATGTTTCTACCAAGCCATGTGTGTGGGCTTTGGTCTTCGGATGTTAGAGCGTGTTCGCTCTCGTGTTGAAGTTGATGAACCTTGAGGTTCGTCGGGTGGATGAAACCTTTGAGATCGAGTGTTTGATCTCGATGTATGTTGGTAAAGGAGTCTACATGACGCGACATTAGGTGCCTTTTTTATACCTACTAGCATGGTATTCGACTCCGATTATGTTACGGTTACATTGTACTTAGGGTACCGAAGTGAAACCCTTAGTTACATGAGTGACTGGTGATGTTTGACAAGCTATAGCAATTGGATGATTACGAGAGTAGAGTTGTGTAATTAGCGGTACACTTTTCGTTCGAAGTGTTTAAGGATTGGTTGAAATCCTTTGTGTGCTCAAGATTGGAGCAAGATGTACTGATGGGTCGTGTGAACCCAAATTGTTGGTAAAGCCTACCTTTGGTAGCAATGTACGGTTGTACAAAATGCGGTTATGGAACGTAGTCCAAGTGGGGGAGTTACACTCCCGCACGAGGAAGTTTTAGTGTGAGATTTCGGATGATGCGTTGGATAGATCCGGAGTTCGTGTCGGGACCTAGTTTTGGTCAATTTGTGGTAGAGTACAATTTTGGTTAAATTGTACTTATGATGTTGGATTTGGAAATTATCACCGAGGTGATAATGTGGTAAATCTCGTTGAGAGATAATGGACGTGTTTGGTGAGCAAGGTGAAATCCCTCGGTTAAGGGATGTGTGTGTCGGATTCTCTTTTAGAGAATTATTGTTTTGTACCTATGTTTGATATAGGTGGTTCTTGCTCGATTGTGTGGATGGTTAGTGGTATCCGTAAGGGTTCACTATAGTGTAGCAGAGCGCGATGTTGCACTACTCGTTGTTCGAGGCCAAAAGTGCGTATGTGATTGGTAAAGCATGACCGTTCGGGGTCCGCTGACTTCATCATGGGAGTAGTGATATATCGGTGAAGCATGACCGTTGACGGGGTCCACTGACTTCATCCGGTGTTGAGTGATCTATCGGTTGTTCTATACACCGATGGTGGGGTCGTAAGGACCGTGCGGTGTGATCTATCGGTTGTTTTATACACCGATGGTGGGATCGTGAGGACCATGTTGTGTGATTAGTGATGCGATAGCCGTGTTTCGCTCACATGTTGTTACGGGTGTGACAATAGTCGATTTTGTACACCTTAGGATTAGCGTTGCCATAGTCGTTTTGGGCGCTTTTGATTTTAGCCATTGCTTATGATGTTAGGATAGTGGCGTATTGGTTGTATTGCGCACTACAAACGATGTTTAGTAGTAAGTGTAATCCGTAAGGATTCATGTGGTTCGATCTTCAACGTTCGGATTGTTGACTTTAGGTTGAGACTTGGTCGCTTTTAGCGTTGTCCTTGGTAAAGGTACGCTAAGGAATTGATATCTCGGTACGAGATTGGTTGAGTTTTTCCCGATATGGGGAATTGAGCAGGTTAGTGCTCGGATTGTGGTTTTGATAAATCGCGGGTGACGATTTTAGTTGTTAAAGGTGATTCATTGGGAAGAATTGTCTAGGAAAGTTCGGATTGGGACTTATGATTGAGGACCATTGCGTAGGTCCAGATTGGTTAAGTGGAAAAGATCATGAGGATGTGATCGAGTTTAAGTGGGGAAGAGTTTTAAGACCCAAATATTTATTGTACATAATGTATTTATGGTGTACGATGTGTGTATGAAGTGTACGAAGCACGTACGTGTTGCTTGCTCGAACGTCGAAGGAAACTGGACGTTGTCTGAAGTGACAAGGTGTGTACGTATCTTTTCAACCCCAAATAGAGTTTTTGTTGATGTTTCAAAGCCTTACCATTGGAAAGAAAATCTTATTACGTTTCCAACGATATTTGATTCATCGAAAATGAAGCTACGGTCAAAAAGTTATGGCCAAAACAAGTTACTGAAAACTGACCTGAAGGTTGGAGCGGCGCTCCACCTTATGGAGCGGCGCTCCGATCGCGTCTGATGCAATTTTCAGCATTTTTAAAAGGTTTAAATGAGGGGTACTTTGGTCTTTTCACTTGGGGTCGATTTGGGGTTATCAAAACTGATCCATTGATCATTGTGGATTACATTTCACCTCTTTTCACTCATCAACACTCTCATCTTCAAACCCTAGAGAGAGAGGAGAGAGAGAGAGAGAGAGAGAGAGAGAGAGAGCTCCAATTGGAAAAGAAGAAGAGTGTTTCGGGTCAAACCTCAAGTATTAAAGTTGTTCATATCATCAACGGCATCATTTTGGCGGTATTGGTAAGTTCAAACTCCGAATTTCATTTGTTAGATTTGATATTCAAGTTAGGGTTTGAGATTGTTAGTTGTAAAACCCATTTAGTTGATGAAGAGGGTTTATGGAAACTTGCTATTTTGATATTTGGAGGGTTTTAGGTTGGTTAATGATTTAACCATGTTTAAGACTTGTAAATGGTGTATAATCACTAGTATTAGTGATTATTGATGTTTTGGAGACCATTAGGGTTCTTGTGGTTGACTAATTTTGACTAGAGTCAAAATTAGGGTTTGTTAATGATTATGACTCAATTGTCGAGGTAATAAGGTTTATAAACTTAAAATGGATTAAGTTGAAGCATAGAAACCGAGTTAAATATGTTTTGGTGTCAAAACTTGCTAATGGCGTGATATTGACTTCTTATGGGTCAAATTGGGGTTTAAGTGTCATTTTGGGCAAGATAGGTGTTTAACACCTATGATTGGGTTTGATTGGCATATTAGGACCATTCTCACTTGTGTTAGTGATTATTGGTTAGTTTGGACGCGGTTTGTGCTTGGAAGTGCATTTGGGTCGAAATTGCACTAGTTGTCAATTTGGGTTGATTGGTATATCCACCCTAATTGTGTTATTTGTATTTGTGATAAATGGAATAGGTACATTCCATCGGCGATTGTGGATTTTGGTTTGGCATCCATCAAGACTTCAAGGTGAGTGTTAATATCCTATATGCATATGTATGTGTAGGATGGGTGCGGGTCGGGTGAAGTGGTTCTCGGTCATAGAGCTCACTTCACATATAGGTGGATTGATGGACTTGTGTATAGGTCCAATTGGCACGGTTGTGCGTTTTGGTTGACCACCTTTGACAAGGTGCACACTTTGTGCGTACGTTATCACATGGGCGTGTGATGTGGATTATATAACCCCAATGGCGAAGGGTTAATTTTGTGAGTGGAATAATTATGCGTTCATGTTTATGGCGTATTTGTTTGTGGATGTTATGGTATGAACCACGTGCTGGTGGTACCATGACATGTATGTGACGAGTATAAGATGTGAACCATGAGTCGGTAGCATCGAGTGTGAACCACGAGCCGGTAGCACTATAAAATAAGATGTGAACCACGAGCCGGTAGCATCGAGTGTGAACCACGAGCCGGTAGCACTATAAAAATAGATGTGAACCACGAGCCGGTAGCACTATAAAACGAGGCGTGAACCACGAGCCGCTAGCGTCGAAGTGTGAACCACGAGCCGGTAGCACTATAAAAGAGTATGACTCAAATGCGTATGGTGTGAACCACGAGCCGGTAGCACCATAGTGTAAGAACCCAACCCGTAATCCTTACGATAAATTTTTTTTTTTATACAACACAATTTCACGCCAATAAATATGTAACCCATTTCACGAGTTCCATTTAAAACGCACAACAATTAATTGTTTACAAAAGGCACGAAGGCCACGAATAAAGTTTAGTACAAGTTTGACCCATTACAAATGATAGTTTATAAACCAAACGACGTTCCGAGCATGGTTTGGGACTAAACTACCCAAAACTAGGCCAACTTCGAAAAGCTCCAACATAACAACAACAAGGGACACCTAGTGCCCAACGACCCCCTTGCCCTTGTCCGCGCCTGCATCTAAAAAGATAAACAACGAGAAGGGTAAGCAAAGCTTAGTGAGTAGAATAAATATATACATGCATATAAGACTTACCCACACGCATCCACGATATCATATAACGCACACAATCACATAACATCTCGATAAACAAGCTAGTATCATCAAATTGTACAACTAGTAACATTAATAGCATAGTAATCATAGCATTAATTGAAATGTTAACGTTAACAACTATAACCCATGGTTAACCCAATTCTTCGCAGGGGAATGACTTCGCGAAACAAGTCATCGATGTTCATAACAACTGTTAGCTCCCAAACACGGCTATGGTATACTAACCCCCGAGGTGTTCCAAAAATGGCTATGGCATCACCCCCAAGTGTTCCCAAAAACGGCTATGACATCACTTGATCAACATGTGAGTAAAACACGGCTATTACTCACAATCATATACACAAACACGGCTATGTTCACAATAACACGGATAATAACGCGGGAGTAAAACACGGCTATTACTCGCCACTATATGCACAAAAACGGCTATGTGCATAAATATAAAACGTGGACAAAATGGCTATGTCTCACAACTATGGTCACAAAACGGCTATGTGACACCATTAATACGGCACGTAAATCATATACATACATATATAGATTTTCCACTCACCTCAAGTCCCTTGTGAAAGCTAACCGAGCTTGCAACTCTTCAATGTAACGTACCTATTACATTATACATTTATTAACATACAATCTAGTTGAATTAAATGCTAACCTCTAACCCTTGAGCATTTAATTACCCTATCGCATTAAATGACTCAACTATACCAAAACCGCCCATAAATGACCATTCTTGTCATAAATCACTAAAAACTAGTGATTAGGGTCTATTAACATCAACCAACATAAACTTGGTGTATTTCATACCCATTTTACCCAATTAGTTCAACTTTGACTCATATGACCCATTTTGACACTTACACAATCAAACTTTGTCATACATGACCTATTCACAATCTCACCAACATTTAACAAGTGTATTTAATGCTTACAACACCATTAACACTTACAAACCCCATTTCATTAGAACAAACCCTAGATTATGGTAATTAGGGTTTCCTTTCAACAATCTAACCCAAAATCTACCCATTTAACCCTCAAATGGGTCACACATATCCCATATGAACCAAACCCTAGCTTAACTAAATAAAACTCGAAACTTAAAGTTGAGACTTACCAAAACTATCCTCTTGTAGCTAATAGCAAGGAGAACAACTTTAATTCTTGCTTCTAGGATTGATTCACAAAACTCTTTCTTCAAATCTCAAGTATAAACTAAGCGGATTTTAAGTTTTGAGAGGAATTTATGAAAGAAAATGGAAAAGAAATGAGAATATAGGATAAGTGGTTGATATTAAAAGCTCCAACCAGATCTACATGTAAAAAGACTAAATTACCCCTAAACCCTATTTAATTTGAGTAAAATTCTTTGTCGCGGCGCGACATAAAGAAGGAAAAATGACCCTTCTTAACTCAAGTTCTGATTTGGATTTGCTTTGTTTACTGCGGCACGATCCCTTTTGCTGCGGCGCGATGTTTGCCTTATCCTGGTCACTTCGAAAGTTTAACATAAAACAAAGGTTCAAACACACATATATATATAAACACATATGCCCTTATACGACAATTAACACCGTAGCTCATTTAATCACATAACGAACAGGTTTTAAGCGTACTTTTGATTAAGTACGTACCTTTATACGCGCACAGGAAAACGGGGTGTTACAACTCTCCCCCACTTAAATCGGAGCGCGTCCTTGCAATCCAAGTCGCATGACACGAGGGAAGGTAAACCATCACGAATTCTTCGGTCTCCCAAGTAAACTCGGAACCTTTACTATGACGCCATTGGACCTTAAAGGTCCTCACCTCTTTGTTACGCAACATTTTTACCTTCTCATCGAGTATAGCAATCGGCTCTTCAACGTATTCTAACTTGTTGTTTAGCTCAATTTCATCTAAAGGCATCCATGAAGAATCATCCGCAAGACACTTTCAGAGATGGGAAACATGAAATGTATTATGGATCCCCGCAAGTTCTTCGGGTAATTCCAAACGATACGCGACTTCACCAACACGAGCTAAAACTTTAAACGGCCCAATAAACTGAGGAGCTAACTTTCCTCGTTTCCGAAACCGAATAATACCCTTCCATGGCGAAACCTTGAGCATCACCATATCACCTTCTTGGAATTCAATCAAACGTCTACGCTTATCGGCATAAGACTTTTGCCTATCTTGCGCCTTTTTCAAATGTTCCCGAATCATAACGATTTTATCATTTGTCTCCAATACCAAGTCAGAGCTCCCGACTTCCCTTTGCCCCACTTCTCCCCAACAAATCGGGGTTCGACACCTTCTACCATACAACATCTCATACGGTGGCATTCCAATACTAGAGTGAAAACTATTATTGTACGAGAATTCCACCAAAGGTAAATGTTCATCCCAACTACCACCGAAGTCAATGATACACGCACGTAACATATCCTTCAACGTTTGATTCGTACGTTCGGTTTGACCGTCCGTTTGAGGATGGTACGCCGTACTCATATTTACCCTCGTACCCATATCTTCATGAAATTTCTTCCAAAATCGAGAAGTAAAACGCGTGTCCCGATCCGAAACGATAGACGCGGGAACACCATGTCTCAATATCACCTCTTTAATGAACATCTTCGCGAGTGCCTCCGACAAAATTGCTTCTTTAATAGGAAGAAACAACGCACTCTTCGTCAATCTATCGACAATAACCCAAATAGTGTCAAATTGGGTTCTTGCCGTTTTCGGCAACTTGGTAATAAAATCCATGGTAATATGCTCCCACTTCCACATCGGAATTTATAGCGGTTGCAACTTACCATACGGCTTTTGGTGTTCGGCTTTAACTTGAAAACACGTGACGCATTGCTCAACATACTTAACAACGTCGCGTTTCATGCCCGACCACCAATAATCTTTCTTCAAATCATGGTACATCTTCGTCGCACCGGATGTATGGAATACTTAGACTTGTGCGCCTCATCAAGAAGCACCTTTCAGAAATCACCCATCTTAGGAAACCACACTCTTTCTTGAAAAGACAATAAACCACGCGAACCCATCGTAATGAATTCCGATTGCCCCACAATTCGTTCCGCATGCTTGTTGTGAACGTAAGCCTCTATTTGAATCACACCAAGTTTTTCAAGAAAATCGTTAGTAATAATCATACGTAACAATCCCAATCGTAACGCCGGGTGGTGACTCTTTCGGCTTAATGCATCCGCGACCACATTCGCTTTGCCCGGATGATAAAGTATCTCACAATCATAGTCTTTCACCACATCCATCCATCTACGTTGACGATAATTCAAATCCCGTTGATCAAAAAGATGTTTCAAACTCTTGTGATCCGAATAAATCGTACACTTGACACCATACAAGTAATGGCGCCAAATTTTCAAAGCATGGACAACCGCCGCTAATTCGAGATCATGAGTCGGGTATCTCTTTTCATGTTCCTTTAATTGGCGAGAGGCGTAAGCAATGACTTTACCTCGTTGCATTAGAACACACCCGAGCCCATTCAAAGAAGCATCACAATAGACCATCATATCATCTACACCTTCCGGCAATACTAGGACCGGAGCATTACACAATTTCTCTTTCAACAATTGAAAAGCGATTTCTTGCTCGTTCTCCCAATTGAATCTCGTATTCTTCCTTGTCAACTTAGTTAATGGCGAAGCAATCTTGGAAAGGTCTTGGATAAACCGACGATAATAACCGGCCAATCCGAGAAAACTTCGGATTTCTGTAGGCGTAGTCGGTCGTCCCCAATCCTTCACCGTCTCTATCTTCCTCGGATCTACTTGAATACCATCCTTGTTCACAATATGGCCAAGGAATTGAACCTCCCTTAGCCAAAATTCACATTTTGAGAATTTAGCATACAACTTCTCTTTTCTCAACGTTTTCAATACTTCGCGCAAGTGGTGTTCATGTTCCGTCATGCTCTTAGAATAGACAAGAATATCGTCAATGAACACAATTACCGACTTGTCCAACATAGGTTGGCACACTCGGTTCATAAGATCCATGAATGCCGCCGGTGCATTCGTAAGACCAAAAGGCATAACCACAAATTCAAAATGCCCGTAACGCGTTCGAAAGGCCGTTTTCTCAATATCTTCCTCACGGACCCGCATTTGATGATAGCCGGACCGTAGGTCAATTTTAGAGAAATATGTCGCACCTTGGAGTTGATCAAACAAATCGTCAATCCTAGGCAATAGATAACGATTCTTGATCGTCACTTTATTCAACTCCAAATAATCAATGCACATACGCATACTACCATCTTTCTTCTTCACGAACAAGACCGGAGCGCCCTAAGGCGAAGCACTCGGTCGAATAAAACCCTTCTCAAATAACTCTTGAATTTGATTCAACAATTCTTGCATTTCCGTCGGTGCTAAATGATAAGGAGTTTTAGCAATGGGAGTAGCTCCCGGAACCAACTCAATGCGAAATTCGACTTGTCTTTCCGCCGGAACACCCGGTAACTCATCCGAAAAAACATCTTCAAACTCACTCACCATCGGAATTTCACGAATGAGTGGTGGCTCATCACGAGTATCAACAACATGAGCAAGGAAAGCCATGCCACCAGTAACAACGAGACGACGTGCCCGTGCAAAAGTGCATATCGGCACCGGTCTCCTTCGTTTATCACCATGAATAATTAGCTCTCCCCCACTAGGGGTCTTCACACGAATAGATTTCTCATGGCATGCAATATCGGCTCTATAACGATCGAGCCAATCCATACCAACGACAATATCAAAATCGCCCAAGGTCATCGGAATGAGATCAATTTTAAAGTTCTCGAAACCAAACACCACATTACAATCTTTACACACATCAACTACTAGCGCCATTTTGTCATCCGCTATTTCAACTTCTATCGGACGACTTAACTTCACTAGCAGTTTATTTAACTTAGGCACAAATCTTGGGGACACGAAAGACAAATTAGCACCACTATCAAAAAGTGTCCGTGCCGGATTAGAGTTAACCATGAAAGTACCTGAGACGACTTCATTGGATTGTTTAGATTCATTATTCGTCATCAAGTAGTTACGCCCCTAGCCGACCATGCCGCCTTCTCTAGCCTCTTTACTTGGTCGTTTGATAATTCGGGACATTCCGCATTCCAGTGCCCCGTCTATTGACAATTAAAGCACGTGACCGTCTTGATCAAACAATCACGAGCGTAATGACCCGGCTTCCCATAACTATAACAAGTAGGCGTAAAAGTATTCTAACCACCCTTCTTCATACTTCCGACGCTTTCGGTCACACCCTTGCTCTTCTTGTTGGAGTAACTAGGCGCTCCAAATTTTCTTTTGCTCGACCCATAACTAACCGGAACCGGACTCGGAGCTTGTGCTTCAAACCCTTTTGCCACCGCCAAAAGCTTAGCGAAAGTTTCAACATGACCGATACTAATTTTACCCTTTAAATCATCTCTAATGCTTGCATGAAAGTCTTCCATTAGCATTTGATCATTTCCCGCATACTCGGGACAAAAACGTGCCTTAGCGAGAAAGTTGGTTTTAAGAGTGTTTAGGTCCAAAGACCCTTGACGCATGTTCCTTAACTCGTTGCGCAATTTGGAAAGATCCGCTTGCGTACGATATTTAAGGAAAAACTCCTTATTGAAATCCGCCCAAGATAACCCCACAAAAGCCGCATCACCCACCATATCAATCTTGCCATCGAGCCAATCTTTAGCATGGCCCCTTAACAAACTAGTAGCAAGCTTTGTTTTCTTTTAGGGAGGGCACTCGGTCTTGCGAAAACAACCTTCAACATCGGAAATCCAAGCCGCACTCTTCATGGGGTCGGGATCCCCGTGAAAGTGAGGAGGCTTAGTCGCAAATAAGTTCTTATAGCTAAACTCCAACTCGCCCACATTTTGAGGTCTAGGAAACCTCCTTTCAACTTCTTCTTTAACGGCATTAGTCATCCGTTCTTGAATCATATCGACAATTTATTCCAAAACCGACTCTTCGAGAATTTGCTTAACCTTTCGAGAGAAAACCGAAACATAGTTTTCTAGAGCGGCCTCTATTTTGGTGGTCATCTCGTCCATTTCCTCTACATGAGAAGGACGACCGTTGCCATTCGTATTCGTTCTGTTTCTCATCTTCATTCTAAAGATTAAAAATGGATTAGACATCACCAATAATTTAATACACATATATACCTATGCATATGACCGCACACGCACCACATCTAGCTCGATACTTGTCGTACATCCTCGCTTGACTTGACTTGCAATCGTAATAGTGGTCGCGACTCCCTATTACGCTCACATGCCGTGCCATGATCGGACGTATCACAACCATCTTGCTCGATGTTCAAAACAATAACACACGATTAGTAACATCATAACATAGCATAGTTGTCCACTTATGCATCAAAGAACTAATCAAACACCGCACTGACCCGTATCCTACAAGTCCCGCATAAAATTCAACAACATAAAAGTCTAAGTCTAGGCGCCTATCTCAAGTCACCTAAATCCCTTAGACCATGCTCTGATACCACTTGTAACAACCCAACCCGTAATCCTTACGATAAATTTTTTTTTTATACAACACAATTTCACGCCAATAAATATGTAACCCATTTCACGAGTTCCATTTAAAACGCACAACAATTAATTGTTTACAAAAGGCACGAAGGCCACGAATAAAGTTTAGTACAAGTTTGACCCATTACAAATGATAGTTTATAAACCAAACGACGTTCCGAGCATGGTTTGGGACTAAACTACCCAAAACTAGGCCAACTTCCAAAAGCTCCAACATAACAACAACAAGGGACACCTAGTGCCCAATGACCCCCTTGCCCTTGTCCGCGCCTGCATCTAAAAAGATAAATAACGAGAGGGGTAAGCAAAGCTTAGTGAGTAGAATAAATATATACATGCATATAAGACTTACCCACACGCATCCACGATATCATATAACGCACACAATCACATAACATCTCGATAAACAAGCTAGTATAATCAAATCGTACAACTAGCAACATTAATAGCATAGTAATCATAGCATTAATTGAAATGTTAACGTTAACAACTATAATCCATGGTTAACCCAATTCTTCGCAGGGGAATGACTTCGCGAAACAAGTCATCGATGTTCATAACAACCGTTAGCTCCCAAACACGGCTATGGTATACTAACCCCCGAGGTGTTCCAAAAACGGCTATGGCATCACCCCCAAGTGTTCCCAAAAATGGCTATGGCATCACTTGATCAACATGTAAGTAAAACACGGCTATTACTCACAATCATGTACACAAACACGGCTATGTGCACAATAACACGGATAATAACGCGGGAGTAAAACACGGCTATTACTCGCCACTATATGCACAAACACGGCTATGTGCATAAATATAAAACGTGGACAAAACGGCTATGTCTCACAACTATGGTCACAAAACGGCTATGTGACACCATTAATACGGCACGTAAATCATATACATACATATATAGATTTTCCACTCACCTCAAGTCCCTTGTGAAAGCTAACCGAGCTTGCAACTCTTCAATGTAACGTACCTATTACATTATGCATTTATTAACATACAATCTAGTTGAATTAAATGCTAACCTCTAACCCTTGAGCATTTAATTACCCTATCGTATTAAATGACTCAACTATACCAAAACCGCCCATAAATGACCATTCTTGTCATAAATCACAAAAAACTAGTGATTAGGGTCTATTAACATCAACCAACATAAACTTGGTGTATTTCATACCCATTTTACCCAATTAGTTCAACTTTGACTCATATGACCCATTTTGACACTTACACAATCAAACTTTGTCATACATGACCTATTCACAATCTCACCAACATTTAACAAGTGTATTTAATGCTTACAACACCATTAACACTTACAAACCCCATTTCATTAGACCAAACCCTAGATTATGGTAATTAGGGTTTCCTTTCAACAATCTAACCCAAAATCCACCCATTTAACCCTCAAATGGGTCACACAAATCCCATATGAACCAAACCCTAGCTTAACTAAATAAAATTCGAAACTTAAAGTTGAGACTTACCAAAACTATCCTCTTATAGCTAATAGCAAGGAGAACAACTTTAATTCTTGCTTCTAGGATTGATTCACAAAACTCTTTCTTCAAATCTCAAGTATAAACTAAGTGGATTTTAAGTTTTGAGAGGAATTTATGAAAGAAAATGGAAAAGAAATGAGAATATCGGATAAGTGGTTGATATTAAAAGCTCCAACCAGATCTACATGTAAAAAGACTAAATTACCCCTAAACCCTATTTAATTTGAGTAAAATTCGGAATTAGAATTGCAGAAGTGCCGCGGCGCGGCTTCTTTGTCGCGGCGTGACATAAAGAAGGAAAAATGACCCTTCTTAACTCAAGTTCTGATCTGGATTTGCTTTGTTTACCGCGGCACGATCCCTTTTGTCGCGGCGCGGCGTTTGCCTTATCCTGGTCACTTCGAAAGTTTAACATAAAACAAAGGTTCAAACATATATATATATATATATATATATATATATATATATATATATATATATATATATATATATATATATATATATATATATATATAAACATATGCCCTTATACGACAATTAACACCGTAGCTCATTTAATCACATAACGAACAGGTTTTAAGCGTACTTTTGATTAAGTACGTACCTTTATACGCGCACGGGAAAACGGGGTGTTACACATAGCGTTTATGGTTCACCATATTGTGTTTGTGATTGTTTAGCATGTTAAATATTGTATACTTATAATGTTGTATTGTCGTGATGTAGCTAACCCTCCGGGTGTAGCTTATTGACATTTGTTCACTTTGTCATTGGTGAACTTACTCATTGTTGATGTTGTTAGCTTGTTGCTTAGTGATCGTACGGTATGCTTAGATTAGCTTGCCTTTATGCTTGGATGCTTCGGTATGCGTTATTTGATTATTTGTGTGGCGTATTCATTTTATGCATATATATGTATGTAGTATATTTTCACTCACTAAGCGTTAGCTTACCCTCTCGTTGTTTACTTTTTTATAGATTTGCTTAGATGAGGTGGCTCGGGTAAGCGTGGGAACTAGTGACTCGCGTAGTTGCTTTAGAAGGCTTGCTTTTGGATTCGATTAGGATTGGGTAGCGTATCCCCAATCGCCATGCTCGGCTTTTATTTTATGTTTAAAGTCATGGGGTCGAAACTTGTACCTTGTACTTAAAGGGTAATTTGGGCATATGTGGGCCCGGTGTCGTAAGACTCATTTTAGTATTGAAACATGTTATTTTCAACTATTATAATGTGATGTGAAAAGCATTTGGTCCAAAAGTGTCGGGAAGTATGAGATCTTTTTGCGTGAAAATGACAATTGGGACAGCAGGGTTTGGAGCGGCGCGCCCCTATATGGAGCGGCGCTCCAATTGCCTGAAAAGTGGATCTTTGTTAAAAAAGTAAAAATCTAAGCGTGTTTTCGGTTGGATAACGGGTTGGGTCGTTACAAAATTGCACAATTACGGCTTGTATATTTATAAAACCTCAAACCCTAAACCCTAAACTCTAAACCTTTCGTGTTAAGAATCAAAGAGGATAAGATCACACGTACCCGTCCTGTCATGCACACGAAGCGTAAGTCGTATTCTGCAATTCAGTCACGAATGTGAGATAACAGAATGTTGTACAGTACGTGTTAAATACTTTTTGTAAATTTTCAATACATATACATTGTTTGTTAACAGATTTTTCATCCTTTAATATTCGCTGAGGGTAGACATCAATGACTACTTTGTGGTTACGATACTCAGATTGTTTTTCCTCGACATAAAAATATTGTTGTATCACATTCTTGTTGTACTGTCTGCGGGTAAAGCTAAACACCTATCATTCTCGACAAGTCTGCTCACTGTTCCCGAACCACAAAAGTGCATGGCTAGTCATTGAATATGTTAATAAATTTGATTATGATACTAACAATTAGCATATGACGACTGATCAACAAATGAAACCATAGGAGCATTACTATTAATAATATGGAATAGACAAAACCATACATTATAGGGCATACTTCGATAATTTGACGGGCATTTAGTTGTTTATTTTCTTTTCTATTCGATGTTGTTACCTCTCAAAATTTACACATTCATACATTCTATATTATGAATTACGATTATAATTAACATAAATAAATCTAATATATACAATTCTTAACATCATCATCAATAATCTTTAATCTTCATACATTATAGCAACCAATATAACAACAACAACAACAATTAATTTTGAGTATGCTCAAAGTAAACTGGTTAATAAGTATGCATACCTTGTCACTCCACAGACTCAAAAAGTTGGTGATTAAACACTGAATCATTGTCTAGAAAGCAATCCCTAAAGATTTAGGGTTTGTCAGATGAACTAAACAGTTAATTGTGTCGATTGAACAATTGTCGATTAAAATTAACACTGACAGCAACCAATTAGTTATACGTATGATGAATTAATATGAGTAATAGTCCTTCACACCTGATCAGTCGAAAGACTCATAGTATTGGTTGTTAAAATCAACGGAACCTCGTCTAGAAATCAATCCCGGAAATTTTTGGGTTTGTAAGAATAAGTGATGGATTAAGCAGCAGATTGAAAGATCGCATGCTATTGACTACCGGTGATTGAATCGACCGGATTGATTGTTTGATCGCGACTGAATGAGTTTTCAAAACCCCTATTTCATTATTCTATACCTTGTGTGTTTTAGAGGTTATAGGGGTATTATTGGGTGATTAAAGTAAATAATTGATTTATTAGCTAATAATTTTAGATGATGATTAATCACCATTAGATTAAAGGGTATTGTTATGTAATTTTTTGATCTAACGGTTATTAAGGGGGTTTCACAATTATTTATTAGTTAAACGAGACTCTCTTTTAATGTATATAGTGATAGTGATGCTTATATTGTGAGGTTACAACATTCCCTTTAAAGAAAGTTTTTAAATATAAGAGGTGCACGTTATGATTATGGTCATGTTTATTATTATATGTTAAATTAAAATTAAATTGATTTTTTTTAAATATATAAGCTTTAAATTAATAGATTACCTGAAGTATCTTATGAAAATAAGTTAAGAATTTATAACATATAAATTTACATCATTACCTTTATATATCCTTATATGTCATTAGATTTTTGTCATAAAATGTCATTTTAAATACATAATCTTCATCTAATTTACCAAATATTTATAAAAAATAAGCTCAAGTTTCTAGCTTAAAGTATAAGCTACAACTTTCAACTTCAGATACAAGTTGTACCTTTAGTTACCACTTAGTTGTTTTCAAACACATCCCATGTAAATGTTGATTTTATTTTGGCTAGATGAAAAGTTAGGGTTGTTTGTCCCTAGGGGTGACTTTCCTGGCTATAAAGCAAGTTATCCCAAATTGATTAATGGTACAAAGTGTAGGTGACCTCCTATTATAAAAGAGGTGATGAGATTACTTATAACTTGCACAATGCACTTTAAGTATTAAATTATTTATTTCTTTATCTTAAGACTTGTATTAGTAAAATCTTTTGAGAGTGTAGTCGATATAAAAATATGTCATTGTAACAATTTTTGATTTAAAAAGAGTGATCTATGTCAATATAACAATTTGCAATGTAGTTAATTTTCTTTTTTGGAGCCTGCTATTTTTCTCAGGTTATAAAGTTTTTACATTAAAATTTTGCATTGTAATTTTCTAATGTTTTTCTATTGATGGTGTGTTGATAACAAGTGGGGCCATTTTTCTCAACAATAACTTCATTAAATAATACGAGGTGTACACATATCGGAAAAACGGCCTATTTTATCGGAGTCATGTAGAAAGGTCAATGGTGAGTCGTTAGGCAGTATTTAACGATGTCAAGGATAATATGGACGGCGTTCAAAAAGATAGTGTTGTCAATTCTAGTGTCCCGTCTACCGATCCGGTAATTTTTAAGAAGGAGAAGAAGAAAAATTAGAAAAAGTTGGTTCAAGGTGCGAAAATGGAGGCTTTCGCGTTTTTATTAAAGACGCTTGAGGTCTTTACGCATGCGTTTTTGTCGTTAACCGGTTAGCTTTTATTTGTGTGTGGTATAGATGGATTTTAATCTTCCGTTCATTCGGTTTTTTTAACAGCGGTTCGAGATCACCCAGGAGGACTAAACCATCAACGCGTTCATCTCTCGCAGTTGCATAATCCGCCCCAACTGCTGCCCAGGAGGAAACGCAACCCAATCCGAGAGCATAGGCGGTAAAACCTCCCTCCCCCACTGCCACCACAACGCGATGTGCGGAAGGCACCCTTGGGTGGAATTCAAGGGTTAAGAGGCAACCATGTGTACAATGTTGCCCCTCACGGGAGTCGAACTCCTGACTTCTCGCTAAGAGACGTTGAACGTTACCACATGAACTACAAACACAAGGTTCTTCCGTTCCGTTGGTTAGATTGAAGATCTCCTTCGGTGTTGTGAGATCGTTTTTCTAGATTTGATCACTTTGGCGTTGGTTGTTGTGAGCTTAGTTTGTTTGTTAGTTCTTTAGTTTAGCTCGATAGTTTGATTTGTACGTTCCATAAGATGTTTCATTTTTTAGATGAAGTTTCTTGTATTATAAAAGTTATTCCGTTTTAACGCAAAAAGAAAAAAAAAATTAATAATAATAATAATGTGGTAATCTATCATGTGTATCCTTTCTACAAAGTTAATCTCTTAAATATAATCGATACATCATATTAATGTTTTCTCAATTGTTTCACCTTACTGATAATTGCTTCCACGGATACATCAAATGCATCTTTTAAACTCTCCAATTTGTATCGAGCATATATAATCTTCGGGATCAAATCAATGACCTCTTTCCTCATCATCTTGATCTTCATGGGATCAATTCGATTAAGACGTTTTTCTATGCTTACATTCTTACGAATGTCATCCTCAGGTATAAAAACCGAATAATCTAGATAGTTCATCTTTACATGCCAAGTGTATTGCGTGTAAAAAGAATCCTGATGAAAGAAAACCGGAATACAACCAGCCAAGATTGAATCGTAAGTTGATCGTCGTGTAAATGAATCACCTTTCGGTTGTAAACAAAAATTCGATCGTTTAAACACATTCATTACACTACTCGGCGAAAGAATTTTTAAATATTTCCCGCCACTCGAGTTCTGGCACTGATTTATTAAAAGACGCCTAATTGATTCGGGGTCATTCGGACGTGCAAAACCTGCAAAACTAAATAACCATTTACGCTCGATTTTCATCATCTTATCTTGCCAATCGAAAACTTCAGAATCTTTAGACGGATGAAAATAACTCGGATATGGAACCGCGAACGAGTTACTTGTACTTGATTCTACTGATAACGTGGACATGTTTTTTGCAGCCGGTAACGTTAAAAATTTGTTCCCCCAATCGGTATCTTTATCGTGCCATCTACAATAATCCCAACTAGGTCTTCCACCAACAAGAAAATGATCTTTACCGTTCAACACCTTCCATTCGTCTCTTTTTTGTAACCAATCGACGAGATCAAGAGACGCAGCGTCTCTTACAGAAATATTATACCCCGAAAAGTATTTTGAAGCATCAAGTCCCGCATAAAACGGGACAAAAATAGCAGTAGCCATTGACGAATCGTTTGTCAAACATTCGTACTTTTCCATTCTCTTGTGAAAAATGTAATCAAGATTAAAGTGATCTGTTGCATACCATCCATTATCCGGTAACACACAATTAGTATCCTTCAATGCACTTCCAAATCCATCATTTGCAAACATGCAAGGTTCGTTAAATCGTTTTCGTTCTTTCACTAAATCTTTATTAAAGCGCGAAGGAAGATCATGAATGTAAATATATCTTCCATCACATGAATCACTCGCGTTTTTTAAACTTGTCGTTGCGTTGATGAAAGGGAAAACCTCTAAACAATTAGGTTTTGGGTTTTCGGTTTGAGAGATAGTTGTTTGTGAGTTCACTATTTCATGATTAACAACAAGTATGGATTTGGGAACATTTAAGTGGCGGAACAGTATGTAAAAAGGAAGGAAGGCCCAAATTAGTAACCCTAATACACAAACATGAAGCCCTTGAAACATGATATTTGGTTTCATCGAAAATGGAGATCACACTGGATTAGGGACTGATTTTGTAGCAATAGATTGTTATGTAAGGATTAAGTAACCAGAGCATGCCCCATTCATAATTAAGTATGACTCATTGGATTGATTTTCAAGTCAGGTTAAAACTTCAAATATCAAACTTTGTGTTATAACTCATGTGTAGTGGTCTACCTTTCTTAGCGAGAGGTCAGAAGTTCGACTCCCGTATGGTGCAACATTGCACACAAGGTTTCCCCTTTACCCTTGAATTCCACCCAAGGGTGCCTTCCGCACATCGCGTTGTGTGGGAAGGGAGATTTTACCGCCCATGCCCTCGAATTGAGCTGGGTTTCCGCCTGGACAGCAGTTGGGGGCGGGTTATGCAACTGCGGGAGATGAACGTGGATGGTTAAGTCCCCTTGGGTGATCCCGTAGTGCTGTTCAAAAAAAAAAAAGAAAAAACCTCAATATCAACGTAACTTGAGGATCAGAGAGGGTCATAAGCGGTTATTGGATAACTGGAATAGACAGTGTACACCAAGTAAAAATATTCTCCCTCTCTTGATGGTCTATTAGAAAAACCTTATTGGTTACCCATTTCAATGGTTTGAAATTCCAAATAACTAAAAATATGATACATGAAATAGAAATTATTGAAGTATTATACAAAATAAAATTTTGAGTTAAATTCGATGAAAGTTCAAAATAAAATATTGTCAAAGCTTCAAACTAGAACAAAAATACACAATTGCGAGAACTTTTATATTATTGGTATATATATGGTTATGAGGTTTTTCTAAGTTCAAGTTATTTGAAAGGACGATTATTCCAACATCATATTCTAATATACGTGGGCATGCTGGTTCCGTTCTAATTCGATGCCCAAGGCGAAACACATGAAAAATGCGCTTTAGAAAATTTTACTATTATAAAGTTTGAACCAAATTAAGTTAATTAAGTTAGCCGACTTATTCACACACCAATTTCTTTTAGATACTCTAATATTTCAGCTCGAGAAGATATATTTTGAATTAACATTTATTTTTCCTTCCATCGTCACCATAAAATTTAACGACCCAAAATCCTTATTGTTAAGTTCACCATTAACAACGTTCATCGGTCAATGGTTCAAAGAAGGTTTAAAGGTTACCATTGCAAAGGAGTGACATGTAAACATTGAAGATGAAAACTACGTAAATTCAGCCATATGTGATTAATCCGATAAAATGTAAGCAACATAAGGTATGAGGTTTATATTTATAGATAAACCCTAATTTTAGAACCCTTCAAACCACTATATCTCTTCCATAAAATTATGAAAAAATATTGTCCAGATCCAGTGGCGGAAGCATGAATCTTTTTCACCGGGAGCCATTTTTTTTTTTTTTTGAAAAACGTAGCAACCTTTTTGGGCAAAATATGGAGGTTTCTGGACAAAATATGGAGGTTATTAGGCAAAATTTGGAGGTTGTTGGTTAAATATGAAGATTTTGGGGAAAATATGAAACTTTAGGGGCAAAAGATTGAGACTTTACAAATCTACTGTGAGCCGGTGCCCCCCTCCACCCGGTCCCTTCATATTTTCGCCTCTGTCCCGATCCATATAGGATTGTTTAATCGACTCAAGAAATGTGCGCGCCCTATGCTACCGCATGAATGGCACACACACATGGTAATTAAACTAGCACGAGCACAATAAATGACAATCTGCACGCCAAATTACCTTATTTACTGCGCATAAGCGTAATTATCTGCGTGAATCCTGCATCTTATCTGCCGCATGATCTCAATTATACACTTTTTAGATAGATACATTAAAGACTGTTGAAGATCATGTGGATCAGAAACTGATTCTTGATTTTGAAAATATTGGAATGATTTTGAAAATATTGGAATAGAACTGGAAGATTGAGATTGTGCAATGATCTTCTTTACTTCTTTACGACGGTCACATTAACTTCGTAGATACACTATAGGAGTAGTATGGTAGATATACACTTCCATTTTTTATTTTGTTTTAATTAATTTCTAGTTTATAGAAACATACAAAGAAAAACCTTTCTTTAAATTAGCTAATATCGATTTCTAAATATAGAGAATGAAATTTATTCAACTGGTACTCGTATTATATAAGGCCCTAAGTTTCTACATACATACATACATACATATTAATATTATACTTTAACTTATAAAGTCTGGGCAGAACAATATCTCAAGTGATAGCAGAATCATCTTGTATTTGCAGACTTCGACTCAACTTCTACCATATTTTGTCGCAATTGTGTCACTTTGTTGATTATTTCTTCAACTGATATATCAAACGCATCTTTCAAACTATCCAATTTGGATTCAGCATATATCGTTTTCGGGATCAAATTCACCACTTCATTCCTCATCATCCTGACCTTCATAGGATCAATCTGACTAAGACGTTGTTCTATACTTACATTCTTACGAATATCATCTTCCGAGATAAAAACCGAATAATCCGTATGGTTTATCGGCACATGCCACGTGTACTGTGTATAAAAAGAATCCGGATGAAAGAAAACAGGAATACAACCAGCTAAAATCGAATCGAAACTCGATCTTCGTGTAGTTGTATCGCCTCGAGGTTGTAAACAAAAAACCGAATTTCCAAAAGTATTCATTAAATTACTCGGCGAATGACAGTTAATTTCTTCTAACCCGCATCCTAACCATTCGCCTACGCTCGAATTCTTGCATTGTTCTATTATTCGACTCCTGATCGAATCTGGGTATAAACGTGATTCACCTACGAAATAAAACAACCATTTTCGGTCCCAATTTAACACTCGTTTTTGCCAATCGAAAACATCAGAATCTTTAGACGGATGAAAATAAGTCGGGTATGGAATAGCAAAATCGTTCGAATCATGCGGGTCCGATTCGATGAGAAGCATCGACATGTTTCTCGCCACGGGTAAATTCAAAAAACTATTCCCCGAAATTTCATCATTTTCGATCGGTCTTCGATGATTCCACGTGGTTCGACCTCCAGCTAGAAAATGATCTTGACCGTTCATTTTCTTCCATTCGGGTTGTTTTTGTAACCAATTTTGAAGATCAAGAGACGCAGCGTCTCTTACGGAAACATCATATCCGTAAAGATATTTTTGCGCGTCGAACCCTGCGTAAAACGGGACAAAAATAGCAGCAGCCATTGACGAATCGTTTGTTAAACATTCGTATTGTTTCATTCGAGCGTTGAAAATAAGATCAAGAGTCCATTGATTTGTGTTATACCAACCATTATCAGATAACACGCCTTCAGAATTGTTGACTGCAGGACCAAAGCCATTATTCATAATGTGTATACACATGTCGCAAAACACGTTAATACTCTTACATTCATTCACTATATCTTCATTAAATCGCGAAGGAAGATCGTGAATATAAACATACCTTCCGCTACATGGATCACGTTTTGGGTTTTCGGAGTTCACTATTTCATAAATACCATGGAATATGATTTCGGGATCGGTACTCAATATGCAGACAAGTATGTAAAACGAAACGAATACCCAAATTACCAACCAAATTGCACAAATATGAATCCCTTGAAACATGATATTAGGTTTCATCATGATGGAGATCACAAAAGATGAGTGAGTGATTTTGGGTGAATATGTACATCTACATTGTTATGTTAATAGAAGTGTATATATGGATATAATGAGCATGACCCATTGACAAGTAAGTATGGTGCTTTGAATTTTATTGCAATTGCAATAATTGAAAATTTAACACATTCGATCGGTAGCTTAATCTTTAAAGTTTGTTGCTGCTTGAAACACTTGAAGCATTACTATAAGTAGTCGAAAACGTCGACGATTTCACAAATCACAACACAGTACAACACAGATGGATGATTGTGCAAGAGTACTACTAGTACCAAATATTAAAGGTCTTAATTTAACAAGAAAGCATGGTTTAATTATTCAACAATCATTGCCTTAAAATAAAGCTAACTGTCATCACCCAGCATTAACTGAATACAAGGTAAATTTTTGCATACGCATAGCTCTCAACAAAAGACACTTCCTTTTCCTCCTCTCTTCAAAACCCTAAAACAAAAACTCAGCCGCCACTCCTATTCTTCTTCTCCATGTAAGTGATGTAACATCCCAAGAATTTGAGGTAATATTTAATGTTTTAATACCTTAAGATGTTGTTTAATTAGAGCACTCTTAACCATGACATACAGTCAAGGGATAACTGACTGCCACATCAGCGTCACATTAGCACTTACTTCCCATCACTAACCAACCACTAAACTGCTAATATGCATGACGTACCATCACTTGTCCCAGCTCAATTTTTTTTATATTAAACTTATACAATTAACCTATATATAACAATTAAAATCCTAAAAATAAAAATTTTATTAATAAAAAAAATATTACAAATTCCTAAAAATAAAAAAACATTACAAATTTCTTAAAAATAAAAAAACCCATTACAAATTCCCAAAAATAAAAAAAACCATTAAAAATTCCTAAAAAAAAAAAACATTACAAATTCCTAAAAAAAACTTACCGATTCCTAAAAAAAACATTACAAGCTCAATACGACCCAATCGTATCGTCACTCACGTGTCCCGAATCGCTACTGTTGTGCGGGTAGTGAGGATGAGGTCGAACGCAGAATTGTCGGGTCCAAATACCAATACAATACAATACAACTCGATTCAGTTGCATTTGAGTTTGGCTCTCCCGACAATTTCATGTCATTCTTTTTCGGTCATGATAAACTCGAACTTATCGGTTTCGGGATCACAGTAAGCAAACTCCGAGGCCTTAAAGTCAACATTTTGGCGTATGTAGTCGAACAAACACCCCGTGTCCCAGTAGGTGATATCGAGTGACTCGAACGACTTACATTGCCCATCAATGTACATCTTCCAGTCAGAGCTCAGTTCTCCCGCATACCAAATATCCATCGAAACAGTTAAACGCGCCATCGTGTATTTATGTTTGAGTGTGTGTTTTATGAAATAAAATGGCAGTATGTGTATATGTTTGAATGCTATTTGAATGCAGTATGAGTCTGGTGCTGTGTAACATCTCGCCTTTTTCCGTTTACTTTCCGTTTAACTATTTTAAAGTCCGTTATATAATTATAACATCTTTCGTTAATACGCGTTTTAAAATATTTCGTTTAGGTAATTCACGCACCCGATTTAAACTCGAAGGACTAAAGTCGCCAAAGGGTCAAACTAGTGACTAGGTCAACTAGTCAACCCTTCTCCTCCATCCACTCATTCATCCTCCCTTTTCTACTTTTGATACTTTCAAGTTCTCTCAACTCTCAAACAAAGAATCACCATCTATTTCAAATCAAGCAAGCACCAATCCAAACAAATTACATATTTGGAATTCTCGCATCTTCCTCTTCGATTCCATACCGATTTAATTATATTTGGGTAACTTTCTAAAATCACTAGATTTTGTGTTCTTGATGATTTTTACTTATAAAAGTGTTAATTAGTGTCTATGGCTCAAGTCTAACATGAATATGTGATTTATATGCTCGATCTCGTTATTTTAAGTAATTAGCATGAACTTGAAAGTTTGGTGTGTTTGATCTTGAGATTTGATTGCTTAAATGTTGTTAGATGTTATAAATGCATGTATTAAATGTGTTCCTAACATCACTAGCTTCAAATTGATATGTAGGTTGACATGGATTAGCTTCATAAGTAAAATTGTTAAATTTGTGAATTTGGGTTAGGGTTTGATAGAAGTAAAATGGATTTTTGATGCACCAAATGCTATGCAATGTTGTTTGTAAATGTTTAGATGCATCGTATGCGTAATTATCTACGAAACGGCGTATCACATGTGTGCATTTAATTCCCGAATCATAATTGTGCATTTATGAAATTGAAGCATTAATGATAAGCTTTAATTGATCATTTAATTTGGAAAATTCAATTATTTCAAATGATGTTTTTGGTTGATGAAACATGTTTAGTTGTGTTCCTTTTCAAATTAGCTTTCCAAAGATATAAGATACGTGTCGTAAGAGTTTACGGTTTGCGTTTTGTGTTTAAATGAAAATTGGTTTGGGACTTGGAAAATTGAAACAGACCAGGCATCAGACCACGTTGATTGTCGCGGCGCGAAACTCTTTGGTCGCGGCGCGGCATTTGCTGTGTTTGGGTTCTGACCAAGCCTACACTTTTACGAAAAATGTTTGCTATGCTACGCATCTCCGATTCACATGTAACTTGTTCTAACATGCTTATATATTAATAAAAACCTCAGAAAAATAGTTCGGGACCCGACCCGAACGTGTTGACTTTTTCGTTGACTTTGACCCGACCCAAGTTGACTTTTAATCAAACTTAACCAAATGTTTGTGCAATCGTTCTCATATGCTTTTATACTTGTATCTTGCATGGAACGTGACAACTTGACTCACATGCTATAGTAATCGAGTCGTAGCGAGCCATAGGACTAATTGAACATACGTGCACTCAAGGTGAGATCATATTCCCACCTTTTCAAATACTTTTATACTTTTAAATCGTGGGCTGAGAAACATATACATTACTTACTTATATATATTTCATATGTATATGAATACTTTCATACTTTTATACTTTGAATACAAATACGAAAGCAAAGATACGTACGAGTTAGAACGTAAATCCTCAAGTCCAATTATCATTAGTTACACTTGTAGGGTGTAAGCGAGAACTTATGTTGTGTGGCCATACGGGTTTGATGAACCCTCATTCGGAGGAATGAAACGTATTTTCGAAATATAGTGTAGGTTCTAACACTATTATGCAGAGGTAAGATTCAGTTAAGCTTGATAATTGGGTGCTCGTGATACAAACACATCTTTTGAGATGTATACGCTTGATAAATGATTTATAATAAAACATGTGGTTCAAACATACTTTATACATACAACTATGATTTCACCAACATTTTCGTTGACAGATTCTTCTATGTTTTCTCAGGTCCTTGAATGCTTATGGATATATACTTCCGCTTACTTTTTGATACTTGCTTGGATGTCGAGTATACATGCATACGTGGAGCATCTTTTGATAATCAAATTGTGTCGCATAGATTTCAATTGTACTTTAAACTTTAGAATGTAATTCGTAAATGAACTATTTTTGTAAACCTTGAAACATCCTCACTTTTGAAATGAATGCGACATGTGTTTTGGTCAAACGTTATTTTAAAGACTCATGACCATGTAACGGGACCTAAGTAGACGGCGCCATCAATGACGATTTTGTCGGGTCGCTACAGATGGTATCAGAGCGTTGATTGTAGGGATTTAGAGTTCATTGGTGTCAACCCCGAGTCATAGGGTACATTAGTGAGTCTAGACTACAACCGGCATATAGACTTGAAGTAGGAATTACTTGACTACTTGTGCATTTATACTCGAACTCTCTATTCATACCTAACTCTTAATTCATCTTAATCGTATGTAGCTAAATTTGATTGACACGCCACCTGGACTATATGAAATAATGTCGAATGCACATATGAATTAGGGTAATATAATTGCCGGGATTATATTACGGTGACTCATATGAACGTTCCGACATTATGGCATAAAGAATTTAAGGCGAGTCAAGGAAAATTTTCTCTCTATCCTTATTCCATATCATGATTAGTATTATTGAAAATACTAATCAACGGTATTCTTATGTTTTGAAGGAACAATGCCTTCTCGCCGTGTGCCATGCCATGAGACTCCCGAACAAGCCCTTCAATGAATGATAGCCACCGCCGTGGATGCGGCCATGGCCGGTCACTCCTCCAACAACAATAACAACAACCACAACAACAACAACAATCAAGGAGCCGGTAACTCAAGCGAAGGGTGCTCCTACAAATCCTTCATGGAGTGCAAACCTCACACTTTTGATGGAACCGGGGGACCGGTAGTGCTCACCCGATGGTTTGAGCAAACGGAAGCCGTCTTTAGCATAAGCGTTTGTCAGGACCAAGACAAGGTCAAATACTCCACCCACACTTTCGCCGGTGTCGCTCTCACATGGTGGAACACCTATGTACAATCGGTGGGTGCCGATGAAGCTCATACCCTCTCTTGGGCCGATTTGAGGGAAAAGATGATCACCGAATACTTTCCTCGTGAAGAAACCCGAAAGCTCGAACAAGAGCTAAGTACTTTAAAGGCGGACGGAAATGATCTCAAGGCTTATAATCAACGATTCTCTGAGCTAGCCTTAATGTGCCCGGCTCTCGTGACTCCCGAATCCCTTCGAGTCAAACTTTACATGGATGGCCTCCCAAAGAGCATCAAACATGGAGTAATGTCATCCAAACCCGCTAATCATCAAGAAGCTTTGAAGATGGCCCGTCAATTGATAGAGACGGTAGATGAAATCAGAGTACCGGCACCTAAGGCCAAGGACAAATCGGGTGGCAACAAAAGAAAATGGGAAGCCACTCCATCAAGCAACTATAACAACAACACTTCCACCAAAAAGCCTTTCACTTCCGACGGTAAGAAAGCTTATGCCGGAGCTTTGCCATATTGCAATAAGTGCCACAAACATCATTTGGGTGAATGTGGGAGGCCGTTTCGTATCAAGTGTCAAAAGAGTGGCCATTTGGCCCACGAATGTAGAAACACCGCTCCCGTTGCTCAAAAGGGATCCAATGCACCAAGACCGGGTGTTTGTTATAAATGTGGCCAACAGTGTCATTTTAGAAATGATTGCCCAAAGAAGAAAGCTAACCCCAATACACGCGGCCGAGCTTTCAACATCACCACCGAGGAACCTCGAGAGGACAATGAACTAGTCACGGGTACATTTCTTCTCAACAATTCTTATGTTACTTGCTTATTCGATTCGGGTGCCGATAAATGCTTTATATCCAAGACTTTGGCTCATACTCTTTGCACTTCACCATTTCCCCTAGATACTACTTATGCCATTGAAGTGGCCAATGGGAACCTATTAAGTGCCAACACATATTACCGGGGGTGTACGTTAAACATTTTGGGCAATGAATTTGAAATTGACTTGATACCCATGGAACTAGGAAGCTTCGATGTAATAATCGGTATGAATTGGATGGTCAAAACAAAATCTCACATCCTTTGTGATCTTAACGCAATCCGAATTCCTATCGAGAATGGTGAACCTTTGATTGTTTATGGCGATAAGAGTTGTACCAGACTCAACCTCGTCTCGTGCCTTAAAGTTGAAAAGTACCTTCGTAAAGGTTGTTTCGCGATTCTAGCCCATGTTAAGAAAGTTGAAACCGACGAGAAGCATATCGATGATGTGCCAATTGTTAGTGACTTTTCCGATGTATTTCCCGACGAACTGCCGGGTCTTCTACCTCATCGACCGGTTGAATTCCAAATCGATCTTATTCCGGGAGCCGCACCCGTAGCACGTGCACCGTATAGACTTGTTTCATCCGAAATGCAAGAATTGCAAAGTCAAATCCAAAAACTACTTGACCGTGGTTTTATCCAACCTAGCCATTCACCTTGGGGCGCTCCGATTTTGTTTGTTAAAAAGAAAGATGGATCCCTACGAATGTGCATCGATTATCGTGAACTAAATAAATTGACGGTTAAGAACCGATATCCTATTCCTCGCATCGATGACCTCTTTGATCAACTACAAGGATCTCATGTATATTCAAAAATCGATCTCCACTCGGGTTATCATCAATTAAGGGTTAAGGGGGAAGATGTCTCCAAAACCGCTTTCTGGACTCGTTATGGTAGTTATGAATTCCTTGGCATGCCATTTGGCCTCACTAATGCACCGGTGGTGTTCATGGATCTTATGAACCGCGTGTGCAAACCGTACCTCGACAAATTCGTTATCGTGTTCATCGATGATATTTTGGTCTATTCTAAGAGCGAAGAAGAACACGAGGAATATCTCCGACTTGTGCTTGAGATTTTAAGACAAGAATGACTCTATGCCAAATTCTCCAAGTGTGAATTTTGGTTGAAGGAAGTTCAATTTCTTGGTCACGTTGTAAGTGATCGAGGTATTAAAGTCGATCCCGCAAAAATCAAAGCCATTAGTAAATAGGAGACTCCTACTACTCCTACTCATATTCGTCAATTTTTGGGTCTCGCCGGATACTATCGTAGATTAATCAAGGATTTATCTTTGGTTGCTCGTCCTCTAACCGCGTTAACTCACAAGGGAAAGAAATTCATTTGGGCGACCGAACAAGAATCCGCATTTCAAATCTTGAAGACAAAGCTAACCACCGCTCCTATCTTGTCACTTCCCGAAGGCAATGATGATTTTGTTGTATATTGCGATGCCTCGAAACATGGTTTTGGGTGTGTATTGATGCAACAAAAGAAAGTCATTGCTTATGCCTCTCGACAATTGAAAATTCATGAACGGAACTACACGACACATGATCTCGAACTCGGAGCCGTTGTCTTTACACTTAAAATGTGGAGACACTATCTTTATGGAACCAAAAGTACTATCTTCACCGATCACAAAAGCCTTCAACACATCTTCGATCAAAAGCAACTAAACATGAGTCAACGACGGTGGATTGAAACTTTGAACGATTACGATTGTGAGCTTCGTTACCATCCGGGAAAAGCAAATGTAGTAGCCGATGCCTTAAGTCGAAAAGAAAGGGCGGTGCCCCTTCATGTTCGAGCTTTAAACATTACCATCCACACCAACCTCAATAACCAAATTCGTGTAGCCCAAGACGAGGCTCTCAAGGATGAAAATATTCCCCATGACCATTTGAACATTCTCGTCTCTCGATTCGAAGTAAAAGAGACCGGACTCTGATATTTCACCGGAAGAATTTGGGTACCTAGTTATGGGGACTTGCGAAGCCTTATTTTAGATGAAGCCCATAAGTCAAGATACTCGATTCATCCGGGTGCCAATAAGATGTACCAAGACCTTAAAGAACAATATTGGTGGCCGAACATTAAAAGGGACGTTGCTACTTACGTTGGAAAGTGCCTAACTTGCTCCAAAGTCAAAGCCGAACACCAAAGACCGTCCGGACTACTTCAACAACCCGAAATCCCGCAATGAAAGTGGGAAAGGATAACGATGGATTTTATCACCAAGCTACCAAAGACGGTGAGCGGTTATGATACTATTAGGGTTATTGTTGACCGTCTCACCAAATCCGCACACTTCCTTACCATGAAGGAAACCGACAAAATAGAGAAACTTGCACAACTTTACATTAAAGAAATCATAGCCCGAAACGGTGTACCTTTATCGATTATCTCCGACTGAGATGGCTGATTTGTTTCTAGATTTTGGCGTACTTTACAAGAAGCGTTGGGAACGCGTTTAGACATGAGCACCGCATATCATCCACAAACTGACAGACAAAGCGAACGCACAATCCAAACCTTGGAAGACATGCTACGAGCTTGCGTTATCGACTTCGGAAAAGCTTGGGACAAGCACTTGCCTCTAGCCGAATTCTCCTACAACAATAGTTATCACGTGAGTATTAACGCCGCACCATTCGAAGCATTATATGGCCGAAAATGTCGTTCACCTCTTTGTTGGGCCGAAGTAGGCGACACACAAATCACCGGACCCGAAATCATTCATGAAACAACCGAGAAGATCGTTTAAATTCGAGGTAGGCTTAGGACGGCCCGAAGTCATCAAAAGTGCTATACCAACAAAAGACGCAACGACCTCAAATTTCAAGTCGGTAACCGCGTGATGTTAAAAGTCGCGCCTTGGAAAGGTGTAATCCGTTTCGGGAAACGCGGGATGCTAAATCCGCGGTATATCGGTCCTTTCGAAATCTTGGAGCGTGTTGGAACCGTTGCTTATCGTTTAGATCTTCCGCCTCAATTGAACTCCGTTCATCCTACTTTCCATGTATCCAACTTGAAAAAGTGCCTTGCCGAACCCGATATCGTCATCCCTCTCGAGGAGCTTACCATTGATGACAAACTTCATTTCGTGGAAAAACATGTTGAAATTGTGGACACCTCCGTCAAAACGTTAAAACAAAGCCGAATTCCAATTGTCAAGGTCCGTTGGAACGCCAAAAGGGGACCCGAGTTTACTTGGGAAAGACAAGATCAAATGCAAAGGAAGTATCCTCATCTATTCGTGAATTCGGAAACGCAAGATCTCGAGGAAGAAACAACGACTACTACGCCTGCTTAAATTTCGGGACGAAATTTCTTTTAAGGAGTAGGTAATGTAACATCCCGCCTTTTTTCCGTTTACTTTCCGTTTAACTATTTTAAAGTCCGTTATATAATTATAACATCTTCCGTTAATACGCGTTTTAAAATATTTCGTTTAGGTAATTCACGCACCCGATTTAAACTCGAAGGACTAAAGTCGCCAAAGGGTCAAACTAGTGACTAGGTCAATTAGTCAACCCTTCTCCTCCATCCACTCATTCATCCTCCCTTTTCTACTTTTGATACTTTCAAGTTCTCTCAACTATCAAACAAAGAATCACCATCTATTTCAAATCGAGCAAGCACCAATCCAAACAAATTACATATTTGAAATCCTCGCATCTTCCTCTTCGATTCCATACCGATTTCATTACATTTGGGTAACTTTCTAAAATCACCAGATTTTGTGTTCTTGATGATTTGTACTTATAAAAGTGTTAATTAGTGTCTATGGCTCAAGTCTAACATGAATATGTGATTTATATGCTTGATCTCATTATTTTAAGTAATTAGCATGAACTTGAAAGTTTGGTGTGTTTGATCTTGAGATTTGGTTGCTTAAATGTTGTTAGATGTTATAAATGCATGTATTAAATGTGTTCCTAACATCACTAGCTTCAAATTGATATGTAGGTTGACATGGATTAGCTTCATAAGTAAAATTGTTAAATTTGTGAATTTGGGTTAGGGTTTGATAGAAGTAAAATGGATTTTTGATGCACCAAATGCTATGCAATGTTGTTTGTAAATGTTTAGATGCATTGTATGCGTAATTATCTACGAAACGGCGTATCACATGTGTGCATTTAATTCTCGAATCATAATTGTGCATTTATGAAATTGAAGCATTAATGATGAGCTTTAATTGATCATTTAATATGGAAAATTCGATTATTGCAAATGATGTTTTTGATTGATGAAACGTATTTAGTTGTGTTCCTTGTCAAATTACCTTTCCAACGATATAAGATACGTGTCGTAAGAGTTTACGGTTTGCGTTTTGTGTTTAAATGAAAATTGGTTTGGGACTTTGAAAATTGAAACAGACCAGGCATCAGACCACGTTGATTGCCGCGGCGCGGCACTCTTTGGTCGCGGCGCGGCATTTGCTGTGTTTGGGTTCTGACCAAGCCTACACTTTTACGAAAAATGTTTGCTATGCTACGCACCTCCAATTCACATGTAACTTGTTCTAACATGCTTATATATGAATAAAAACCTCAGAAAAATAGTTCGGGACCCGACCCGAACGTGTTGACTTTTTCGTTGACTTTGACCCGACCCAAGTTGACTTTTAATCAAACTTAACCAAATGTTTGTGCAATCGTTCTCACATGCTTTTATACTTGTATCTTGCATGAAACGTGACAACTTGACTCACATGCTATAGTAATCGAGTCGTAACGAGCCATAGGACTAATTGAACACTTTGACCGACCGTGTTTACCGATATTGATACAAACCTATTTGTTTAGGTCAAGACTAGCATTCGTTCTTGCACACGTTTACTTATTGAAGTACTTTTACATACGTGCACTCAAGGTGAGATCATAGTCCCACATTTTCAAATACTTTTATACTTTTAAATCGTGGGCTGAGAAACATATACATTACTTACTTATATACATTTCATATGTATATGAATACTTTCATACTTTTATACTTTGAATACAAATACGAAAGCAAAGATACGTACGAGTTAGAACATAAATCCTCAAGTCCAATTATCATTAGTTACACTTGTAGGGTGTAAGCGAGAACTTATGTTGTGTGGCCATACGGGTTTGACGAACCCTCATTCGGAGGAATGAAACGTATTTTCGAAATATAGTGTAGGTTCTAACACTATTATGCAGAGGTAAGATTCAGTTAAGCTTGATAATTGGGTGCTCGTGATACAAACACATCTTTTGAGATGTATACGCTTGATAAACGATTCATACTAAAACTTCTGGTTCAAACATACTTTATACATACAACTATGATTTCACCAACGTTTTCGTTGACAGATTCTTCTATGTTTTCTCAGGTCCTTGAATGCTTATGGATATATGCTTCCGCTTACTTTTTGATACTTGCTTGGATGTCGAGTATACATGCATACGTGGAGCGTCTTTTGATAATCAAATTGTGTCGCATAGATTTCAATTGTACTTTAAACTTTGGAACGTAATTCGTAAATGAACTTTTTTTGTAAACCTTGAAACATCCTCACTATTGAAATGAATGCGACATGTGTTTTGGTCAAACGTTATTTTAAAGACTCGTGACCACGTAACGGGACCTAAGTAGACGGCGCCGTCAATGACGATTTTGTCGGGTCGCTACAGATGGTATCAGAGCGTTGGTTGTAGAGATTTAGAGTTCATTGGTGTCAACCCCGAGTCATAGGGTACATTAGTGAGTCTAGACTACAACCGGCATATAGACTTGAAGTAGGAATTACTTGACTACTTGTGCATTTATACTCGAACTCTCTATTCATACCTAACTCTTAATTCATCTTAATCGTACGTAGCTAAATTTGATTGACACGCCACATTGACTATATGAAATAATGATGAATGCACATATGAATTAGGGTAATACAATTGCCGAGATTATATTACGGTGACTCAACTTGAAAACTTGAAAACTACCTAAAACAACCCGGAAACAACCTACAAACACCCGAAAACAATCCGCAAAACCCCGAAAACACTCTGAAAACAACCCAAAAAGAACCCGAAAACATCCGAACACTACTCGAAATTCGAAACCAAAATGAACATCACAAAAAACCAATCACGAAATCTGATGGTACTACCCGATCAAAATTTTGTTGCTTACATACCTGAGAGGATGGTTACCAAATAAACTTACTTACCTGAGAGCACATACAATATAACTAGTATAACATCTCAGTTCTTTCAAGCTGTGGCAATTAACTAGAGATTATAATTTTGTATGATTATGAAAGCCATTGGAAATTTCCCATGATCTCGAGTATATGATTTTGGGAGCCACCTACAACGTGGTTGGTTATATAATAGCATCTAGATGTTTAATATTTAATTATTTGCTAATTGATCATGTCCTTTGTTGGTTATATAAAATATCAGTTCATGTGAATTGTGTTTGGTTGTTAATGACGTGATTCCGGGTGATTTTAAATACTGTAATAGCTTTGGGTGGTTTCAGAATGGTGATTGCAAGTGCTTTGTGTTTATGTTTTTGTACTTTTTAGGTCATAATGTTACTTAAGGGTGATCGGGATCAAGTTATGAGATTGTTATGGTTATAATCAAAGTTCGCGATCATCATTTTTTGAATTTTATTTTCGTGAAATTAATTTGGTGGGTTCGGGTTATTTTGATGTTTGGGTTCAATGTGATTTCATGATTGTGAGTTCTAGTTGATTATGTGTTTAGGGGTGCGGATGCAAGTCGTGGATATTGATTGTGATCTTACATTCGTAGTTTCTTTCTCCGCTTACATTATTTCTGTATTTCACTATATCACCACTTCTTGATACTTTTATTTTTGTTTATAGAAGTTATTGCCTTATAAAGAAACTGAATATAAGGTACCATTACCATGAGTAAATTGATAAGGAAATAATAATTTCACTCATTTGTAAGCAACTTAATAGTTAATTTAGTGACTGTTTTTAACCTTTTTTCCGACCATATTAAAATATGTTATTAGGGAGATTTGAACATAAAACTTTTTTAAAGATGTATCTTAAACACAATTAACATAATATATCATATAGAAACAACTATTAATTAGTCGTTCAGTCTCTTTTCGATACATCTAATTATCTATATATTCATTTAGAAAAAAAGGAATTGACACTGTTCATTGTTTGCCAATTTTGACTTTTCAGACTCCCATTTTTTCGACTACGTAATAAGTTTTCCTAATAATATAATACGTTCATAGGTGTCTGGATGGTTGGCATGCGCCTTTCATACCTGGATGCCCTAGGTGATGTTTTCTTTTCTAAAAATTTATTATTTATCAAACTGTTGGGCAAAAATGATAACTGAAGTAGCATAGCGAGCTGGTTCAATTACTTATTTTTCATCAAATGACCTTTCTTAATGTTAATTTATTATTGCTTTTTTAAATAAAGAGACCTTTCTTAGTCAACGGAAAGCTTCAATTTCACTCAACATTCAATCAACCAATTGGATTTATTTATTTAATTTCTTTAAAGCTATTTTAAAATATAATCATACAGAGACATTTACCAAAAATCCATATCAGTTTAATTAAATATTTTATTTAAATCTATATAATATGTGGGCTTATGATATATTATTAATATTATTTATTATTATTATTTCATTTATACTTTTAATATAATACTAATAATTAATAATAATTAATAATTAATTATTATAATAATAATTTTTTTATTTTAAACATCGAACCAGAAGATGAAACCACTCCATCTCTAAATCACTCGTAAGGTTTTACTCTCCCATCAACACTAAAAATATGTTTTACAAAAACTAGCTAATAGCTTGTAGTTGATAATTGGTTGCTTGTAGCTGTTAACCGGTAGCTGATAACTGTTAATTTTTTTTATATATTTAGGTGTTTGGTAAGTAACTATAACTGTTAAAATAAAAAGTAAAATAATAAAAAGATATGATCTTTTGCATAAACGTCAATTCAAGTAGCTTTTAACACTTAGGTGCTGTTTGTTTTTTAAGATGTTTTTGTCTAAAGTCTGCGAACCACATCTGTAAAGAAGATGTAGTCTGAAGGTCTGTAGAGTGAACATTGAAGGCTGTTTGTTTTTTATGTCTGCTAAATACAAATATTATACCGATATTGTAACCGTTTTATGTATAATATCGTTATGCATTCTAGATTTTTATTTTTCATAACTTTTTATGTTAATATATACATGTTAAGTTAATAAATATATTTATCGATTCAACATAATAAAAAAATAATAGTAACATCACTTCCATCCATGGACCACAGTTTACGATCTTCATACATACATAAATAAATAAATCATAAATAAGCAATTATACTTTACTCTATTATCCATCTACCATTATTTCACTATACCTCAAAAAAGCTACTCCATTTTTATTGAACCACCCAAAACAAATACAGACAATTTGCACTTCAATTTACAATCCACATTTGTTTCTCCATCTTATCCATCTTCTCTATCTTTATATATTACTCCGTATTACAAAGTAAAAAAACCTTTCGCTTAATTTATACAATTGATTTGTACTCATCAAACAATTTATCTCTTAAGTAGATGATCTACTTTTTTCTTCTTCTTTTTTTAAGATTATTTTAGATTATCTACTAAAATAATCATTAAAAATATACTAGAGAAGACCGGAGATGAGGATGGCTGGATGGTGACCGGAGTGACCGGAGTTGGGTGGTGGTGATCGGAGCTAGTGGTGGCCGCTGATAAAGATGATGGAGGTGGATGGTTGAAATATGGTAGGTGGATTTATGAAAGTGAGATAGATCGAGATGATGGAGGTGGATGGTTGAAATATGGTAGGTGGATTTATGAAAGTGAGATAGATCGAGATAGGTGGAAAAAGTTAAGTTAAAACATCTTCTAAATTTGGAAGCACTAATTTGGGTCTTGTAACTTGAAGACATAAAAAGATCTTATTTTGCGAAAAAAACAAACGGTCTGAAACCAAAATGTCTGCCCGCCCGTAGACATGAGACATAATAAGGTCTGCAATAGAAAAAATAAACAACACCTTAGCTTTTTTCATTTGTTAAAATTTTTTAAAGCTTTTTAATCAAATAAAGTTTTTACTGTAAATTTTTTTTCTTATAAAAGTTAAAAGCTATAAGCTCTAAAAAAAAATAAAAAAGAATTTCTACCAAAAATAGCCTAAGATTAAATTGTCACCACTTCTTATGCATTAAGAGTAAATATGAGGAAATAGAATTTATTTTTTCCCGTGATTGTTATTAGTACTTTGATTTATTGCTCCTTCCTTTTCATATTAATAATTCATCTTTCCTTTTTTATCTGTCTAAAATTGATGGTTTACTTCTATAAATAGATAAGAGAACCTTCATACCCTGTAACGACCCGAAAATTTTTGACCAAATTTAAATTTAAAATTTATATGATTTTGACCGACGATTCACGAACAAATATTTATAACTAGACATGAATATATATGAAATGTCCCGTTCTTATTGATTAAAAACGTTCCATATTAATTGATTTCGTTGCGAGGTTTTGACCTCTATATGAGACGTTTTTCAAAAACTGCATTCATTTTTAAAACAAACCATAACCTTTATTTCATAGATAAAGGTTTTAAAAAGCTTTACGTAGATTATCAAATAATGATAATCTAAAATATCCTGTTTACACACGACCATTACATAATGGTTTACAATACAAATATGTTACAACAAAATAAGTTTCTTGAATGCAGTTTTTACACAATATCATACAAGCATGGACTCCAAATCTCGTCCTTATTTAAGTATGCGACAGCGGAAGCTCTTAATAATCACCTGAGAATAAACATGCTTAAAACGTCAACAAAAATGTTGGTGAGTTATAGGTTTAACCTATATATATCAAATCATAATAATAGACCACAAGATTTCATATTTCAATACACATCCCATACATAGAGATAAAAATCATTCATATGGTGAACACCTGGTAACCGACATTAACAAGATGCATATATAAGAATATCCCCATCATTCCGGGACACCCTTCGGATATGATATAAATTTCGAAGTACTAAAGCATCCGGTACTTTGGATGGGGTTTATTGGGCCCAATAGATCTATCTTTAGGATTCGCGTCAATTAGGGTGTCTGTTCCCTAATTCTTAGATTACCAAACTTAATAAAAAGGGGCATATTCGATTTCGATAATTCAACCATAGAATGTAGTTTCACGTACTTGTGTCTATTTTGTAAATCATTTATAAAACCTGGTTGTATTCTCATCCCAAAAATATTAGATTTTAAAAGTGGGACTATAACTCACTTTCACAGATTTTTACTTCGTCGGGAAGTAAGACTTGGCCACTGGTCGATTCACGAATCTATAACAAATATGTACATATATATCAAAGTATGTTCAAAATATATTTATAACACTTTTAATACATTTTGATGTTTTAAGTTTATTAAGTCAGCTGTCCTCGTTAGTAACCTACAACTAGTTGTCCACAGTTAGATGTACAGAAATAAATCGATATATATATTATCTTGAATCAATCCACGACCCAGTGTATACATATCTCAGTATTGATCACAACTCAAACTATATATATTTTGGAATCAACCTCAACCCTGTATAGCTAACTCCAACATTCACATATAGAGTGTCTATGGTTGTTCCGAAATATATATAGATGTGTCGACATGATAGGTCGAAACATTGTATACGTGTCTATGGTATCTCAAGATTACATAATATACAATACAAGTTGATTAAGTTATGGTTGGAATAGATTTGTTACCAATTTTCACGTAGCTAAAATGAGAAAAATTATCCAATCTTGTTTTACCCATAACTTCTTCATTTTAAATCCGTTTTGAGTGAATCAAATTGCTATGGTTTCATATTGAACTCTATTTTATGAATATAAACAGAAAAAGTATAGGTTTATAGTCGGAAATATAAGTTACAAGTCGTTTTTGTAAAGGTAGTCATTTAGTCGAAAGAACGACGTCTAGATGACCATTTTAGAAAACATACTTACACTTTGAGTTTAACCATGATTTTTGGATATAGTTTCATGTTCATAAGAAAAATCATTTTCCCAGAAGAACAACTTTTAAATCAAAGTTTACCATAGTTTTTAATTAACTAACCCAAAACAGCCCGCGGTGTTACTACGACGGCGTAAATCCGGTTTTACGGTGTTTTTCGTGTTTCCAGGTTTTAAATCATTAAGTTAGCATATCATATAGATATAGAACATGTGTTTAGTTGATTTTAAAAGTCAAGTTAGAAGGATTAACTTTTGTTTGCGAACAAGTTTAGAATTAACTAAACTATGTTCTAGTGATTACAAGTTTAAACCTTCGAATAAGATAGCTTTATATGTATGAATCGAATGATGTTATGAACATCATTACTACCTTAAGTTCCTTGGATAAACCTACTGGAAAAAAGAAAAATGGATCTAGCTTCAACGGATCCTTGGATGGCTTCGAAGTTCTTGAAGCAGAATCATGACACGAAAACAAGTTCAAGTAAGATCATCACTTGAAATAAGATTGTTATAGTAATAGAAATTGAACCAAAGTTTGAATATGATTATTACCTTGTATTAGAATGATAACCTACTGTAAGAAACAAAGATTTCTTGAGGTTGGATGATCACCTTACAAGATTGGAAGTGAGCTAGCAAACTTGAAAGTATTCTTGATTTTATGTAACTAGAACTTGTAGAATATATGAAGAACACTTAGAACTTGAAGATAGAACTTGAGAGAGATCAATTAGATGAAGAAAATTGAAGAATGAAAGTGTTTGTAGGTGTTTTTGGTCGTTGGTGTATGGATTAGATATAAAGGATATGTAATTTTGTTTTCATGTAAATAAGTCATGAATGATTACTCATATTTTTGTAATTTTATGAGATATTTCATGCTAGTTGCCAAATGATGGTTCCCACATGTGTTAGGTGACTCACATGGGCTGCTAAGAGCTGATCATTGGAGTGTATATACCAATAGTACATACATCTAAAAGCTGTGTATTGTACGAGTACGAATACAGGTGCATACGAGTAGAATTGTTGATGAAACTGAATGAGGATGTAATTGTAAGCATTTTTGTTAAGTAGAAGTATTTTGATAAGTGTATTGAAGTCTTTCAAAAGTGTATAAATACATATTAAAACACTACATGTATATACATTTTAACTGAGTCGTTAAGTCGTCGTTAGTCGTTACATGTAAGTGTTGTTTTGAAACCTTTAGGTTAACGATCTTGTTAAATGTTGTTAACCCAATGTTTATAATATCAAATGAGATTTTAAATTATTATATTATCATAATATTATCATGTATGAATATCTCTTAATATGATATATATACATTAAATGTCTTTACAACGATAATCGTTACATATATGTCTCGTTTAAAAATCATTAAGTTAGTAGTCTTGTTTTTACATATGTAGTTCATTGTTAATATACTTAATGATATGTTTACTTATCATAGTATCATGTTAACTATATATATATATCCATATATATGTCATCATATAGTTTTTACAAGTTTTAACGTTCGTGAATCACCGGTCAACTTGGGTGGTCAATTGTCTATATGAAACATATTTCAATTAATCAAGTCTTAACAAGTTTGATTGCTTAACATGTTGGAAACATTTAATCATGTAAATATCAATCTCAATTAATATATATAAACATGGAAAAGTTCGGGTCACTGCAGTACCTACCCGTTAAATAAATTTCGTCCCGAAATTTTAAGCTGTTGAAGGTGTTGACGAATCTTCTGGAAATAGATGCGGGTATTTCTTCTTCATCTGATCTTCACGCTCCCAGGTGAACTCGGGTCCTCTACGAGCATTCCATCGAACCTTAACAATTGGTATCTTGTTTTGCTTAAGTCTTTTAACCTCACGATCCATTATTTCGACGGGTTCTTCGATGAATTGAAGTTTTTCGTTGATTTGGATTTCATCTAACAGAATAGTGAGATCTTCTTTAGAAAAACATTTCTTCAAATTCGAGACGTGGAAAGTGTTATGTACAGCCGCGAGTTGTTGAGGTAACTCAAGTCGGTAAGCTACTGGTCCGACACGATCAATAATCTTGAATGGTCCAATATACCTTGGATTTAATTTCCCTCGTTTACCAAATCGAACAACGCCTTTCCAAGGTGCAACTTTAAGCATGACCATCTCTCCAATTTCAAATTCTATATCTTTTCTTTTAATGTCAGCGTAGCTCTTTTGTCGACTTTGGGCGGTTTTAACCGTTGTTGAATTTGGATGATCTTCTCGGTAGTTTCTTGTATAATCTCCGGACCCGTAATCTGTCTATCCCCCACTTCACTCCAACAAATTGGAGACCTGCACTTTCTACCATAAAGTACTTCAAACGGCGCCATCTCAATGCTTGAATGGTAGCTGTTGTTGTAGGAAAATTCTGCTAATGGTAGATGTCGATCCCAACTGTTCCCGAAATCAATAACACATGCTCGTAGCATGTCTTCAAGTGTTTGTATCGTCCTTTCACTCCGCCCATCAGTTTGTGGATGATAGGCAGTACTCATGTCTAGACGAGTTCCTAATGCTTGCTGTAATGTCTGCCAGAATCTTGAAATAAATCTGCCATCCCTATCAGAGATAATAGAGATTGGTATTCCATGTCTGGAGACGACTTCCTTCAAATACAGTCGTGCTAACTTCTCCATCTTGTCATCTTCTCTTATTGGCAGGAAGTGTGCTGATTTGGTGAGACGATCAACTATTACCCAAATAGTATCAAAACCACTTGCAGTCCTTGGCAATTTAGTGATGAAATCCATGGTAATGTTTTCCCATTTCCATTCCGGGATTTCGGGTTGTTGAAGTAGACCTGATGGTTTCTGATGCTCAGCTTTGACCTTAGAACACGTCAAACATTCTCCTACGTATTTAGCAACATCGCCTTTCATACCCGACCACCAAAAATGTTTCTTGAGATCCTTGTACATCTTCCCCGTTCCAGGATGTATTGAGTATCTGGTTTTATGAGCTTCTCTAAGTACCATTTCTCTCATATCTCCAAATTTTGGTACCCAAATCCTTTCAGCCCTATACCGGGTTCCGTCTTCCTGAATATTAAGATGCTTCTCCGATCCTTTGGGTATTTCATCCTTTAAATTTTCCTTTTTTAAAACTCCTTGTTGCGCCTCCTTTATTTGAGTAGTAAGGTTATTATGAATCATTATATTCATAGATTTTACTCGAATGGGTTCTCTGTCCTTCCTGCTTAAGCCATCGGCTACCACATTTGCCTTCCCCGGGTGGTAACGAATCTCAAAGTCGTAATCATTCAATAATTCAATCCACCTACGCTGCCTCATATTCAGTTGTTTCTGATTAAATATGTGTTGAAGACTTTTGTGGTCGGTATATATAATACTTTTGACCCCATATAAGTAGTGCCTCCAAGTCTTTAATGCAAAAACAACCGCGCCTAATTCCAAATCATGCGTCGTATAATTTTGTTCATGAATCTACAATTGTCTAGACGCATAAGCAATCACCTTCGTTCGTTGCATTAATACACAACCGAGACCTTGCTTTGATGCGTCACAATAAATCACAAAATCATCATTCCCTTCAGGCAATGACAATATAGGTGCCGTAGTTAGCTTTTTCTTCAATAACTGAAACGCTTTCTCTTGTTCATCATTCCATTCAAATTTCTTCCCTTTATGCGTTAATGCAGTCAAGGGTTTTGCTATTCTGGAAAAGTCTTGGATGAACCTTCTATAGTAACCAGCTAGTCCTAAAAACTGGCGTATGTGTTTCGGAGTTTTCGGGGTTTCCCACTTTTCAACAGTTTCTATCTTTGTCGGATCCACCTTAATACCTTCTTTGTTCACTATGTGACCGAGGAATTGAACTTCTTCCAACCAAAATGCACACTTTGAAAACTTAGCGTACAATTCTTCCTTCCTCAATACTTCTAACACCTTTCTCAAATGTTCACCGTGTTCTTGGTCATTCTTTTAGTAAATAAGTATGTCATCAATGAAAACAATGACAAACTTGTCAAGGTATGGTCCACACACTCGGTTCATAAGGTCCATGAATACAGCTGGTGCATTAGTTAAACCAAACGGCATGACCATAAACTCGTAATGACCGTAACGTGTTCTGAAAGTAGTATTTGGAATATCATCTTCTTTCACCCGCATTTGATGATACCCAGAACGTAAGTCAATCTTTGAATAAACAGACGAGCCTTGTAGTTGATCAAATAAGTCGTCGATTCTCGGTAGTGGGTAGCGGTTCTTGATGGTAAGTTTGTTCAACTCTCGGTAGTCGATACACAACCTGAATGTACCATCTTTCTTCTTGACAAACAAAACAGGAGCTCCCCACGGTGATGTGCTTGGTCGAATGAAACCACGCTCTAAAAGTTCTTGTAATTGGGTTTGCAGTTCTTTCATCTCACTGGGTGGGAGTCTGTAAGGAGCACGAGCTATTGGTGCAGCTCCTGGTACAAGATCTATTTGAAATTCAACAGATCGATGTGGGGGTAATCCCGGTAATTCTTTCGGAAATACATCGGGAAATTCTTTTGCAATGGGAACATCATTGATGCTCTTTTCTTCAGTTTGTACTTTCTCGACGTGTGCTAGAACAGCATAGCAACCTTTTCTTATTAGTTTTTGTGCCTTCAAATTACTAATAAGATGTAGCTTCGTGTTTCCCTTTTCTCCGTACACCATTAAGGGTTTTCCTTTTTCTCGTATAATGCGAATTGCATTTTTGTAACAAACGATCTCTGCTTTCACTTCTTTCAACCAGTCCATACCGATTATCACATCAAAACTCCCTAACTCTACTGGTATCAAATCAATCTTAAATGTTTCGCTAACCAGTTTAATTTTTCGATTCCGACATATATTATGTTCTGAAATTAATTTACCATTTGCTAATTCGAGTAAAAATTTACTATCCAAAGGCGTCAATGGACAACTTAATTTAGCACAAAAATCTCTACTCATATAGCTTCTATCTGCACCCGAATCAAATAAAACATAAGCAGATTTATTGTCAATAAGAAACGTACCCGTAACAAGCTCCGGGTCTTCCTGTGCCTCTGCCGCATTAATATTGAAAACTCTTCCGCGGCCTTGTCCATTCGTGTTCTCCTGATTCGGGCAATTTTTAATAATGTGGCCCGGTTTTCCACATTTATAACAAACTACATTGGCATAACTTGCTCCGACACTACTTGCTCCGCCATTACTCGTTCCGACACCATTTGTTCCTTTCGTTCTATTAACCCCTGGTCCGTAGACCTCACACTTTGCCGCGCTATGACCATTTCTTTTACACTTGTTGCAAAATTTGGTGCAGAACCCCGAGTGATACTTTTCACACCTTTGACATAGCTGCTTCTGATTGTTGTTGTTGTTGCGGTTATTATTGTTGTTGGGATGATTGTTGTAGTTGCTGTTGTTGTTATTGTTGTTGGGCCGTTTGTTGTAGTTGCGATTGATGTTGCGATTGATGTTGCGATTGTTGGGATAATTGTTGCGATTATTGTTGTAATTGCTGTTGTTGTTGTATTGGTGATTCTTATCACCGTTTTCCTCCCACTTTCTTTTGACTTGCTTCACATTGGCCTCTTCAGCAGTCTGTTCTTTAATTCTTTCTTCAATCTGGTTCACTAGTTTGTGAGCCATTCTACATGCCTGTTGTATGGAGGCGGGCTCGTGTGAACTTATATCTTCTTGGATTCTTTCCGGTAATCCTTTCACAAACGCGTCGATCTTCTCTTCCTCATCTTCGAATGCTCCCGGACACAATAGGCACAATTCTGTGAATCGTCTTTCGTACGTGGTAATATCAAATCCTTGGGTTCGTAACCCTCTAAGTTCTGTCTTGAGCTTATTGACCTCGGTTCTGGGACGGTACTTCTCGTTCATCAAGTGCTTGAATGCTGACCACGGTAGTGCGTACGCATCGTCTTGTCCCACTTGCTCTAGATAGGTATTCCACCATGTTAACGCAGAACCTGTGAAGGTATGCGTAGCGTACTTCACTTTGTCCTCTTCAGTACACTTACTTATGGCAAACACCGATTCGACCTTCTCGGTCCACCGTTTCAATCCGATCGGTCCTTCGGTTCCATCAAATTCCAAAGGTTTGCAGGCAGTGAATTCTTTGTAGGTGCATCCTACACGATTTCCTGTACTGCTAGATCCAAGGTTATTGTTGGTATGTAGCGCAGCCTGTACTGCGGCTATGTTTGAAGCTAGAAAAGTACGGAATTCCTCTTCATTCATATTCACGGTGTGTCGAGTAGTCGGTGCCATTTCCTTCAAAATAGTCAAATGTAACAAGTTAATCATACAGAATATTAAGAGTAGTTAATAGTATTTCGTAGCATAATATGAACTCATTTATAAAAGCTTTTTCTTCATATTAGCGTTTTATAAGTTTAAATTCGGGTAGTACCTACCCGTTAAGTTCATACTTAGTAGCTAATATACAATTCAACTACTACAATTCTATATGAAAAATTGATTATAATAATATTTCGCGTTCAAACTTTTACACAATATTTTACAAACTTACAATACCGCTTATTTTACATATAGCATGAAATATAGCACACAATAAATTTGATACAAGATGGTTGTGAAGATAATTCTAGCTAGTACACAAGTCGTTCAGCAAAGGCAATAAATACACGTAATTCATACGTCCAGAAACAAGTCATGCATTCTGGTTTTACTAGGATTACTTCCCATCCTTGGTCTTGTGGAACATAACCGTTATGGCCGTTGATAAGACAGCGTGTTGTAACGTCGTCAAAGGGACGAGGGTTACGTAATGTCCAACAGTCCCGTAACAATCTAAAAACCTCATTTCTTACCCCAATTACCGACTCCGTCACTTGTGGAAACATTTTGTTTAATAGTTGTAGCCCGATGTTCTTGTTCTCACTTTGGTGAGAAGCGAACATTACTAATCCGTAAGCATAACATGCTTCTTTATGTTGCATGTTAGCCGCTTTTTCTAAATCACGAAGTCCAATATTCGGATATATTGAGTCAAAATAATTTCTTAACCCATAGCGTAAAATAGCATTTGGGTTCCCCGCAATATATGCGTCAAAGTAAACACATCGTAACTTAAGGATTTCCCAATGTGATATCCCCCATCTTTCGAACGAAAGCCTTTTATAAACCAATTTATTCTTGGAACGTTCTTCGAATGTCTTACAAACTGATCTCGCCTTAAATAGTTGTGCCGAAGAATTCTGACCGACTCTAGACAAGATTTCATCAATCATGTCTCCTGGTAGGTCTCTTAAAATATTGGGTTATCTATCCATTTTGTGTTTTTATACTGTAAAATAGACAAGAGTTAGATTCATAAAAAAAAATACTTATTAATACAAGCAATTTTTACATATATCATAAAGCATAAGCACACTATATTACATATATTACACCACACGAATACAACTATCTTATTCCGACTCGCTTGTTTCTTCTTCTTCGGTTTTGGTTCGTTTTGCCAAGTTTCTAGGGATATATGATGTTCCCCTAATACGAGCCGTCGTTTTCCACATTGGTTTAGAAAAACCTGGTGGTTTAGAGGTTCCCGGGTCATTGTTACAACTTAAGGACTTCGGGGGTTGACGATACATATAAAGTTCATCGGGGTTGGAATTAGATTTCTCTATTTTTATGCCCTTTACTTTATTATTTTCTTTTGCCTTTTTAAATTCAGTTGGGGTAATTTCTATAACATCATCGGAATTCTCGTCGGAATCCGATTCATCGGAGAATTGGTAATCCTCCCAATATTTTGCTTCCTTGGCGGAAACACCATTGACCATAATTAACCTTGGTCGGTTGGTTGAGGATTTTCTTTTACTTAACCGTTTTATTATTTCCCCCACCGGTTCTATTTCTTCATCCGGTTCCGATTCTTCTTCCGGTTCCGATTCTTCTTCCGGTTCCGACTCTTCTTCCGGTTCCTCTTCGGGAACTTGTGAATCAGTCCACGAATCATTCCAATTTACATTTGACTCTTCATTATTATTAGGTGAGTCAATGGGACTTGTTCTAGAGGTAGACATCTATCACATAATATCAAACGCGTTAAGAGATTAATATATCACATAATATTCACATGTTAAAAATATATAGTTTCCAACAAAATTTGTTAAGCAATCATTTTTCAAGTTAACACGGTCGAAGTCCAGACTCACTAATGCATCCTAACAAACTCGATAAGACACACTAATGCAAAATTCTGGTTCTCTAAGACCAACGCTCGGATACCAACTGAAATGTCCCGTTCTTATTGATTAAAAACGTTCCATATTAATTGATTTCGTTGCGAGGTTTTGACCTCTATATGAGACGTTTTTCAAAAACTGCATTCATTTTTAAAACAAACCATAACCTTTATTTCATAGATAAAGGTTTTAAAAAGCTTTACGTAGATTATCAAATAATGATAATCTAAAATATCCTGTTTACACACGACCATTACATAATGGTTTACAATACAAATATGTTACCACAAAATAAGTTTCTTGAATGCAGTTTTTACACAATATCATACAAGCATGGACTCCAAATCTCGTACTTATTTAAGTATGCGACAGCGGAAGCTCTTAATAATCACCTGAGAATAAACATGCTTAAAACGTCAACAAAAATGTTGGTGAGTTATAGGTTTAACCTATATATATCAAATCATAATAATAGACCACAAGATTTCATATTTCAATACACATCCCATACATAGAGATAAAAATCATTCATATGGTGAACACCTGGTAACCGACATTAACAAGATGCATATATAAGAATATCCCCATCATTCCGGGACACCCTTCGGATGTGATATAAATTTCGAAGTACTAAAGCATCCAGTACTTTGGATGGGGTTTGTTGGGCCCAATAGATCTATCTTTAGGATTCGCGTCAATTAGGGTGTCTATTCCCTAATTCTTAGATTACCAGACTTAATAAAAAGGGGCATATTCGATTTCGATAATTCAACCATAGAATGTAGTTTCACGTACTTGTGTCTATTTTGTAAATCATTTATAAAACTTGCATGTATTCTCATCCCAAAAATATTAGATTTTAAAAGTGGGACTATAACTCACTTTCACAGATTTTTACTTCGTCAGGAAGTAAGACTTGGCCACTGGTTGATTCACGAACCTATAACAATATATACATATATATCAAAGTATGTTCAAAATATATTTACAACACTTTTAATATATTTTGATGTTTTAAGTTTATTAAGTCAGCTGTCCTCGTTAGTAACCTACAACTAGTTGTCCACAGTTAGATGTACAGAAATAAATCGATAAATATTATCTTGAATCAATCCACGACCCAGTGTATACGTATCTCAGTATTGACCACAACTCAAACTATATATATTTTGGAATCAACCTCAACCCTGTATAGCTAACTCCAACATTCACATATAGAGTGTCTATGGTTGTTCCGAAATATATATAGATGTGTCGACATGATAGGTCGAAACATTGTATACGTGTCTATGGTATCTCAAGATTACATAATATACAATACAAGTTGATTAAGTTATGGTTGGAATAGATTTGTTACCAATTTTCACGTAGCTAAAATGAGAAAAATTATCCAATCTTGTTTTACCCATAACTTCTTCATTTTAAATCCGTTTTGAGTGAATCAAATTGCTATGGTTTCATATTGAACTCTATTTTATGAATCTAAACAGAAAAAGTATAGGTTTATATTCAGAAAAATAAGTTACAAGTCATTTTTGTAAAGGTAGTCATTTCAGTCGAAAGAACGACGTCTAGATGACTATTTTAGAAAACATACTTCCACTTTGAGTTTAACCATAATTTTTGGATATAGTTTCATGTTCATAATAAAAATCATTTTCTCAGAATAACAACTTTTAAATCAAAGTTTATCATAGTTTTTAATTAACTAACCCAAAACAGCCCGCGGTGTTACTACGACGGCGTAAATCCGGTTTTACGGTGTTTTTCGTGTTTCCAGGTTTTAAATCATTAAGTTAGCATATCATATAGATATAGAACATGTGTTTAGTTGATTTTAAAAGTAAAGTTAGAAGGATTAACTTTTGTTTGCGAACAAGTTTAGAATTAACTAAACTATGTTCTAGTGATTACAAGTTTAAACCTTCGAATAAGATAGCTTTATATGTATGAATCGAATGATGTTATGAACATCATTACCACCTTAAGTTCCTTGGATAAACCTACTGGAAAAAAGAAAAATGGATCTAGCTTCAACGGATCCTTGGATGGCTTCGAAGTTCTTGAAGCAGAATCATGACACGAAAACAAGTTCAAGTAAGATCATCACTTGAAATAAGATTGTTATAGTTATAGAAATTGAACCAAAGTTTGAATATGATTATTACCTTGTATTAGAATGATAACCTACTATAAGAAACAAAGATTTCTTGAGGTTGGATGATCACCTTACAAGATTGGAAGTGAGCTAGCAAACTTGAAAGTATTCTTGATTTTATGTAACTAGAACTTGTAGAATATATGAAGAACACTTAGAACTTGAAGATAGAACTTGAGAGAGATCAATTAGATGAAGAAAATTGAAGAATGAAAGTGTTTGTAGGTGTTTTTGGTCGTTGGTGTATCGATTAGATATAAAGGATATGTAATTTTGTTTTCATGTAAATAAGTCATGAATGATTACTCATATTTTTGTAATTTTATGAGATATTTCATGCTAGTTGCCAAATGATGGTTCCCACATGTGTTAGGTGACTCACATGGGCTGCTAAGAGCTGATCATTAGAGTGTATATACCAATAGTACATACATCTAAAAGCTGTGTATTGTACGAGTACGAATACGGGTGCATACGAGTAGAATTGTTGATGAAACTGAATGAGGATGTAATTGTAAGCAATTTTGTTAAGTAGAAGTATTTTGATAAGTGTATTGAAGTCTTTCAAAAGTGTATAAATACATATTAAAACACTACATGTATATACATTTTAACTGAGTCGTTAAGTCATCGTTAGTCGTTACATGTAAGTGTTGTTTTGAAACCTTTAGGTTAACGATCTTGTTAAATGTTGTTAACCCAATGTTTATAATATCAAATGAGATTTTAAATTATTATATTATCATAATATTATCATGTATGAATATCTCTTAATATGATATATATATATATACATTAAATGTCTTTACAACGATAATCGTTACATATATGTCTCGTTTAAAAATCATTAAGTTAGTAGTCTTGTTTTTACATATGTAGTTCATTGTTAATATACTTAATGATATGTTTACTTATCATAGTATCATGTTAACTATATATATATCCATATATATGTCATCATATAGTTTTTACAAGTTTTAACGTTCGTGAATCACCGGTCAACTTGGGTGGTCAATTGTCTATATGAAACATATTTCAATTAATCAAGTCTTAACAAGTTTGATTGCTTAACATGTTGGAAACATTTAATCATGTAAATATCAATCTCAATTAATATATATAAACATGGAAAAGTTCGGGTCACTACAATATATATATATATATATATATATATATATATATATATATATATATATATATATATAATGTAATAAAAATATAATAATAACTTAGTCATAAAACGTTTAAATTTAAAATAATATTGTTATATATATATTAGGACGATGATTTTAGGAAGCAAATGACCATAACACTCAAAAGTATAAGTTACATTTTAATTAGTATACTCATTGGTGAAATAAGTCTAATTATTGATAAAGGTACACGTCGCGAAACGTAAAGTACAAGTTTTCTAAGCATACGAAAATGCGTTCGAAAAACCGGAACCGGTACTTGAGTCGAGGGTCAACGTACTACACATCGGTGCATAAATTACAAATCAACTATGCACGAGAATATAATATAATATTTAATTAATTCTAAAGATTAAATATATTATATATTAAATAAATATATATATATATGTGCATAATAGAAGTGTCGGCAGAAAGTTTTACGCAATTGTGAGCTGTCATAAGAGGCCATGCGATCGCATGGCCACACAGCCTAAATTCCATGCAATCGCATGGGGAGGTTTGGTGGCTCAAGTCTATAAAATTCGACGTTTTTGGTTCATTTGTTGCACACTTCTTCCTCTGATCTTCATATTACTCCGTATTCATTTTATTTATTTTATTATTAATTATTATTATTTATATTATTATTGTTATTAAGACTAATATTATTATTAATCTTATTAATAGTAGTATTAGCATTATTATTATTTATACATAAAATACTACGACGAAGTTCTGCTCGCATGTTTTCAAAACGGGTTTTTCGAGCGGGATGGAGCTAAGGAAATTATGGGTTATAGCTATGGAGGTTATAGGTATGGTTCGGGGGTATGGCTCGTGAGGTCAATCTAGTGTTTATTATTTCCGTTGCATCTACATACTTTCCTACAATATTGAATCACAATATTGATACGTGAGCATTTATATCTTATCTTTTATATATTAATAGTGTATCCATGTCTAGTGCTCGAGAATATATGCATGCTTGTATGCTTTATATTTTTCGTTAGATAGTTTATGATGAATCACGAATTTGATACATATGCTACTGATATAAAGTATATGATATGTATGTTTTTGGAAAGCTGGTGAAAAATTATTAACTTTTCATTTAGAAATCGCGTGATTTCGATGAACGGATTAAAAGATATGGTCAACTGAATTATGTTTGACGTTAATTGAAATTGTGTTTGAATCTGTAAATTAATATTTAAACAACTTGTCTATGAGATTGATAAATTGGATTTTTAGATATTACTAATCGAGTAAATGAATTTCTATATAAGGCACGTCTCGTTTTGTTGAACAATTGTCAAAGTTGACTGTCTTATCATGTTTTAAAGCTTTATAAACACTATAATATGATTTTACAAGTATTGGAAAGCTATGTGAAATAATAAAATATTTTCGATTGCCATGATAATTCAAATATAATATAGCTCATGAAATAAATAATATTTTGAGTTTGATAAACTACAAATTCGTTCAATTATCAAGACATATACTATGATAATAAACATGTATAGATTTAAAGATCATATTGGGTCAGGTTGACTTTTGAGATGACTTTTGTTAACTTATGCATGTCAGTCTCGAGCATTAGGATTGTAATACACTATGACCCGACCTAGCTTGTTAGACATGTATTGACCAACATATGTTCTCTAGGTTGAGATCTACGGTTATTTTGCATTCTGAGTTTCGGTCACATTTCGGTGAATGACCTTATGTGCTGCTAAGGTGAGTTTCATTTGATCCCTTTTTAAATGATTTTGCAATATATATTTTTGGGCTGAGAATACATGCACTTTATTTTAAAAACAATGGACACAAGTACATACTAAATTCTATACCGAGTTTGAACCGAAAATCCCTTAGCTTTGATAACTAGTAACTGCCGGTTATAAGAACTGGTGGGCGCGAGTAGTAGTATATGGATCCATAGGGCTTGATATCCCCGTCCGAGCTAGAGCACTAGCCTTTTAACGGACGTATGCTATTTGAGACGCGTACACGTTGGTTTGCGTGTATTATTAAGATGATTATACAAAGGGTACAAATTATATATCCGTTAAGTTTAGTTACCAGGGTGCTCAATTACGTAGAATCTTTTGATAAATGTTTCGAATGAAACAACTGAAATCTTGTGATCCACCTTTATATACAGATTATGCGTAACATTAAAACTATGAACTCACCAACCTTTGTGTTGACACTTTTAAGCATGTTTATTCTCAGGTTCCTAAAAGCCTTCCGCTATTTGCTTATATGTGATACAAGCTATGTGCATGGAGTCATACATGCTTTATTCGAGAAAACGTTGCATTCACAAAATCATCACCATGTATCTTATTTTGACTGCATTATCAACAGATGTAGTATTGTAAACTATTATCTATGGTGATTGTCTATATGTAGAAATCATCAAACGTCAAAAACCTTGGAATTTGATATTCAATTATGGTGTGCCTTTTCAAAAGAATGCAATGTTTACAAAACGTATCATGTAGAGGTCAGTACCTCACTGTGAAATCGATGAATGATGTATTCGTCCAAAGGGATTTGGAGGGATCATCACAGTTGGCATCAGAGCTTGAGGTCATAGGGAACCAGAATTTACATTAGTATGTTTATTTAAGACCCAAATCTTCATTGTACAGCAGAGTATATAGAGTACATAAAGTGTGGGAATGATTGTGCAGTTAAACAGAAGTCAGAGAGCAATCTGAGCTTAGTGCGCGCCGCGCACACCAAAGTGTAGTGACCCGAACTTTTCCATATTTATATATATTAATTAAGATTGATATTTACATGATTAAATGTTTCCAAAATGTTAAGCAATCAAACTTGTTAAGACTTGATTAATTGAAATATGTTTCATATAGACAATTGACCACCCAAGTTGACCGGTGATTCACGAACGTTAAAACTTGTAAAAACTATATGATGACATATATATGGATATATATATATAGTTAACATGATATTATGATAAGTAAACATATCATTAAGTATATTAACAATGAACTACATATGTAAAAACAAGACTACTAACTTAATGATTTTTAAACGAGACATATATGTAACGATTATCGTTGTAAAGACATTTAATGTATATATATCATATTAAGAGATATTCATACATGATAATATCATGATAATATAATAATTTAAAATCTCATTTGATATTATAAACATTGGGTTAACAACATTTAACAAGATCGTTAACCTAAAGGTTTCAAAACAACACTTACATGTAACGACTAACGATGACTTAACGACTCAGTTAAAATGTATATACATGTAGTGTTTTAATATTTATTTATACACTTTTTAAAGACTTCAATACACTTATCAAAATACTTCTACTTAACAAAAATGCTTACAATTACATCCTCGTTCAGTTTCATCAACAATTCTACTCGTATGCTCCCGTATTCGTACTCGTACAATACACAGCTTTTAGATGTATGTACTATTGGTATATACACTCCAATGATCAGCTCTTAGCAGCCCATGTGAGTCACCTAACACATGTGGGAACCATCATTTGGCAACTAGCATGAAATATCTCATAAAATTACAAAAATATGAGTAAGCATTCATGACTTATTTACATGAAAACAAAATTACATATCCTTTATATCTAATCCATACACCAACGACCAAAAACACCTATAAACACTTTCATTCTTCAATTTTCTTCATCTAATTGATCTCTCTCAAGTTCTATCTTCAAGTTCTAAGTGTTCTTCATAAATTCTACAAGTTCTAGTTACATAAAATCAAGAATACTTTCAAGTTTGCTAGCTCACTTCCAATCTTGTAAGGTGATCATCCAACCTCAAGAAATCTTTGTTTCTTACAGTAGGTTATCATTCTAATACAAGGTAATAATCATATTCAAACTTTGGTTCAATTTCTATAACTATAACAATCTTATTTCAAGTGATGATCTTACTTGAACTTGTTTTCGTGTCATGATTCTGCTTCAAGAACTTCGAGCCATCCAAGGATCCGTTGAAGCTAGATCCATTTTTCTCTTTTCTAGTAGGTTTATCCAAGGAACTTAAGGTAGTAATGATGTTCATAACATCATTCGATTCATACATATAAAGCTATCTTATTCGAAGGTTTAAACTTGTAATCACTAGAACATAGTTTAGTTAATTCTAAACTTGTTCGCAAACAAAAGTTAATCCTTCTAACTTGACTTTTAAAATCAACTAAACACATGTTCTATATCTATATGATATGCTAACTTAATGATTTAAAACCTGGAAACACGAAAAACACTGTAAAACCGAATTTACGCCGTCGTAGTAACACCGCGGGCTGTTTTGGGTTAGTTAATTAAAAACTATGATAAACTTTGATTTAAAAGTTGTTCTTCTGGGAAAATGATTTTTCTTATGAACATGAAACTATATCCAAAAATCATGGTTAAACTCAAAGTGTAAGTATGTTTTCTAAAATGGTCATCTAGACGTCGTTCTTTCGACTGAAATGACTACCTTTACAAAAATGACTTGTAACTTATATTTCCGACTATAAACCTATACTTTTTCTGTTTATATTCATAAAATAGATTTCAATATGAAACCATAGCAATTTGATTCACTCAAAACGGATTTAAAATGAAGAAGTTATGGGTAAAACAAGATTGGATAATTTTTCTCATTTTAGCTACGTGAAAATTGGTAACAAATCTATTCCAACCATAACTTAATCAACTTGTATTGTATATTATGTAATCTTGAGATACCATAGACACGTATACAATGTTTCGACCTATCATGTCGACACATCTATATATATTTCGGAACAACCATAGACACTCTATATGTGAATGTTGGAGTTAGCTATACAGGGTTGAGGTTGATTCCAAAATATATATAGTTTGAGTTGTGATCAATACTGAGATATGTATACACTGGGTCGTGGATTGATTCAAGATAATATATATCGATTTATTTCTGTACATCTAACTGTGGACAACTAGTTGTAGGTTACTAACGAGGACAGCTGACTTAATAAACTTAAAACATCAAAATGTATTAAAAGTGTTGTAAATATATTTTGAATATACTTTGATATATATGTACATATTTGTTATAGGTTCGTGAATCGATCAGTGGCCAAGTCTTACTTCCCGACGAAGTAAAAATCTGTGAAAGTGAGTTATAGTCCCACTTTTAAAATCTAATATTTTTGGGATGAGAATACAACCAGGTTTTATAAATGATTTACAAAATAGACACAAGTACGTGAAACTACATTCTATGGTTGAATTATCGAAATCGAATATGCCCCTTTTTATTAAGTCTGGTAATCTAAGAATTAGGGAACAGACACCCTAATTGACGCGAATGCTAAAGATAGATCTATTGGGCCTAACAAACCCCATCCAAAGTACCAGATGCTTTAGTACTTCTAAATTTATATCATATCCGAAGGGTGTCCCGGAATGATGGGGATATTCTTATATATGCATCTTGTTAATGTCGATTACCAGGTGTTCACCATATGAATAATTTTTATCTCTATGTATGGGATGTATATTGAAATATGAAATCTTGTGGTCTATTGTTACGATTTGATATATATAGGTTAAACCTATAACTCACCAACATTTTTGTTGACGTTTTAAGCATGTTTATTCTCAGGTGATTATTAAGAGCTTCCGCTGTCGTATACTTAAATAAGGACGAGATTTGGAGTCCATGCTTGTATGATATTGTGTAAAAACTGCATTCAAGAAACTTATTTTGTTGTAACATATTTGTATTGTAAACCATTATGTAATGGTCGTGTGTAAACAGGATATTTTAGATTATCATTATTTGATAATCTACGTAAAGCTTTTTAAACCTTTATTGATGAAATAAAGGTTATGGTTTATTTTAAAATGAATGCAGTCTTTGAAAAACGTCTCATATAGAGGTCAAAACCTCGCAACGAAATCAATTAATATGGAACGTTTTTAATCAATAAGAACGGGACATTTCAGTTGGTATCCGAGCGTTGGTCTTAGAGAACCAGAATTTTGCATTAGTGTGTCTTATCGAGTTTGTTAGGATATATTAGTGAGTCTGGACTTCGACCGTGTTTACTTGAAAAATGATTGCTTAACAAATTTTGTTGGAAACTATATATTTTTAACATGTGAATATTATGTGATATATTAATCTCTTAACGCGTTTGATATTATGTGATAGATGTCTACCTCTAGAACAAGTCTCATTAACTCACATAATAATAATGAAGAGTCAAATGTAAATTGGAATGATTCATGGACTGATTCACAAGTTCCCGAAGAGGAACCGGAAGAAGAGTCGGAACCGGAAGAAGAATCGGAACCGGAAGAAGAATCGGAATCGGATGAAGAAATAGAACCGGTGGGGGAAATAATAAAACGGTTAAGTAAAAGAAAATCCTCAACCAACCGACCAAGGTTAATTATGGTCAATGGTGTTTCCGCCAAGGAAGCAAAATATTGGGAGGATTACCAATTCTCCGATGAATCGGATTCCGACGAGAATTCTGATGATGTTATAGAAATTACCCCAACTAAATTTAAAAAGGCAAAAGAAAATATTAAGGGAAAGGGCATAAAAATAGAGAAATCTAATTCCAACCCCGATGAACTTTATATGTATCGTCAACCCCCGAAGTCCTTAAGTTGTAACACTGACCCGGGAACCTCTAAACCACCAGGTGTAACGACCTGGATTTTTCCGATTATTTTATACTTATGATATTAATATTTACATAAAATAAACCTTACCAACATGATAAGCAATCCAAACTGTTGAGACTTATGTTTTTGAAAAGAGTTTCACACAACGTTTGACCGTCCAATTTGACCGATGATATCACGAACTATATAACACACTATAATTATACGATTATGTATATGTACATATCTATACATATTTAACATGATTTAAGAATGGTTTAACATTTCATTGTGAACTAACAACAATAAGTTATAAGTATACTTTGAGACCACTAACTTAAGTTTTCAAAACGATAACTATATGTAACGTTCTTTGACATATATACTTACAATCTATATTGTGTTGGTGATCTATGTAACCAATATGATTTAAGTGTAATGGGATTAATTTGTAACCAAAATAATCTTGATAAATATCGATCAAGTTTGGGGAAGTGTGGAGTGCACACTTGTTTGAACTTATCTTGATTATGACGGGGGTTCGGGGGCAGCGCCCCGATAAGCGGGGTCCAAGGGGTGGCAACCCCTGGCGGGGTCCAAGGGGCAGAGCCCCTGGCTTTATTAAAAATGTCTTAAAATTTTATTTTGGCCCGGTTTGACCCAAAAATAAAAGCCCAGTTTTGAGCCTCTTTTACAGTTATAAACCCGTCCATATTTGAATTCTCGTTCCGATTCCTCAAAATTTCTACAAGTATATCTAGGGTATATGTAACCGTATCATACCCAGCTCTATACGTATTTACTATTGGTATATACCAACAATAAACTTCAATGATCAGCCACTAGACATGATGTTACATGTGGGAACCAACCATTTAACCTCATGTGTGACTTTTGTGCAAGAAAACAAACTAAATCTCCTATATATCCATTCCATGATCATGCTATTTTGCACACACACACACACATACAATTTCATTTCCAATTTTCTTTCAAGTTAATTCACTCCCTAATCTCTCTTCATTTACCTACTCAAGAACGTATCAATATAGTCATCCGATTTCAAGGAGATTACTTCCAATCTTTCAATCCCACTCCACCACTCTTTTGATTCCAAGATTTTTCTTACCTTTTCTAGTAGCTTTGTCCAAGTAACTTGAGGTAGTAACCTTATTCATAACCTTATTCGATTCATATTTATATAGCTATCTTATTTTGTGTTGTAAAATTTTAACAACAAGAACATAGTTTGAGTGATTTCAAACTTGTACGTAAACTAAATAGATCCTTCTAATTTGATTTTTAAAAACACTTCAAGACCTGTAATATATCATATTATGACAAAATCGGATTAATCATATCTTGGCTAATTAACATAATATTTAATATATATTTACTTATGATTTGATTTTATATATTTCAGGACCACTCGTAAACAACACGAGAAGATTAATCATAAGACCTCATGATTGTACGCAACACGTCATTTGACAACACGGTACTTTATGTACGCAACACGTCACTTGACAACATGGTACCATGGGTCGAGATTAATTCTGATCAATACGAATACGATGGGGTCTTTATTTATTTTATTTAAGCAACTAATTGTGGACCACTAACATCGGACTGCTAACTACGGACTAAGAAAATATTAAATATATATATATATATATATATATATATATATATATATATATATATATATATATATATATATATATATATATATATATATATATATATGTAACGATTACTTGAAAAGAAAATATGTTGATATATTATATATATGGTTAGGTTTGTGATATCAATCGGAGACCAAGTCGTGTTTATTACCTTCAAGGCAAAAGTGAGTATATAGTCCCACTTTTAAACTCTAAATATTTTGGGATGAGAATACATGCATTTTATGATTTATGTTATGGACACAAGTGATTAAAAATATATATTCTACGTTGAGTTGTACCACTGGCATACTTCCCTGTAACTTGGTAACTATTATTTACATGAGGTATTGTAAACGCGAATCCTGTTGATAGATCTATCGGGCCTGACAACCCCAACCGGACTGGACGACCAGTATTCAACGGTTGCACAGTACTTCATTTCGGTGACTACACTTGGTACGGTGTAGTAAGATTTCATAATAAAGGGAATATGCGACGTTGATTAAATGTTAAGTATGGTTATCAAGTGCTCAACAACTTAGAATATTTTTATTAAAACGTTTATATATGAAATCTTGTGGTCTATATTTATAACGCTGCCGGCATTAAACCTATATCTCACCAACTTTTGTTGACGTTTAAAGGATTTTTATTCTCAGGTGATAACTAAAAGCTTCCGCTGCAACATGTTGAATTTAAGCAAGATCTTGAGTATGCATATTTGTGTCAAAAATAAAACTGCATATCGGAGGATTTGTAATGTAAAATATGTTGGAGGTCGTATTGTTATTATCACATGTAAAGTTTGTAAGTCTAAGATTATCGCTAAACGATAATCATTATTAAGTTGTTTAAACCTTGTATTTGTAATAAAAGCTATGGTTTGTATTGTAAAAACGAATGCAGTTTTTGAAACATGTCGCATATAGAGGTCAATACCTCGCGATGAAATCATATGTTATTGTATTCGTCCTTATGGTTAAGGTCGGGTTATGACATGTGGTATCAGAGCGTTGGTCTTAGAGAACCAGAAAATTTGCATTAGTGTGTCTTATCGAGTTTGTTAGGATGCATTAGTGAGTCTGGACTTTGACCGTGTTTGATTTCGAAAACTATTGCTTATCCTTGTTGGTTAAAAATTAATATGTAAATATTATGTGGTATTAACGTGCTAGTTGTTATGTGATAGATGTCTTGCTTAGAACTTATTATCACATTCAGCGACTCCGAACCAGAATCTTCAGATGGTGTTCCAGTCATTAACCTATCCGATGATGAAAACGACACCTTTGGGGAAGACTCACAAGTTCCGGATGAATCAATTGAAGAGGAACCAGAAAGTGATCCTGAGGAGGAAGAAATACAGGAAATTACGAAAGACAAGTTCGAACGAGGAAAGAAACGAAAGGCTACTGAAATGGAAAATCCAAATCCCGAGTCTAGAGAGAATGTTGTCGCACCAACTCCACCAGATACTTCCACACCTATTCCCGCTATTCCTATTAGTTCTATCCCGACATCCAGTTCTTCGGTTCCTCAGCCAAAACGCAGGGAGACAACCAGGATAACCTTTAAGCAATTTCTTTGAATACAAACGCTTTGGGTTAAATGATGCGCTGTTGTTTTAAACCATGGGATCATATAATGTTTTGTATAATATTACTAGTGTGGTTTGCTTAATGTTTGATGTAAGATAAGCATATGTAAAATAGCGAAGTGTGAAATGCAATAATTTTCCATGGTTAAGTATTATTTGGGTGGTAGTAATTGATTTTCGTACTAAGCTATTAAGTATGAACTTTAACGGGTAGGTACTACCCTAGATATAATTATAAAACGCTAATAAGAAGAAAAGGCTTTTATAATAATAAATGGTTCATATTATTAATAAGCTACGATGTACTGTAAATACATACTACATCTATAATATTCCATGTGAATAATTATTTTTTTCATTCTTGTTGAAGATTATGGCGCGATTGAACCGAATGACGGAACAAGAAATCCAGGAACTCATCAATCAGCGAGTGAACGACAGAATGTTATGGGTCGAGGCTGCAAGAGGTGCTGCAGTTAACCCAAATCCTCGTGTGGGGTGCACTTACAAAACTTTTCAAGGTTGCAAGCCCTCGTCATTCAGTGGAACAGAAGGACCGGTTGGTTTAACCCGGTGGATCGAAAAGATTGAGTATGTGTTTAAAATCAGTGGTTGTATTGAGAAGGACATGACCAAGTATGCATCGTGCACCCTACAAGATAGTGCACTCACGTGGTGGAAAAACTATGTGAAGGCCGTAGGAGGAGATGTAGCTTATGATACTCCTTGGGAAGAATTCAAAACAATGCTAATCAACGAATATTGTCCAAGGAACGAGGTTAGGAATTGGAAGCTGAATTACGAAGCCTGAAAGTTGTTGGTACTGAACTCACCAACTACAATCAGCGATTCATGGAATTAGCTTTGCTATGTCCCGAATTGGTACCAACCGAAGAACGGAAGATTGAACTGTACAAAGACGGTTTGCCTAAAAAGGTCAAGGCAAATGTTACAGCATCCAAACCCAAGACTATTCATGAAGCTATCACCATGGCGAACGAGTTGATGGACCAGATTATTCTGGATAAGAACACCGATGTCAAGACATCGGGAAATAAAAGAAAGTGGGAAGGTAATCATCAACAATCTAATAAGAAACAAGAAACCACGCAAGGTGCGGGTAGCGGTTCAAACTCAGGTTACAAAGGATGAAATCCTTTATGTAACAGATGCCACAAATGTCACTCTGGTTATTGTAATGTGGTGTGCAACAATTGTAATCGAAAAGGTCATCTTGCTGAAGATTGTAGGGTTCCCGCTACAAATACAAACGGTACCAAGACTCCTGCCACCAATGCAAATAGAACTGCCTTGGCCACTGTTACTTGTTATGGGTGTGGGAAACAGGGTTATTATAAGAGTCAGTGCACGAATCCAGAGAAGAATAACAGATCTGCACGTGGAAGAGCATTTGTTATTAATGCTAGAGAGGCGTATGAAGCCCCGGAGCTTGTTACAGGTACGTTTACCATTAATAACTTATCCGCATCTATTATATTTGATACTGGTGCCGATAGAAGTTACGTGTGTAGAGACTTTCACGCTAAATTGAATTGTTCATCATTACCTCTAGATGCTAAGTACATGATTGAGTTAGCTAATGGTAAACTAATTAAAGCCGATAAAATTTGCCGTGATTGTAAAATAAATTTAGCCGGAGAAACATTTAAGATTGATTTGATAACCGTAGAATTAGGAAGTTTTGATGTAATAGTCGGCATGGACTGGATGTCTAAAATAGGAGCTGAAGTTGTGTGTGCCAAGAAGGCAATTCGCATTCCTCGTAAGGATAGAACGCCATTAATGATTTATGGAGAGAAGGGTAACCCAAAGCTAAAACTCATTAGTTGTTTGAAAGCTCAAAAGTGCTTGAAGAAAGGGTGCTACGCTATACTAGCACATGTTAATAAAGTCGAAAGGAAGGAAAAAGTGAAGAGCATCAACGACGTGCCTGTGGCAAGAGATTTTCCTGAAGTATTTTCGGAAGAGTTGCCGGGATTACCTCCATTTAGATCTGTAGAATTTCAAATAGATCTAGTACCAGGAGCTGCACCAGTTGCTCGTACTCCATATAGACTTGCACCATCTGAGATGAAAGAGTTACAAAGCCAGTTACAAGAATTACTGGACCGTGGTTTCATTCGACCGAGCACTTCACCGTGGGGAGCTCCGATTTTATTCGTCAAGAAGAAAGATGGATCTTTCCGAATGTGTATAGATTATCGTGAATTAAATAAGTTACCTATCAAGAATCGGTATCCACTACAGAGAATTGATGACTTATTTGATCAATTGCAAGGATCATGTGTTTACTCGAAAATCGACCTAAGGTCGGGCTATCATCAACTACGCGTCAAAGAAGAAGATATTCCGAAAACTGCTTTTCGGACACGCTACGGTCATTATAAATTTTTGGTCATGCCGTTTGGGTTGACTAATGCGCCAGCTGTATTCATGGACCTCATGAATCGAGTTTGTAGTCCGTATTTAGATAAGTTTGTTATCGTTTTCATTGACGATATTATTATCTATTCCAAGAGTGAGCAAGAGCATGAGCAGCATTTAAGGTTGGTATTAGAATTGTTAAGAAAAGAACAGTTATACGCCAAATTTTCTAAGTGTGCATTTTGGTTGAAAGAAGTGCAATTTCTTGGCCACGTTGTTAGTAGCAAAGGAATTCAGGTTGATCCAGCTAAAATTGAGGCCATTGAAAAATGGGAGACTCCTAAGACACCAACGCAGATACGCCAATTTTTGGGTTTAGCTGGTTATTATAGAAGGTTTATTCAAGATTTTTCCCGAATAGCTTAACCATTAACAGCGTTAACGCAAAAAGGGAAGAAGTACGAATGGACTTCTGAGCAAGAGAGTGCATTTCAATTACTGAAGAAGAAGTTGACTACAGCACCTATTTTATCGTTACCTGAAGGGGACGATGATTTTGAGATATATTGTGACGCTTCGCGACAAGGTTTTGGTTGCGTCCTTATGCAACGGAAGAAAGTTATAGCATACGCATCCCGACAATTGAAGATTCACGAGCGGAATTATACGACGCATGATTTAGAATTGGGAGCAGTAGTGTTTGCATTGAAGATATGGAGACACTATTTATATGGGGTTAAATGCACTGTGTTTACTGATCATAAAAGCCTTCAACATATTTTTGATCAGAAATAGCTGAACATGAGGCAACGTAGGTGGGTCGAGCTGATAAACGACTATGATTGTGAGATTCGCTATCATCCCGGGAAAGCAAATGTAGTGGCCAACGCTCTAAGAAGAAAGGAACGGGAACCAATTCGAGTACGAGCAATGAACATAAAAATTCGCATGAATCTCAACTCACAAATCAAAGAGGCTCAACGAGAAGCTCTTACTAAAGAAAACATAGGAAATGAAATAATGAAGAAGTATGAGAAGCAACTCGTTATACGGGAAGACGGAATTCGATATTTCGCAAACCGTATTTGGGTACCGAAGTTGGGTGGATTAAGGAAGTTGATATTGAACGAGGCATATAAGACAAGATACTCGATACATCCTGGAGTTGGAAAGATGTATCAAGATCTTAAGACGCATTATTGGTGGCCTAATTTAAAGACAGATGTTGCAACATATGTTGGGGAATGTTTAACTTGTTCCAAAGTCAAAGCAGAACACCAGAAGCCGTCAGGGTTACTTCAACAACCAGAAATCCCAGAATGGAAATGGGATGGTATTACCATGGATTTCATCACAAAGTTACCTAAGACTGCCTGGGGTTATGACACCATTTGGGTAATAGTTGATCGTCTCACCAAATCTGCACATTTCTTGCCTATAAAGGAAACGGATAGAATGGAGAAACTATTACGATTATACATAAAGGAAATTGTTTCAATGCATGGAATACCTATTTCCATTATATCCGATCGTGATAGTAGATTTACATCAAAGTTTTGGCAATCACTACAGGAGGCCCTGGGAACCCGTTTGGATATGAGCACCGCATATCATCCGCAAACTGACGGGCAGAGTGAAAGAACAATTCAGACTCTTGAAGACATGCTCAGGGCATGTGTGATCGATTTTGGAAACGGATGGGATAAATATCTACCATTAGCAGAATTCTCGTATAATAATAGTTATCGTGCGAGCAGTAAAGCTGCACCATTCGAAGCACTGTATGGAAGGAAGTGTAGATCCCTTATCTGTTGGAATGAAGTAGGAGATCGACAATTAACTGGTCCCGAGATCATCCATGAAACTACTGAGAAGATAGTGCAAATGGTAGATAAAGAAGCATGTTATGCTTACGGATTAGTAATGTTCGCTTATCACCAAAGTGAGAACAAGAACATCGGGCTACAACTATTAAACAAAACGTTCCCACAAGTGACGGAGTCGGTAATTGGGGTAAGAAATGAGGTTTTTAGATTGTTACGGGACTGTTGGACATTACGTAACCCTCGTCCCTTTGACGACGTTACAACACGCTGTCTTATCAACGACCATAACAGTTATGTTCCACAAGACCAAGGCTGGGAAGTAATCCTAGTAAAACCAGAATGCATGACTTGTTTCTGGACATATGAATTATGTGTCTTTATTGCCTTTGCTGAATGACTTGTGTACTAGCTAGAATTATCTTCACAATCATCTTGTATCAAATTTATTGTGTGCTATATTTCATACTATATGTAAAATAAGCGGTATTGTAAGTTTGTAAAATATTGTGTAAAAGTTTGAACGCGAAATATTATTATAATCAGTTTTTCATATAGAATTGTAGTAGTTGAATTGTATATTAGCTACTAAGTATGAACTTAATGGGTAGGTACTACCCGAATTTAAACTTATAAAACGCTAATATGAAGAAAAAGCTTTTATAAATGAGTTCATATTATGCTACGAAATACTATTAACTACTCTTAATATTCTGTATGATTAACTTGTTTCATTTGACTATTTTGAAGGAAATGGCACCGACTACTCGACACACCGTGAATATGAATGAAGAGGAATTCCGTACTTTTCTAGCTTCAAACATAGCCGCATTACAAGCTGCGCTACATACCAACAATAACCTTGGATCTAGCAGTACAGGAAATCGTGTAGGATGCACCTACAAAGAATTCACTGCCTGCAAACCTTTGGAATTTGATGGAATCGAAGGACCGATCGGATTGAAACGGTGGACCGAGAAGGTCGAATCGGTGTTTGCCATAAGTAAGTGTACTAAAGAGGACAAAGTGAAGTACGCTACACATACCTTCACAGGTTCTGCGTTAACATGGTGGATTACCTATCTAGAGCAAGTGGGACAAGACGATGCGTACGCACTACCGTGGTCAGCATTCAAGCACTTGATGAACGAGAAGTACCGTCCCAGAACCGAGGTCAATAAGCTTAAGACAGAACTTAGAGGGTTACGAACCCAAGGATTTGATATTACCACGTACGAAAGACGATTCACAGAATTGTGCCTATTGTGTCCGGGAGCGTTCGAAGATGAGGAAGAGAAGATCGACGCGTTTGTGAAAGGATTACCGGAAAGAATCCAAGAAGATATAAGTTCACACGAGCCCGCCTCAATACAACAGGCATGTAGAATGGCTCACAAACTAGTGAACCAGATTGAAGAAAGAATTAAAGAACAGACTGCTGAAGAGGCCAATGTGAAGCAAGTCAAAATAAAGTGGGAGGAAAACGGTGATAAGAATCACCAATACAACAACAACAGCAATTACAACAATAATCGCAACAATTATCCCAACAATCGCAACCTCAATCGCAACTACAACAAATGGACCAACAACAACAACAACTACAACAATCATCCCAACAACAATAATAACTGCAACAACAACAACAATCAGAAGCAGCTATGCCAAAGGTGTGAAAAGTATCACTCGGGGTTCTGCACCAAATTTTGCAACAAGTGTAAAAGAAATGGTCATAGCGCGGCGAAGTGTGAGGTCTACGGACCAGGGGTTAATAGAACGAAAGGAACAAATGGTGTCGGAACGAGAAATTAAACTGGTTAGCGATAATATTTAAGATTGATTTGATACCAGTAGAGTTAGGGAGTTTTGATGTGATAATCGGTATGGACTGGTTGAAAGAAGTGAAAGCAGAGATCGTTTGTTACAAAAATGCAATTCGCATTATACGAGAAAAAGGAAAACCCTTAATGGTGTACGGAGAAAAGGGCAACACGAAGCTACATCTTATTAGTAATTTGAAGGCACAAAAACTAATAAGAAAAGGTTGCTATGCTGTTCTAGCACACGTCGAGAAAGTACAAACTGAAGAAAAGAGCATCAATGATGTTCCCATTGCAAAAGAATTTCCCGATGTATTTCCGAAAGAATTACTGGGATTACCCCCACATCGATTCGTTGAATTTAAAATAGATCTTATACCAGGAGCTGCACCAACAGCTCGTGCTCCTTACAGACTCGCACCCAACAAGATGAAAGAACTGCAAAGCCAATTATAAGAACTTTTAGAGCGTAGTTTCATTCGACCAAGCACATCACCGTGGAGAGCTCCTGTTTTGTTTATTAAGAAGAAAGATGGTACATTCAGGTTGTGTATCGACTACCGAGAGTTGAACAAACTTACCATCAAGAACCGCTACCCACTACCGAGAATCGACGACTTATTTGATCAACTATAAGGCTCGTCTGTTTATTCAAAGATTGTCTTACGTTCCGAGTATCATCAAATGCGGGTGAAAGAAGATGATATTCCAAAGACTGCTTTTAGAACACGTTACGGTCATTACGAGTTTATGGTCATGCCGTTTGGTTTAACTAATGCACCAGCTGTGTTCATGGACCTTATGAACCGAGTGTGTGGACCATACCTTGACAAGTTTGTCATTGTTTTCATTGATGACATACTTATTTACTCAAAGAATGACCAAGAACACGGTGAACATTTGAGAAAGGTGTTAGAAGTATTGAGGAAGGAAGAATTGTACGCTAAGTTTTCAAAGTGTGCATTTTGGTTGGAAGAAGTTCAATTCCTCGGTCACATAGTGAACAAAGAAGGTATTAAGGTGGATCCGGCAAAGATAGAAACTGTTGAAAAGTGGGAAACCTAAAAACTCCGAAACACATACGCCAGTTTTTAGGACTAGCTGGTTACTACAGAAGGTTCATCCAAGACTTTTCCAGAATAGCAAAACCCTTAACTGCATTAACGCATAAAGGGAAGAAATTTGAATGGAATGATGAACAAGAGAAAGCGTTTCAGTTATTGAAGAAAAAGCTAACTACGGCACCTATATTGTCATTGCCTGAAGGGAATGATGATTTTGTGATTTATTGTGACGCATCAAAGCAAGGTCTTGGTTGTGTATTAATGCAACGAACGAAGGTAATTGCTTATGCGTCTAGACAATTAAAGATTCACGAACAAAATTATACGACGCATGATTGGGAATTAGGCGTGGTTGTTTTTGCATTAAAGACTTGGAGGCACTACTTATATGGGGTCAAAAGTATTATATATACCGACCACAAAAGTCTTCAACACATATTTAATCAGAAACAACTGAATATGAGGCAGCGTAGGTGGATTGAATTCTTGAATGATTACGACTTTGAGATTCGTTACCACCCGGGGAAGGCAAATGTGGTAGCCGATGCCTTGAGCAGGAAGGACAGAGAACCCATTCGAGTAAAATCTATGAATATAATGATTCATAATAACCTTACTACTCAAATAAAGGAGGCGCAACAAGGAGTTTTAAAAGAGGGAAATTTAAAGGATGAAATACCCAAAGGATCGGAGAAGCATCTTAATATTCGGGAAGACGGAACCCGGTATAGGGCTGAAAGGATTTGGGTACCAAAATTTGGAGATATAAGAGAAATGGTACTTAGAGAAGCTCATAAAACCAGATACTCAATACATCCTGGAACGGGGAAGATGTACAAGGATCTCAAGAAACATTTTTGGTGGTCGGGTATGAAAGCCGATGTTGCTAAATACGTAGGAGAATGTTTAACGTGTTCTAAGGTCAAAGCTGAGCATCAGAAACCATCAGGTCTACTTCAACAACCCGAAATCCCGGAATGGAAATGGGAAAACATTACCATGGATTTCATCACTAAATTGCCAAGGACTGCAAGTGGTTTTGATACTATTTGGGTAATAGTTGATCGTCTCACCAAATCAGCACACTTCCTGCCAATAAGAGAAGATGACAAGATGGAGAAGTTAGCACGACTGTATTTGAAGGAAGTCGTCTCCAGACATGGAATACCAAACTCTATTATCTCTGATAGGGATGGCAGATTTATTTCAAGATTCTGGCAGACATTACAGCAAGCATTAGGAACTCGTCTAGACATGAGTACTGCCTATCATCCACAAACTGATGGGCAGAGCGAAAGGACGATACAAACGCTTGAAGACATGCTACGAGCATGTGTTATTGATTTCGGAAACAGTTGGGATCGACATCTACCGTTAGCAGAATTTTCCTACAACAACAGCTACCATTCAAGCATTGAGATGGCGCCGTTTGAAGCACTTTATGGTAGAAAGTGCAGGTCTCCGATTTGTTGGAGTGAAGTGGGGGATAGACAGATTACGGGTCCGGAGATAATACAAGAAACTACCGAGAAGATCATCCAAATTCAACAACGGTTGAAAACCGCCCAAAGTCGACAAAAGAGCTACGCTGACATTAAAAGAAAAGATATAGAATTTGAAATTGGAGAGATGGTCATGCTTAAAGTTGCACCTTGGAAAGGCGTTGTTCGATTTGGTAAATGAGGGAAATTAAATCCAAGGTATATTGGACCATTCAAGATTATTGATCGTGTCGGACCAGTAGCTTACCGACTTGAGTTACCTCAACAACTCGCGGTTGTACATAACACTTTCCACGTCTCGAATTTGAAGAAATGTTTTGCTAAAGAAGATCTCACTATTCCGTTAGATGAAATCCAAATCAACGAAAAACTTCTATTCATCGAAGAACCCGTCGAAATAATGGATCGTGAGGTTAAAAGACTTAAGCAAAACAAGATACCAATTGTTAAGGTTTGATGGTATGCTTGTAGAGGACCCGAGTTCACCTGGGAGCGTGAAGATCAGATAAAGAAGAAATACCCGCATCTATTTCCAGAAGATTCGTCAACACCTTCAACAGCTTAAAATTTCGGGACGAAATTTATTTAACGGGTAGGTACTGTAGTGACCCGAACTTTTCCATGTTTATATATACTAATTGAGATTGATATTTACATGATTAAATGTTTCCAACATGTTAAGCAATCAAACTTGTTAAGACTTGATTAATTGAAATATGTTTCATATAGACAATTGACCACCCAAGTTGACCGGTGATTCATGAACGTTAAAACTTGTAAAAACTATATGATGACATATATATGGATATATATATAGTTAACATGATATTATGATAAGTAAACATATCATTAAGTATATTAATAATGAACTACATATGTAAAAACAAGACTACTAACTCAATGATTTTTAAACGAGACATATATGTAACGATTATCGTTGTAAAGACATTTAATGTATATAGATCATATTAAGAGATATTCATACATGATAATATCATGATAATATAATAATTTAAAATCTCATTTGATATTATAAACATTGGGTTAACAAAATTTAACAAGATCGTTAACCTAAAGGTTTCAAAACAACACTTACATGTAACGACTAACGATGACTTAACGACTCAGTTAAAATGTATATACATGTAGTGTTTTAATATGTATTTATACACTTTTGAAAGACTTCAATACACTTATCAAAATACTTCTACTTAACAAAAATGCTTACAATTACATCCTCGTTCAGTTTCATCAACAATTCTACTCGTATGCACCCGTATTCGTACTCGTACAATACACAGCTTTTAGATGTATGTACTATTGGTATATACACTCCAATGATTAGCTCTTAGCAGCCCATGTGAGTCACCTAACACATGTGGGAACCATCATTTGGCAACTAGCATGAAATATCTCATAAAATTATAAAAATATGAGTAATCATTCATGACTTATTTACATGAAAACAAAATTACATATCCTTTATATCTAATCCATACACCAACAACCAAAAACACCTACAAACACTTTAATTCTTCAATTTTCTTCATCTAATTGATCTCTCTCAAGTTCTATCTTCAAGTTCTAAGTGTTCTTCATAAATTCTACAAGTTCTAGTTACATAAAATCAAGAATACTTTCAAGTTTGCTAGCTCACTTCCAATCTTGTAAGGTGATCATCCAACCTCAAGAAATCTTTGTTTCTTACAGTAGGTTATCATTCTAATACAAGGTAATAATCATATTCAAACTTTGGTTCAATTTCTATAACTATAACAATCTTATTTCAAGTGATGATCTTACTTGAACTTATTTTCGTGTCATGATTCTGCTTCAAGAACTTCGAAGCCATCCAAGGATCCGTTGAAGCTAGATCCATTTTTCTTTTTTCCAGTAGGTTTATCCAAGGAACTTAAGGTAGTAATGATGTTCATAACATCATTCGATTCATACATATAAAGCTATCTTATTCGAAGGTTTAAACTTGTAATCACTAGAACATAGTTTAGTTAATTCTAAACTTGTTCGCAAACAAAAGTTAATCCTTCTAACTTGACTTTTAAAATCAACTAAACACATGTTCTATATCTATATGATATGCTAACTTAATGATTTAAAACCTGGAAACACGAAAAACACTGTAAAACCGAATTTACGCCGTCGTAGTAACACCGCGGGCTGTTTTGGGTTAGTTAATTAAAAACTATGATAAACTTTGATTTAAAAGTTGTTCTTCTGGGAAAATGATTTTTCTTATGAACATGAAACTATATCCAAAAATCATGGTTAAACTCAAAGTGTAAGTATGTTTTCTAAAATGGTCATCTTGACGTCGTTCTTTCGACTGAAATGACTACCTTTACAAAAATGACTTGTAACTTATATTTCTGACTATAAACCTATACTTTTTCTGTTTAGATTCATAAAATAGAGTTCAATATGAAACCATAGCAATTTGATTCAGTCAAAACGGATTTAAAATGAAGAAGTTATGGGTAAAACAAGATTGGATAATTTTTCTCATTTTAGCTACGTGAAAATTGGTAACAAATCTATTCCAACCATAACTTAATCAACTTGTATAGTATATTATGTAATCTTGAGATACCATAGACACGTATACAATGTTTCGACCTATCATGTCGACACATCTATATATATTTCGGAACAACCATAGACACTCTATATGTGAATGTTGGAGTTAGCTATACAGGGTTGAGGTTGATTCCAAAATATATATAGTTTGAGTTGTGATCAATACTGAGATATGTATACACTGGGTCGTGGATTGATTCAAGATAATATATATATCGATTTATTTCTGTACATCTAACTGTGGACAACTAGTTGTAGGTTACTAACGAGGACAGCTGACTTAATAAACTTAAAACATCAAAATGTATTAAAAGTGTTGTAAATATATTTTGAACATACTTTGATATATATGTACATATTTGTTATAGGTTCGTGAATCGACCAGTGGCCAAGTCTTACTTCCCGACGAAGTAAAAATCTGTGAAAGTGAGTTATAGTCCCACTTTTAAAATCTAATATTTTTGGGATGAGAATACATGCAGGTTTTATAAATGATTTACAAAATAGACACAAGTACGTGAAACTACATTCTATGGTTGAATTATCGAAATCGAATATGCCCCTTTTTATTAAGTCTGGTATTCTAAGAATTAGGGAACAGACACCCTAATTGACGCGAATCCTAAAGATAGATCTATTGGGCCTAACAAACCCCATCCAAAGTACCGGATGCTTTAGTACTTCGAAATTTATATCATATCCGAAGGGTGTCCCGGAATGATGGGGATATTCTTATATATGCATCTTGTTAATGTCGATTACCAGGTGTTCACCATATGAATAATTTTTATCTCTATGTATGGGATGTATATTGAAATATGAAATCTTGTGGTCTATTGTTACGATTTGATATATATAGGTTAAACCTATAACTCACCAACATTTTTGTTGACGTTTTAAGCATGTTTATTCTTAGGTGATTATTAAGAGCTTCCGCTGTCGCATACTTAAATAAGGACGAGATTTGGAGTCCATGCTTGTATGATATTGTGTAAAAACTGCATTCAAGAAACTTATTTTGTTGTAACATATTTGTATTGTAAACCATTATGTAATGGTCGTGTGTAAACAGGATATTTTAGATTATCATTATTTGATAATCTACGTAAAGCTTTTTAAACCTTTATTGATGAAATAAAGGTTATGGTTTGTTTTAAAATGAATGCAGTCTTTGAAAAACGTCTCATATAGAGGTCAAAACCTCGCAACGAAATCAATTAATATGGAACGTTTTTAATGAGATATTTTGATGGGCTTTTTAGTAATTTCACTTGTGGACGAGTTAAAGGCCAGTTGGTCAGTTTGTGGAGTATCATTAACTCCATTTTCAACTACCATATCCATATCACTTTAATTTGAGAGAGAGTGTGTGATTCTTGAGAGAGAAAGCTTAAATCCAAGAGGAAGAAGTTGTTCTCGGACCAAAGTGCGGGTATTAAAGTTGTTCATCTCCTCTGTAGCTCCGTTGTGGTTGTAGTGGTATGTTTTAACTTTAATTTCCTTACTTTGATTTTGTGTAAGGGTTAGGGTTTGGGTAAATGAAGAACATAAAACCCATATTTGGTGATTTTGGGTGTTCTTGGGTAAGATGGAGTCAAGAAGACTCAATGGTAACTAACCTAGGGTTTCAAAATGTTAAGTGATGTTTATGAGTTCTAATTGGTTAGTTAATCACTAGCACACCTAGTTAATTAGTAAATGGGTGTTAGATGGGTTAGTAGATAACCCGAAATGGGTGTGTTGACTTTAAATTAGTCAAGGGGCTAATGATTGACCTAATTGGGAAATATGGGCATGAAATACCCTAGTTGTGTAATGGTTAGTGTTGTTGGACCTTAATCACTAGCTTTTAAGTGATTAATGATGGTCTTGACCCTTAAAGGGGGGTTTTGGGTGAAAATGGGGCATTTAATGCATTTAAGTCATTAAATGCACATGAGTGAAGTGTTGGTATTTAGTTCAACAAGTTTGTTTGTTGATCGAGTACTTATTATATTAGGTACCTTGCTTTGAAGCTTGTGGAGGTGTAAATCTTCACTAAATCGTTAAGGTGAGTGGAATGATTATATGCATATGTATGTAATGTATTTATTTGTATGCTATGGTATGAACCAAAGAGCCGGTAGTGCCATAGTATGTACGAGAGTGCTATGATGTGAACCAAAGAGCCGGTAGCGTCATAGTACGTGTGTTATAGTGTGAACCAAAGAGCCGGTAGCGCTATAGCACGATTTGTTAGGGTGTGAACCAAAGAGCAGGTAGCACCTTAGCGTTGTTAGAGTGTGAACCAAAGAGCCAGTAGCACTCTAGTACGAGTATGACTCGAGTTGTGATGTGAACCAAAGAGCAGGTAGCATCATGACAAATGCGTATGGTGTGAACCAAAAAGCCGGTAGCACCATGACGCGAGAATGGTTAACCATGGTTGTGTATTATTTTGTAGCATATTATATTATGTCGATTATATGTTATTGATACGGTAGTAGCGGTTTGTGGGAGATTATTAGCTTTGTACTTGAGATGGTATGCTAATCGTATTGCTAGCGTGTATGCGGTATATGTGTAAGTGATTGCAAGTAGGTATATTATATATATATATGGGTATAATTATTGCATTCACTAAGCGTTGCTTACCCTCTCATTGTTTATCTTTTTATAGGTTCCGGCATTGACAAGGGTAAGGGCCTTCGATTGGATTAGAGATCCCGCTTGTTATTTAAGGGACGCATTTGGGATGTGATAGCTTTGGAGTTTGACCGAGATTTGGGTAGTTTAACCCCAAATACCATGCTCATAGTGTCGTTTGGAATTTAAACTAGTGCAGTCGAAACTCGAACTTTTGTATGAAACTCGTAAAACGGCCGATGTGGGCCCCGTTTTGTAAAACTCATTTTATTATTGAATCGTCTGAGTTTTAACCATTATAACAAATTGTGAAAAGCGTTTCGTCTAAATATGTCGGGAAGTGGGAGATCTTTAATTGAAAATTGACGAAATCGGACAGAACTGAATGTGGGCCTGTGCGCGCCGCGCACCCTGGGGTGTGCGCGTGGCGCACTCCACTGTAAAATAAAAAAAAAAAATTTATTACACGTGTTCGATTGTATATTGGGTTGGGTCATTACAAGTGGTATCAGAGCATGGTCTAAGGGATTTAGGCGACTTGAGATAGGCGCCTAGACTTAGATTTATTTGTGTATGCGCTTTATGCGGGACTTGTAGGAGACGGGTCGGACCGGGAGTTGATTAGTGCTTAGGTTTATGTGAACTAACCTTGCGCTAATTGTTTTGTGTTGTGTTAGCAATCATCAAGCAAGATAGACGTTGTACTAGCAAGTAAATGCAACGTGCTCGCGTAACAATGATTAGCTACCATTGTTACGGGTTCAAATCGTGTCAAACAAGCGATGTACGATGATTGTTGAGCAAGATGGGGTAGTATGGTGTATATGTACATTCATATGTGTTAGGTTTTCTCGTCCGTTGCTTAACCATTTCTGTTTTAAGTATGAAGACGAGAAACGGACCCGAGATCAATGAAGGGGGTTCGAGCGAGGATGTTGAGTTTACGGTCAAGGTTGAGGCCATTATGCAAAGGCGTCATGAGGCCTTCTTAGAGGATGTTAAGAAGATGTTCTTGGATTCGATTGACGAGCAAGTAGTCAATCTAGTCAAGGAACAAGTTAAGATTGTTCTTAAAGAGGATAACGCGGGAAGACGAGACTTCCACTATAAAAACTTCAAAGATGCTCAACCTCCCACCTTTGAAGGTGAACGAGACCCACTAAAGAGTGCTCGATGGATCTCCGATATGGAGGGGGCTTTCCGTACTAGTGAGTGCCCTCTCGATAAAAAGACGAGGTTTGGTAGTAGCATGATGAGAGGTGATGCCAAGTTGTGGTGGGATGCGAAAATCCGACTTTATGGCGAAGAACAAAGTATGAGTTTGACGTGGGACGAGTTTAAAGAGGAATTTTTCAAGGAGTACCGAACTTCGGCCGATCTTTCAAAGCTTAAGGACGAGTTACGTACTTTAAGGCAAGGGTCAATGGATTTGAACACTCTCAAGTCCACTTTCTTATCAAAGACCCAATTTTGCCCGGAGTATGACGGGAACGATCACATGTTAAAAGAAGATTTCTACCGTACCTTGAACGATAACTATCAAGAAAGGATTAGTAGAAATTCGGTGAAGACTTTTGATGAGCTATTTGATATCGCTAAGGGTTTTGAGTCGCTTGCTCCAAGAAAGAGTGACTTCAAGTTTGGAAAACGAAAATTTGAAGCTACTAGCCACTCGAACAAGAAGAACAAGAGTGTGACTGAGAGCGTCGGTAGTGCGAAAAAGGGGGCTTCTAAGAGTTTTGAGCCCACGTGCTACAATAGTGGTCGACAAGGGCACTTGGCCCGTGATTGTACGAACTCATCTTCCAACAAAATTGTTTGTTTTAATTGTAACAAAGAGGGGCACAAGAGGCCGGAGTGTCACGAATTGCTCAACGATAATGTTAAGCGATTAGAAAAGGCGGCGGGTACGGCTAGGGGTCGAAATTATTTGATGACCAATGAGGAGGCCAAGTAATCTAGCGAAGTTATCTCAGGTACTTTCATGGTTAATTCCAATCCGGCAAGGATACTCTTTGATAGTGGTGCAAACTTGTCGTTTGTGTCACCAAAATTTGTGCCTAAACTTAATAAACCGTTAGCTAAGTTAAGTTGTCCGGTAGAAGTTGAAATAGCGGATGGCAAGACGGTGCTAGTGGTTGATGTGTGTAAAAATTGTAATGTTGTGTTTGGTGTCGAAAACTTTAAAATCGATCTCATCCCAATGACTTTGGGTGATTTTGATATCGTTGTTGGTATGGATTGGCTCGATCATAATAGAGCCGATATTGCATGCCATGAAAAATCTATTCGAGTGAAGACCCCAAGTGGGGGAGAGTTAATTATTCATGGCGACAAACGAAGGAGACTTGTGCCGATATGCACTTTTGCACGAGCACGTCGTTTTCTTGTTGGTGGTGGCATGGCTTTTCTTGCCCATGTTTTTGATACTCGTGATGAGCCACCACCCATTCGTGAAATTCCGGTGGTGAGTGAATTTGAAGACGTTTTTCCGGATGAGTTACCGGGTGTTCCGGCGGAAAGACAAGTTGAATTTCGCATTGAGTTGGTTCCGGGGGCTACCCCCATTGCTAAAACTCCTTATCATTTAGCGCCGACGGAAATGCAAGAGTTGTTAGATCAAACCCAAGAGCTACTTGAGAAGGGTTTTATCCGATCGAGTGCTTCGCCGTGGGGCGCTCCGGTTTTATTCGTAAAGAAGAAAGATAGTAGTATGCGGATGTGCATCGATTATCGGGAGTTGAACAAAGTGACGATCAAGAATCATTATCCATTGCCTAGGATTGACGATTTGTTCGACCAACTCCAAGGTGCAACGTATTTCTCTAAAATCGACCTACGGTCCGGCTACCACCAAATGCGGGTCCGTGAGGAAGACATCGAGAAAACAGCTTTTCGAACGCGTTATGGGCATTTTGAATTCGTAGTTATGCCTTTTAGTCTTACGAATGCACCTGCGGCATTCATGGATCTTATGAACCGAGTGTGCCAACCTATGTTGGACAAGTCAGTAATTGTGTTCATCGACGACATACTTGTCTATTCGAAGAGTATGAAGGAACATGAAAATCATTTGCGGAGTGTGTTAAAGACGTTGCGGAAGGAGAGGTTGTATGCTAAATTCTTCAAATGTGAATTTTGGCTAAGGGAAGTTCAATTCCTTGGCCACATTGTGAACGAAAATGGTATTCAAGTAGATCCGGGGAAGATAGAGACGGTAAAGAGTTGGGGACGACCGACTACGCCTACGGAAATCCGAAGTTTTCTCAGATTGGCCGGTTATTATCGTCAGTTTATCCAAGACTTTTCTAAGATCGCTTCCCCATTGACAAAATTGACAAGAAAGAACGCAAGTTTTAATTGGGAGAACGAGCAAGAAATTGCTTTTCGATTGTTGAAAGAGAAGTTATGTCAAGCTCCGGTGTTAGTGTTGCCGGAAGGTTTGGAAGACATGACGGTTTATTGTGATGCTTCTTTAAATGGGCTCGGGTGTGTTCTAATGCAAAGAGGTAAAGTCATCGCTTATGCCTCTCGACAATTAAAGGAACACGAAACGAGATATCCGACTCATGATCTTGAGTTAGCGGCGGTTGTTCATGCGTTAAAAATTTAGCGCCATTACTTGTATGGTGTCAAGTGTACGATTTATTCGGATCACAAGAGTTTGAAACATCTTTTTGATCAAAGGGATTTGAATTATCGTCAACGTAGATGGATGGATGTGGTGAAAGATTATGATTGTGAAATACTTTATCATCCGGGCAAGGCGAATGTGGTTGCGGATGCGTTAAGTCGAAAGAGGCACACCCGGCGTTACGATTAGTATTGTTACGTATGATTATTACTAACGATTTTCTTGAAAAACTTGGTGTGATTCAAATTGAAGCTTACATTCACAACAAGCATGCGGAACGAATTATGGGACAATCAGAATTCATTACTATGGGTTCGCGTGGTTTGTTGTCTTTTCAAGGAAGAGTGTGGGTGCCTAAGATGGGGGATTATCGACAAGTGCTACTTGATGAAGCCCATAAGTCAAAGTATTCCATTCATCCGGGCGCGATGAAAATGTATCTTGATTTAAGGAAAGATTATTGGTGGCCGGGCATGAAACGTGATGTTGTAAAGTATGTTGAGCAATGCGTCACGTGTTTGCAAGTTAAGGCCGAGCACCAAAAGCCGTATGGTAAGTTACAACCGTTAGAAATCCCGAAATGGAAATGGGAGCACATTACCGTGGATTTCATCACAAAGTTACCTAAAATGGCGAGAACCCAATTTGATTCGATTTGGGTGATTGTTGATCGATTGACGAAAAGCGCCTTGTTTCTTCCCATTCGGGAAACAATATCATCGGAGACTTTGGCTAAATTGTTTATGAAAGAGGTAGTCGCTCGACATGGGGTTCCTATATCTATTATTTCGGATCGAGATACCCGTTTCACATCTCGATTTTGGGAAAAGTTTCATGAAGATATGGGTACACAATTCAAATTGAGCACGGCGTATCATCCTCAAACGGACGGTCAAACCGAACGTACGAATCAAACTTTGGAGGATATGTTGCGGGCGTGTATTATTGATTTTGGTGGTAGTTGGGATGAGCAATTACCTTTGGTGGAATTCTCGTACAATAATAGTTATCATACTAGTATCGGGATGCCACCTTATGAGATGCTTTATGGGCGAAGGTGTCGAACTCCGATTTGTTGGGGTGAAATTGGCCAAAAGGAAATCAGGAGTACCGATTTAGTCTTAGAAACGAATAGCAAGATTGATATGATTCGGGATCATTTAAAAAAGGCGCAAGATAGACAAAAGTCGTATGCCGACAAGCATAGACGAATGATCGAATTTCAAGAAGGTGACATGGTGATGCTTAAGGTTTCGCCATGGAAAGGTGTTATTCGGTTTCGAAAACGGGGAAAGTTAGCTCCTCGGTTTATTGGACCATTTAAGGTTTTAGCTCGTGTTGGTGAAGTCGCGTACCGTTTGGAATTACCCGAAGAGCTTGCGGGGATCCATAATACATTTCATGTTTCCCATCTTCGTAAGTGTCTTGCGGATGATTCATCATGGGTGCCTTTGGACGAAATCGAGCTAAACAATAAGTTAGAGTATATTGAGGAGCCGATTGCCATACTCGATGAGAAAGTCAAAAGGTTGAGACATAAAGAGGTTAGGACTTTTAAAGTTCAATGGCGTCGTAGTAAGGGTTCCGAGTTTACTTGGGAGTCCGAAGAATTCGTGTTGGTTTATCTTCCCTCTTGTCATGAGGCTTGGATCGCGAGGACGCGCTCCGATTCAAGTGGGGGAGAGTTGTAAGACCCAAATCTTCATTGTACAGCAGAGTATATAGAGTACATAAAGTGTGGGAATGATTGTGCAGTTAAACAGAAGTCAGAGAGCAATCTGAGCTTAGTGCGCGTCGCGCACACCAAAGGGAGCGTGCCGCGCACTCCCTACTGTAGCCGGGCTTTTGCTGTTTTAATGAGATATTTTGATGGGCTTTTTGGTAATTTCACTTGTGGATGAGTTAAAGGCCAGTTGGTCAGTTTGTGGAGTATCATTAACTCCATTTTCAACTACCATATCCATATCACTTTAATTTGAGAGAGAGAGTGTGATTCTTGAGAGAGAAAGCTTAAATTCAAGAGGAAGAAGTTGTTCTCGGACCAAAGTGCGGGTATTAAAGTTGTGCATCTCCTCTCTAGCTCCGTTATGGTTGTAGTGGTAATTTCTAACTTTAATTTCCTTACTTTGATTTTGTGTAAGGGTTAGGGTTTGGGTAAATGAAGAACATAAAACCCATATTTGGTGATTTTGGGTGTTCTTGGGTAAGATGGAGTCAAGAAGACTCAATGGTAACTAACCTAGGGTTTCAAAATGTTAAGTGATGTTTATGAGTTCTAATTGGTTAGTTAATCACTAGCACACCTAGTTAATTAGTAAATGGGTGTTAGATGGGTTAGTAGATAACCCAAAATGGGTGTGTTGACTTTAAATTAGTCAAGGGGCTAATGATTGACCTAATTGGGAAATATGGGCCTGAAATACCCTAGTTGTGTAATGGTTAGTGTTGTTGGACCTTAATCACTAGCTTTTAAGTGATTAATGATGGTCTTGACCCTTAAAGGGGGGGGGGGGGGGGTTTGGGTGAAAATGGGGCATTTAATGTATTTAAGTCATTAAATGCACATGAGTGAAGTGTTGGTATTTAGTTCAACAAGTTTGTTTGTTGATCGAGTACTTATTATATTAGGTACCTTGCTTTGAAGCTTGTGGAGGTGTAAATCGTCACTAAATCATTAAGGTGAGTGGAATGATTATATGCATATGTATGTAATGTATTTATTTGTATGCTATGGTATGAACCAAAGAGCCGGTAGTGCCATAGTATGTACGAGCGTGCTATGATGTGAACCAAAGAGTCGGTAGCGTCATAGTACGTGTGTTATAGTGTGAAACAAAGAGCCGGTAGCGCTATAGCACGATTTGTTAGGGTGTGAACTAAAGAGCAGGTAGCACCTTAGCGTTGTTAGAGTGTGAACCAAAGAGCCGGTAGCACTCTAGTGCGAGTATGACTCGAGTTGTGATGTGAACCAAAGAGCAGGTAGCATCATGACAAATGCGTATGGTGTGAACCAAAGATCCGGTAGCACCATGACGCGAGAATGGTTAACCATGGTTGTGTATTATTTTGTAGCATTTTATATTATGTCGATTATATGTTATTGATACGGTAGTAGCGGTTTGTGGGAGATTATTAGCTTTGTACTTGAGATGGTATGCTAATCGTATTGCTAGCGTGTATGCGGTATATGTGTAAGTGATTGCAAGTAGGTATATTATATATATATATATATATATATATATATATATATATATATATATATATATATATATATATATATATATATATATATATATATATATATATATATATATATATATATATGGGTATAATTATTGCATTCACTAAGCGTTGCTTACCCTCTCGTTGTTTATCTTTTTATAGGTTCCGGCGTTGACAAGGGTAAGGGCCTTCGATTGGATTAGAGATCCCGCTTGTTATTTAGGAGACGCATTTCGGATGTGATAGCTTTGGAGTTTGACCGAGATTTAGGTAGTTTAACCCCAAACACCATGCTCATAGTGTCGTTTGGAATTTAAACTAGTGCGGTCGAAACTCGAACATTTGTATGAAACTCGTAAAACGGCCGATGTGGGCCCCGTTTTGTAAAACTCATTTTATTATTGAATCGTGTGAGTTTTAACCATTATAACAAATTGTGAAAAGCGTTTCGTCTAAATATGTCGGGAAGTGGGAGATCTTTAATTGAAAATTGACGAAATCGGACAGAACTGAATGTGGGCCTGTGCGCGCCGCGCACCCTGGGGTGTGCGCGTGGCGCACTCCACTGTAAAATAAAAAAAAAAATTATTACACGTGTTCGATTGTATATTGGGTTGGGTCGTTACAGTTTAACTGGTAATTGTTAGGATGCATTAGTGAGTCTGGACTATGACCGTATCTGTTTTTACCGAGTTTTGCTTATCATTTCTTGTCAGAAATTACATGCTTATCATTCTTTAGTCTAGACACGTCTTACTGCAATTATTGCATAAATGAAAGTCTAGACAAATCATATCTTATCATATTTATCTCAGCAGACTTTGTCTGACACTTTTCCTAAATTTCCTCCGTAAATTACGGAATCTTTTTGCTATATATACGTATTCAAGGAGACGAAGATATCATTCAGTATTCAACACTCATCTCATATCGAAAACCCTTTATCCGATCATATAATATGGATTTCTCCCTTGATTCCTCGAACTCCTCGAGCTCCGAAAGCAGTGTGACCGGAATGGAGCAACCAATTAGCCATCATCTATTCTGGATGAATTGGGGATGGGTTCGTAGCCTACTTAATCATTGGAGACAAGAAGAAGGTGATCCCTTCCATCCACCACATTCCCCTCTTGGCGAAGAACCTGAAGCACTTATCGGTGAACCTGTTCATAATACCATTTTCTCTCTCATCTCCAGAGTATCTCGTCATGATTATATACTATCTCAAATTCTGGATCTTATTCATCCGCTCGTCCGAACCGCCAATCATCCCGGTGTAGTAGAAGAAGTCAACGAGCTTTGCGCTCGGGTAGTGGCTTTCGAGAATATGGTACAAAGATTACAAGCACCGGCAGCATCACCGGCATCAACAGTACCACCATCATCAACACGAACATTATCATTACCACCACCACCAACAACATCCGCATCCCACACCTCAACATTACAATCTGTACCTCTAGCATCAACGTCATACGCACCATAGATACCAAGGAATACCAACAACAACAAACGATGAAGTATTGATTCATAACTTCATCGAAGAAATATTCTGCAGAGAATATGTAGTTTCTAAATTTTTTAAAGATTACTTATTCTAGTTCTAATTGTAAACCAGATGAGTGAGCAAATAGAAATGATGAAATAAAACCCTGATCGGAATGGTGCACGATTTACAAGCTAGATCTGTTTTACCAGCAGCATCAACAGTACTGTCAGCATCACCAGCACCATCAGTACCGTCAGCATCGTCAGCATCAGCAGCATCTACAACATCACAAGCTCCGCCAGATCTATAATCACCGCAAACATCATCACTAATCAATAACGGGTATATCGTATCAACGAGTTATGAAGTATCACACCCCCAAATAGGGCCTGGGGTAATTGTGACTAATTATATCAAATCACAGTTGTATAAACGAGAACGACTCTACATGAGACGTTTTGTTAAGTTTTGCAGCGGAAGATAAATATGTCTTTAATTGATATGATATGTAATGAAGACTCCAAGCATAGCAAGCAATCATCATCAAAGCAGTAGATATACAGCGGAAGCAATATTTAAGTACCTGAGAATAAACATGCTTAAAAAGTCAACACGAGGTTGAGTGAGTTCATAGGTTTGTCATAAATAATGATTTCAGTAATAGTGTTAGACCATAAGATTTGTTTTCATAAGTAGATCACTCAGATCTAGTCAAGTTGATCTCCCGCAGGATCAAAAAGTTATGCCAGTGCGTGATATTTAGACTAAACGTTGTTTGCCCTGTGACAAGTTGTTCTGTCCTTGTCGTTTAATTTCATTATCAAGTAATACAAAGACTTAGTCAAATGTATCGGGGACGTTACTCCCGATAGGCCTATCCCCAATAATTAAGAATGCCGCAGCAATTAAAAATATCACTGTAGGGACTTAGTCGGACATAGGTATAGCATAGTTTTAACAGTTGGTACGGATATTTAGACTAGACTTTCAAGTTTGCCCCGTAACAAGTTATCGTTTATACTTGTCGGTTGGGGACTTGCTGGTCATAGCCCAACATATCACAGTTTAATAGTTGGTACTTGTATTTAGACTAGACTTTCAAGTTTGCCCCGTAACAAGTTATCGTTTATACTTGTCGATTGGGGACTTGCTAGTCATAGCCCAACATATCACAGTTTAATAGTTGATACGTGTAAAACAGTTATAAAATTTGCGCATGTATTCTCAGCCCAAAAATATAGATAAAAAGGGAGCAGATGAACTCACATTAAATAGCAGTTGAAGTATTCCACGCAAGAAGGAAAGTAAAGCAAGTAAGTAATCTGGATATCAACTAGTAGTAATTCTTCAAAGAGAGAATGAGAGAAATTTTGGTGTGAGTTTGAATGAGAAATGAGGGGTATTTATACTTGAAAAAATTAGGTAAAAAGAATAAAATAATTAAAAGAAAAAGAAATATTTTAATTTTTAATGGGATTTTAAAATTCAAAAGTATTAAATGTTAGGTCATGGGATAATGCACAAAATAAAATAATAAAAGTAGTTTTCCATTATAATTTTTAATTAAAAAGTAATTTATTTATTTATTTATTTTATTAAAAAAATCATTTATTTTAAGGATTTTTTTATATATATTTTTTTTAAAATAAACAAATTGATTTACTACTTTTCCAAGAATATTTGTCAATATTTTTTTTATTCATAATAACAATACTGATAATAAAGATATTAATTATTGATATCTTGTTTAAAAAGGATATTAATAATAATAATATTAATATATCAAATTAATGCGTAATTATTTACAAATAATTGTTCGTGAATCGTCGGAATTAGTCGAGGTTAAATGAAATCATATAAAGATTTTTGTTTAAATTTTGCCGGTAATTTACGGGTTGTCACAGTATCCCCCTGTTAATAGAAATTTCGTCCCGAAATTTAGTTGTTGCCATCAGTCGGTGTTGTTTGTAAACAGGTGAGGATATTTTCGTTTTATTTGGTCTTCACGTTCCCAGGTATGCTCGGGGCCTTTAGTGAATTCCAACTAATAGGATATTGTTTTGTTTCTAGCGTTTAAATCTTACGATCCATAAATTCTACGAAGTGAGGTTATCTAAAGGATTTAATAAGAGTGTCATTGATTAGGTTTTCCTCAGAAAGAGATGATGACGTTATACAAGCATTTCAATATACATGAAATGTGTGATGAATAATAGTGAGCTTATTTAAATCTTGAGCGTTTATGTCACAATATTAGGGTAGACAAAATAGAGAGGAGTTCATGAAAATCATAATAATGAAATTTGATAGAGATCGTCATTCTTTACAACAAGAATGATGAATATGAGTTGAAAAATAGAGTTTTATCGACATTAAATAATATGGATAAAATGATTCGATTATAGAAAGAGTATAAATGAAACTATCACAAAAGAGTGAAATGAGGAAATTAAATGTTCACCTTAACTTTTGATATGGTTAAAGTTGATTTCCGGAATTCAAGGGATTTAAAGAAATCTTCATAATCTTTATAAGATTTGATTCTCCGGTAATTAAGAAAATTAGGATTTTCTTTAATTAAATGCGGTGAATTGTCTCGATTGCTGTATCTAGAATTTCGCTATATATTAGCTTCTTCCGTTTCATTATCTTCACCACTTCTATACTTTCTTCCTCAATTCATACTTCCAAAAGGTTTCTTAATATGCTCAATCCAGTTCTTGTTCTTGACCTTATATTGGTTATCGCCACAATCTTCCTTCTTTTCCAACTCCCACCAGAGGAATGTGTTTACTTCTATTATGCTCTAGGATTTATCATGTTTTTAGTTCTCCCGTGTGTTTATATTGCTATATGCATTGATATACACGGTTTGTAATTTTGGTATTGTTATCGGGCTTTATATTTTCCCCTATTTGTAGAAGCTCTTTGCCTTTTTATTCTCCTCTCAACTCTAAGTAAAGCGAATAATGGTCCAGAATTTGTAGGTATGAAGTTTCGAATGAACATAATGTTCTAAGCAGGAAGGAACGTAATATCATGATTTAATTTATTATATTACAAGAATTACTGAGGATAGAACTATCAAGAATATATGTTCTTGATATGTTCAGAGATTAAGTAGAATGTAAGAGTCGTGTAACATGACAAATGATGATTAATAAGTCTATGAATCATCATCTTCCATTAAAAATTTAGCATGACTTACTGTAATATAATCACGTTGGCCTGACGTCATTATATTATACTAACTCATGCTTTAATTCCCAACACTTCTTCAAAACATTTATAATTTAAACTTGAATTTTACATAATATAGAAACTAAAACAGTTTCCTTTATTATGTAACAAAGATATCGCAAAGAGATAATTTATTGCGGACAAGAATAGTTATGAAGATATCTTCAGAAACATCGAGGATATTTATGATGAAAGATACGATGATATCTTAGAATTTTCTAAGATCAAATGATAATGAGGAAAGTTCTTCTGTAAGGATTTAAGATAAGTAAGGAGCAGGGTAATTGCTAATGATTTCAGCAGATACTAAATCATCTAGATTCTTTGAATACAGGTTTAGTCCTTGAGATTTGTCCACAGCTTCCTTCATGTTTTGCTCAATCCGTCTTTCAATACCAGATTTTCTTTTGAGCTTTTCCAACACACAATTCTTTATTATCAAGCTTCTGGTCATTAAGACCATCTACGGCCTTTGCTGCTTCATCGGCATTATTAGGGTTAACGAATCTGAATCGTTGGTTATAGTTCTAAGGTGTTTTCAAGAATTTTGAAGAATGTATAATGTAATATATTAATGTGAGATATAAATATTTCTCGGGTATTACCTACCCGTTAAAATATTTTCACTATCAATAGTTTGTACAACAGAATATTTAATTACAATCTTTATGATAATATACGTACATATATATTTTCCTTCAGATGTAATCATGGATTTAATGAGTTAATATAATATTAAACTCATTTAATTTGAGGTTGGAACAAGAATAAATAATCTCCAAAAACTTTTAGAAACTACATATTCTCTGCAGGGTATTTCTTCAATGTAGTTATGAATCAATACTTCTTCGTTTGTTGTTACGGGTATTCCTTGGTATCTATGGTGCATATGATGTTGATGCTCGTGGCATAGACTGTGATGTTGAGGCTTGTGATGCAGATGTTGTTGTTGATGAAGCTGATGGTGCTGATGCTGTTGCTGATACTGATGCAACTGCTGGTGCTTATAATGCTTGCTGTGTTGATGATGTTGGCGGTACTGTTGAGGCTGTTGCTGATTCTGGTAGTGCCGTCGATGCTGGTGATGTTGACAATACGGCTGGTGGTGTTGCGATTACTGTTGGTATTGCTTGTGGTGTTGATGATGTTGGTGATGTTGGTGGTACTGATGGTTCTGGTTATGTTGCTGGTGTTGCTTGTGGTATTTAGGTAGTAGGTGTGAGCCTAGCTTCCAAATAGTGCACTGTTTCCTCCAGGGTTTCTACTTTACGCTCGAGTCTATGGATTTGTTCTACCCATTCCTCAGTAAGGTTTGTCAATTCTTGATATTTAGTTCGAAGTCTTCTAACTTCTTCTAATAACCCTATCTGGTTAGAGTTCGGGAGCAGAGGACGAATACTGTCTTGGGCAACATCGAGTTGACCTTCGAGGCGGAAAATCCTTGCGAAAAGAGTGAAAATGGTATTGCGAACAGGTTCGCCGGTAAGCGGATCGAGTACTCCGGCGTTTGGTGGTAAGTTTGGCTCATGATAAGGAGTACCTTCTTCATTTCTCCATAGGATGAGTATTTCGCGAACCCATCCCCATTTTCTGAAGAAATCACGGTAATTGATCGGTGGGTGTGTTCCCGTCACGCTACCTTCGGAGCTAGAGGAACTTGAGGAATCAGGTGAGAAATCCATTTTATGTGTTTGGAATAGGGTTTGATATGAAATGGGTGTCGAATATTGAATGATATATTCGTCTCCTTGAATACGTATATATAGCAAAAGATTTCCGTGATTTACGGAGGAAATTTAGGAAAAGTTTTAGACAAAGTCTATTAAGATAGATATGATAAGATATACTCCACGTATGCAATAATGGCAGTATGACGTGCGCATTTAAATGTGGTGGCGGAATTGGATAGTACTTAGGAAAGTGAGCAGAGTTCTTAGGTTGGCTCGGCATTCTAAGATAAGTAAAGTTTCTAAAGTATAGTGTAGCATTTAACAGTTAAAGGCAACAAGTAAAGGCACTACGGTCAAGGAAAGTTGTAGTCCTACATTGCTAAGATACCTAATTGTATAAGGCACACATAAAATGCAATCCTGGTTCTCTACAACAACCTGCTCTGATACCAATCTATCACACCCCCAAATAGGGCCTGGGGTAATTGTGACTAATTATATCAAATCACAGTTGTATAAATGAGAACGACTCTACATGAGACGTTTTGTTAAGTTTTGCAGCGGAAGATAAATATGTCTTTAATTGATATGATATGTAATGAAGACTCCAAGCATAGCAAGTAATCATCATCAAAGCAGTAGATATACAGCGGAAGCAATATTTAAGTACCTAAGAATAAACATGCTTAAAAAGTCAACACGAGGTTGAGTGAGTTCATAGGTTTGTCATAAATAATGATTTCAGTAATAGTGTTAGACCACAAGATTTGTTTTCATAAGTAGATCACTCAGATCTAGTCAAGTTGATCTCCCGCAGGATCAAAAAGTTATGCCAGTGCGTGATATTTAGACTAAACGTTGTTTGCCCCGTGACAAGTTGTTCTGTCCTTGTCGTTTAATTTCATTATCAAGTAATACAAAGACTTAGTCAAATGTATCAGGGACGTTACTCCCGATAGGCCTATCCCCAATAATTAAGAATGCCGCAGCAATTAAAAATATCACTGTAGGGACTTAGTCGGACATAGTCGGGTATAGCATAGTTTTAACAGTTGGTACGGATATTTAGACTAGACTTTCAAGTTTGCCCCGTAACAAGTTATCGTTTATACTTGTCGGTTGGGGACTTGCTGGTCATAGCCCAACATATCACAGTTTAATAGTTGGTACTTGTATTTAGACTAGACTTTCAAGTTTGCACCGTAACAAGTTATCGTTTATACTTGTCGGTTGGGGACTTGCTGGTCATAGCCCAACATATCACAGTTTAATAGTTGATACGTGTAAAACATTTATAAAAGTTGTGCATGTATTCTCAGCCCAAAAATATAGATAAAAAGGGAGCAGATGAACTCACATTAAATAGCTGATAATGCTAAAAACGAACATATATTTCATAGCATTATTCCTCAAGAAAGACAAGCTTTTAGTTGCAATTGTTCTATTTACAAGTGATATTCGTTTAAATAATAAAAGGTGAAGACAAAAGACAGATTCGACGAATTGAAGACGCAAACAACCAAAAAGCTCAAAAGTACAAAAGACAATCAAAGAGGTTCCAATTATTGATAAGAAACGTCTCGAAATTACAAGAGTACAAGATTCAAAACGCAAAGTACAAGATATTAAATTGTACGCAAGGACGTTTGAAAATCCGGAACCGGGACCAGAGTCAACTCTCAACGCTCGACGCAACGGACTAAAAATTACAAGTCAACTATGCACATAAATATAATATAATATTTAAATAATTCTTATAATTATTTATATATTATAATAAATAATAAAAACCGTCGGCAAGAAAGACTCCAAACTGATATGAGCTGTAATTTCAAACTCCGCGACTCGCGGAGTTTGAAGGCAAAAATGCCGCGAGTCGCGGAGCCCCTAAAGTCGAAAATCCCTATAAAAGCAACCGAATTCTGATCGCAAATCATCATCTTTTTCTTCTTCTCCTCATACGTAAAATATATATATATATTTATAATTTATATTTTAATTTTAATTTTAAATCCTAATAATAAGGGTATGTTAGCGAATGTTGTAAGGGTGTAAGTCGAAATTCTGTCCGTGTAACGCTACGCTATTTTTAATCATTGTAAGTTATGTTCAACCTTTTTATATTAATATCTCGTAGCTAAGTTATTATTATGCTTATTTAATCCGAAGTAATCATGATGTTGGGCTAATTACTAAAATTGGGTAATTGGGCTTTGTACCATAATTGGGGTTTGGACAAAAGAACGACACTTGTGGAAATTAGACTATGGGCTATTAATGGGTTTTATATTAACTAAACAATACCTTGTTAATTTAATATACAAACTTATAATTTGACGTATTTATATATAACCACATACGCTTGACTGGGTACGGTGGGCGGGATATCTATAAATACCAATAATTATTCATTTTACCGGATACGGAACTGGATTAATAGTTAATAGACTTGTTGAAACAGGGGTGAATTACATTCAAGGGTAATTGATGTAATTGTTAACAAAGTAGTAAAACCTTGGTTTACACGCAGTCGATAACCTGGTGTATTCATTAAACAGAGTATTAAAACCTTGTTACAATTCGAATCCCCAATTAGTTGGAATATTTGACTTCGGGAATAAGAATAATTTGACGAAGGCTTTCGCTCTTTATATTTATGACTGATGGACTATTATGGACAAATCCGTATGGACATATTAAATAATCCAGGACAAAGGACAATTAACCCATGGGCATAAAACTAAAATCAACACGTCAAACATCATGATTAAGGAAGTTTAAATAAGCATAATTCTTTTATTTCATATTTAATTTCCTTTATTTTATATTTAATTGCACTTCTAATTATCGCACTTTTATTTATTGTTATTTAATTGCACTTTTAATTATCGTACTTTTTAATTATCGCAAGTTTATTTTATCGCACTTTTATTATTCGCAATTTCATTATCGTTATTTACTTTATGCTTTAATTTAAGTCTTGTATTTATTTTTAATATTTTACATTTGGTTTTAACTGCGACTAAAGTTTTAAAATCGACAAACCGGTCATTAAACGGTAAAAACCCCCCTTTATAATAATAATAATATTACTTATATATATGTTTGTATTTTTATAAAAGTAAACTAATATAGCGTTGAGCTTTGTTTAAAAAAAGATTCCCTGTGGAACGAACCGGACTTACTAAAAACTACACTACTGTACGATTAGGTACACTGCCTATAAGTGTTGTAGCAAGGTTTAAGTATATCAATTCTATAAATAAATAAATATCTTGTGTAAAATTGTATCGTATTTGATAGTATTTCCTGCAAAAATTTAATAGTATTTTATACCACTCCGCTAGCACATCAAGTATTTTTGGCGCCACTGCCGGGGACACTCTTAAACGCCAGAAGCGCAACGCTAATATATAAAAAAAAGATTTTTTTTGTTTACTTTTATTAAAATTCGCTTTTGTAAAAATACGTTTTGAATATTCGAAAATATAAAAAGAAAAACAAAAATTCATATATTTTTAAGAGTTTGTTAAAAGTTTTATAAGTTTCTTTATTTTTATTTTAGTTTATAAAAATATAAGTTTTATTTAAATATCTTTTATTTATATTAAAACAGAAAATTAGAAAACATAAAAAAAAAACGCGTAAATTTCCTGTTCCAGGGTTGAATTTTGGGACCCCGCGACTCGCGGAGTTTGATGTTTGAAATACCGCGACTCGCGGAGCTTTTTCTGACACGCCTGCCAGAAACCCTAACTGCATTTATTACGGAGTAATAATTATTATTATTAATTAATTAAGATTTAGGTTTTAATTAAATTAATATTTAATTTTAATTATTTAGTTATATTAAGTTTTAATTAGTTTTATTTATATATTTAAATTAATACTTTATAAAATAATATAAAAATAATATTTTTATAAAAATTGTAATTTTTACAACTTTTTGTATATTTTTATATTTTGTCCCTTTTTAATCGTTTTAGCGTAATATTTGTATTTTTAGCTCATATTTAGTTTTAAACTTAGATTTTGCCATAGTTATTTTTACTTCTAGATTTTTAGGCTTTGCCGTAGAATTCCTTAAGTGCTTTTTCTTTAGACTAAGATTTAGGTACTTTAGAATTTTGCGACGCCTTTTTAAGTTTTAGTTTCTTTTTAAGTTAATTCCATTTGGGATATAGATTTTCCTGTAAGCTTTAATATTTTTAGACACCTTTTACTATGTATCAATTATCATTCCAATTAGTAATCTCAATTTGCGATTATAATTTTAAGTTAGTTGTAGTAATAAGGTTAGGTTAGTCAAGTATTTTTAATTTTTATAAGTTTCTTTTATTTTTCCGTCACCTTTTATTTTTCAACCATTTTTCTTTTTCGACCTTTTTCGACGAACTCTTTTTCTTTCTTATTTCTCGCTATTCTAGTTTTTAGGACATAGATTTTTATTCTACTTCTTATCTAAATTTCTTAAAATTACGAAAAATTTATTTTAAGTGGTTAAATTAATAGACATCAAAATTTTCTGGTTCGTAGTAATAGTTGGATTTGTACGTGGACCGGGTTATTGGAGCCAAACAGTCCTCAATTATATTGAGACCAAACGAATCCTGCCCCTCTGCTGCATCTTTTGGCTATTCAAAACGTGGGCAAAATCAGAAAAGTCTATTAATTGGATAACTTATTATAATTTTTCTTTCCTTTTAAAAACTAATAGGATATTCAGTGAATGCACCGAGCAAGACGTTCATCACCTTTTGTACGTTCACCACCTGTAACCAGATCAAGACATTTAGCAAATATAACCGCCGTTGATTTTTCTTTAGAATCGTCATCCAGTCGACCAAGTACTTCAGTTCAAATTTCCAATAATCCATTTTTTGAACCCGACCTCACAATTGAGAATCCGGAGAATATTCAGGAACGGTTTGTAGATCCTGAACCACTAAACTTTCCTCCGGAACCACCAATCATTCAAACAGAGATTGTTGAGGAACGAACCATTAAATCAGAATCCTCTAGTGATTCCGATTCAACAAATTCAATTATGGAGAATCTGGAACCTTTAAGTATGGAAGACCGAATGAGAGCTAAACGCACTGGCCAAGGTCACGCAATTACTCATCCAGACATTAATGCGCCAGATTATGAAATCAAAGGACAAATTCTACACATGGTGACTAATCAATGCCAATTTAGTGGTGCGCCGAAGGAAGATCCAAATGAACATCTACGTACCTTTAATAGGATCTGCACACTATTTAAAATTCGAGAAGTGGAGGATGAACAGATATATCTCATGTTATTTCCCTGGACTTTAAAGGGAGAAGCCAAAGATTGGTTAGAATCGTTACCTGAAGGGGCGATTGATACATGGGATGTTTTAGTTGACAAATTTCTTAAACAATTCTTTCCTGCATCTAAAGCCGTAAGACTTCAAGCAGAAATTGTTACGTTCACACAAAAACCGAATGAAACTCTATATGAGGCATGGACAAGATATGGAAAGTTGTTAAGAGGATGTCCGCAACATGGTTTAGACACCTGTCAAATAGTACAAATATTCTACCAAGGATGCGACATCACTACAAGGAAAGACATAGATATAGCAGCTGGTGGTTCTATTATGAAGAAAACCGAAACTGATGCTTACAAAATTATTGATAACACTGCTTCCCACTCACATGAGTGGCACCAAGAAAAAGATATCATTAGATCATCTAAAGCAGCTAGAGCCGATTCTAGCCATGACTTAGATTCCATTTCCGCAAAGATAGATGCTGTGGAGAGACGAATGGAAAAGATGACTAAAGATATTCACTCAATACGAATTAGTTGTGAGCAGTGTGGAGGACCACATTTGACAAAAGATTGTCTCAGTATTGAATTAACAATGGAACAAAGAGAGAATATTTCATACATAAACCAAAGGCCTGGAAATAATTATCAGAATAATTATCAACCGCCAAGACCGATTTACAATCAAAATCAGAATTATAACAGAAATATTCCATACAACAACCAACAAGGTCCTACCAATCAACAAGTATCCAATAATACTTACAATCAGCAAAGACCTAATTTTCAAAACAAACCACCACAACAAACAGATGATAAAAAGCCGAATTTAGAAGATATGATGACGAAGCTAGTTGAAACTCAAACGCAGTTTTTCACATCTCAGAAACAAACCAATGAACAAAATGCTCAAGCATTTAGAAATCAACAAGCTTCTATTCAAAATCTGGAACAAGAAGTGAGTAACCTAGCAAGGTTAATAGGTGAAAGAAAACCGGGAATTCTACCTAGTGATACAAATGCTAACCCCCGGAATGAAACAGCTAAAGCTATTACCACAAGAAGTGGTACAACACTTAAACCACCTGAAATACCTGTAACTTCTGATGAAGCTATTCCTACTCCACAAGAACCACAACCTGATCAAGATAAGGAAAAAGAACCGGTAGTTGAAAAGGTTAATGAAGATAACACAGTTAAGGCTAAACCTTATGTTAAACCATACCAACCACCACTTCCTTACCCGAGTAAAATGAAGAAAGAGAAACTTGAAGCCGAGCAATCCAAATTCTTGGATATGTTTAAACAGATAAATGTAAATCTTCCTTTCATTGATGTGATTTCAGGAATGCCTAGATATGCTAAATTCTTGAAAGATCTAATCTCAAATAGAAAGAAAATGGAAGAGCTCTCGGCTGTTACTATGAATGCTAATTGTTCAGCAGTGCTGTTGAATAAGATACCAGAAAAATTATCTGATCCAGGAAGTTTCACAATTCCATATTTTATGGGTAGTCTTAGTTCAATAGAAGCATTGGCAGACTTAGGTGCTAGTATAAATTTAATGCCGTATTCACTATACGCTAAACTAGACCCTGGAGAATTGAAACCAACCAGAATAAGCATACAACTAGCCGATAGATCAATAAAATATCCTAGAGGGATAATGGAGAACATGCTAGTTAAAGTTGGTACTTTAGTATTTCCAGTAGATTTTGTTGTTTTGGACATGGAAGAAGATTCTCAAGTTCCTCTCATATTAGGAAGACCATTCTTAAACACGGCTAAAGCAATGATAGACGTGTTCGGTAAGAAACTGACCCTAAGTATAGAGGATGAGAGTGTTACCTTTTCAGTTGATAGAGCAATGCAACAACCACAATCTGCAGATGATACATGTTATTATATTCAAACTATAGATGCACATGCAGAATTATTAGAAGAATTTCCAGAATTACAAGGAACAGGAGAATGTTCTTTAGGAGAAGGTAATGAACCAATTGATGAAGCTGAAATGTTAGCTACAATTATAGCTAATGGATATGAACCAACAACAGAAGAAATTCAAATGCTAAAAGAAGAAGACAGATATCGATACAAATCATCGATAGAAGAACCTCCGAAATTAGAGTTAAAGCCACTTCCAAACCATTTGGAATACGCTTATTTACATGGTGAATCTGAATTACCTGTAATAATATCGTCTTCTCTTACTGAAAATGAGAAATCACAACTCATTTCTGTGTTGAAAGCTCATAAACCAGCCATTGCATGGAAGATTCATGATATTAAAGGAATAAGTCCTTCGTATTGCACACATAAAATCCTTATGGAAGAAGGTCATAAAACGTATGTGCAACGCCAACGAAGACTAAATCCTAATATGCAAGATGTAGTTAAGAAAGATATTATTAAACTGCTAGATGCAGGTCTAATTTATCCAATCTCTGATAGTCCATGGGTAAGCCCAGTTCAATGCGTGCCTAAGAAGGGTGGCATGACTGTCATTACAAATGAGAAAAATGAGCTTATTCCTACTAGAACTGTAACAGGATGGCGTGTGTGTATTGATTATAGAAAATTAAATGACGCCACCAGAAAAGATCACTTTCCCTTACCTTTCATAGATCAAATGTTGGAAAGATTAGCCGGAAATAGTTACTATTGTTTTCTAGATGGATTTTCCGGATATTTTCAAATTCCAATAGCACCCGAAGATCAAGAGAAAACCACATTCACGTGCCCTTATGGTACTTTTGCTTACAAACGCATGCCATTTGGACTTTGCAACGCCCCTGCAACCTTTCAAAGGTGTATGATGGCGATTTTTCACGACATGATAGAAGAATGCATGGAAGTATTCATGGATGACTTTTCAGTCTTCGGTGATACATTTGAATCATGTCTAGTTAATCTGGAACGAATGCTTATTAGATGCGAACAATCAAATCTAGTACTTAATTGGGAGAAATGCCATTTCATGGTTAAAGAAGGCATCGTTCTTGGACATAAAATTTCAAAAGAAGGAATTGAAGTGGATAGAGCTAAAGTAGATGTAATTGCTAAACTTCCACATCCCACCAATGTTAGAGGAGTTAGGAGTTTTCTAGGGCATGCCGATTTTTACCGACGTTTCATAAAAGATTTTTCTAAAATTGCCACTCCTATGAATAAACTCCTAGAAAAGGATGCTCCATTCATCTTTTCAGATGAGTGTATCAAATCTTTTAATATTTTTAAAGAGAAACTCACTAATGCACCGATCATGATAACACCAAATTGGAATCTACCATTTGAACTAATGTGCGATGCAAGTGATTTTGCAATGGGAGCCGTTTTAGGACAAAGGATTGAAAAACGATTTCAACCTATATATTATGCTAGTAAGACGTTACAAGGAGCACAAACGAACTATACAACTACTGAAAAAGAACTCCTTGCTATTGTCTTTGCTTTTGACAAATTTCGATCATATCTCATTCTAGCAAAAACGGTGGTCTATACCGACCATTCTGCTCTTAGATACCTATTTTCAAAACAAGATGCTAAACCAAGATTAATCCGTTGGATCTTACTCTTACAAGAGTTTGATATTGAAATCCGAGATAAAAGAGGAGCAGAAAATCTCGCCGCTGATCATCTTTCTCGTCTTGAAAATCCCGAATTAGAAGTTCTAAATGAATCAGCCATACAAGACAACTTTCCTGATGAATATCTATTGAAGATAGATTATAATGAAATCCCATGGTTTGCAGACTATGCAAACTACTTAGTTTGTGGATTCCTTGAAAAAGGATTATCGTACCAAAGACGAAAGAAATTCTTCAGTGATATAAAACACTATTTCTGGGAAGATCCACATCTGTTTAAAAGTTGTCCCGATGGAATAATACGCCGATGTGTATTTGGAGATGAAGCTAGTAAAATTTTAAACCATTGTCACACAGGACCAACAGGAGGGCATTATGGGCCTCAACTAACAGCAAGAAAAGTTTATAAAGCTGGATTCTATTGGCCTACAATTTACAAAGACGCACATCTTCTTTGCAAATCCTGTGATGCATGTCAAAGGGCCGAAAAAATAAGTCAACGTGATGAAATGCCACAAAATGTCATCCAAGTATGTGAAGTATTTGATATTTGGGGTATTGACTTTATGGGTCCATTTCCAAAATCTCATAATAATCTATATATACTCGTAGCCATTGATTATGTATCTAAATGGGCGGAAGCACAAGCTCTCCCAACTAACGATGCACGAGTTGTAGTTAACTTTTTAAAACGTCTTTTTGCAAGGTTTGGAACACCGAAAGCTTTAATAAGTGATCGGGGTACTCATTTCTGTAATAATCAACTTGAGAAAGTTCTTAAAAGATATGGAGTAACTCATAAAATCTCCACCGCATATCATCCACAAACAAGTGGACAAGTTGAAAATACCAACCAAGCTTTAAAACGTATTCTAGAGAAAACCGTAGGATCAAATCCGAAGGAATGGTCCATTAAATTGGAGGATGCACTCTGGGCTTTTAGAACAGCCTACAAAACTCCAATTGGAACCACACCTTTTAGACTTGTTTATGGAAAAGCATGTCATCTTCCAGTAGAAATTGAACACAAAGCATTTTGGGCTTTGAAGACATGTAATCTTGATTTACATGAAGCCGGACGTCTACGATTAAGTCAACTAAATGAATTAGAAGAATTAAGACATGAAGCATACGAAAATTCGTTAATCTATAAAGAAAGAACGAAGAAATGGCATGATAAAAGAATCAGAAGTTCAAAAGAATTTAAAGAAGGAGACAGAGTTCTTCTTTTCAATTTACGATTCAAGCTATTTCCTGGAAAATTGAAATCAAGATGGTCTGGACCATTCATAGTCAAAAGAGTTTTCCCATACGGAACGATAGAATTAATAAATTCAAATGGGATTGAATTTAAAGTTAATGGTCACAGAGTTAAACATTACATACATGGTCCGATGGAAGTCGACAACGAAGTTAATCACAATTTCGACACCACAGCTAACTAAGTGTGGGGAGAATCAAGTCTTTAAAGGACAATATGTATTTCTGTTAGAGTTAGATTGTCTGTTTTCGTGTAGTTCTCGAAAATGGAACCCGAATGGTCTTTCCCTAGCAGACCCTAAAGAACTAGTCTTCTCCCCCCATTCTAAATTTTTATTTTTTTAGGTTTTTACGAAATGAAGACTGCCTGTGAACTAAACCATGGTCTAATGCTACACGCTTTGATCACTAAACGTAATAATGACATATTACCAAGTGAATTAGTATCAGTAATCAGAGAAAGAATGGACGGAGTTAGAAAAGAATCCAGATGCGAAGATAATAAGTTACAATTTGGTAAAGGAAAATCAAAATCCGCAGCGAAAAGAAGAGCACGACACCTAGAACGATGTCACAAATGCGGAAAATGGTCACATGGAGGTAAATGTTCAAATAACAAACCTATTCAAACACTGAATTTGTTACTTTATGCAGAGACGGACCGTTCATATGTTTAGAAGAAAAGACACTGAATGCTCGAGGTTACGCCTATGTAGCCATGGAAAACCAATTAAACCGACTATCTTATGAATGGGATAGATCATATAACTAAGAAATCTATTTCACAGGTATGTCTGTACAGTTTTTATTTTTATTTTTATTTTTAACCTTTTGATAATAAACGCTAATTTGTTCGCTAAAAAGTATTAAATTGGTATTGAATAAAATTAGGTTTGGCGACCGAAATTATTGATATCATTCAAAAATTTATTACATCACTGCGAAATTTAACGTTTATTCTTAAGGTATAAATATCTTTAAACAATCAACCCAAAATATTTCAAAAATTCGTCATGAGTTAAATTAGGTTTTGGAACCGAAATTACTTTACCGAAAAGAGGGGCGCATATTTTTGATAATATTTGATTGATTAAAGTGGGATAAAAATACAAAAAGATTTTTAATTTTATTTTTACCATGTTTTTAAAATTAATATTTAAATCTTAAATTAATATTGTAAACTTTGTAAAAACAATATATTTAAAATTGTAAATATTTGAAAAATTAATATAAGTTTGGTATGAATTTATAAATTTTTAAATTAAGTTTGGTGTGAATTTTTAATTTTTAAAATATAAATTTTTAATTTTATGCATTTCAAATTTTAAGTTTGGTGTGAATTTTTAATATAAATTTTGAATTTTATATTTAAGTTGTGTGAATTTAAAAACAAAAATTTACTTTATCTCATTAAGTTAAAAATATGATTTTTAAAATTCGTCGTAAGTTGAAGACTAGGTCTTTGAACCGAAATTGCTTTACCCGAGGGAGGGACGAGAACTTTTATTATCATTGTTTTTAATCTTATTGAATTAAAGTATGCCAAAAACATTAAAAAACCCAAAAATCTTAGCTTTTAAAACAATCGCTACAAAAAGACAAATTTTAAAATTTTGTCGAGGGACGGACTAGGACATCGATCCGAAACGACCTCGTCCTAAATAACAAGGGAAACAAAATTTTAAAATTAAGTACTTAATTGTTTTATAAGTTAATGAAAAAAAGAAAAAAAAAAAGCAAACTCCGCGACTCGCGGAGTTTGAAGGGTCCAAACACCGCGAGTCGCGGAGGGACCAAAACCCAGAAAAAAATAAAATGTAAAAAACAGATCAGTTCACTCCCCCACCCAAAAATACTGCGAAGAACAGCGAAAAAACCCACGAAAAACCCGAAAAAAACCCCCAAAATCACAATTTTTAACCGTTATTCACCAAATTTTTTACTAAAATCATGTTGAGAAGGATGCTATCTAGGAATTACTCAAGAAAAACGGTAAATTTCTACACCTAAACACCATTTAATCCGAAATTTGGTGTTCTTGAGCAATTTTTTTCCCAATTTGATTTTGATGCTTTTTAATGTAATTAGACTTAAATTGTTTATGTATTATGCTTGTATAACCTAGATTGATGCTGTTTAACATGATTAGAAGCCTTAAACTTCAAATTTTGAGTAATCTAGGGTTTGTGTTCTTGAGCAAATTTGGGGCTTTTTGATATAAACAGGTTATGGCCGATTTTTGTCATGAATTGTTGCTAAATTAAGTAGTGTAACATGTCTAGGTAGTTAAATGATTCAAACTTTGAGCCTAAACATGATTTTGAGAATTAAAGTGGACTTTTTCAAGTCTAAAATTCATGAACTTGATTTTTGAGAGATAATGCCATTTGAGACTTGTTTAATTGCTAGTAATGATTATTTTGACATGTTATTTGAATTGAATGCTTATGAACTTGGCGAACATTTTTATATATGCTTATTTGAAAAAGTGTAGATTTGATAAAAATGTGAAAATAAGCTTAAGTTTAATATAAGTTGATAATGCCATTGTAATTATTTTGATTGATGATTTTACTGACACTAATGCATATTTGGATGCACAAAAATTGTGTTTGATGTGTTTTGCAGACTGAAAGGGGTGAATCTTCATCCCAAGCCCGCAATGCTCCTGCTGAGAATGCGGAACAACAGGAGGTGGATAACTACTACAAGCAGGATATACCTCATCCAGTCATGACCTTTTCTGATATGCACTTGGAAGAGTTGCACCCGAACCTGATATTTGACAGACTTTGGATAGATTATCCAAAATACCAAAGGGGTTTGCATACTCTTCATTCTAAGGTTGTTGAGGTACCGAGGGTCATAGAATGGGGACCCTTAGAAGCTGTAGAATTGGCCGGGCCAATTAGGGAATTACTTGTACAGAGGTATGGTAATTCTACTTTTAATGACTGGGTACGTTTATTCACCATGCGTAGACCTGTATATAAAGTATGGTGTGAAGAATTGTTGTGTAGTATAGAGTTGAATGATCGGGTAGCTAGTTTAACCGATCGTTCTTTTATTAGATTTTTGTTAGGCGGTTCGATGCGCCACATGTCTTTACTAGACATGGCTCAGGCTTTACGTATATATACGCCTGAGGAGTTAGCATCTGCCGATTGTAGAGGGTTGATACTAAACGGTAGAAAGATAGATGAAAATTTTGATACACACAGTGTGTGGAGTCAAATGACAAGCCATCACCGTTTCAAAGGGGGAAATTACTCTTATTTGGATATAGATAGAGCCGAATTAAGAGTGATTCATAGGTTTTTAGCCAATTCGATTACACAAAGGGGTAAGAACAAGGAAAAAGTAAATGAACAGGATTTGTTTTACCATATGTGTATTCGAGACCCACAAAGCGCTGTAAGTATACCATATTGTGTGGGTTATTATTTATCAGCTATGGTTCGGGGGATGCGACCGCATAGCATAATAGGAGGTGGTATTTTTATTACTTTGATTGGTGAATATCTCGGTGTGGATATAAGTCGGGGGGGATTATTAGTAGAAGAACCAGAACCCCGCGATACTATAGGTTTAAATGTATACCATGGTGCGAAAGTTTTGAAAAGGCGAAATAACGCCGCAGTACCATACCATGGTAGACATCCACAGGTGGAGAGAAACCAACAGCAAGGTAATGTATGAGGGGGGAATGAGATGCAAGAAATGCAAAGGTTTATAGCTTCTCAGGAATACGAAAATGCTAGACAGAGAGCATTTGAAGATTGGCAAGTTCATCAGAACCAAATCATAGCTCATTGCCAACATATAGGTAGAAACTATATTCCTACACCGAAACCCATTTTCCCTCCCTGGTCTATAGAGATGCAGCCACCATATCCTACGTATAACCCTGCCGAAGCATTCTATAGCACCTATGGTTATGCCTGGAACCCCTATTGGTACCAGTATCATCCCTAGTATACTTAGTTTTATTTATTTTGTAATTTGTAATGATTGATACGTTTAATACTTTTGTTAATATTGTAATAGTTTTTATAATTGTCTAACTTTTATTCTTAGATTTTAATAATTTTTGAATGTGGGGTAATATACCAAACTTCAAAAATATGTATATATGTTTGCAGTTTATCTTATGTACACAACAGGGTAAAACAACGCATTTCCAAAGACTGGCATTAAGTTCAGCAAAAGCAACTAATTTTGACGACAAGATACAAAATATATGTGAAATAACAACAAGACGGAATGAACAAATGATGTGCACCATTTATCATTCAGCAAACAAACGCCAATATATTTGGAAACTTTGGTAAAAATTTAATCATTTTCACACTAATCACCCTCAATAATTTAAATTATTACTGATTTCTTGCAAATGAGGGCATTGCAAGATCTTAAGTGTGGGAAGGGGTTAAAATCTTTCGGATTTTAAAATTTTTATCTTAAACACTTGGTTACCATTAAAAATACTAGTAAAGCAGTAGTTGTATTAGAATCTAGTGCTCTCTGATAAAAAAGAACAGCCCTAGTCTTATATACTAACTACCCAATTCTAGTAAAATTTTTCAAAATTTTCAATTAAATGAACTCAAAATCATGTTTATACATATTTATGAACGATAAAACTAGGTTTTAACACCGAAATTATTGTTACCTCGGAAAGGACATAAATTGAGAAACAAACTAAAATGTTAAAATTCATTTAAAATGGAATAGAGGACGATAAAAAGGAAAATAAAAGCCAAGTGTGGGAAAATTTACCAAGTTATCTTAAACATATGTCACATATATCTATAACAAATAACTGAAAATACTTTTGCTTTGGACTAAACTAAACTGTTTTACCCGATGAAAGAAAAGAAGAGATGGATCTACACGATGAATCAATTTCATCATTAAAAGGAAGTAAAGTCTTCCGAAAAAGAAACGCGCTTCTTGATTTAGGTCATGAAGTTGTCGTCCAGGCCAGCTGTAGGTTGACGAAAAATCCAGAAAAGTCATCACTAAAATCAGCAGGAAATCCACGGACCTCAGCATTAAATAGGGTCGCCAAGTGGTCAGATTTATCCTAACCATGAGAAGGATTTATCTCGTACAATGGGGGGGCACCATGCAAATTAGCTGGATAAGACTAATGAATCAGATCCCCAGAAAGGATAATCTCCTTAAAGATTAAAAATCAGCTTTTAAGACTGATATTACTCAATCCTAGAGATTGACCTTAAAGATTGAGAATTCAAACTCATGGAATTCAATGATATCTAAACTTGAGCTTGAACGAGAAAATATTTTGATCAAAATTACAAACCGATTTGTTTTCTGAAAACCCTATTTTCAATGCGTTCATTACCATTGAACGTAAAATCCTAGGAATTCACCTGGAATTCATTAGGTCACCTGAACTAAAACGGGTGTCAACCGTAAGAACGGTGGTTGCATAGTGGTCAAAGACAGGACCTTGTGCCATACCGAAAAATTATAAGGGTGAGCTTTACTATTGCTCCTACCAAGGATAGTAATTGCGTCCGACACGTTATAGACCATAATTAAAAGCATGTCAGGGGACATTGCCTTAACAGTTGCTTGTTCAACGCTTTCCTTTACAACCGGACGGTAGTTTACCGAAAGGTAATATACGGGACAAGTGAACTGGACGTGTTGCTTTCCAAATACAAGGTTAGCAAGTGGGTGACACAAAACCATAAGTTTTGAGCTAAAATTTTCAAAACTGAAACCCACCAAACCCACAAAAATATTTTGCAAACACCGGTAAAGGGTTATCCCGGAAAACTTATCTAGGGTAAAAACTAGATTTAATTTTCAAAAGATCAAATGTTTTCATAAAGATCCAATTTCCTTAATGGATCTAAATTTTTATAGTCATGTGGGACTGTAAACCATATCGTTACTACCATTGTTTATACCGCCGTATAGAAAATCACTGATGTACAAAGTGTGAAGAATAAAGAAGTGATTCTAGTATTTCAAGACGATATTGCTTGAGGACAAGCAACGCTTAAGTGTGGGAATATTTGATAATGCTAAAAACGAACATATATTTCATAGCATTATTCCTCAAGAAAGACAAGCTTTTAGTTGCAATTATTCTATTTACAAGTGATATTCGTTTAAATAATAAAAGGTGAAGACAAAAGGCAGATTCGATGAATTGAAGACGCAAACGACCAAAAAGCTCAAAAGTACAAAAGACAATCAAAGAGGTTCCAATTATTGATAAGAAACGTCTCGAAATTACAAGAGTACAAGATTCAAAACGCAAAGTACAAGATATTAAATTGTACGCAAGGACGTTCGAAAATCCGGAACCGGGACCAGAGTCAACTCTCAACGCTCGACGCAACGGACTAAAAATTACAAGTCAACTATGCACATAAATATAATATAATATTTAAATAATTCTTATAATTATTTATATATTATAATAAATAATAAAAACCGTCGGCAAGAAAGACTCCAAACTGATATGAGCTGTAATTTCAAACTCCGCGACTCGCGGAGTTTGAAGGCAAAAATGCCGCGAGTCGCGGAGCCCCTAAAGTCGAAAATCCCTATAAAAGCAACCGAATTCTGATCGCAAATCATCATCTTTTTCTTCTTCTCCTCATACGTAAAATATATATATATATATTTATAATTTATATTTATATTTTAATTTTAAATCCTAATAATAAGGGTATGTTAGCGAATGTTGTAAGGGTGTAAGTCGAAATTCTGTCCGTGTAACGCTACGCTATTTTTAATCATTGTAAGTTATGTTCAACCTTTTTATATTAATGTCTCGTAGCTAAGTTATTATTATGCTTATTTAATCCGAAGTAATCATGATGTTGGGCTAATTACTAAAATTGGGTAATTGGGCTTTGTACCATAATTGGGGTTTGGACAAAAGAACGACACTTGTGGAAATTAGACTATGGGCTATTAATGGGTTTTATATTAACTAAACAATACCTTGTTAATTTAATATACAAACTTATAATTTGACGTATTTATATATAACCACATACGCTTGACTGGGTACGGTGGGCGGGATATCTATAAATACCAATAATTATTCATTTTACCGGATACGGAACTGGATTAATAGTTAATAGACTTGTTGAAACAGGGGTGAATTACATTCAAGGGTAATTGGTGTAATTGTTAACAAAGTAGTAAAACCTTGGTTTACACGCAGTCGATAACCTGGTGTATTCATTAAACAAAGTATTAAAACCTTGTTACAATTCGAATCCCCAATTAGTTGGAATATTTGACTTCGGGAATAAGAATAATTTGACGAAGGCTTTCGCTCTTTATATTTATGACTGATGGACTATTATGGACAAATCCGTATGGACATATTAAATAATCCAGGACAAAGGATAATTAACCCATGGGCATAAAACTAAAATCAACACGTCAAACATCATGATTACGGAAGTTTAAATAAGCATAATTCTTTTATTTCATATTTAATTTCCTTTATTTTATATTTAATTGCACTTCTAATTATCGCACTTTTATTTATTGTTATTTAATTGCACTTTTAATTATCGTACTTTTTAATTATCGCAAGTTTATTTTATCGCACTTTTATTATTCGCAATTTCATTATCGTTATTTACTTTATGCTTTAATTTAAGTCTTGTATTTATTTTTAATATTTTACATTTGGTTTTAACTGCGACTAAAGTTTTAAAATCGACAAACCGGTCATTAAACGGTAAAAACCCCCCTTTATAATAATAATATTACTTATATATATGTTTGTATTTTTATAAAAGTAAACTAATATAGCGTTGAGCTTTGTTTAAAAAAAGATTCCCTGTGGAACGAACCGGACTTACTAAAAACTACACTACTGTACGATTAGGTACACTGCCTATAAGTGTTGTAGCAAGGTTTAAGTATATCCATTCTATAAATAAATAAATATCTTGTGTAAAATTGTATCGTATTTAATAGTATTTCCTGCAAAAATTTAATAGTATTTTATACCACTCCGCTAGCACATCAATAGCAGTTAAAGTATTCCACGCAAGAAGGAAAGTAAAGCAAGTAAGTGATCTGGATATCAACTAGTAGTAATTCTTCAAAGAGAGAATGAGAGAAATTTTGGTGTGAGTTTGAATGAGAAATGAGGGGTATTTATACTTGAAAAAATTAGGTAAAAAGAATAAAATAATTAAAAGAAAAAGAAATATTTTAATTTTTAATGGGATTTTAAAATTCAAAAGTATTAAATGTTAGGTCATGGGATAATGCACAAAATAAAATAATAAAAGTAGTTTTCCATTATAATTTTTAATTAAAAAGTAATTTATTTATTTACTTATTTTATTTAAAAAATCATTTATTTTAAGGATTTTTTTATATATATTTTTTTTTTAAAATAAAAAAATTGATTTACTACTTTTCCAAGAATATTTGTCAATATTTTTTTTATTCATAATAACAATACTGATAATAAAGATATTAATTATTGATATCTTGTTTAAAAAGGATATTAATAATAATATTAATATATCAAATTAATGCGTAATTATTTACAAATAATTATTCGTGAATCGTCGGAATTAGTCGAGGTTAAATGAAATCATATAAAGATTTTTGTTTAAATTTTGCCGGAAATTTACGGGTTGTCACATGAAGTATTAACTCATTCCCTCTGAAGAAATTATATGTATATTTTATATATATATGAATTTTGAGATCAAAATAAATCTTTTCGTACTAAGCTATTACGTGTGAATCTTAACTAATCGGTTAGTTCATGTTATTAATATGCTATGATGTACATCCTTCGTTAATGACTTAACAATCGTTAACTATAATCTCTGCTTCGACTTAATAGATTCCATTTCATAATAAATCAAGTGTATTATTCAAATACATGTTTGATTTTACACTTTCATTTTCGATGTACTTGAAACTTTCCAGAAAACATCATTCGTACCTTGCGAAGTTAGCAAGAGTTCCATAAGCACCAACATGATTCACTGAGGAAATATCAATAAAACTGAATAACAAAGTATTAATTACATTAGTAAAATACTCCGCGAAGATTATGAAATCTTTAATGTTTTAGAGATTATTCACTTCTAATCCAGCCAAAAATCAAATGGGCTTAATATGATATTAACTCATTAAATCTGTATTACATCTGAAGAAAATATACATACATATATTTTCATAAAGACTGTAATAAAAATCTCTGGTACGAAATATTACTTGTGAAACTTTCAACGGGTAGGTAATACCCGAAAGATATATAAATTCACAATTAATATTTTACATTCTTCGATTCTGATTCAACAAATCATCAACTATACTCACTACTTTCACAACGAGATATATTCTTTCATAGAAATCAAAACAACCATACTCATTCAAATTCAATTACATATTCTGATTTTAACATATCAGAATCCAAGTCAAGATATAACCGATATCATCACTCTCAGATCCCTACACCTTTCAAAGCTATACTTTGACTTCTAAAATGTGCTAGAACATCACTTATATTCATAAAACCCAGAAAAATATTTATACCATTCAAAATTCTAGAGCATCGTATGTATCTTGACAATTACAATCTTCATTCAAACCCTTCAAACTCTTGAAAACACCTCAGATTGATAACCGACGATTTAGTTATGATAACTTTGAATGCTGATGAAGCAACAAGACTGTAAATGGTCTTAATGGCCAAAAGTTTGATGATAAAGATTAATGTGTTGGCAAAGCTCAGAAAAAGAGAAGGTTTGGAACTGGAAAACGGATTGAGCAAACTATGAAGGAGGCTGTGAACAAATCACAAAGACTAAACCTGCCTTTAAAGAATCCAAATGATTCAGTATCTACTGAAGTCATTAACGAATACCTTGCTCCTGACTCTAAATCTTTACGGACAAATCTTCTTTATTGTCCTTTGATATTAGAAATTCTAAGATATCGTCATATCTTTCATTATAAATATCCTCGATATTTCTGAAGATATTTTCATAACTATCCTTATCTGAAATCATTTATCTCCTCGCGTTATCTGTATTACATCATAAAGGAAACTGTTTAGTTTCTATATTCTGTAAAATTTGAATTTAAAATATGAATGTTTTGAAGTAATGTTGGGAACTGAAGCATGAGTTAGTATAATATAATGACACTTGATCAACGTGATTATATTATAGTAAGTCATTCTGAGTTTTTAATGGAACGTGATAACGGTTCACAGATCATACCCTCATCATAAACCATGTTACGTAACTCCTTCATTCTATTTAACCTCTAAACATATCAAGAAAATATTTTTCTTGATGATTCGGTCTTTTTCAGATATTCTGGTAATTTGACAAATCAAATCGTACTATTACCTTTCCTTTCTGTTTTGTATATTATGATCACTCGAAACTCCATACGTACGAATTCTGGACCATTATTCGTTTGACTTGAAGTCGGGAAGAAGAAGAAAACAAAAGCATAATGTGATGACTCGGAAATTTTTGACCAAATTTAAACTTAATCTTTAACGTTTCCGACACGATAGCAAAGTCTGTAAAAATGAATCTCAAAATTTTTGAACTACTTTCATATATTCAAATACCTTTCGGTTGTTATTGACAATTCGCGAACAATTATATGTATATAGATACATATATATATATACTATAACTTGAAAACGTAGCAATGTATTAATTGTTTGATACTGTACATTAAACTTATTGGTTTAAATATTTATTTGAATATATATGATAAGTTGGAATATTACTTGTATGAATAATTTGCGACGTATATTTAAAACGTGTTTATGAATGTTGAAAATATATATTAACTTGGTCATAAAACGATTTGTTATTATATATATATATCAACAAATAGCGAGGCAATGATTTATAGAAGTAAATGACCAAAATACTCGAAAGTTTAAGATATACTTTGAGTGGTATAGTTTAGGGATAATTTAAGGCTATATTTTGACAAAGGTACGAGTCACAAAACGTAAAATACAAGTTTTCTCAGCGTACGAAAGGACATTTGAAAAACCGAAACCGGGACATAAGTCGAGTGATGATGTACGACTTATCGGAACAAAAATTACAAGTCAACTATGCATGTGAATTTAATATAATATATAATTAATTATATAAATTAAATATATTATATATATAATATAAAATTATGTCGACAAACAAAACAACAAAAAATTGTGAGCTGGATTTTGGGGTCATGCGATCGCATAAGAAATAGGCATAAAACCCATGCGATCGCATGGCAGTCAGGATTCAGAAACATGCTATAAAAGGCCAGTTTCTGCTCGAATTTTTACATGGTGTGATATCTCTCTGCTTTATACAAATATATATATAAATTATTATTATTATTATTATTATTATTAGTATTATTATTAATATTAATATTATTATTAATCTTATTATTATTAATCTTATTAATTAGTATTATACATAAAATACTACGATGAGGTTATGAGCGTGTCACTTTCAAAATGGGTTTTCGAGCGGGATAGAGCTAAGGAAAGTATGGGTTATAGCTATGGAGGTTATGGGTAATGTTCATGGGTAATATTCGCAAGTCAAACCTAGTGTTTATCATCTCCGTTACGTCTACGTACTTTTCTGAAATATTGAATCACAATATTGATACGTAAGCATTTATATTTTATCTTTTATATACTAATAGTGTATCCATATCTAGTGCTCGAGTGTATATATTTATACATGCTTGTATGCTAAATTTCATCAACAGTTTATAATAAATCACGAATTAAATACATATATTACGGGTAAAAGGTATATGATATACATGTTTTCGGAAAGCTGGCGAAAAATCAATAACTTTTCATTTAGATATCGAATAGTTTCGAGGAACGAATCAAAAGATATGGTCAATTGAATTATAATTGACATTAATTGGAATTGCTTTTTGAATCTGCAATTAATACTTAAACAACTTGTTTACGAGATTGATAAAATGAATTTTTGAATATTACCAACCGAGTAAATGAATCCTTATATAAGGTACGTCTCGTTTGTTGAACTATTGTCAAAATTGACTTTTTGAAACAACTTTGAATAACTTTTGTATGTCAATTTCGAGCATTAGGATTGTGATACACTATGATCTGACCTAGCTTGATAGACATTTATTGACCAACATATGTTCTCTAGGTTGAGATCTACGATTATTTGATATACTGAGTTTCGGTCACATTACGATGAACAACTTTATATGCTGCTAAGGTGAGTTTCATTTGCTCCCTTTTTAAATGCTTTTGCAATCTATATTTTTGGGCTGAGAATACATGCACTTTATTTTAAACGCAATGGAAACAAGTACATACTAAATTCTACACAGAGTTTGAACTGAAAATCCCTTAGCTTTGGTAACTAGTAACTGCCGGTTATAAGAACTGGTAGGCGCGAGTAGTAGTATATGGATCCATAGGGCTTGACATCCCCGTCTATTCTAGGTATAGAAACCCTAGCCTGAACTATAAAATAGACGTATGCTATTTGAGTTTAGTACACGTTGGTTTGCGTGTATTGTACATGTTGGTTGCATGTATGTTAAAACAGGGGTACTTATTATAACGTTAAAGCTTAGTTACCAGGGTGCTCAATCTTGTAGAATATTTTGATAAACGTTTCTGGATGAAACAACTGAAATCTTGTGATCCACCTTTATATACAGATTATGCGCAACATTAAAACTATGAACTCACCAACCTTTGTGTTGACACTTGTTAGCATGTTTATTCTCAGGTTCCCTAGAAGTCTTCCGCTGTTTGCTTATATGTTAGACAAGATATGTGCATGGAGTCTTACATGGCATATTTTTCAAGGAAATTGTAAGACCCGAATATTTATCTTGCTTGTTTGTGTATTAAGACGTTCGAGATTGGGTTTCGTGGATTATTTATATAAAGTTTAAAATGCAAAAGAATCTGTTTCAGTTAGGTCGCGCGCCGCGCGGGGATTCGGCGCGCCGCGCCGTTTGCTGCTGACAGAATCCCTTGTTTTTAATTGGTTTAAATGAAGGGCAAATGGGTAATTTCACTTGAGGCTGGATTTGTGAGGCTTATGAGCTAGTTTGGATCAGTTTTGGATCCCATTCACATCCACTCATCATCTTCATCCATTTTAGAGAGAGAGTAAGAGTTTAGAGAGAGATTGGAGGTTTTGGTGAGGAAGAAGCTCGAATCGTTCTAAGTCTCGGGTTTTAAAGTTGTTCCTTTCGTTCTCGGCTACACGGTGATAGTATTGGTAAGCTCAAACTCCGAATTTCAATTATTTAATTTGATATTCAAGTTAGGGTTTTGAGTTAATTAGTTGTAAAACCCTTTTATGTGATGAAATGGATTTATGGTGACTAGTTATTCTTGTCACTTGGCGGGTTTTGGGTTGATTGACGATTTGGCCTTGATTAGGCTTTAATCTTGGGATTTATCACTTGGATTAGTGATTATGGAAGTGTTGAAACCTATTTAGGGTTAATTGATTGACTAACTTTGACTTTGGGTCAAATTAGGGTTTGGTGGTGATTATGACCCATTTGGTGACTTAATGAGGTTTACGAACTTAAAATGGATTAAGTTGAAGTATAAGTCCGAGTTAAATGTGTTTTGGTGTCAAAACTTATAAAGGACGAGATTTTGACCTTTATGGGTCAAAATTAGGGTTTAAGTGTCTAAATGGGTATGACACGTGTTTGACACTTGAGTTCGGGTTTAATTGGCTTATTAGGACCATTCTCACTTGTGTTAGTGATTATTGGTTAGTTCGGGCACGGTTTGTGCTTGGAAGTGCAATTGGGTCGAAATTGCACTAAGTGTTGAATTGGGTTGGTTTGTAAATCCATCCTAATTGTATTGTTGTAATTGTGATAATGGAATAGGTATTTTCCATTGGCGAGTTGCGGATTACTTGGAAGCTTTCTTCAAGACTTCAAGGTGAGTGATATTATCCTATGTGCATATGTATGTGTAGGATGGGTGCGGGTCGGGTGAAGTGATTTTCGGCTATAGAGCTCACTTCACATGTAGGTGGACTTGATGGACTTTTGTATAAGTCCAATTGGCACGGTTGTGCGTTTTGGTTGACCATCTTTGGCGAAGTACACGTTCGTGTGTACATTATCACACGTGATTGTGATTTGGATGTTGTGGCCCCGATGTGGTGGATTTTATAATCCCGTGACCGTGGGTTTGAGTTGGAGAATTGAATCGCGTGTAGTTTCGGATTCACGATGACGCGTGTGGTTTCGGTCATCTTATCGAATGAATCTCGTGTAGTTCGGATTCATGGTGACTCGTGTAGTTCGGTCATCTTATTGAGGTAGTAATCTCGTGTGGTTTCGGATTACTAAGGCTCGTGTAGTTCGGCCAACCTCGATGTTGTGAAGATAGTAATCTCGTGTGGTTTCGGATTACTAAGGCTCGTGTAGTTCGGCCAATCTTCATTGTGGTATTTGGTTCTCGGTATTGGGTTAAGGTGTTAACCTTGTTCGTTTATATTGTTATATATTAATGTATTGTTGTGTTGTAGCTAACCCTCCGGGTGTAGCCATTTGGAGATGTTCACTTTGTCGTTAGTGGACTCATATTTGTTGTTGTACCTTTAGCTTGATGCTTAGAGATTGTACGGTATGCTTAGTGTAGTTGCTTTATATTTGGATGCTACGGTATGCGGTATTTGTTTGTGTGGCGTATTCATTTTATACATATATATGTATGTAGTATATTATCATTCACTAAGCGTTAGCTTACCCTCTCGTTGTTGACTCTTTTTATAGATTGCATGCGGATGGTGGCTCGGGTAAGCGCGAGGATTAGAGGACTTGCATAGTTTGCGTAGAAGGCTTGCTTTTGGATTTATTAGGATTGGGTAGTGTATCCCCAATCGCCATGCTCGGCTTTGTTTTGTATTAAGAGTCTTATGGTTTAAAATTGTATTTTTATACTTAAGGGGTAATTTGGGCACGTGTGGGCCCCACTTTGTAAAACTCGCTCAAACCTTAGTTATGTGCTAGTTTTACATATATTAATGTACGGTTAAAAGCGTTTTGGCTAAATGTGTCGGGAACTAGTCAAACATTTTCGTTAAATTGACTTCCGGGGACAGCGGGCTGTCCAGGTGATTTGGCGCGCCGCGCGCCCACCTGGCGCGCCGCGCGGATGAACTGCACCAGAAAATTTTTTTTTATGTTGTAAAAATTAACGGGGTTTTGACGTGGTTTGGTTTGGGTTGTTACAAGTGGTATCAGAGCATGGTCTAAGGGATTTAGGTGACTTGAGATAGGTGCCTAGACTTAGACTTGTGTGTGCTTAAATTGTTGCGGGACTTGTAGGATTACGGGTCGGAATGGGTTTAGTTAGTGCCTTGTTTATAGGTTGACTAACGTTTATATTAGTAATGCGGATATTATTAATATGCTCTTGTGTTGTGATAGTAATTCTCGCGTGTGTTTGTACCGCGTAGAATTTTGGTTGTGTTTGTTTATATCATCGAGCGAGGCGGTCGTTGTACTAACAAGTCGATGCGGCGTGTGTGCGTAATAAGAACTTGCAGACCTTATTACGGGTGCAAATCGTGTCTAACGAGTGATGTACGACGAGTGCTTAGCAAGATGGGTCGGGGTTGTGCGTGTTTACTTATACGTTCGTGGACTAATCGTTTTGCATTCTTTAGAATGGCGACGCGAAACGAGATGGAGACGAATGACGAGGAGTTTAATACTAGAGTTGCGGCCGCCGTTGAGGAGCAAATGGGTGCGTTAGAAGAAAGAATGGAAAGGAAGTATTCCGAACTTCAAAGTAGTAGTGAAATGGAGCGTTATCTTAAAAGCTTCATGAGGACTAAACCCCCGATGTACGACGGAAAACCGGATCCTTTGGTAAGCACAACTTGGATTTCGGATGTCGAAGGGTGTTTTCGTACTATTGATTGCCCTCCCGAGAGGAAGACGAGACTCGCTACGAGTTTGTTGCGTGGTAGGGCAAGGGATTGGTTGGATGGTAAGATTGATCTTGTCGGTGGCGAGACGTTTATGGCCTTATCGTGGGACGAGTTTAAGGAGGAATTCTTTGAGGAGTTCCGGACTTCGGCCGATTTGTGGGAATTGCGTAATGAGTTGCGAAATTTGCGACAAGGATCTATGGAATTGAGTACTCTTAAGGCGACCTTTATGGCAAAGGCTCGTTTTTGTCCGGAGTATTTGAGGAATGATCGTTTGTTGATGGGGGATTTCTATCGGACCTTGAATGATGACTTGAAAAGTAAGATTAGTCGGGGTCAAGCGAAATCGTTTTCGGAATTATTCGACTTGGCTAGAGGTTTCGAGTCGTATTCACGATCGAAGAGGGGTGAATCTTCAAGTGAGAGAAGAGTTGTTTCTTATGGTGCTCCGAGTAAGAGGACTAAGGGTCCGAGTGTGAGCACGGGTGGTACGCGAACGGGTATATCAGATTCTAGTACGGCTAGATGTTACAATTGTGGTGTGAGGGGTCACAAGTCTTGGGAATGTTCGGTACCAAAGGGTGATGGTATGGTGTGCTTCAATTGCCAAAAAGAAGGACATCGTAAGTCGGAATGTCCCAAGTTAGCGGGGACGGGTGCGGCGAGGAGACGTTAAGGTACGTTTCATTTTAATAAATAGGTCTTTTGATTATTTATAAAATGCCGGTTGAGTTTGAGTTGTATGCCTTGTTGTGCATGTTATGCTATGGGTGACGTTCCTAATGGAAGTACCCTAAGGTGATGTTTGATTGTCGGGCGAAGGGCGTAAGACTTGGTGCAACCAAGCATTCCTTAGTATTTGGGGTATGTTTCTACCAAGCCACGGAAATGGTTTTGGTGTTCGATTGTTAAGTGCGTGTTCGCTTGTGTGTTGAAGTTGATGAACCACGAGGTTCGTCGGGTGATTGGAACCTTTGAGATCGAGTGTTTAAAATCTTGATGTGTGTTGGTAATGGAGTCTTTATGACGCGACATTAGGTGCCTCTTTTATACCTACTAGCGTGGTGTCGACTCCGATTGTGTTGTAGTTACATTGTACTTAGGGTACCGGGAGGAACCCTTAAGTACACGAGTGACTCGGTGAAATTGACAACTATGGTAATTGGATGATTGCGAGGGTGTAGTTTGTGTAATGCGTGGTACACTTTTCGTTCGAAATGTTTAAGGATTGTTTGAAATCCTTCGTATGCTCAAGGTTGGAGCAAGATGTGGTAATGGGTCGTGTGTACCCAATCGTTGGTAAAGTCTACCTTTGGTAGCATTGTACGGTTGTACGAGTGTGATATAGGAACGTGGTTCCAAGAGGGGGAGTCGCATTTCCGCACGAGGAAGTTTTAGTGTGATATTTCGGATGATGTTTTTGGCAGATCCGGAAATTTCGTTGAGACCTAGTTTTGGTCAACTTGTGGTAGAGTACAATTTTGGTTAAATTGTACTTATGATATTGGATTGGAATTACCACTGAGGTGGTAATGTGGTAAATCTCGTTGAGAGATAATGGACGTGTTTGGTGAGCAAGGTGAAATCCTTCGGTTAAGGGAGGTGTGTGTCGGATTCTCTTTTGGGGAATCATTGTTTGGTACCTATGTCTGATATAGGTGGTTCTTGCTCGATTGTGGGGATGGTTAGTGGTATCCGTTAGGATTCACTATAGTGTAGCAGGGCGCGATGTTGCACTACTCGTTGTTTGAGGCCGAAAGTGCGTATGTGATCGATGAAGCATGGTCTTTAGGGTCCGCTGACTTCATCGTGGTATTGATGATTAATGAAGCATGATCTTCGGGTCCGCTGACTTCATTATGGTATGGTTGATTGATGAAGCATGATCTTTAGGGTCCGCTGACTTCATCATGGGAGTACGTGATTGGTGGAGCATGACTTTCGGGGTCCGCTGACTTCATCATGAGCGTGGTGTTATATCGGTGAAGCATGATCTTCGGGTCCGCTGACTTCATCCGGTGTTGAGATTGGTGAAGCATGATCTTCGGGTCCGCTGACTTCATCATGGTTGTGAATCGCGTGTGTTTTCGGATTCACGATGACGCGTGTGGTTTCGGTCATCTTATCAAATGAATCTCGTGTAGTTCGGATTCATGGTGACTCGTGTAGTTCGGTCATCTTATTGAGGTAGTAATCTCGTGTGGTTTCGGATTACTAAGGCTCGTGTAGTTCGGCCAACCTCGATGTTGTGGAAGTGAATCTCGTGTAGTTCGGATTCACAAATGACTCGTGTGGTTTCGGTCATTGTATTGAGGAGTGAGTCTCGTGTAGTTCGGATTCACAAATGACTCGTGTAGTTCGGTCATTCCTCCGGGATAGTGACTCTCGTGTAGTTCGGATTCACTATGGCGCGTGTAGTTCGGCCATTCCCGATTGTTGTTGAGGTGAAGGTAGTGAGTCGCGTGTAGTTCGGATTCACTAAGGCGCGTGTGTTTTCGGCCAGCCTTCGTGTTGTGTGATCTGTCGGTTGTTTTATACACCGATGGTGGGGTCGTGAGGACCATGTTGTGTGATTAGTGATGCGATAGCCGTGTTTCGCTCACATGTTGTTACGGGTGTGACGAAAGTCGATTTTGTACACCTTGGTTTAGCGTTGCCATCATCGTTTTGGACGTTATCGGTTTTAGCCGTTTGTTATGATGTTACGGTAGTTGCGCTTTGGTCGTATTGCGCACTACAAGGGATGTTAGTGGTTGGTGTTGTCCGTAAGGATTCGTTTGGTTCGTTCTTCATCGTTTCGGGTTGTTGACCTTAGGTTGAGACTTGGTTGCTTTTAGCGTTGTACTTGGTAATAGTACGCTAAGGGACTGATATCTCGGTATGAGATTGGTTGAGTTTTCCCGATGTTAGGGAATGAGCATGGTTTTAGTGCTCGGATGGTGATTTGAATAAATCGCGGGTGACGATTTAGTTGTGGAAGGCGATTCGTTGGGAAGGAATTGCTTAGGAAAGTCGGATTGGGACTTATGTCGAGGACCGTAGGGTGAGGTCCACTTGGTTAAGTGATGAGGATCACGAGGACGTGATCGAGTTTAAGTGGGGGAGAGTTGTAAGACCCGAATATTTATCTTGCTTGTTTGTGTATTAAGACGTTCGAGATTGGGTTTCGCGGATTATTTATATAAAGTTTAAAATGCAAAAGAATCTGTTTCAGTTAGGTCGCGCGCCGCGCGGGGATTCGGCGCGCCGCGCCGTTTGCTGCTGACAGAATCCCTTGTTTTTAATTGGTTTAAATGAAGGGCAAATGGGTAATTTCACTTGAGGCCGGATTTGTGAGGCTTATGAGCTAGTTTGGATCAGTTTTGGATCCCATTCACATCCACTCATCATCTTCATCCATTTTAGAGAGAGAGTAAGAGTTTAGAGAGAGATTGGAGGTTTTGGTGAGGAAGAAGCTCGAATCGTTCTAAGTCTCGGGTTTTAAAGTTGTTCCTTTCGTTCTCGGCTACACGGTGATAGTATTGGTAAGCTCAAACTCCGAATTTCAATTATTTAATTTGATATTCAAGTTAGGGTTTTGAGTTAATTAGTTGTAAAACCCTTTTATGTGATGAAATGGATTTATGGTGACTAGTTATTCTTGTCACTTGGCGGGTTTTGGGTTGATTGACGATTTGGCCTTGATTAGGCTTTAATCTTGGGATTTATCACTTGGATTAGTGATTATGGAAGTGTTGAAACCTATTTAGGGTTAATTGATTGACTAACTTTGACTTTGGGTCAAATTAGGGTTTGGTGGTGATTATGACCCATTTGGTGACTTAATGAGGTTTACGAACTTAAAATGGATTAAGTTGAAGTATAAGTCCGAGTTAAATGTGTTTTGGTGTCAAAACTTATAAAGGACGAGATTTTGACCTTTATGGGTCAAAATTAGGGTTTAAGTGTCTAAATGGGTATGACACGTGTTTGACACTTGAGTTCGGGTTTAATTGGCTTATTAGGACCATTCTCACTTGTGTTAGTGATTATTGGTTAGTTCGGGCACGGTTTGTGCTTGGAAGTGCAATTGGGTCGAAATTGCACTAAGTGTTGAATTGGGTTGGTTTGTAAATCCATCCTAATTGTATTGTTGTAATTGTGATAATGGAATAGGTATTTTCCATTGGCGAGTTGCGGATTACTTGGAAGCTTTCTTCAAGACTTCAAGGTGAGTGATATTATCCTATGTGCATATGTATGTGTAGGATGGGTGCGGGTCGGGTGAAGTGATTTTCGGCTATAGAGCTCACTTCACATGTAGGTGGACTTGATGGACTTTTGTATAAGTCCAATTGGCACGGTTGTGCGTTTTGGTTGACCATCTTTGGCGAAGTACACGTTCGTGTGTACATTATCACACGTGATTGTGATTTGGATGTTGTGGCCCCGATGTGGTGGATTTTATAATCCCGTGACCGTGGGTTTGAGTTGGAGAATTGAATCGCGTGTAGTTTCGGATTCACGATGACGCGTGTGGTTTCGGTCATCTTATCGAATGAATCTCGTGTAGTTCGGATTCATGGTGACTCGTGTAGTTCGGTCATCTTATTGAGGTAGTAATCTCGTGTGGTTTCGGATTACTAAGGCTCGTGTAGTTCGGCCAACCTCGATGTTGTGAAGATAGTAATCTCGTGTGGTTTCGGATTACTAAGGCTCGTGTAGTTCGGCCAATCTTCATTGTGGTATTTGGTTCTCGGTATTGGGTTAAGGTGTTAACCTTGTTCGTTTATATTGTTATATATTAATGTATTGTTGTGTTGTAGCTAACCCTCCGGGTGTAGCCATTTGGAGATGTTCACTTTGTCGTTGGTGGACTCATATTTGTTGTTGTACCTTTAGCTTGATGCTTAGAGATTGTACGGTATGCTTAGTGTAGTTGCTTTATATTTGGATGCTACGGTATGCGGTATTTGTTTGTGTGGCGTATTCATTTTATACATATATATGTATGTAGTATATTATCATTCACTAAGCGTTAGCTTACCCTCTCGTTGTTGACTCTTTTTATAGATTGCATGCGGATGGTGGCTCGGGTAAGCGCGAGGATTAGAGGACTTGCATAGTTTGCGTAGAAGGCTTGCTTTTGGATTTATTAGGATTGGGTAGTGTATCCCCAATCGCCATGCTCGGCTTTGTTTTGTATTAAGAGTCTTATGGTTTAAAATTGTATTTTTATACTTAAGGGGTAATTTGGGCACGTGTGGGCCCCACTTTGTAAAACTCGCTCAAACCTTAGTTATGTGCTAGTTTTACATATATTAATGTACGGTTAAAAGCGTTTTGGCTAAATGTGTCGGGAACTAGTCAAACATTTTCGTTAAATTGACTTCCGGGGACAGCGGGCTGTCCAGGTGATTTGGCGCGCCGCGCGCCCACCTGGCGCGCCGCGCGGATGAACTGCACCAGAAAATTTTTTTTTATGTTGTAAAAATTAACGGGGTTTTGACGTGGTTTGGTTTGGGTTGTTACAGAAATGTTGCATTCACCAAATCATCACCATGTATCTTATTTTGACTGCATTGTCAACGAAAGTACTATTGTAAACTATTATTTACGGTGATTGTCTATATGTAGAAATCATCAGATGTCGAAAATCTTTGATCTAAATATTCATTTATGGTGTGCCTTTTCAAAAGAATGCAATGTTTACAAAATGTATCATATAGAGGTCAAATACCTCACAATGAAATCGATGAATGACGTGTTCGTCCATATGGATTTGGAGCGATCGTCACAGTTGGTATCAGAGCGTTGGTCCTAGTGAACCAGGTCTTGCATGAGTGTGTCTAACTGATAGTTGTTAGGATGCATTAGTAAGTCTGGACATCGGCCGTGTCTGCATGTTAAAAGTTTTGCTTATCATTTCTTGTCGAAAATTACCTGCTTATCATTCCTAGTCTAGACATATTTTACTGCATTGATTGCATGAATAGTGTATAGACAAAATTCATATCTTAGCGTATCTGTTACTGTAAACTTTTCCTGACATCTTCCGAAAATTTCTCCGTGATTTATGGAATTTGGTATTATATATACATATGTAAATTATGTATTGAAGAATACCAAACTAAATTCTATAATCTAATTCATATCAAAAATCATCTCCCTAATTATACAAGATGGATCCCGTATCTAGTTCAAATTCCTTAAACTCTGACAGCTATTCCGATATGGATATTCACCTGAATTCCGAAGACAGTGTAACTGGAATGGATCAACCAATTAGCCATCATCTATTCTGGATGAATTGGGGATGGGTTCGTAGCTTACTTAATTATTGGAGACAAGAAGAAGGTGATCCCTTCCATCCACCGCATTGCCCTCTTGGCGAAGTACCTGAAGCACTTACCGGCGAACATGTTCGAGACACCATTTTCTCTCTCATTTCCAGAGTATCTCGTCACGATAATATACTATCTCAAATTCTGGATCTTATTCATCCGCTCGTCCGAACCGCCAATCATCCCGGTGTAGTAGAAGAAGTCAACGAGCTTCGCGTTCGGGTAGTGGCTTTGGAGAATATGGTGCAAATGTTACAAGCACCAGCAGCATCACCGACATCAACAGTACCACCGACAACAACACCAACAGTACCATTACCACCACCAACAACATCCGCATCGTAAACCTCAACTTCACAATCTGTTCCATGAGCATCAAAGTCATACGCACCATAGTTACCAAGAAATACCAGCAACAATAACCGATGAAGTATTAACTCATTTTTTCCTTGAAGAAATTTTATGTATATTTAATATATATGAATTTTGAAATCAAAATAAATCTTTTCGTACTAATCTATTACGTGTGAATCTTAACTGGTAGGTACTACTCGGTTCGTTCATATTACTAATATGCAATGATGTACATCCTTCCTTAACAACTTAACCATTGTTAACTACAATCTCTGTTTCAACCCAATGAATTCCATTTCATAATAAACCAAGTGTATTAATCAATTACATAATTGATTTTACATTTTCGATATACTCGAAACTTTTCAGAAAACATCATCTGTGCCTTGTAAGGTTCACAAAAATTCCACGAGCACCAACATCCTTCACCAAGGAATATCAATAAGAATAAATAATGAAGTATCGATTACATTAGCGAAATACTCCGCAAAGATTATGTAATCTTTAATGTTTTAGAGATTAATCATTTCTAAGTCAAGCCGAAAATTAAATGAGCTTAATATGATATTAACTCATTAAATCTGTGTTACATCTGAAGAAAATATACATACATATATTTTCATAAAGACGGTAATAAAAATTCTTTTGTACAAAGTATTAATTGTGAAATCTTTAACGGGTAGGTAATACCCGAGAAATATATAAGTTCGCAATTAATATGTTGCACTGTACATTCTTCAACTTTGATTCAAAAATTATTAACTATGCTCACAGCGATATACAATTGTTTTCATACAAATTCAATTACATATTCTGATATTGACAGAGCAGAATTCAAGTCAAGATTTAACAAGTGACATCATTCTTAGATCTCTACATCTTTCAAAGCTATACTTTGACTTCAAAACGGTGAAAGATCCTTTAGCATTGTTATTACCAAAAATAATCTTGCAATTTCTTTTCAAAGTATCCAGTTTTATCACACTTCCAACTAGTCAACTTCAACTTTTCAGATTAAGCCTTATTGTAACTTTGATATATACGTTTTGTTACTGGGAAACCTTTCATGTTCCACCACATTAGCAGTAAATTTACCAAACAACTTTATTAATCCTTGACCTTTCGAAAAATCCTTATACTCATTGAAACCATATCATGTACTCATCCACATCTTGTAACAATAATTGCCATATCAACTACCGGGAATTAGCAATCAGTATTTCGAATATCGCAGCAATTCTACGTCAACAGTTATATATACATATAATGTCTATCTTCTAGACTTACATACTTCGAATGTGAAGTTTCTGAAAAACATCCCAAACTATGAACTAGTTCTCTGAAATTGGAACAATGCTGATGAAGCAGCAAAAACTGTAAACGACCTTAACAGTCAAAAGTTTAATGATAAAGAATAGTATGGTGGTAAAGCTGAGAAAAAGAGAAGGTTTGGAACTGGAAAACGGATTGAGCAAAGTATGAAGGCGGCTGTGGATAAATCACAAAGACTGAACCTGCCTTCAAAGAATCCAAATGATTCAGTGTCTGCTGAAATCCTTAGTAAATACCTTGCTCTTTACTCTAAAACCTTTGCGGACAATATTCTTCATCATCATCATTATCTTAAATATTCTAAGATATCATCATATCTTTCATTATAAATATCCTCCATATTTCTGAAGATATTTTCATAACTATTCTTATCTGAAATCATTTATCTCTTCACGCTATCTATGTTACATCATAAAAGAAACTATTTTAGTTTCTAATTTCTGAAAATTTCGAAAAATGGATATTTTTGAAGTAGTGTTGGGAATTGAAGCATGAGTTAGTATAATATAATGACACTTGATCAACGTGATTATATTACAGTAAGTCATGCTGAGTTTCTAATGGAACGTGATAAAGGTTCACAGATCATACCCTCATCATGAACCATGTTACATAACTCTTTCATTCTATTTAATCTCTAAACATATCAAGAAAATAATTTTCTTGATGATTCGGTCTTTTTCGAGGTATTCTGGTAATTTGACAAGTCAGATTGTGCCATTACCGTTTCTTTCTTAGCACATTAATTATGTTCATTCCGAAATTCATACCTACGAATTCTGGACCATTATTCGCTTGACTTAAAATCGGGAAGAGAAAACAAAAGCATGAAGCTCCGAAATATAAAGGAGAATATAAGCCCGATAACAACCCCGAAATTTACAAACCGTGTATATCAATGCGTATAGCAATATAAAGACACGAGAGAATGAAAAACACTATAACCCCAAGGTAATGGTAGAAGAAAATAACTTCCTCTGGTGGCAGATGAAAAAGAAAAATGAATGATATGATAGCCAAGAAAATATCAAGAATCAGAATTGGATGAAGCATTTTCACAAATCTTTTGTAAGTATGAAATAAGAAAGAAGATTATAGGAGTGGTGAGAATAAATAAAACGGAAGAGGTTAATTTATAGCAAAATATCAGACATAGCAATCGAGGCAGATTACGCATTTAATCAAAGGAAATCCTAATTTTCTTAAATTTCGAAGAATCAAATCTTATTTAAATTATGAAGATTTTCTATTCCTTAAATTCTGAAAATCAATCGTTACTACATCAAGAGATAAGACGAATCTCTATTCTCCATTTCACTCTATTACGATAACTTCTCCCATACGCTTCGAGTAATCGGATTGTTTTATCCGTATTATTCAATGGTGATAAAATTCTATTTACCAACTCATATTTGTCATGAAAACATTTTTATTGTCAGCCATGACGACCTCACTCAAATTTCGGGACGAAATTTCTTTAACGGGTAGGTACTGTGATGACTCGGAAATTTTTGACCAAATTTAAACTTAATCTTTAACGTTTCCGACACGATAGCAAAGTCTGTAAAACTGAATCTCAAAATTTTTGAACTACTTTCATATATTCAAATACCTTTCGGTTGTTATTGACAATTCGCGAACAATTATATGTATATAGATACATATATATATATATATACTATAACTTGAAAACGTAGCAATGTATTAATTGTTTGATACTGTACATTAAACTTATTGGTTTAAATATTTATTTGAATATATATGATAAGTTGGAATATTAATTGTATGAATAATTTGCGACGTATATTTAAAACGTGTTTATGAATGTTGAAAATATATATTAACTTGGTCATAAAATGATTTGTTATTATATATATACCAACAAATAGCGAGGCAATGATTTATAGAAGTAAATGACCAAAATACTCGAAAGTTTAAGATATACTTTGAGTGGTATAGTTTAGGGATAATTTAAGGCTATATTTTGACAAAGGTACGAGTCACAAAACGTAAAATACAAGTTTTATCAGCGTACGAAAGGATATTTGAAAAACCGGAACCGGGACATAAGTCGAGTGATGACGTACGACTTATCGGAACAAAAATTACAAGTCAACTATGCATGTGAATTTAATATAATATATAATTATTTATATAAATTAAATATATTATATATATAATATAAAATTATGTCGACAAACAAAACAAAAAAAAAATTGTGAGCTGGATTTTGGGGTCATGCGATCACATGAGAAATAGGCATAAAACCCATGCGATCGCATGGCAGTCAGGATTCAGAAACATGCTATAAAAGGCCAGTTTCTGCTCGAATTTTTACATGGTGTGATATCTCTCTGCTTTATACAAATATATATATAAATTATTATTATTATTATTATTATTATTATTATTATTATTATTATTAATATTATTATTAATCTTATTATTATTAATATTATTAATTAGTATTATACATAAAATACTACGATGAGGTTATGAGCGTGTCACTTTCAAAATGGGTTTTCGAGCGGGATAGAGCTAAGGAAAGTATGGGTTATAGCTATGGAGGTTATGGGTAATGTTCATGGGTAATATTCGCAAGTCAAACCTAGTGTTTATCATCTCCGTTACGTCTACGTACTTTTCTGAAATATTGAATCACAATATTGATACGTAAGCATTTATATTTTATCTTTTATATACTAATAGTGTATCCATATCTAGTGCTCGAGTGTATATATTTATACATGATTGTATGCTAAATTTCATCAACAGTTTATAATAAATCACGAATTAAATACATATACTACGGGTAAAAGGTATATGATATACATGTTTTCGGAAAGCTGGCGAAAAATCAATAACTTTTCATTTAGATATCGAATAGTTTCGAGGAACGAATCAAAAGATATGGTCAACTGAATTATAATTGACATTAATTGGAATTTCTTTTTGAATCTGCAATTAATACTTAAACAACTTGTTTACGAGATTGATAAAATGGATTTTTGAATATTACCAACCGAGTAAATGAATCCTTATATAAGGTACGTCTCGTTTGTTGAACTATTGTCAAAATTGACTTTTTGAAATAACTTTGAATAACTTTTGTATGTCAATTTCGAGCATTAGGATTGTGATACACTATGACCTGACCTAGCTTGATAGACATTTATTGACCAACATATGTTCTCTAGGTTGAGATCTACGATTATTTGATATACTGAGTTTCGAACACATTACGATGAACAACTTTATATGCTGCTAAGGTGAGTTTCATTTGCTCCCTCTTTAAATGCTTTTGCAATCTATATTTTTGGGCTGAGAATACATGCACTTTATTTTAAACGCAATGGATACAAGTACATACTAAATTCTACACAGAGTTTAAACCGAAAATCCCTTAGCTTTGGTAACTAGTAACTGCCGGTTATAAGAACTGGTGGGCGCGAGTAGTAGTATATGGATCCATAGGGCTTGACATCCCCGTCTATTCTAGGTATAGAAACCCTAGCCTGAACTATAAAACAGACGTATGCTATTTGAGTTTAGTACACATTGGTTTATGTGTATTGTACATGTTGGTTGCATGTATGTTAAAACAGGGGTACTTATTATAACGTTAAAGCTTAGTTACCAGGGTGCTCAATCTTGTAGAATATTTTGATAAACGTTTCTGGATGAAACAACTAAAATCTTGTGATCCACCTTTATATACAGATTATGCGCAACATTAAAACTATGAAATCACCAACCTTTGTGTTGACACTTGTTAGCATATTTATTCTCAGGTTCCCTAGAAGTCTTCCGCTGTTTGCTTATATGTTAGACAAGCTATGTGCATGGAGTCTTACATGGCATATTTTTCAAGGAAATGTTGCATTCACCAAATCATCACCATGTATCTTATTTTGACTGCATTGTCAACGAAAGTACTATTGTAAACTATTATTTACGGTGATTGTCTATATGTAGAAATCATCAGATCTCGAAAACCTTTGATTAAAATATTCATTTATGGTGTGCCTTTTTAAAAGAATGCAATGTTTACAAAACGTATCATATAGAGGTCAAATACCTCGCAATGAAATCGATGAATGACGTGTTCGTCCATATGGATTTGGAGCGATCGTCACACATGAAGCTCCGAAATAAAAATGGGAGTATAAATCGCAGCAAATAGGAGAGAGCATTAACCGTGGATGTCAATGATTATAGAAAGACAGAAGCGGAGACTCCGAAATATAAGGGAAGATATAAAACCCAACAACAACCTAGAAATTTACAAACCGTATATATCGTTGCATATAGCAATATAAAGACATGGGAGAACTAAAACACTATAAAACCAAGAGTATAGTAGAAGTAAATAGATTCTTCCGGCGGGAGATGAAAAAGAATAATGACAGATATGAAAGTTAGGAGTATATCAAGAAGCAGAACTGGATGGAGCATATTGACGAATGCTTTAAAATATGAATTGAGGGAGAAAGAATAGAAGGTATGAGCTGTGGAAATAAGGATACGAAGAGGGTGAATTTATAGTAAAATATCAGACAGAACAATCAAGACAGATCATCGCATTTAACCAAAGAAGATCCTAATTTTCTTAATTACCGAAGAACCAAATCTTATTACGAAGATTTTCTCTAAATTCCTTGAATTCCGGAAATCAACCGTGACTACGTCATCAGTTAAGGCGAACATGTATTTACTCATCTTCACTGTTTTGCGATAGCTTCACTCGTACGCTTCACATAATCGAATCGTTTTATCTATATTAGTCAATAATGATAAAACTCTATTTATCCACTCATATTCATCATAAAAACATTTTTATTGTTAGCCATGACGATCTCTATCAAATTTCGGGACAAAATTTCTTTAACGGATAGGTACTGTAATGACCCAAAAATTTTCGACCAAATTTAAATTTAAAATTTATATGATTTTGACCGACGATTCACGAAACAATATTTATAACTAGACATGAATAATATATATATATATATATATATATATATATATATATATATATATATTTTATAATGTAATAAAAATATAATAATAACTTAGTCATAAAACGTTTAAATTTAAAATAATATTATTATATATATATTAGGACGATGATTTTAGGAAGCAAATGACCATAACACTCAAAAGTATAAGTTATATTTTAATTAGTATACTCATTGGTGAAATAAGTCTAATTATTGATAAAGGTATACGTCGCGAAACATAAATTACAAGTTTTCTAAGCGTACGAAAATGCGTTCGAAAAACCGGAACCGGTACTTGAGTCGAGGGTCAACGTACTACACATCGGTGCATAAATTACAAATCAACTATGCACGAGAATATAATATAATATTTAATTAATTCTAAAGATTAAATATATTATATATTAAATAAATATATATATGTGCATAATAGAAGTGTCGGCAGGAAGTTTTACGCAATTGTGAGCTGTCATAAGAGGCCATGCGATCGCATGGCCACACAGCCTAAATTCCATGCGATCGCATGGGGAGGTTTGGTGGCTCAAGTCTATAAAATTCGACGTTTTTGGTTCATTTGTTGCACACTTCTTCCTCTGATCTTCATATTACTCCGTATTCATTTTATTTATTTTATTATTAATTATTATTATTTATATTATTAGTGTTATTAAGATTAATATTATTATTAATCTTATTAATAGTAGTATTAGCATTATTATTATTTATACATAAAATACTACGACGAAGTTCTGCTCGCATGTTTTCAAAACGGGTTTTTCGAGCGGGATGGAGCTAAGGAAATTATGGGTTATAGCTATGGAGGTTATGGGTATGGTTCGGGGGTATAGCTCGTGAGGTCAATCTAGTGTTTATTATTTTCGTTGCTTCTACATACTTTCCTACAATATTGAATCACAATATTGATACGTGAGCATTTATATCTTATCTTTTATATATTAATAGTGTATCCATGTCTAGTGCTCGAGAATATATGCATGCTTGTATGCTTTATATTTGTCGTTAGATAGTTTATGATGAATCACGAATTTGATACATATGCTACTGATATAAAGTATATGATATGCATGTTTTTGGAAAGTTGGTGAAAAATTATTAACTTTTCATTTAGAAATCGTGTGATTTCGATGAACGGATTAAAAGATATGGTCAACTAAATTATGTTTGACGTTAATTGAAATTGTGTTTGAATCTGTAAATTAATATTTAAACAACTTGTCTATGAGATTGATAAATTGGATTTTTAGATATTACTAATCGAGTAAATGAATTTCTATATAAGGCACGTCTCGTTTTGTTGAACAATTGTCAAAGTTGATTGTCTTATCATGTTTTAAAGCTTTATAAACACTATAATATGATTTTACAAGTATTGGAAAGCTATGTGAAATAATAAAATATTTTCGATTTCCATGATAATTCAAATATAATATAGCTCATGAAATAAATAATATTTTGAGTTTGATAAACTACAAATTCATTCAATTATCAAGACATATACTATGATAATAAACATGTATAGATTTAAAGATCATATTGGGTCAGGTTGACTTTTGAGATGACTTTTGTTAACTTATTCATGTCAGTCTCGAGCATTAGGATTGTATTACACTATGACCCGACCTAGCTTGTTAGACATGTATTGACCAACATATGTTCTCTAGATTGAGATCTACGGTTATTTTGCATTCTGAGTTTCAGTCACATTTCGATGAATGACCTTATGTGCTGCTAAGGTGAGTTTCATTTGCTCCCTTTTTAAATGATTTTGCAATATATATTTTTGGGCTGAGAATACATGCACTTTATTTTAAAAACAATGGACACAAGTACATACTAAATTCTATACCGAGTTTGAACCGAAAATCCCTTAGCTTTGGTAACTAGTAACTGCCGGTTATAAGAACTGGTGGGCGCGAGTAGTAGTATATGGATCCATAAGGCTTGATATCCCCGTCCGAGCTAGAGCACTAGCCTTTTAACGGACGTATGCTATTTGAGAAGCGTACACGTTGGTTTGCGTGTATTATTAAGATGATTATACAAAGGGTACAAATTATATATATGTCATAACCCGTCCTTAACCATAAGAACGTGTTAAATAACGTATGATTTCATTGCGAGGTATTGACCTCTATATGCGACATTTTTAAAAGAAAAACTGCATATATTATACATTACAAACCATGATTCTTATTTTTGTTACAAGCTTTGGACAACATAAAAATGATTATCGTTTAGCGATAATCTTCGACTTACAAACTTTACATATAATGATAACAACACGGTTTCTAGCATATTTTACAACACAGATCCTCGGGTATGCAGTTTTATTTTTGACACAAATATGCGTACGCAAGATCCTGCTCAAATTCAACATTCTGCAGCGGAAGCTTTAGTAATCTCCTGAGAATAGACATGTTTTAAAAGGTCAACATAAAGTTGGTGAGATATAGGTTTAGTGCCGGCAGCAATATATATATATAGACCACAAGATTTCGTATATAAACAGTTTAATAAAAATATTCTAAGTGGTTGAGCACTTGGTAACCATACTTAACATTTAATCACGTCGCATATTCCCTTTAATATGAAATCTTACTACACCGTACCAAGTGTAGTCACAAAACGAAGTACTGTGCAACCGTTGAATACTGGTCGTCCAGTCCGGTTGGAGTTGTCAGGCCCGATAGATCTATCAACAGGATTCGCGTTTACAATACCGCTGTAAATAACAGTTACCAAGCTACAGGGAAGTATGCCAGTGGTACAACTCAACGTAGAATATATTTTTCAGTTACTTGTGTCCATAACGTAAAACATAAAATACATGTATTCTCATCCCGAAATATTTAGAGTTTAAAAGTGGGACTATATACTCACTTTCGTCTTGAAGATATATATATAATTTGACTTGGTCTCCGGTTGATATCACGAACCTATCCATATATAATATATCAATACCTTTTCTTTTTAAACAAACGTCACATATATATACTTGTTATACTTTTAATACTTTGAATAATTCCTTAGTCCGTAGTTAGCAGTTCGTTGTTAGTAATTCAATTTTAATGGTTCATTTTTAGATGTTTAATATACCCGCAATGAAATAAATAAAACCCCCAACGAAATAAATAAAACCCCATCGTATATGTATTGGTTGAGATTAATCTTGACCCACGGTACCGGTGTTGTCAAATGACGTGTTGCGTACATAAAGTACCGGTGTTGTCAAATGACGTGTTGCGTACAATCATGGGATCTTATGATTAATCTTCTCGTGTTGTTTACGGGTGATCCTGAACCATATAAAATTGAATTATAAGTACATATATATAAAATATCATGTTAACTTAAAAAGATGTGATTTATTTAATTTTTCCCAATTATTTTCGTGGCTAAACTAGTCTTGGATATCCGATTTTGTTTCGGTCATAGTTTCTTCGTTACAACTCCGTTTTCGTTGATTCAACTTGCCATCTCCTTGGATCGAGTCCCTCTTTAAGACTATGAACTGTAAATACCTTAGTTTGTATTCAAAATCACACGGCATAGGTCAAACTTTAGTGAAACTTATGAAGTTAATCATTTTCCATCATGTAAACAACCTTAAATGATTATTTTTCTAAAAATACTTATACTTTGAGTTAAATCATGAAATTTTTATGTGTTATCATATTCATAGTAAAAATCATTTTTCCAGAAAATAAACCTCCAATTCAAAGTTTAAGATGGTTTTTAATTATCCAACCCAAAACAGCCCCCGGTGGCACTCCGACGTCGTAAAAACAGTTTTTAAGATAATCTTTGAAAAACCAAGTTATACCTTGTTAAATTAGCATATATTTAAGTTATATTACAGGTCTTGGAGTATTTTAAAAGTTAAGTTAGAAGGATCTATTTAGTTTGCAAACAAGTTTGAAAACATTCAAACTATGTTCTTGTTGTTAAAATTTTATACCACAAAATAAGATAGCTATATATATATATGAATCGAATAAGGTTATGAACATAGTTACTACCTCAAGTTCCTTGGACAAGGTTGCTGTAAAAGAGGAGTAAGAACCTAGAACTAAAAGGGTGATGGAATTGGATGAAAGATTGGAAGTAAGTTTGTGTTCTTGGAAGGATTCTTGAAGTGTTTTTGTAAGGGTTTTCTTATGGTGATTAAGTGATGTTTTTGAAGCTAAATGATGGGGAAAATGCTTGGAGATGATCAAGTATGAAGTTAAGAGTATTTTGAGAGAGAAATGGGAGTGTAAGTATGAGAAAATGGGGTGAAGAAATGGTGTGCATGCATAAAAACGTTTTTAGGTTATAAAGGAAAAAAAAAGATACCTAACTTTGTTTTCTTGCTAAATAATTCATGCTACTTGACAAATGGTTGGTTCCACATGTTTCTTAATCATTTAAGGCTGCTAAGGAGCAGATTTTTATTGGTATATACCAATAGTAAATACATCTAGAAGCTGCGTATGATACGGGTACATTTACCCTAGATATACGTGTAGAAATCTTTGAGAAAACGGAATGAGGATTCAAATATAGCTATCTTTTGTAAATATACTTATATTGTTTTATGTATGTAAGCCCTTTAAAAGTGATAAAATACATATCTATACGATGCATGTATAAGTATTATAGGTTATAAGTATTTATGTCGAAGAACGTTACGTATAGTTATCGTTTTGAAAACTTAAGTTAGTAGTTTCAAAATATACTTATAACTCATTGTTATTAGTACCCAATGAGATGTTAAACATCCTTAGATCATGTTAAATATATATAAATACATATATATACATAAACGTATAATTATCGTATGTTATATAGTTCGTGATATCATCGGTCAAATTGGACGGTCAAACGTTGTGTAAAACTCTTTTCGAAGACATAAGTCTCAACAATTTGGATTGCTTGTCATGTTGGTAAGGTTTAATTTATGTAAATATTAATCTTATAAATATAGAATGATCGAAAAAGTGCGGGTCATTACAGTACCTACCCGTTAAATAAATTTCGTCCCGAAATTTTAAAATTGTACCTATTTTGCGTCATCGGGAAACAAGTGTGGATACTTTTGTTTCATTTGATCCTCTCGTTCCCAAGTAAACTCGGGACCCCTTCGAGCATTCCAACGAACCTTAACGATCGGTATGTTGCTCTGCTTGAGCCGTTTAACTTCACGGTCCATGATTTCGATTGGTTCTTCGATGAATTGTAGTTTCTCGTCGACATGGATTTCTTCAAGAGGAATGGTGAGGTCTTCCTTTGCAAGACACTTCTTAAGGTTCGAGACGTGAAAGGTATTATGTACTCCGGTGAGTTGTTGCGGTAACTCGAGTCGATAAGCTACCGGTCCAATGCGTTTGATGATCTTGAACGGGCCTACATATCTTGGGTTCAGTTTACCCCTTTTTCCAAAACGTATCACACCTTTCCAAGGTGACACCTTTAGCATAACCATGTCACCGATCTGAAACTCTAATGGTTTCCTTCGGACATCGGCGTAGCTCTTTTGGCAACTACGGGCTGTTTTCAATCTCTCCTTGATTTGTACTATCTTCTCAGTCGTTTCGTGTATGATCTCGGGACCAGTTAAATGTCGATCTCCTACTTCATTCCAACAGATAGGAGATCTACACTTCCTTCCATACAATGCTTCGAATGGTGCAGCTTTAATGCTCGCATGATAACTATTATTATACGAGAATTCTGCTAACGGTAAATACTTATCCCATCCGTTTCCAAAATCGATCACACATGCCCTGAGCATGTCTTCAAGAGTCTGAATTGTTCTTTCACTCTGCCCGTCGGTTTGCGGATGATATGCGGTACTCATATCCAGACGAGTTCCTAGTGCCTCCTGTAGTGATTGCCAGAACTTTGAGGTAAATCTACTATCACGATCAGATATAATGGAAATAGGTATTCCATGCCTTGAAACAACTTCCTTTATATACAATCGTAATAGTTTCTCCATTCTATCCGTTTCCTTTATAGGCAAGAAATGTGCAGACTTGGTGAGACGATCAACAATCACCCAAATGGTGTCGTAACCCCAGGCAGTCTTTGGTAACTTCGTGATGAAATCCATGGTAATACCATCCCATTTCCATTCTGGGATTTCTGGTTGTTGAAGTAACCCTGACGGCTTCTGGTGTTCTGCTTTGACCTTGGAACAAGTTAAACACTCCCCAACATATGTTGCTACGTCTGTCTTTAAATTAGGCCACCAATAACGTGTCTTAAGATCTTGATACATCTTTCCAACTCCAGGATGTATCGAGTATCTTGTCTTATGTGCCTCGTTCAATATCAACTTCCTTAATCCACCCAACTTTGGTACCCAAATACGATTTGCAAAATATCGGATTCCGTCTTCCCGTATAACGAGTTGCTTCTCATACTTCTTCATTATTTCATTTCTTATGTTTTCTTTATTGAGTGCTTCTTGTTGAACCTCTTTGATTTGTGAGTTGAGATTCATGCGAATTTTTATGTTCATTGCTCGAACTCGGATTGGTTCTCGTTCCTTTCTTCTTAGAGCATCGGCCACTACGTTCGCTTTCCCGGGATGATAGCGAATTTCACAATCATAGTCATTTATTAACTCGACCCACCTACGTTGCCTCATGTTCAATTGTTTCTGATCAAAAATATGTTGAAGGCTTTTATGATCAGTAAACACAGTGAATTTAACCCCATACAAGTAGTGTCTCCACATCTTCAATGCAAACACAACTGCTCCCAATTCTAGATCATGCGTCGTATAATTCCGCTCGTGAATCTTCAATTGTCGGGATGCGTATGCAATAACTCTCTTCCGTTGCATAAGAACGCAACCAAAACCTTGTCGTGAAGCGTCACAATATATTTCAAAATCATCGTTCCCTTCTGGTAACGATAAAATAGGCGCCGTAGTTAACTCCTTCTTTAGTATTTGAAATGCGTTCTCCTGCTCAGAGGTCCATTCATATTTCTTCCCTTTTTGCGTTAACGCTGTCAACGGCTTAGCTATTCGGGAAAAATCTTGAATAAACCTTCTATAATAACCGGCTAAACCCAAAAATTGGTGTATCTGCGTTGGTGTCTTAGGAGTCTCCCATTTTTCAATGGCTTCAATTTTTGCTGGATCAACCTGAATTCCTTTGCTACTAACAACGTGGCCAAGAAATTGCACTTCTTTCAACCAGAAAGCACATTTAGAAAATTTAGCATATAGCTGTTCTTTTCTTAACAACTCTAATATCAACCTTAAATGCTGCTCATGCTCTTGCTCACTCTTGGAATAGATAAGAATATCATCAATGAAAACGATAACAAACTTATCTAAATATGGACTACAAACTCGATTCATGAGGTCCATGAATACAGCTGGCGCATTTGTCAACCCAAACGGCATGACCAAAAATTCGTAATGACCATAACGTGTCCGAAAAGCAGTTTTCGGTATATCTTCTTCTTTGACACGTAATTGATGATAGCCCGATCTTAGGTCAATTTTCGAGTACACACATGATCCTTGGAGTTGATCAAATAAGTCGTCAATTCTCGGTAGTGGATACCGATTCTTGATAGTTAACTTATTTAATTCACGATAATCTATACACATTCGGAAAGATCCGTCTTTCTTCTCGACGAATAAAATTGGAGCTCCCCACGGTGAAGTACTTGGTCGTATGAATCCACGATCCAGTAATTCTTTTAACTGACTCTGAAGTTCTTTTAACTCAGACGGTGCAAGTCTATATGGAGCACGGGCAACCGGTGCAGCTCCTGGTACAAGATCTATTTGAAATTCTACAGATCTAAATGGAGGTAATCCCGGCAACTCTTCCGGAAATACTTCAGGAAAATTTCTTGCCACAGGCACGTCATTGATGCACTTCTCTTTTTCTTTCTTTTCGACTTTATTAACATGTACTAAGATAGCATAGCACCCTTTCTTCAAGCACTTTTGAGCTTTCAAATAACTAATGAGTTTTAGCTTTGAGTTACCCTTCTCTCCATAAATCATTACTGGCGTTTTATTCTTACGAGGAATGCGAATTACCTTCTTGGCGCACACAACTTCGGCTCCTATTTTGGACATCCAGTCCATGCCGACTATTACATCAAAACTTCCTAATTCTACGGGTATCAAATCAATCTTAAATGTTTCTCCGGCTAAATTTATTTTACAATCATGGCAAATTTTATCGGCTTTAATTAGTTTACCATTAGCTAACTCAATCATGTACTTAGCATCTAGAGGTAATGATGAACAATTCAATTTAGCGTGAAAGCCTCTACACACGTAACTTCTATCAGCACCAGTATCAAATATAATAGATGCGGATAAGTTATTAATGGTAAACGTACCCGTAACAAGCTCCGGGTCTTCACATGCCTCTCTAGCATTAATAACAAATGCTCTCCCACGTGCAGGTCCGATATTCTTCTCTGGATTCGGGCACTGGCTCTTATAGTGACCTTGTTTTCCACACCCAAAACAAGTAATGGTAGCCAAAGCAGTTCTAATTGCATTGGTGGCAAGAGTCTTGGTACCATTTGTATTTGTAACGAGAGCCCTACAATCTTCAGCAAGATGACCCTTTCGATTACATTTGTTGCATACCACATTACAGTAACCAGAGTGATGTTTGTGGCATCGGTTGCATAAAGGATTTTGTCCTTTATAACCAAAGCTTAAACCACTACCCGCACCTTGCGTGTTTTCTTGTTTCTTAAAAGATTGTTGTTGGTTACCTCGATCATAATTTCCATTCCACTTTCTTTTGTTACCTGATACCTTCACATCAGTATTGGATACTTTCTTATCCATGATGACCTGATCCATTAGCTCGTTTGCCATGGTTATAGCTTCATGAATTGTCTTAGGTTTCGATGCTGTAACATTTGCCTTGACCTTTTTGGGCAAACCATCTTTGTACATTTCAATCTTCCGTTCTTCGGTTGGAACCAATTCAGGACATAGCAAAACTAATTCCATGAATCGCTGATTGTAGTTGGTGATTTCAGTACCAATAACCTTCAGACTTCGTAACTCATCTTCCAACTTCCTAACCTCGTTCCTTGGACAATATTCGTTGATTAACATTGTTTTGAATTCTTCCCACGGAGTATCATAAGCTACATCTCCTCCTACAGCCTTCACATAATTTTTCCACCACGTGAGTGCACTATCTTGTAAAGTGCACGATGCATACTTGGTCATGTCCTTTTCAACACAACCACTGATTTTAAACACAGTCTCCATCTTTTCTATCCACCGGGTTAAACCGATTGGTCCTTCTGTTCCACTGAATGATGAGGGCTTGCAAGCTTGAAAAGTTTTGTAAGTGCACCCCACACGAGGATTTGGGTTAACTGCAGCACCTCTTGCAGCCTCGACCCATAACATTCTGTCGTTCACTCGCTGATTGATGAGTTCCTGGATTTCTTGTTCCGTCATTCGATTCAATCGCGCCATTTCCTAATGAAAGAAAATAATTATTCACATGGATTATTATAGATGTAGTGTGTATTTATAGTACATTATAGCTTGTTAATAATATGAACCAGGTATTATTATAAAAGCCTTTTCTTCTTATTAGCGTTTTATAATTATATCTAGGGTAGTACCTACCCGTTAATGTCCATACTTAATAGCTTAGTACAGAATCAATTACTACCATCTAAATAATACTTAACCATGGAAAATTATTGCATTTCACACTTCACTATTTTACATATGCTTATCTTACATCGAACATTAAGCAAACCACACTAATAATATTATACAAAACATTATATGATCCCATGGTTTAATACGGCAGCGCATCGTTTGGTCTATTTTCTAGGACGTTTAGGTTCAAAGAATCGCTTAACGCTTATCCTGGCTGTCTGCCTATATTTTGGCTGTGGGACTGAAGAACTGGATGCCGGGATAGAACGAATAGGAATAGCGGGAATAGGGGTGGTAGTGTCTAGTGGAGTTGGTGCCACATCATCCTTACTAAACTCGGGATTTGAATTTTCTAATTCATTAGCCTTTCGTTTCTTTCCTAGTTCGAACTTGTCTTTTGTAATTTCCTGTATTTCTTCCTCGGGTTCACTTTCCTCCTCGGGTTCACTTTCCTCCTCGGGTTCACTTTCCTCCTCGGGTTCACTTTCCTCCTCGGGTTCACTTTCCGGGTTCTCTATAGTTGGTTCATCCTGAATTTGTGAGTCTTCCCCAAAGATATTATTTTCGTCATCGGATAGGTTAATGACTGGAACACCATCTGAAGATTCTGGTTCGGAGTCGCTGAACGTGATGACAAGTTTTGAGCCCGACATCTATCACACAACAACTAACCCATTAGTACTACATAATATTTACATATAAATTTTAACCAACAATGATAAGCAATGGTTTTTAAATCAGACCCGGTCAAAGTCCAGACTTACTAATGTATCCTAACGACTTATCAGTTAGACACACTAATGCAAACCTGGTTCGCTAAGACCACCGCTCTGATACCACATGTCATAACCCGTCCTTAACCATAAGAACGTGTTAAATAACGTATGATTTCATTGCGAGGTATTGACCTCTATATGCGACATTTTTAAAAGAAAAACTGCATATATTATACATTACAAACCATGATTCTTATTTTTGTTACAAGCTTTGGACAACATAAAAATGATTATCGTTTAGCGATAATCTTCGACTTACAAACTTTACATATAATGATAACAACACGGTTTCTAGCATATTTTACAACACAGATCCTCGGGTATGCAGTTTTATTTTTGACACAAATATGCGTACGCAAGATCCTGCTCAAATTCAACATTATGCAGCGGAAGCTTTAGTAATCTCCTGAGAATAGACATGTTTTAAAAGGTCAACATAAAGTTGGTGAGATATAGGTTTAGTGCCGGCAGCAATATATATATATATAGACCACAAGATTTCGTATATAAACAGTTTAATAAAAATATTCTAAGTGGTTGAGCACTTGGTAACCATACTTAACATTTAATCACGTCGCATATTCCCTTTAATATGAAATCTTACTACACCGTACCAAGTGTAGTCACAAAACGAAGTACTGTGCAACCGTTGAATACTGGTCGTCCAGTCCGGTTGGGGTTGTCAGGCCCGATAGATCTATCAACAGGATTCGCGTTTACAATACCGCTGTAAATAACAGTTACCAAGCTACAGGGAAGTATGCCAGTGGTACAACTCAACGTAGAATATATTTTTCAGTTACTTGTGTCCATAACGTAAAACATAAAATACATGTATTCTCATCCCGAAATATTTAGAGTTTAAAAGTGGGACTATATACTCACTTTCGTCTTGAAGATATATATATAATTTGACTTGGTCTCCGGTTGATATCACGAACCTATCCATATATAATATATCAATACCTTTTCTTTTTAAACAAACGTCACATATATATACTTGTTATACTTTTAATACTTTGAATAATTCCTTAGTCCGTAGTTAGCAGTTCGTTGTTAGTAATTCAATTTTAATGGTTCATTTTTAGATGTTTAATATACCCGCAATGAAATAAATAAAACCCCCAACGAAATAAATAAAACCCCATCGTATATGTATTGGTTGAGATTAATCTTGACCCACGGTACCGGTGTTGTCAAATGACGTGTTGCGTACATAAAGTACCGGTGTTGTCAAATGACGTGTTGCGTACAATCATGGGATCTTATGATTAATCTTCTCGTGTTGTTTACGGGTGATCCTGAACCATATAAAATTGAATTATAAGTACATATATATAAAATATCATGTTAACTTAAAAAGATGTGATTTATTTAATTTTTCCCAATTATTTTCGTGGCTAAACTAGTCTTGGATATCCGATTTTGTTTCGGTCATAGTTTCTTCGTTACAACTCCGTTTTCGTTGATTCAACTTGCCATCTCCTTGGATCGAGTCCCTCTTTAAGACTATGAACTATAAATACCTTAGTTTGTATTCAAAATCACACGGCATAGGTCAAACTTTAGTGAAACTTATGAAGTTAATCATTTTCCATCATGTAAACAACCTTAAATGATTATTTTTCTAAAAATACTTATACTTTGAGTTAAATCATGAAATTTTTATGTGTTATCATATTCATAGTAAAAATCATTTTTCCAGAAAATAAACCTCCAATTCAAAGTTTAAGATGGTTTTTAATTATCCAACCCAAAACAGCCCCCGGTGGCACTCCGACGTCGTAAAAACAGTTTTTAAGATAATCTTTGAAAAACCAAGTTATACCTTGTTAAATTAGCATATATTTAAGTTATATTACAGGTCTTGGAGTATTTTAAAAGTTAAGTTAGAAGGATCTATTTAGTTTGCAAACAAGTTTGAAAACATTCAAACTATGTTCTTGTTGTTAAAATTTTATACCACAAAATAAGATAGCTATATATATATGAATCGAATAAGGTTATGAACATAGTTACTACCTCAAGTTCCTTGGACAAGGTTGCTGTAAAAGAGGAGTAAGAACCTAGAACTAAAAGGGTGATGGAATTGGATGAAAGATTGGAAGTAAGTTTGTGTTCTTGGAAGGATTCTTGAAGTGTTTTTGTAAGGGTTTTCTTATGGTGATTAAGTGATGTTTTTGAAGCTAAATGATGGAGAAAATGCTTGGAGATGATCAAGTATGAAGTTAAGAGTATTTTGAGAGAGAAATGGGAGTGTAAGTATGAGAAAATGGGGTGAAGAAATGGTGTGCATGCATAAAAACGTTTTTAGGTTATAAAGGAAAAAAAAAGATACCTAACTTTGTTTTCTTGCTAAATAATTCATGCTACTTGACAAATGGTTGGTTCCACATGTTTCTTAATCATTTAAGGCTGCTAAGGAGCAGATTTTTATTGGTATATACCAATAGTAAATACATCTAGAAGCTGCGTATGATACGGGTACATATACCCTAGATATACGTGTAGAAATCTTTGAGAAAACGGAACGAGGATTCAAATATAGCTATCTTTTGTAAATATACTTATATTGTTTTATGTATGTAAGCCCTTTAAAAGTGATAAAATACATATCTATACGATGCATGTATAAGTATTATAGGTTATAAGTATTTATGTCGAAGAACGTTACGTATAGTTATCGTTTTGAAAACTTAAGTTAGTAGTTTCAAAATATACTTATAACTCATTGTTATTAGTACCCAATGAGATGTTAAACATCCTTAGATCATGTTAAATATATATAAATACATATATATACATAAACGTATAATTATCGTATGTTATATAGTTCGTGATATCATCGGTCAAATTGGACGGTCAAACGTTGTGTAAAACTCTTTTCGAAGACATAAGTCTCAACAATTTGGATTGCTTGTCATGTTGGTAAGGTTTAATTTATGTAAATATTAATCTTATAAATATAGAATGATCGAAAAAGTGCGGGTCATTACAATATACGTTAAGTTTAGTTACCAGGGTGCTCAATTACGTAGAATCTTTTGATAAACGTTTCGGATGAAACAACTGAAATCTTGTGATCCACCTTTATATACAGATTATGCGTAACATTAAAACTATGAACTCACCAACCTTTTTGTTGACACTTTTAAGCATGTTTATTCTCAGGTTCCTAAAAACCTTCCGCTGTTTGCTTATATGTGATACAAGCTATGTGCATGGAGTCATACATGCTTTATTCGAGAAAACGTTGCATTCACAAAATCATCACCATGTATCTTATTTTGACTGCATTATCAACAGATGTAGTATTGTAAACTATTATTTATAGTGATTGTCTATATATAAAAATCATCAAACGTCGAAAACCTTGGAATTTGATATTCAATTATGGTGTGACTTTTCAAAAGAATGCAATGTTTACAAAACGTATCATGTAGAGGTCAGTACCTCACTGTGAAATCGATGAACGATGTATTCGTCCAAAGGCGTTTGGAGGGATCATCACATACCCTTAATCTCTCCACCCCATATTAATAGTTCATCTTTGTTAAACTGTGTGTTTTTTATTTGTAGACTATTAAATTCGAATGGGGAGTATTATTTAAATGACTTAAATATAAAAATAAACAAAATAAAGATAAAAAGATAATTTCTAGTTATTTTAAAATTAAGAATTATGCCAAATGTAGCTCTTAGGGCTACATTTAAGTATTTATTACAATGTGTTAAATTTTCATATTATAGCGTACTTTCTGTACTTAAACTCACGGGATCGGTTTATTTATAGAAACATGTAGTTTTATATTGAAATTATCAACTTTATAGTTAATGCTTAAATGTAGCCCTTAAGGCTACGTTTAGCATTTTCCTAAAATTAAAAGTCAATTAAAAATTATTTTAAAAGAAAATTTAATTATTAGAAAAATAAAAGTAAAAAGGAAAAAAGTCACAATCAAAAATCAGTTACCATCTTTTCCAAAATCGTCTTTTCCATCCCACTAAACCTGCAACCTCCAAAAAAAAACTTTTCAGCGACACTTTTTTTATTATTACAAAAATTCAACTGAAAAAGGAAAAAGTAAGAAATTAGAAGAGAAAAAAAAGAAAAAGAAAAACGTAAGAAATCCACATCGCTGAAGCGACCTTGATTGCAGCACGGTGAACGGCGTTAACGAGCCGAAGTGGCGAAACTGTCAGTTGCTGACGTTTCGTAACGGCGATACTGAACAAATCTCTTCACTCCTAGTGCTCTTATAATCAGAACTAATAACCTGTCATATGTGGTGTCAACGTTGTTTTTTTATACAATATATTTATAATGGCCCGTCAAGTACCATTAACGGATCCGTTACTTGGTCCCACAGCTTGATCATAACTCTAAATGAATCTAATAAACAACATTGCATTCTTTATTTTAAAATGATTTCCTATAAAGGAAATCTAACAAAATATGTAAGTTTAGAAAAATCCGACATATGTAAATAACCAAAGTTGACCAAAAACCAAGTTAACAAAACACCCACAAAGAAATATAACCAAAAGTAGAATGCAAGTTTAAACGTTTAAATAAAATCTGCCAACATGCATGCAGACTCTCTAGCACAGCGGAAACCAAACAATCAAGTACCTGAGAAAACATGCGAGTAAACTGTCAACAAAAATGTTGAGTAAATTATAGGTTTAAAATAACGTATAAACTTTAGACCATAAGATTTCAAATGTTAGAAAACATAAAATATTATTCAATTAATCCATGAGTCACCTGATAACCACTTAACCATTTTCATACCCTTACCAAACAACAATATACACTGAACAGGTGTATTTTCAAAAATAACGAAGTACTAATACATTCCGATTATAAATTGCTAGCGCGACTAGCTCGAAATGGGGCTGTCAGGCCCGATAGATCTATCCATAGGATTCGCGTTCACCAGTAGAAATCAGTGATTACAGTTACCAGACTAGGTAATATTTTCGTTCAACTCATAATGAATAATTTAAATTTATTTCCACTTATGTGTACACGTAAAACAAAAATTGCATGTAATCTCATCCCAAAAATACTTTAAATAGTATGAAAAACGGGACTATAATTCACATTAAAGCAAATGAAGCAACGAAACAGAAATGCAAACAACAAAAGGTAAAGTGATCAAGAATGACCACAATGCCAACCTATAAATAAAGCAGGTTGATATAAATAACTAACTTAGGTCAAGTCTTAGTATGATAACCATAGTACTTGTTATATTAAAGCATAGAACATCACTCAGTATGATTCAGTATGAGCACGACAGCGTATAACACGTACTTTTTATTTTTAGAAAGTTTATATTTTTTGCAAGTTTCCATTTTTAGAAAGTTTTTATTTTTGGAAACTTTCTATTTTAGGAAAGTTTCTATTTTTGGAAAGTTTCTATTTTTAGAAAGTTTCTATTTTTAGAAAGTTTCTATTTTTGAAAAGCTTCTATTTTTGAAAAGTTTCTATTTTTAGAAAGTTTCTTTTTTGGAAAGTTTCTATTTCTAGAAAGTTTTTATCTTTGAAAAGTTTCCTTAATTAGAAAAGTCAACTGAAAGTCAAAGTCAACCAAAAGTCAACTCAAAAGTCAACATTGGTCAAACTTAGTCAACACTAAAATTTAAAGTGTAAATTATATTAATAATATAAGTTATAATATTATTTAAAATAATATTTGTATAATCATGTCATATCATAAGTTTAATTGAATTAAATCGAATTATAAAGTTAACATAAGTTTAAATGATATAATAGATATAACATAAGTATTTAATTAATTAATTAAATATTAATCATATCATAAGTATTATTAATTAATAATGAATTATTAATCATAATATAAGTTTTTTTTTAAAAGGCAATAATAATATTATACGAATAAATATTTATGTACATAGAGAATCCACGATATATACAGGCACGAGAAGCTGCTACCTATTCTCGATGTTAACTACGATACACAAGTAATTAGAAGACTATACACAATGCATACAGTTTATATCATAACCAGGACTCGAAGTGGAGGTGCAAATACACTTTAACAAAAAGTCCGCTGTCCGCTTTTAATCATACCGAAAACACATGAAATCGAGCATATCTAAGCATCAAATCATCAACACAATAATACACAAGTACTATACTATCAAAATAAGATTAAAATCAGTAAAAATAAATAGAAATGAAATATCTAGGGTTTGAGATTATACCTTAATCAAAGATTGATTGATATGAACGCGTAGAGAAGAACGAGAGCAATCCGATTATACTAAAAGCTCTTTGATCCAAGCAAAAATTGATTAAAGATGATGATGATGATGATGATGGTTGATGGTTGGGGCCAAGAAAAAGAAAAAGAGGAGAGAAAGTTGAGAGAAAAATTATAAGGAGAAAATAAAATGAGATAGTAATTTAGAATGAAAATGAAATAATAATAAATAAAAAATCAACCTCCCCCCATTAAGGGGTTCGGCCGAATGTGGGGTAGAGTGGGCCCCTTAGTGGCCCAAATTTGATAAATGTTCAATAGCTTGTGGCCCGAATGCCCGAACGAAGCCCGAAATGCGAAAACGCCGTTACGCGATTAAATCTTCGGAGGAAACACGCACACGCGAAAAATAAAATATAGAAATACTTTATATATACATATGATATAAAAATATCATAATTAAAATAATTGGGATTCAAAAATCTCAAAAGTCTAATCATTGGTTTGAAAACCGAAATGATTCGCCGAATAGAAATCCACGACACGTAGAAACGTACAATTTTAAATACGAATACATTTATTCATATATCACATAATAAAGGATATATTATTACTAAATAATAATATAAGTCATAGAAATGACGTGGCACGAATATCAATTAACCGACGTTAAATACTAACGAAAAAAGTAGGGTCGTGACAATATTCGACTTGCAAACGAGTCGACTAATCTCATAGCAACTAGTCGAAAAGTGTTATTCCTTACGACATTTTATTTTATATTTGTTAATTATATTTAAGATTTTATTTATCATCATATCATATAGATAGATTAAAAAAGAGTAAAAACTATATAGTTAAACTGTTCAACTATATAGTGTTGGATTTATTTATTACTACCGCGCAATGCCGCGGGGCCTTTAGTTGCGTATTCATAGTTAACGGCCTTTGGTTGCGTATTCATAGTTAACGGAGCGTATTATAGGTCTGTATATGTATTGAATATAGGTTGCGTATTCATAGTTAACGGAGCCTATTTTAGGTCTGTATATGTATTGAATATAGTCCGAGGTATTGAGTTTTTTTTTAAGTGTCCATTTAGCTTATAGTTAGTCCCGTTGTGTTTGTAAGATTTTTTTGAGTTGAACTGTGGGGTCGGAAAAATTTAACTCGCACCGAGCGAAAAGATAGAGCTCGCTAAAAATTCGGGTGAAAATAGTTTCTTTTATTTTAATTAAATTGTATATTTACACTTTTTACCCCACCAAAAATGTAAAGTTGAGGGGTCGTTGTGTAAATTGAGGCAAAGGTGAGGGGCTGAACAGAAACTCAAAACTACAACCCAAACGAATTGAAACTACAAAGTTTTTGGTGGTTTTTAGCATATAGGGATAGTTTTTGGTGGCTTTTAGTATATAGGGATAATAATCAAAGTCAACTGATTAAGTGATATATGGGTAACTTCAAAACTAGTGAAGTTTCAACCACTCACAGGCCCGGATTTGAAGATGTAGGTTGATCAATCACACAATTAAGATCTGTATTTAAAGATTATTTGAACTTTTATTTACATTTCTTAAAAGTTAAAAACTAAAACATATATGTTCCCTCCTTCAACACAACAATGAACAAACCACAAACACTCAACCATATATACACCTCCATCGCAGCTCAAATCTTCAAGTTAATTTACTCCTCTTGTTGTTCGTCATCAATCGAAAAATTCTTTATCGTATCTGGTGTGTTTTTCGTTCCGTCAAAGAACAAATCCCATTCATGGACATTCACATACTCATCTTCTCCTAATAACCCGTACTTCCAACTAAGTCCTTCGATAAGATCATCATCATCCGTACGCCCCTCGATCATATCTTTTCTCAATTTTGTCACTTTATTGATAATCGCTTCAACTGATACATCAAATGCATCTTTTAAAGTTTCTAACTTGCAACGAGGATTTGCATATATCACCTTCGGGATCAAACTTATCACATTTTCGCGCATTTTCTTGATATTTTGGGGACTAATTTGACTAAGACATTGTTCTATACTTACATTCTTACGAATATCATCCTCAGAGATAAAAACCGAGTATTTTGTATAGTTTTTTGGTAAATACCAAATGTATTGTGTATAAAAAGAACCAGGATGAAAAAACACGGGTATACAACCCGCTAAGATCGAATCAAAAGCCGATCTTCGTGTAGACGAATCACCTTGAGGTTGTAAGCAAAAAACCGAATTTTGAAACATTTTCATTACATTACTCGGCGATTGACACTTTTTTTCAACAATCCCACAATCTAGAAGCTTCCCAACCCTCGAATTCTTGCATTGATCGATTAAAAGACTCCTAATCGAGGTACGATCATTTGGGCGTGGAGCACCTGCAAAACTAAACAACCATTTTCGCTCTAATTTTATCATTCTATCTTGCCAATCGAAAACTTCATAAGCTTTACAAGGATGGAAATACGTCGGATATGGTATAGCAAAATCGTTCGAATTCCATGGATTTGATTCCACAAGAAGCGTTGACATGTTTTTTACGGCCGGTAACAATAAAAACTTATTACCCCAATCGGTTTCTTCATCGCTCGATCTTCGATAATCCCAAGTAGGTCTACCTCCAACAAGAAAATGATCTTGACCGTTCATTATCTTCCATTCGTCTCTTTTTTGTAACCAATCAACAAGCTCGAAAGAAGTAGCATCTCTCATAGAAACATTATAACCCCAAAGATATCTAGCAACATCAAACCCTGCGTAAAACGGGACAAAAATAGCAGAAGCTAGTGACGAATCATTCGTCAAGCATTCGTATTTCTTCATTCGATTAAAGAAAATAAGATCAAGAGTAAAGTGATCTGTATTATACCATCCATTATTTGAAAACACACCTTGAGTATTATTCAATTTAGGTCCAAATCCACCATTACTAGTGAATTTACACATACCTAACCATTTGTTAATACTTGCACATTCTTTCACTATATCTTCATTAAATCTTGAAGGAAGATCATAAACAAAAATATACCTTCCACCACAAGGATCACCGGTATTTTTTGCACTTCTCATTGCCTTCATGAAACCAAAATCTTTACGGTTCGATGAAATAACCGATTCGGAGTTTTCTTCTTCGGGGACGTACTGGACTAAATTCTGATCGGTTTTAGAAATATTGGTCCAAAAAATATGGCCTTCAGAAACACCATAAGAGTACAATAAACAGAGCCATAAGAATGCACAAAGTAACACTAAAACACAAACATGAGATTGTTTGAACATCATAGCTAGCTACCTTTCAAGTAACTAATAAATGTTGTAATATATTTATGGTGTGAATTGTTGTAATATAATTAGTAGCGAATGTAATTGGCGTGAGTAATTGGCTCACTTTTATATTTTATGGAGTACTGTACTATTGTAGCGACTTTCTTGATTTTAATTGGGTATTTGTAGTAGGTATTTCTGACTTGTAAATGTGTGTCACGTATAATTAAATATTTAAATTACTTCAATTTGTATTGTGGTCAAGGTAAGATTCCCTAAATTCCGCTAGATATATAAAAATATATAAAAGCTTATTAACACGAAAAGTAGATAACGAGGGATGGTGGCCCCGCGAAAATACATTAAATTTTGAATCTGAATTATTTTTGTTATTTTGAACCTGTGATAAATGTAATCCAAACGTGTTATGTGATTTGTCGATATGAATGAGAGTAATCTGTGATATGCCCACACACCATATATATACAAGACTCTAACCAATTCTTCACACACACACACACACACACATACATGCACTGCTATCTATGGTTAAATCAGTCGATTCATCCTACATCCCTTTGCTCTGTTTTGAAGAAACACCAAATCAAGAAATTAAAGTCAAAGTCAAGAAAACACACATTATCTAAATCCCTTTGCTCAGTTTTGAAGAAACACTCAAATAATAAGTGATTATAGGAAAGAAAAATTCTCCGTAAGACACTGTGATTTAATTAATCAATAATTGACTCACATGTCTTCCCAATTATGGAATCAAATCAATAAACAGCATGTAAAAAGTCAAAAGTTGACTTGTATAATAATAATAATAATAATAATAATAATAATAATAATAATAATAATAATAATAATAATAATAATAATAATTTATAGATTCTTGTAAGTTTTTTTGCGCTACTGGTCCCTCATTTTTAGCTAAGATATTTTTGCGCCAGTGGTCCCTCGTTTATATTGAAGAAGAAGAGTAAAAAGACGATTTTACCCTCACATGTATTGCACATGACAAGGGATAACGGAGCTTTTTAACATAAAATTGACGGAGGGACTCGAATTGCAAAATTAAAATAATTAAGGGACGCTGATTGCCAAATTAAAAACCAAGGGACCAAAGTAGCGATTTGGGGTATAATAGAGGGACCAACTGAGCAAAAAATTCTCTTTTTAAAATGCTTTTGTCTAAAAACCTCCACGTCATTTCTATAAAAAAGATGTGACCTAAAATTCTTTATAAATAATGAAAAAAATTTATTTTTGTATCTGCAAAATAACTTAATCTTATTTACAGCACTTAAAAGCATATTTCTAAGTCTGTAATGTTGAAGACTATAACAACCCTCATATTTCCATACCTGAATTGACTAATTTGACTATAGGGTTGTTATCCATACGTAATATATAATTAAATTTGACATTGATCAAATATTTATTTTTAGTCGACACTTTTTGTTAACTAAAGTTTACACTAATTATATAAAATAACATTAGTTAATATTAATATTAATGCGTATTATATTTAAAACTATATGAAACATAATTATTAATTAAATGATAAGTTATTTTAATCATTATATATATATTTTTAGCTTATAAAAAAATAAAAATAAAAAGAAATAAGATTTTTTTTATAAATTAAATAATGAGCCCATGAATTTTGACTAAATATTTTCAAAAACAAAAACTTATTAAAAACATTTTTAACATGTTTTTATTATTTTGTCAAAATTGACACCTTTATTTTATTATTTTTTTTTCTTTTCACCAACCATTTTTTACCTATAAATACATGGCTCCTCATTCATTTTTTCTTGCCAAACACAAAAACTTAAGTTATTCTCTCAAAACCTTGAAGAAAATTTGAGGTACTTTCTATTTTTATTAATTTTTTTCAATATTGTCATTTATATTTATATTTATTGTATATTCTTTGTAAAATTCGAAATTAATTATGTTTATATGTTATAATTAGTATTATAAGTGTTATGATACATAAAAATAATTTTGATAATTTATGGAATATTATTTATAATTAAATACGAATTATGTAGTGTTTAAACGTAAAAACAATATAAAATTTGTAATAAATACTTTTAACCAAAAATAAAATATATATAATTTTTTTCTGAGTTTTTAAAACTTATATAGATCTGAAAAAATTATAAAAATAATTACTTGGGTCGAATTGGTATTTATTATATAATTAAACTCTATTATTATGTAATTCGAAGGTAAATTAAGAATAAATATAAAATAATAAAAAAAAATTTAAATATTTTTCTACAGGTTATTAGACTGATAGAAACTTATAAAAATTATAAAAATAATTATTTGGGTTTATTTAGTAATTATGCAGAATTAAAATTGTTTTGTGAATACATTAAGGGTAAAAACAAAAATAAATACAAAAATAAAATAAAAACATTTTCTTAAATTTTTCTATTAATCTATATGATTAACTAAGACTATAAAAATTATGTATGTAATTTTTAGATATTTAATTTATTATTTAGACATTTTTTGAATAATGTTCGATTAATAAAACACTATTATTTTTGAAGTAATTTAGGTATTTATTTAAAGGTAATTATATTTAATATATATAAGACATATTAAGGTATAATAACTAAATATTAAATAAAACTTAGGTTATATTATCACATATATAATTATTAAGTACATTAATAATTCGTTGTGTGTATACACCTAAAGTGAAGGTTAATCAAAGATAATGTATAATTCATGTGAACTTCATCGCTACTCACGGTCGTAAGTGAATGATGTCTAGGTTGCCATTTATGGGTAAGCTTGTGGATCTTGAATGCCATGACTTAGATTCTGGTCAAGAATCCTGGGCCCCTGGTTACATCTGGTCATTCCTGACTTATTTGATAGCAACGAAGTTTGAGTAGAGTTGTACAACATCTTGCTAAAGATTAACCCGAACTTTCTAAAATTGGAAAATTGCTATAAGTGGAAACTTTCCATAAATAGTAACCTTCCGAAAATGAAAATTCTTTAGTGAACCATTACTATCAATATAGTACTATATACTATTGTTTGTTAGGTAATGTCTGATCATACGTTCTATCTCTAGGTTGAGATCTCGGTCACGTCCTTCCGTTCAATTCTTTCGTGTGCTACTAAGGTGAACTTCATAGCCCCACTTTTTACTGTTTCATAACTGTTTTATAACTTTTGGGGTGAGACACATGCTTGCTTTATAACTGTTTTACACTTAGACACAAGTACTAAATTGTTAACTATGCTGTCATGCTTTGATTCATGCTAAATCCCTACCGTAATATCGTTAATTGCTACGTTTAAATGCAAACTTAATTATTGTGAGTAGGCCTATTGAGAGTAACGTCTCTAACCATTCGACCGTTGGTCTTTGGTTACATAATAATGATTCCACGACACTGACAGTACAAGGTGTCATAGGGTAAACTTGTTTAGTAGCGATATTACAAAATGCAGCAACACTTTTAGATTGATATTTCTATATCAATCAACTTTAAACTAAATCTTGTGGTCTAAAACTTTGGATATTATTTATAAACCTATGAATTTCACTCAACCTTTTTGGTTGACACTTTAAGCGTGTTTTGTCTCAGGTGATGATTGAGCTAGCTGCTACTTGCTACTAGATGATTGATGTATGCTTTGCTGCTTGCATGCAGTCCATCATTCATATTTATCATTTTGTTTAAGACATTTTCCATTTACTGTACTCTTATGATGTAAAACTTTGAATAATGCTTCTGCTGTTTATTTAATAAATAAAACGTCTCATTTAGAGTCGTTCTCGCTTATACAACTGTGTTATGATATGATTGGTCACAATTACCCCTGGTCCATTTTGGGGGTGTGACAGATTGGTATCAGAGCAGTGCTGTTGTAGAGAACCAGGATTGCATTTTAAGTGTGCCTTATACAATAAGGTACCTTAGCAATGTAGGACTACAAATTTCCTTGACTATAGTGCCTTTAATTGTTGCCTTTAATTGTTAAATGCTACACTATACTTTAGAAACTTTACTTATCTTAGAATGCCAAGTCAATCTAAGAACTCTGTTCACTTTTCTAAGTACTATCCAATTACGCCACCGTGTTTAAATGTGACACTACGATTTCTGAAATTCTTGACATTCCTAAGTCATCTATCCTGGTTTATGTATTACATATGTATTACATGAAATATTATCCATGAATTTTAAAACTTCTATATTTGTTACTATTCATACTTAAACGTATATAACTCCCTGTTATAGCACGTACCTATATGCCTTATGCCTTTATGCATCGGTTTGCGAACCAGAAAATGTTATTGAGTTATCGAGAATCTCAAAGACATTATAATGTCATCACTATTCATATTCATTACTTTCTTTGCTTTCTTGTTGTTTTGATCATTGAATTTTCCTGACGGATGACGTCTACGAAACTATAGAATAGAAAGCGTTTGGATTACTGATTTAAAGGATCCTATAGCTCAAGCCCCTGGACCTGAATAGGACATTACGAATTGAAAATCTTTAATCAAAAGATTATCAGATTACATACTTATCATCTAAACACGTCATACTACCATTATTAGAGTATAGACACATCATATCTTATTATATCTTATCGTATCTATCCCAATAATCTTTGTCTAACACTTTTCCTAAATTTCCTCCGTAAATTACGAAAATCTTTTTGCTACATATACATATTCAAGGAGATGAATATATCATCCAGTATTCAACACTAATCTCATATCAAACCCTAAATCAAATCACATAATATGGATTTCTCAACCGATTCCTCGAGCTCCAATGGCAGCGTAACCGGAACAAACGAACCAATCAGCCATCATCTATTTTGGATGAATTGGGGATGGGTTCGTAGTAAACTTAATCAATAGAGACAAGAAGAAGATAATCCTTTCCACCAACCGAATTCACCTCTTGGTGAAGAACCTGAAGCACTTACCGGCGAACCCGTTTAGAACACTATTTTCACCCTCATTTCCAGGATATCCAGTCACGAATATATAATATCTAAAATTCTAGATCTTATTCATCCACTTGTCTAAACCGCCAATCATCCTGGAATAATAGAAGAAGTCAACGAGCTTCGCGCTCGAGTGGTGGCTCTGGAGAATATGGTGCGAAACCTACGAACACCAGCGGCAGCACCAGCAGCATAACCAGTACCATCAGCATCACCACCAATATCATTAGCATCACCAACAACAATATCTGCATTTCACGCCTCAACATCACACTCAGTACCTCGGATATCAACATCATACGCCCCATAGATACCAAGGAATATTAGTAATAATGAGTTAAGATGTATTGACTCATTCTTCCTGAAGAATTATATATGTATACTTTATATATATATGGTTTGAAACAATAATAAATCTTTTCGTACTAAGCTATTACGTGTAAATCTTAACTAGTATGTACTACTTGGTTAATTCATATCACTAATATGCTATAATGTACATCCTTCGTTAATGACTTAATGATCGTTAATCACTGCTTCAGCACAATAAACTCCATTTCATAATAAATTAAGTGTATTATTCAAATACATTTCTGATTTTACACTTCTATTTTCGATGTACTCGAAACTTTTTAGAAAACATTATTCGTGTCTTGTGAATTTCACAAGAATTCCACGAGCACCAACATCATATACCGAGGTATATCAATAACAATGAACGATGAAGTATTGATTCATAACTCCATTAAAGAAATATTCCGCGACGATTATGTAATCTCTCAAGTTTTGAAGATTATTTATTCTTGTTCCAACCGCAAATCAAATGATTTTAATATTATATTAACTCATTAAATCTATATTATATTTGAAGAATACATATATGAACGTATATCTCCATAAAGATTGTAATTAAAGTTCTTTTGTACAAACTATTAATTGTGAAAATATTTTAACGGGTAGGTAATACCCGAGAAATATTTATATCTCACATTAATATGTTGCATTGTACATTCTTCAATTCTGATTCAATAATCAGTAACTATACTACTTACGTCACAAGATATAAGTATCTGTTCACTAAAGAACAACCATTTTCGTACAAATTCAATTACATATTCTAATTTTGACATATCAGAATCCAAGTAAAGCTTTAGCAGGTGTTATCTTCCTAAAGATTACTAAATTCATATATATATATTCATTCGTATTCTATGATGAATTATCACATCAAACCACCGAAATTATCGTTCATTTCTTTTGAAATCAACAACGCCTATTCATCAACCATTAGATCCGTTGACGATTACAATCAGCGTTTAATCATCTAAAAATGAAATTTCTTGAAACCATCTCGGATTGATAACCAATGATTCAAATATGGCTGCATTAAATGCAGAGGAAACAGCAAAATTGTAGATGGTCTCAATGGCCAAAAGTTTTATAATAATGAATGGTTCGTTGGAAAAGCTCAAAAGAAAATTTGGAACTGAAAAACGAATTGAGCTAACCATGGAGGAGACCAAGGACAAATACAAGGACCAAACCCTATATTCAAAGAATCCAGGTAATTCTGGATCCGATGAATTCTTTAGAGAATATCTTGCTCCGAAGTCATGGTAAAAGCTTGCGAAAAATTTTTCTTCATCAACTTTCGAACTTAGAAATTCCAAAATATCATCATAAATATCCTCTATATTTCTGATGATATCATCATAACGATTCTTGTCCGCAATTAATTATCTCTTTGAGATATCTTTATCACATCATAAAGGAAACTGTATTAGTTTCTATATTCTGTAAAATTCAAGTTTAAATTATGAATGATTTGAAGAAGTGTTGGAAATTGAAGGATGAGTTAGTATAATATAATGACGTCAGGCCAACGTGATTATATTACAGTAAGTCATGCTAAATTTTTAATGGAAGATGATGATTCATAGACTGTATAAATCACCATTCACCATGTTACACGACTCTTACATTCTATTTAACCTCTAAACATATCAAGAAAATATTTTTCTTGATGATTCGGTCTTTTTCGAATATTCTGGTAATTTGACAAATCAAATTGTGCTATTACCTTTCCTTTCTACTTTATAGATTATGATCATTCGAAACTTCATACCTACTAGTTCTGGACCATTATTCGCTTGACTTGAAGTCGGGAAGAAGAAACAAAAGCATAAAGCTCCGACATATAAGGGAAAATATAAAGCTCGATAACGACTCCGAAACTACAAACCGTGTATATCAATGCGTATAGCAATATAAAGACACGGGAGAATTAAAAACACTATAACCCCAAGAGCATAGTAGAAGTAAACAGATTCCTCTGGTGGTAAAAGAAAAAGAAGAATGACTGCATATATGGTCAATATAATAACAAGTATCAATACAGGATTGAGCATATTAACAAATCTTTTGGAAGTATGAATTTAGGAAGAAAGTATAGAAGTGGTAAAGATAATGAAACGGAAGAAGCTAATTTATAGCAAAATTTCCAAACACGTCAATCAAGGCAATTCACCGCATTTAATCAAAGAAATCTCAAAATTCCGTGAATACCGAAGAATCAAATCTTATAGATTACGAAGATTTCCTTTAATCCCTTGAATTCCGGAAATCAATCGTGACTACGTCAAAAGTTAAGGCGAACATTTAATTTTCTCATTCACTCTTTTACGATAGCTTCGTTTATACGCTTCCTATAATCGAATCGTTTTATCCATATTATTAAATAGTGATAAAACTTTATTTTTCAACTCATATTCATCATTAAGATATTCTTGTTGTAAACAATGATAATCTCTATCAAATTTCATGAATATGATTTCACGAACTCCTCTCTGTCTTATCTGCCCCAATATTGTGGCATAAACGCTCAAGGTTTTAAATGAGTACAATATTATTCATAACATATTTCATGTATCTAATTTACTGAAATGACTTGTAAAACATCATCATTTTGAATGATCTCCGCATTAATAATAAAATGCACTTCGTAGAAGAACTTGTAGAAATTATGGTTTGTATGATTTTAATTCTTGAAACAGAACAATATTCTATCCGTTGGAATTCACGCAAGGCCCCGAGCATACCTGGGAACGTGAAAACCAAATAAAACGTAAATATCCTCGTCTATGTACGAACAACACCGATTAATGGAAACAACTAAATTTCGGGACGAAATTTCTTTTAACGGGTAGGTACTATAACAACCCTCATATTTTCATACCTGAATTGACTAATTTGACTATAGGGTTGTTATCCATACGTAATATATAATTAAATTTGACATTGATCAAATATTTATTTTTAGTCGACACTTTTTGTTAACTAAAGTTTACACTAATTATATAAAATAACTTTAGTTAATATTAATATTAATGCGTATTATATTTAAAACTATATAAAACATAATTATTAATTAAATGATAAGTTATTTTAATCATTATATATATATTTTTAGCTTATAAAAAAATAAAAATAAAAAGAAATAAGATTTTTTTTATAAATTAAATAATGAGCCCATGAATTTTGAATAAATATTTTCAAAAACAAAAACTTATTAAAAACATTTTTAACATGTTTTTATTATTTTGTCAAAATTGGCACCTTTATTTTATTATTTTTTTTTCTTTTCACCAACCATTTTTTACCTATAAATACATGGCTCCTCATTCATTTTTTCTTGCCAAACACAAAAACTTAAGTTATTCTCTCAAAACATTGAAGAAAATTTGAGGTACTTTCTATTTTTATTAATTTTTTTCAATATTGTCATTTATATTTATATTTATTGTATATTCTTTGTAAAATTCGAAATTAATTATTTTTATATGTTACAATTAGTATTATAAGTGTTATGATGCATAAAAATAATTTTGATAATTTATGGAATATTATTTATAATTAAATACGAATTATGTAGTGTTTAAACGTGAAAACAATGTAAAATTCGTAATAAATACTTTTAACCAAAAATAAAATATATATAATTTTTTTCTGAGTTTTTAAAACTTATATAGATCTGAAAAAATTATAAAAATAATTACTTGGGTCGAATTGGTATTTATTATATAATTAAACTCTATTATTATGTAATTCGAAGGTAAATTAAGAATAAATATAAAATAATAAAAAAAAATTTAATATTTTTCTACAGGTTATTAGACTGATAGAAACTTATAAAAATTATAAAAACAATTATTTGGGTTTATTTAGTAATTATGTAGAATTAAAATTGTTTTGTGAATACATTAAGGGTAAAAACAAAAATAAATATAAAAATATAATAAAAACGTTTTCTTAAATTTTTCTACTAATCTATATGATTAACTAAGACTATAAAAATTATGTATGTAATTTTTAGATATTTAATTTATTATTTAGACATTTTTTGAATAATGTTCGATTAATAAAACACTATTATTTTTGAAGTAATTTAGGTATTTATTTAAAGGTAATTATATTTAATATATATAAGACATACTAAGGTATAATAACTAAATATTAAATAAAACTTAGGTTATATTATTACATATATAATTATTAAGTACATTAATAATTCGTTGTGTGTATACACCTAAAGTGAAGGTTAATCAAAGATAATGTATAATTCATGTGAACGTCATCGCTACTCACGGTCGTAAGTGAATGATGTCTAGGTTGCCATTTATGGGTAAGCTTGTGGATCTCGAATGCCATGACTTAGATTCTGGTCAAGAATCCTGGGCCCCCGGTTACATCTGGTCATTCCTGACTTATTTGATAGCAACGAAGTTTGAGTAGAGTTGTACAACATCTTGCTAAAGATTAACCCGAACTTTCTAAAATTGGAAAATTACTATAAGTGGAAACTTTCCATAAATAGTAACCTTCCGAAAATGGAAATTCTTTAGTGAACCATTACTATCAATATAGTACTATATACTATTGTCTGTTAGACAATGTCTGATCATACGTTCTATCTCTAGGTTGAGATCTCAGTCACGTCCTTCCGTTCAATTCTTTCGTGTGCTACTAAGGTGAACTTCATAGCCCCACTTTTTACTGTTTCATAACTGTTTTATAACTTTTGGGGTGAGACACATGCTTGCTTTATAACTGTTTTACACTTAGACACAAGTACTAAATTGTTAACTATGCTGTCATGCTTTGATTCATGCTAAATCCCTACCGTAATATCGTTAATTGCTACGTTTAAATGCAAACTTAATTATTGTGAGTAGGCCTATTGAGAGTAACGTCTCTAACCATTCGACCGTTGGTCTTTGGTTACATAATAATGATTCCACGACACTGACAGTACAAGGTGTCATAGGGTAAACTTGTTTAGTAGCGATATTACAAAATGCAGCAACACTTTTAGATTGATATTTCTATATCAATCAACTTTAAACTAAATCTTGTGGTCTAAAACTTTGGATATTATTTATAAACCTATGAATTTCACTCAACCTTTTTGGTTGACACTTTAAGCGTGTTTTGTCTCAGGTGATGATTGAGCTAGCTGCTACTTGCTACTAGATGATTGATGTATGCTTTGCTGCTTGCATGGAGTCCATCATTCATATTTATCATTTTGTTTAAGACATTTTCCATTTACTGTACTCTTATGATGTAAAACTTTGAATAATGCTTCCGCTGTTTATTTAATAAATAAAACGTCTCATTTAGAGTCGTTCTCGCTTATACAACTGTGTTATGATATGATTGGTCACAATTACCCCTGGTCCATTTTGGGGGTGTGACATAGACCGAATAGGACAATATTTTTCTAACTTATAAAAAAAAAACAAACAATCTACACTAAAAATGTTCGCGGAAGCGCATACATAAGACATAATAAGATTTACAAACTGAAAAACAAACAATACTTAGGTGTCGTTTGTTTTTCAGTCTGCATACCTTATTATGTCTTATGTCTGCGCGCTCGCAGACATTTTTACTGCAGACAGTTTGTTTTTCTGAACACATAAGATAAAATAATGTCTTATTCTGTCTGCAATCTCGCAGACTTAGAAATGTGCTTCTAAGTGCTGCAGACAGGAATGAGTTATTTTGCAGACATAAAAACAGTCTTCACTATGCAGCATACAGACCTTCAGACCACATCTTCTTTACAGACATGGTTCGTAGATCTTCAGACAAAAACATCTTAAAAAACAAATAGCACCTTAATAATGCGTTTGATAAAACTCATGGTTCATAATCCGAATGATTCAAAGTTGTGAATGAATTCGGTTCTGAATGTCAACAACATGTTTGATAATCATTTGAATTAACAATGTAAATGATGTAAAATTATATCAATAACCTTTTATATGAATTAAAAATAATATTGTTGTTATTAAGTGTTCTTGATCCAACTTAAAGATGATATAACATAAAATTTAGGTGTTTAATGGTTAATATGGTATTTGAACTATGAATGATTCAACACTAAATTATGAACCATTTAGCATCATATGTCAGAACAAACGAGATGAATTCCGAATGGTTCAACGTTGAACTATTCAATTAAGAGGTAATCAAACGCTCCCCAAGACGTGGTCACTAAAATAAAAGGACGACGTTTATCAAGGAAGAAAAATTAAGTTACCAAACTACACTAAATCAACATTCACTGAACGAGACGGCTTCATTATTCATACTGAACGAGAGGGTTTTCATTATTCATGTTTTTAGTATATATGGTTAATGGTTAATTATCTTTACATATTGGGAAATGTTAATTATGATGTTTAGAGTTATAACTAGTATCAAGGTTCGCGCGATGCGGCGGAAAGTAATTATTTTAGCCAAACGATAAGTGAATAAAATACTATTATAAAAAATATGTACAATAATAATTGTTTTTAAGGGGCAGATCTTATTTCACCTATCTTCGTTTTGCCGACTAAAAATAATCTTTCTTTTTTCCATTTTCAATTATATTATATTAAAAAAATGAATATTAATACTTTGTAATTAAGGAGAGTTTACAAACCTAATTAAGGCATGCTTAAACGTAGCCATAAAGGCTACGTTTAGCATTGTTCTTAAAATATTAACAAATTGGTTCCTCAATTAAGCAATCTAGCACTAATTTTATGAACCAGTCATATTGAGTTATTGAAAGGACCCGTTCATATACATTATAAACGATTCACAATAGTTGATTTCATTGCGAGGTACATGACCTCTATATGATACATTTTACAAACATTGCATTCAATTTTAAAAGACAATCTTTCTTTACAACGAAAGTTGACGGCATGCATACCATTTCATAATATATTCAACTATAATTGACTTAATAATAATCTTGATGAACTCGACGACTCGAATGCAACGTCTTTTGAAATATGTCATGAATGACTCCAAGTAATATCCTTAAAATGAGCTAATGCACAGCGGAAGATTTCTTTCATACCTGAGAATAAACATGCTTTCAAGTGTCCACCAAAAGGTTGGTGAGTTCATAGGTTTATCATAAAACAATAAAATTCATCATTTTGATAGACTACAAGATTTAAATCATGCATGGTACAAATGGGACCGAATCATATACCCACCTGTAATGTACATGTGATATCTTTTAAAAACAGTACACCTTTCTCGTGTACAAAATCATCTTTCATAAATCTTAGTAACCGTACACATATCTTGTGCACAAAAATAACATACACATAACCTGTGTATAAAATCATTCTCTCGATACATAACATTCACTTTTCATTGCTTTCATAACTTGGCTTGGTAACCGACCTTAACATATAATGCGCATAATAATATCCCCAAAACAGAACATCTCATATGTATAATAATCATATAAACTTCGAAGTACTAAACACCACGCCCACTAGCCCTTCTGTCTAGTGAACATTCTGGGTAGGGGTGTTAAACCCGGTAGCTACTTTTAGGATTGGCGTGAATTAGGGCCATACCCGATTCTAATTCTTAGGTTACCAAGCAATAATAATCAGGGAAAAAATATTCACAACAATTAGTGGCAATTATCAAGTCCACATAATTCAGTAATAATCCACAGAACTTCTGTCTGCATAATAATTCATTCGAGGAATGTTTTGCTTGTGTCTAACTCGTCAAACATTTATAAAAGCATTTCATGTATTCGCAGTTCAAAAATATATTTCAAAAGCATTTAATAAAGCAGTTGTAAAAACAGCGCATGTATTCTCAGTCCCAAAAATATAAAGAGTAAAAGGGAGCAAATGAACTCACTATACTGTATTTTGTAGTAAAAATACATATGACGACATTGAACAATGCAGGGTTGGCCTTGGATTCACGAACCTATATCATTATATATATATATATATATATATATATATATATATATATATATATATATATATATATATATATATATATATATATATATATATATATATTAACACGCATGATTGTAATCGAACGAATCTATATTATTAGTGATATACTTGTTATTTCAATAAATCCTATGTTATATATTTTTTAATATAGTGTTCTGTACTAATTGTTATTTGGTAAAATAATACTAATACTAATAGATAAAAAGTTGTAATCTCTTTAATATGATAATATTAATGATATCGATAGTGTCAATTCAAATAATAATAAAAATGATAATTTTATTAATAATGTTATTTTATTTTTAATAAAAATATAGTTTTAGTACAAGTAATAATTTTAACAATAATGATAATAAAATAAAAAGTTGTATTATTTTTTACAAAAAAAAAAAGAAAAAATTATCGTTTTGATAATAATTCTTAATACTAATAAGACTTATTAATAATACTTGATAATAATTAATGTTAATAATAAAATAATATCAATGATAATAATAGTTACAATAATAATAATGATAATATTAATAATAATAATAATAATAATAATAATAATAATAATAATAATAATAATAATTATAATAATAATAATAATAATAATAATAATAATAATTATAATAATAATAATAATAATAATAATAACAATAATAATAATAATAATAATAATAATAATAATAATAATAATAATAATAATAATAATAATAATAATAATAATAATAATAATAATAATAATAATAATAATAATAATACCTCACATGGAAAAGCTCCCAAAAAGAAAATAACTGCCTTAAACAGGGCTCGAACTCGAGACCTCTCGCTAAACACAAACTCTCCTTAACCACTCCTCCAATTCAATTTTCCTGATTAAAGCCCGACTTGCTTTTATTTAACTCGTTTATTTTCAGCTAGGTCCAACAACAACCAAGAGTTCTTGGCCCAACAGTACAACACAAGCCCAACTACAATTCTAAGCCCGTTATACACAAACCCAATCAACGATTTACGGCCCAAAATTAGTCCATTGCATAAATAAAACAAAAAAAATAATTCCCCTGATTTCTGGTCTCTAATCTTTCGAACTGCATCACCTAATACATCATCATTGTGTCATCATCCATATATTCATTTTAATTATTACATGTTCCTCAATTTATCTCAATCATCACCCTTTATTATTTTATGTATCATCTTATCATATCCCATTACTTTATCATGAACCATCATCATCATTCTTAACTGCATCAACATCATATATTCTTGACTGTAAAAGAAAAATTAACGCAGCAACAACACAAGGAAGTGGGTTTCGAGCATTAACGAGCATTAAAAGGAACCGGAAGTGGGGTGTTCGAAGGTAATAGCAAGTGGGTTTATAGGGTTTGGGTTTGGATTAAATGCAGCAACAATTCGTGGATTTATTTTGTAAAAGCGAAAAGGGAATTCACAATTGGGTCTTCGGTGGGGTTCTAACAGAAATATGCAGAAATAATGAGAGAGAGGAGAGAGAGAGAGAGGGAATATGGAGACGATGGTTGATGGTAGATTGTCGTTGGGAAAGAAGAAAATTAAGAGGGTGTGAAGGTGATGATGGGTTTCAAGGTGGTGACGGTTGTGATGGTGTCACGGTGATAATTTCATGGAGGTTTGTAGGGTGGTGTATGATGGCTATGGTGTCGAAGTGGTGACAGATAGAAATGGGTTTCATGGGTGAAGGTGGTGGAGGATGTTTGCTGAGAAAAGTGATGACCATGGTGATCATGGGTGTCGGTTGTATGGTGGCTCCGGTGGTGGATGGTGATGCAGGGTGGTGTTTGATCGTAGAAAAGGAGAAGAAGATGAATGATAATGGTTGATCATACAAGTTACAGCATTTACATATACATATAATAAATATAAGATAAAGTAACGTAATATAATAATAATAATATTAATATGATTTAATAAATTCCTATCTTATTTAATTTGGAACGTGCAGATAAACAATAAGAATAGTATAGCAGCCTAAAATTTCGTTCCTTTCTGCCGACAGTTTTCATAGACTGTGTTATATCGTGACCATTACTAAACAGTTAGAATACAAAAGTGTTCCTAAAAATCCTAAATTTTTAGATTAAATATATTTAATTATTTCACTCATTAACTGTTTGAAACCTGATTAAAAAGGTTCGATAATAATTTATTTTCTATTCCAATTTATATGTACGGAGTACTAATATTTAAACTAAAAAGGTAAAAAAATATTTTTGACAAATCTAAAATCTTCGTAATCGATTTACAATTCAACTTTTATTTCAATCCTTCATGAACATGTATAATATATATTTTAAAACTAATAAAACATCAACCGAGTGTTACTGATGTTTACTATTTAAGTTTGAAATCATTCATTTTCCATTTACTCTCTCCCTAAATATAATCAGTTTTAAATAACAAGTTTTATCACATAAATATATATTATATATTTTTAAACAAATAGATTTAATATTATTTTATATATTTACAAGTAGTATTTATGTATATATATATATATATATATATATATATATATATATACACATTTGTAATAATAGTTTTCATTATATCGCATATTATTTTACATATTTATTTCCAACAATTAACTCATATATTAATTCAATTAATATTTCAAATTATTATATATACATATATATATATATATATTTAAATATACATGTATCTATTTACAATTAGTTGTTCGTGAATCGTCGGGAACAGTCGAAGGTCAATTGAATATATGAAACAGTTCAAAAATTTTGAGACTCAACATTACAGACTTTGCTTATCGTGTCGAAATCATATAAAGATTAAGTTTAAATTTGATCAGAAATTTCCGGGTCATCACAGTTATTAATACACCAATAAGTATAGATAGTAATTTCCTTATAATACTAATGGACACCAAGTTTTTGGTCATTCCATAAGTCCAAAACGACATCTAAAAACAAACAAAAAAAATTCCAAACTTTGACAAATTTTCATTTCTAACCCCCCTAAACAGGGGGCCAATGGGTAAATTCATATTTTTAATATATAATTATATAAACTCCACCCAAAATTTTATCGGGACTTATCTTCCCGATCGCCATACGTTAGATTTTTTCGATATCACCGTTCAACTCGAAATAATTTTACGAACACAACGCAACTAACTATACGTGAAATGAATGTATTTTAAAGACGCTAAATATTTGAAGATACCTTTCATACATATACAGACACGCATAATAAACAACCCAAACTAACTATACCATATCGACGGTTTCGTTTCATTTTTTTAGGTAATCTTTCTGTCGTCAAAATCGCGCAGACCATTAAATATGAGAGTTAATCCGTACACCACCTTGTTTTTGCCATACACCACCAAAACAATTATTTATACAGTTTTACTCTTCCTTTGAGAAGTTAAGGGGAGTTGGTGGTGAACAAAAGGAAGGATAAAAATGTCCAAAAAATTTATTTAGTGGTGTATGGCAAAATAGAGGTGGTGTACGGATCACCTCCCATTAAATATACTAGGTACTAACTACATGTATCTAAATAAACCCGTAGTAACGCGTTTTTGATGCTATAAATATATAACACTACGTTAAATATGAATATTCAACCCGAAAAGCCCCGCCGCATCGCGCGGGCCACTTTTTCTAGTTATAATTATTTACTTTAAATCTGTTATAATTAAAGCTAAATATTGATGCAATTATTAAATATTTACATTTACTTAAAAAGGGAATATATAAATATAAACTACGTTTATGATGTTCATTAAATATAAGCGCATTCTTTCAATGAAAAATAAAAGTACTCATATGGGTTCGAACAATAATCAATGTTCCTAATCACTCTGAATTGTTCAATTGTTAACGAATATATTATATACCTCACATTACCACTCACAACTATCATTGTATCATGCTTTTAAGATTACAGTTAGCATATCAGTGTAGTCATTGTTTATATATTTATCATATATGTAAGATAGAGGGCATCAATGTATCGGCATAAATTATCCATATGTATGATTAAATTGATCAAGGGAATATACATTTATAATATGGTATTAGAGCACTTTGGATCTTGGTCTTTGATTTTTTGCTTCTTCCACTGCCTCTCTGGTTGCATACTCTGATGTTGATTGGGTAGCATGCCCTACCACCCATCGCACCACATGGTATTGTGTTTTTCTTGGAAATAAACTATTGTTTTGGTCATCTAAGCGCCAGAACATTCTTTCACGGTCTAGTGTAAGGGCTGAATATTGCGGCATTGCTAATCTCGTTACTGAAATCTAGTGGATTCGTAAACTTCTTTGGGAGCTTCATCATCCACTTTTCTCAACTATCATTGTTTATTGTGATAATGTTAGATATGTCTACATGTCATCTAACCCGGTTGAACATCAGCGTACCAAGCATATTAAGATTGACTTAAACTTCGTACGGGATCTTGTTGCTGAAGGCCAAGTCCGGGTTCTTCATGTGCTATATCGTTACCAGTACGTAGATATCTACACCAAAGGTCTCCCTACAGATTTGATGAGTTTCGCTCCAGTTTGAGTATTCGTTCTATTCTCACTCCAACTTAGACGGATATATTACACCTCATATTACCACCCATAGCTAGCATTGTATCATGCTCTTAAGAATACAGTTGACATGTCAGTGCTGTCATTGTTTATATATATTTTATATTTGTAAGATAGAGGGCATTAATGTTGTTAAAATATTAGTGCAATCTAATTAAATGGATTCTATTGTCACAAGATATATCTTGTAGAGATTGTGCATATCTTGTAGAGATTGTGCATATCTATTATAGATCTTGTATTTAATTTAATATAGAGATTGTGTATATCTCTTATAGATCTTGTATTTAATAAAGAGATTGTCCATATCTCTTTTATTAAAGCTAGTTTGTCATTTACTCTTGTAATGTAGTATAAATACTAGACAAATTATCATGGTGATAAAAAAATAAGAAAATTTAACCAATACATGTCTAGTTTTCAATTTGTTCATACGTGTTTGTTTACTTAACTTTCATTCTAGCAAGTTATTTATTCTTTCATGGTATCAAGAGCTTGGTTATAAACTTGGTTATAAGTTTAGTTCTAAGTTAAACTTTGTGTGCAATTACTCAAAGTGTAAACTAGTTTCTTGCTAATCAAAAATGGAAGTCTCAAATGTAAACAATGGAGGTGTGTTCAATGGTATGGAAAGACTTATAGGCAACAACTACAAGTATTGGAAGATGTGTATGGAGGCTTATCTCCAAGATCAAGATCTATGGGAACTTGTGGCCGGAAGCGATGCCATAATTCCCGTAGAAACTCTTGAGCAAGGCGAGTCACGAAGAAAATGGAAGATTAAGTGTGGGAAGGCTCTCTTTGCGTTGAGGACATCAATTAGCAAAGAGTTCATAGAACACGTTCGTGATCTTAACTCTCCAAAGGAGGTTTGGGATACTCTTGAGAAACTCTTTACCAAGAAGAATACCGCACTGTTGCAATTCTTGAAAAATGAGTTAGCAATCTCAAGACAAGAAGGTATGTCAGTTTCTGAATATTTCTTACAGGTGAAAACTCTTTGTTCTCAAATTTCAGAGATTGATACAAACGAGAAAATTAGTGAATCTCGGTTGCGAAGATATTTAATTCGTGGTTTGAAGAAAGAGTATGTTCCATTCATAACCTCTATACATGGGTGGTCTACTCAACCTTCGGTTGAAGAATTAGAGAATTTGCTCTCTAATCAAGAAGCTTTGGCCAAGCAAATGGCTAAAGGATTTGAAAATGATGCGGTATTATTTTCAAAAGGGAAGAACTTCAAGAAAGGTTCTTCTAGCAAATAAAAAGAAGAAGAGCAAACTAGTTACAAAAGTAACTATGAGAAGAAACCTCCCACATGTTACAAGTGCGGGAAGGTTGGTCACATCAAGAAATATTGTCGTTTTAAAGTCACAAAAGCAAATGTGGCCTGTTCAAGCAACGATGATGATGAAGTCAAATGGGAGCAATGTTTTACCGCAGGTGAGGCTTATGTGAAGAAAATAAGTCAAACTGACAACGGAGCTATTTGGCATGCTAGACTAGGCCATGTGGGATATCAAATGTTGCAAAAGATATTCTCACATAAACTAGTTGATGGAATTCCTCAATTAAAGAATGTTCGTGAGGAAGTAATATGCCAAGGATGTCAATATGGAAAGTCACACCGACTTCCATATAAGAAGTCAACAAATCGAAAACAAGGTTTGCTTGACTTGATTCATATGAACTTGATGGGGCCAACAAAAACACCAAGTTATAGCAGTCATTGCTATGTCATGGTGTTAATTGATGACTATTCTCGGTTTACTTGGGTGAAATTCCTAAAGGAGAAAAGCGAAGCCTTATCAAAGTTCATAGAATTCAAAGAAGCGGTAGAATCAGAATTTGGGAGAAAGGTAAAAGCTCTTAGGAGTGATAATGGTGGAGAATTCATGTCAAATGATTTCTTTACTTATTGTAAAACAAATGGTATTTCTCGCCAAATGACTTGTTCGGATACTCCATAACAAAATGGGGTTTCAGAAAGAAAGATTGCTTACCTTGTTTCAATATGCTTATCTTGGTTACATGACAAGGGGTTGCCCAGGGAGCTATGGGCGGAAGCACTTCAATGTGCTTGTCATGTGTCTAATCGGTTACCATCTTGGCCAGGTACACAAAAATCATCTTTTGAGCTAGCTTATGGTGAAAAGCCTAATGTAAGCTATTTTAGGGTGTTTGGTTCTATTTGTTATGTTCATGTTCCAAAATCTAACCGAACCAAACTTGACCCAAAAGCTCGAAGGTGTATTTTTGTTGGTTATGATTCTCACAGGAAAGGTTGGAGGTGTATGGATCTAGAAACAAAGAAGTTTACCACTTCAAGAGATGTGGTATTTGATGAAGTGTCTTCTCAATTTTCCGAATCAAGCAAAAATGGTGAAGAAAATAGAGATTACAAATTTATGTTTCCTAGCTTCGACACTCAAGAAGAAAGTGAGAATGATGGTGTTTCTCAAACTCAAGAAGAGACACCTAGTGAAGAAGTACCAACTCAAGTTAGAAGGTCAACAAGAGAAAAGAGACAACCAAGACATCTAAGTGACTATGAGGTGAACACAGTCACAACTTGTTTCTTTACAGGTGGCTTAACCGAAGAACCAACATGTTATGAAGAAGCTAAATATTCTCCGGATTGGAGAAAAGCAATGCAAGAGGAAATTGATGCATTGGAAAAGAATGAAACTTGGGAGCTTGTCAAGAAACTGGAAGCATGTAAACCGGTTACTTGCAAATGGGTCTACCGTTTGAAGAATAACTCGGATGGAACCATTAATAGGTTCAAGGCTCGGTTGGTGGCTCGTGGCTTTTGTCAAAGTTATGGGCTTGATTATGAGGAAACTTTTAGCCCCGTGGCTAAAATGGTAACGGTAAGAACAATAATCTCACTAGCAGCTTACAAAGAGTGGAAATTATGGCAACTTGATGTGAAAAATGCTTTTCTATATGGAGAGCTTGATCGTGAGGTGTTCATGGAACAACCTATTGGGTTCATTTCAAATCAATTTCCAGAATATGTGTGCCGGTTGAAGAAAGCTCTTTATAGCTTGAAACAAGCTCCGAGAGCTTGGTACAGTAAGGTTGCACAATACCTTGTCTTTTGTGGTTTTAAGATTTCTGATGCAGATTCTAGTTTGTTTGTAAAGAAAGAGCCATGTTTCCATGTTTTGGTGTTATTATATGTTGATGACATGATTATCACCGGAGGAAACGAGTCAGAAATCTCTCGTTTAAGTGATGATCTTTCGGTTCGTTTTGAAATGAAGAATCTGGGGGAGATTGGATGTTTTCTTGGCTTGGAAGTTGATAAATTAGAAAACGGGTACTTTATCTCTCAAAGGGGTTATGCAAGAAGTCTCTTGGAACGTTTCAACATGGGGGACTCAAAGCCTATGACTACTCCAATGGAACCAAACCTCAAAATGAAGAAATATCAAGGAAAAGAGCTCAAGGATGTGAAGTTGTTCCGATAAATGGTTGGGAGTTTGATCTATCTAACCATCACTAGGCCGGAAATTTCTTACTCGGTTGGCATTGTTTCTCAATTTATGCAATCTCCAACTAATGTTCATCTTGATGCAGCAAAAAGGATCCTTCGTTATGTGAAAGGATCAATGGGTCACGGTTTGTGGTACAAGAAGTGTGACGATGTTTTGTTAAATGGTTTCGTGGATGCAGATTGGATGGGGGACGCAAACGATCGCCATTCAACTTCGGGTTACTGTTTTAACATGGGTTTCGCGGTTATTTCATGGTGTAGCAAGAAGCAAGATGTTGTTGCTTTGTCTAGCACGGAAGCAGAATACATAGCTGCAACAATGGCGGCTCAAGAATGTATTTGGTTAAGAAGATTGATTGGTGACATACTTGAAAAAGTAGATTATGTTGTCAAATTGAAATGTGACAACGAAAGTGCAATCAAACTTGCTTCGAATCCCGTGTTTCATGCCCGTACTAAGCATATAGAAATGAGATATCATTTTATTCGTGAAAAGGTTCTTAGTGGGGAGATCGAGCTAGCAAACGTAAGGACAATTTCTCAAGTAGCCGACATCTTTACTAAAGCTTTAATGAAAATCAAGTTCATGGAATTTCGAGAAACGTTGGGGATTATTGATCGAGAGTTTGCACTAAGGGGGAGTGTTAAAATATTAGTGCAATCTAATTAAATGGATTCTATTGTCACAAGATATATCTTGTAGAGATTGTGCATATCTATTATAGATCTTGTATTTAATTTAATATAGAGATTGTGTATATCTCTTATAGATCTTGTATTTAAAAAAGAGATTGTCCATATCTCTTTTATTAAAGCTAGTTTGTCATTTACTCTTGTAATGTAGTATAAATACTAGACAAATTATCACGGTGATAAAAAAAATAAGAAAATTCAACCGATACATGTCTAGTTTTCAATTTGTTCATAAGTGTTTGTTTACTTAACTTTCATTATAGCAAGTTATTTATTTTTTCAAATGTATTAGTATAAATTATTCATTTGTAGGACCGAATTGATCAAGAGAATATATATTTATAATAGAATTAACGGTAAGATAGAGCTCCTACATTAACTTATAATGTGAGCATGGTTCAATTTAATAAAGGATAATATCTTGTTGAAGGATTTATCCATAAAAGTTTCTTTACTAAAGTTTAAATGTCCCGAAATTCAAGAAATTTTTAAAAGCTGTGAAAAAGATGATAAATGAGTATTTGATGTACTTCAAGGTCATTGTGAATTTTTTTAAAATCCATCAATACCATAATCGCCAATAAGATATGTAGAATAATGTACGATTGTGTAATTTACAACATATGAGAACTAAAGAAAACAGTTGTGCAGTATGTAAACGATCATGGTTGGAATAGCTGATGTGTAACTTTGGAAGGAAAAATAATTACGAGATCTAGGTGTTCCCGTATACTTAAAAATGCTGAACACATTTGGAACCTTTCATCAAATTATCGTGATCGAAATAGTTAATGTAATTACATTTATATTTTTCTAAGGAGATGTATGTATGATGTTACAGAATTTAATTTTTATATTTAATATTATCTTATTAATTATTAATTTATTTTTATTTAAAAAAGTAACTTTTAAAATTTTATATATTAGGTGATGGGAAAAGTTTAGTTTTATGTCACCTTATGACAGTATTTAATCTTTTTGAATAAGTGTTAAAAGTGGTACTGAAGTAGCAATCCATCTTTTCAATTTTCCTAATTTGTTGAAATTAGTTGAGGGGTCTAATAGGGAACATTGATAGGTCGTTTAATTGCAGTACACATGAAATAAACATGTATAATAAATTGCAGTAATGAATTGGGGCTAAGTGGAGCACTTTACACCTACTTTGTCGCTATATTTTTAGCACTGTATGTGTATTCTGTTCCGGCTTGACTTTTCAAGTTGTTCCCGGTCAGTGTAGGGCTCAAGAGAAAATGGCTTTTTCCTGCAATCACACTTCCCCGTGACCTTCCGTTTTATACTTGTATACTTATAATTATAATCATCCGAGTCTGTCCTCTAAGTTAGTAAGTTGTTAATGAGTTTGCATTTGCTGTAATCCAGTTGTAGGGATCCTTGTATTTATTTCTTTTTTATAATAAAATTTCTTGGCTTTCAAAAAAAAAAAAAAAAAAAAAAAAAAAAAAGTAATGAATTGGTGTGAGGTTCAAGAGAAGTTGATGTAACGATTATTGTTTCATAAGTCATTTGTTAAAAAAGATATTTGTAAATGGGAATATGACAGTTTTGCAATTTTTATTTATCTAAACAGGTACTTTAATTTTGACCAAAATTATAGAATTATAAAAGATGTCTCACATGTATACAAACCACCTGGTTGCGCCTACTTGTGAGTGGTTAGTTGCATGTTACGAGTTGCTTGTTACCCAGACAACGATCTTTACTCCCACCACGAGTCCGCATTGCCACTAGTCGCTCATGCCTTGCAACTCGCAACCGACAACTCGCAATCAACCAGTATCTTCATTTTTACTTCCATTCGAGTTGGAGTTTGAAGTTGTAGGTTGATTAAACGCACCACAAGATGACAAGAAAGAAAAACATAGCTTTGATTCATGTTGACATATGATTTTTGTATCTGCAAATCGTTATCAAATACATGCTCTACTGTTTGACCTAAACAATTATTCAACCATAAACAACGAAACATGTAGTACCTTTCTTTAACATCATTTTAGATTGTGTTGTATTCGTAAGCAACTCAATTAATAACTAGAGATAATTTGTAATACGTAATGTATTGTGCTAAAAAAACATGTATCCTTACAAAAGTTACGTTCTAAAGAAAGATTTAAGATAGATATAACAGCTAGCAAGACTCTTGTATCAATTGACTCTGTGGCCCAATGGATAAGGCGCTGGTCTACGAAACCAGAGATTCTGGATTCGATCCCCAGCAGAGTCGTTTATTTTTTACTTCGAGTTTTGACTAGTGATTCTTAGAAAGAGACAAAAATATAATGTCAAGAGTGGGGTTCGAACCCACGCCCTTTCGGACCAGTACCTGAAACTGGCGCCTTAGACCACTCGGCCATCTTGACGAAGTTGTTTATATTTTAATCATTATCAATTAATCATATAAGTGAATCTATTTCCAGCTCCGAATTATTGTAGTTGTAGGTTGATTCGAAAATCCAAAGTATGTGTATCATAAATTCATCAAAAGTATCATAAGCTAGACAGATTTTAAATCTAATATCTTTAAATTTTTTTGAACGAAAGTATCGTTTAGTAACACGTTTAAACATCAATATAAACCAAGAAAAACAATGTACATTAAAAGAAAAAATATATATCGGTGTAGATTCTTTCTTTAAAACGGGTAAAACTTATTGAAATCCACAAAATTTATTTAAAATGAGGGGTGTGTGGCTCCGTTTCACCAAGACATTTTAGTAATTAAACATGATGCAAAAAAAAAAAAAGGTTAAAATTACTATGATACCCATGTGTATAAACATGTGAATGTTAATGTCTACATGGGCATTTTATTAACCAAACATGGTGCACAATTAGTGTACAGTTTTTGAGATTTACGTGCTCCTTGATTAGAAGCTAGTAGTACATTACCCGATTATTGAGTTTTTCACATTCACAAACGAATAAGATAAACAAATACCACCCCTTCCGTCTCATATTAATAGTCCAGTATTTCATTTTAGGATGTCTCAAATTAATAGTTCAATTCCATAGATAGAAAATAATAAGAAGCTTAAATTCTATTATGCCTTTAATGTATGTAGATAGGATTAAAGGAGAAAGAAAATATAAGGGTAAAACTGTAAAGTAAACAGAAAGTACAATACTTTTATGACATTTCCTTAAACTGTGTATTTTTTTGTCTGTGGACTATTAATATGGGACGGAGGGAGTAACATTCTTTATGTTTAAGTACCCCGAAGAGAATGAGCATTTTGCTCGACCTAACTTGATTATCTCTTATGATTATACTTGTAAAGTGATTTGAATCAATTGGCATACTAGTTCATGTTTGTTAAGAGTGAAAATAGTTCATACCATGTTAAGATATTGGTTAACATAAACATTGAGATTTAATTGGAACTTAACATATCCACATGGTTTTCGCCAGGTACAATATGAAAGATGTTTTGAAATTCTTTAACGCTAATCAACTTGGTTTGTTATTTTGTTTGTTTGGTTTTGTTGTGTTTTTGTAGACTAGAGCATCATCATCAAACCCAAAATCAAAGAAGCAAAAAGCCCCAGCAATTGTAGATGAGGATACAAGTGAAGAAGAACATGCTGCTGAAGAGGAAGAAATGGATATTGACAACCGGCAGTTAAATGTCCGTGGATTAACCACTCCGGATCCATGGATCAATGCAGTTTTGAGGCATCCGGAATACCATAAACGGATGAAGGCACTTCTACACAAAGACGTATATCCGGAGAAATATATCGATTGGACACCATTAGAGGAAGCCGGCGAATATCAAAATTTTCGCAACCTTTTCCGAGTAACGTATCACGGCCATCGAATATATGCTTGGGAAAACCTGTTCAGAATGCAAGAAAGAGTGTATCCACTTTTAGTCAAAGAATTCGTTGGTTCACTTAGGGTTGATTACACGTCACCAACATCGGGTACATTTATGAGATTTCGTCTTGAAGGGCAAGACAGGACATTAACGCTGCTTCAGGCGTTGGATATTTATGAAGGGTTACCACATCAACTGATGCAAAATTACTTTAATCAATATATATACTATGTTTCTTCTTTTAATCATTCAGCAGCATGGGTGGACATGAGCAATACCGCATATAGTGCAAGCACGCAGACTTGTAGCAAGCTACGTACCTACGAGCACCGATGCGTCCAACGATCCATTTCAAGTACCATAAACTGTCGAAAAGACAGTAGTGAAAAAGTCACCAACTTGGATATATGGTACATTCACGCGATAATGGATCACTCCCATGTTCATATCCCACGAATGATTCTCACTTTCCTCCTCGAAGAAAGGAAAAAGATTACACCAATCATGGGCGGCCATTTTGTAACCAGGATTGCCGAACATTTTCGAATCAACACAAGTGGGTTAGAGGAGAAACATATGATTGCCTTTGATAGAGTGAGTTATACAAGGGCAAACATTTTGATGAGGGGGTCGAACGGCCTTCTAACTAGGTATGAGGATCCCGTGAACAGGCAACCAGAACAACCCCAACAGCAACCAGATCCACAGGCGAATGTTGGAAGTAGTTCGGGTCCGGGAAATGATTGGGAGGCTTACATGGCGCGCCAGTTTTCAGATATGCGACTCCATAGTGATCAAAACACCCAAAAGGTAATTGATCACTACGATGCAGGTAACAGGGAGATGCAACATTACATTGATGTTGGGAATGATCGAACATGGTATACTCAAGCGGGGCAGCAAAATCAGCTTAATTGGATACATGAACAGACAGTGTCATACGCTGCAGATCCCGCTAACTATACCCCCTCTCCTTGGCCTGCATACAATCCTTGGGTTCGAATGGGTGATCCATATCCTGCGCCTTATCCTCCTCTTCCTAACCCGCCTACTGAAGACACTGCGGTCGTCCCTGCTCAAGGAACTTATCAGGGGTACAACCCCTCAATATTTCAGGAATCTACTAAACGTAAAGATATGCGGCGCATCCCAAAGAGATGCGGCGCATCTGGTCACTTTCTGGCCAAAATACCTAACTTTTGAGGCTATTTAATGAAGCAAATGGTTACTTACTTGAGAGACCTTCACTACTACGTTCTCCCCCAGTTTTAAGACGATTTTCAAGGTTCAAGGAAGGCTGCAAGTTAATCTCCACTCTTTCAACATCAATATTAAGCTAGGATCGTTTATCGCAATTGGTAATATTGTTCTATATCTTTTTAACATGAATTCAACTTGTATTTACGGTTTCATTAGTTCTACTATGATTATGTTAGGCTAAAAGCCTTGTGTGTTTGCTTCAATGTAAGATTTATGGCTTGGGATTGTTCTATACTTTGATGTTATGCTAGTTATACATATGTTTGATTGATTTAATTATCTAGTTCAACCGTAAGAACCATTGTTATGCATGTTTAGATCATTACTTCAATTATATAGATTGCAACCTATTAATGTGAGTTAACTAGGAAAACAATCTATACTTAAATACATCTAGTAATCTAGACGATTAGATACATACACTTAAGTGATTTTGTTATGTGTTTAATTCGGTAATTGAATAAGTTCCAAAGCAACATAGTTATGAAATTACCTCAAGTGATTGTTGTAATTAAGGTTTCACGTGAGTTTAACCGGGTTGAATCTAGTTAGTTAATCAATCTAAATCACCATGTTCTTTCAAGAAATCCATTGTTGTAACTATCTTTATATTCTAGTTCAATTATACGAGTTATGACTTGATTTATGTGAATTTATCAAAGGCTATAATTTGTACTTCAACGCCTAGTGATCTACACACCTATATGTGAATATAGGATGGTAATTGGATGATATTTAGGTTTTACAATCATGTAGTTTACTTAGAGTGATCTTAGTAAACTAGGTTTTATGTGAATTTAACCAAGAAAAAATCTTGTTGATTAAACACAGTTCTTAAGTTTATAGATATTGTGAAATTGATATAAACTACTCTATTGTAACTATCGCATAACGGTTTTCATTATCAAAGAACAATCCCTGTCATTTATCAAGCAAAGAAGTAAACACCGCATTCTCATTCTTGTTAATTATTATTTTTATTTACTGTTTCGTTAAACAAAAATACAACTTCAAATACAAACCCCCTTTTTAGAATAATTAATCGTAGTAAAATCATTTAAACAAACTTCTCCCTGTGGATCGAACTGGTCAATTTACTTGCTAGTTACTACATGATCGGGTTTTAGTTGCATGTATTATGTGTTAATTATTAAGCATATTGTCTACATTTTAAAGGTTACGTCTTGACACATCAGGATTCCTTCGTAAATTCTTGGCATTTGTTGGAAAGTTGGATTATGTCTGCGTAACTCGGCTTCCCTTTCTGTGAATCTTGTTCTAGTTGTTCCAGCTGGAATGTAGTTTCTTCTATTATTGTATGCATAAGCTCTCCCTTTTCCTCTCTGTTGAGCTGGTTCTCCTGAATACATTCTGCAAAACAAAAGTTAATTATACGTGACAGTGAGTCTGCCAGAATGTTGTTTTTGCCATCCATGTGTTCAATATTTATTTTAACGCCTGTTCCGGTTATTGCATCAGCAAATCTCATCCATCTAACTCTTGATGATTTGTTTGAGTTCGTTTTGTTGTAAAAACTGATGATAGCCTGGCAATCTGTTCTGAGTGTGATCTCCTTCTTATCAAGATAGTAAATCTTGAATTTTTCTAATGCTTCAATGCAGGCATTAATTTCGGCGTCAATTGTGGATTGAACAACTTTGAATTTACCACTGTTATATGCACAAACTGATTCACTTGATTTTGAATCATTCTTGCCTTTCTTCCATTTGCATACTGCTCCCCATCCTTCTGCACATCCATCTGTTTCTATAATTATGTATGCATCTTCTGGTGGTATCATTAAATCTGGTAAATTCTTCACTTTCCTTTTGATTTCATTGATTAATTTGAAATCAGATGGCTTCAATCTTTTGTCACCGTGAGGTGTGGTTTTCTCGTATAATGGTCCTAGCAATGTGCTTAATTTGGGAATAAATTTTCTTCCGTAATTTAGGATTCCCAAAAATGACCTTAAACCACTCTTTGTCTTTAGCTTTTCTTCATTGAAATCACAGATCTTTGTGATTATGTGTGGATGGAGTTTTAAACAATTTTTCCCAATGGTTACTCCGAGAAAATCAATTTCTTGTACAGCCATCTTCATCTTTGTGGGTGAAAGTACCAACCCATTATCCCTACAAATTTCCAGGACTTGCATTAAATGCTGTTTGTGTTCTTTTATATCCTTTGAGAAAACGAGGATATCGTCAATGTAGACTACAGTAAAATGCTCATAGCCTCTGAAGCATTTATCCATTTTTCTTTGAAAAACTGCAGGAGCATTTTTCAATCCGAATGGCATAACCAGCCATTCATACAACCCTGTGGGAGTTGTGAATGCAGTCCATGGTATTGAACTTTCTTCCATAGCAACTTGGTGAAATCCCGATTTTAGATCAAACTTTGAATATATGTTTGCATTGCCATTTCTCTGAATCATTGTATTGATCCCTGGTAGAGTGTATTGATCTTTGTACGTATTGTCATTCAAAGTTTTGTAGTTGAAGACCATTCTTTCTTTGCCCCGAATTTCTTTTCCAGTCTTCGAATCTATCGTTACCCCTGAATTTACAATCATGGCCATAGTTCTGTGTCGCGACTTTGATGGCCTTATAACACCAATTTCCAGCAAAGCATTCACATGTTTTTTAAAGGATTCTTCCATTGCTGGAGTAACATGTTTTAATGGCTTATCTTGGATTGTAATATCTGGGTTGATTATGTCCAGTTTGCATAATTCACCATTTTGTTTCCAATGCTTCAAAGGATCATCACCAATATATCCTTGTTTCTTTAATGTTTCCAAAATTGGATTGAAATTGGAATGTAGCCTCCTTTCATCCTCCCGGGAAAAGAAGATATATTCTTGGAGTTGAATATATTCTTCTTCATTCATTGACAATTCTCGTATTGCCGGAATTTCGATTTCAGTTGTTGGTTGAGTTTTAATTTTTGTAACTTTTTTGTAAAAGGTTATCTCGTCTCCTTCGATTCGAACTCCGCCATTCATTGATCTGAGAAAATTTGCCCCAATGAGCATATCGATGCCATCATTGGATATCATATTTAAAGCGTAGATCAAAGGAATTCTGAATTTATTTCCTCCAATGAGGAAATTTCCTGCTTTAACTCTGTGTGTAGCCCATTCACTGCCATTTAAACCACTGAATGAAACTGACCTTCCAAGTGGTTCTAATGCTTCCATTGTGATTTTTGATTTGTTAACACAACATGATGTTGCTCCGGTATCAATTATTGATTTTAAAGTGAATAACTTGATACCTGGAATATCAAACTCCAATTCCACATTGTAGAGTTGATTTGTAACCCTTTTCTTCTTGACTTCTTCTATTGTGACTGAGGATTTAACCACTTCGGTTTCTAGGAGAACATTTACTTGTTGTTTTGGTAAAGATGGGTATTCATCTTGTGAATAACCTGGATTTACCAAATTCTGCATTTCTTGCTTTAACCTCCTGATTTCTTGTTCATATTTGTCACGTTCCTTCTCCATGTTGGACTGAAGCATATTAACTTCATGTTGATGCTTCCATTTTTCATTATCGAAGTCTTCTGCTAGTCTTTTAAGTTCTTGTTTGTAATTTTGCCTTTCTGAATCGTGAACTTTCGTAACATATTCCATATCCTTATGGAATTCCTTCCTTTCCTTTTCCCATTCAATTTTCATCATTTCTTCTCTAAATTTTCGTTCCATCTTTTCTTCTGCAAGTTGTTGAACCATTGATTTCCAATCTTCATCTTTCTTATTCATAAGTTGAATAAGATCATTTGGTTGGGATGATGATGATGAAGTTTCTGTTATATTTTCAAATGGTCTCTTTATCTGGATTTTCTTACCAAGATGGTTGAAAGCACATAAGCCACAGACAGTTAATTTACACTTTGGACAGTGTAGTCGTGAAGTAGCAGTTGTCTGTATGCTACAGAAATAACATAAAGTCATGTTTGTTACTTCATTTTCTTGCCAATTATGGTCACACATTTGGCTTTCTGGTGGGAGATCTTTGTTTGGTCTCCATGAACCTTTCTGCAGTTGATCTTCAGGTGTTGGATACAGCATGAAACAGAATTCATCTAATGGATCATCTTCTACCATAGCTCTAATGTTTTGAAAAGTTGACCCTCCTTCGTTTTCTGAGACACTGTATATTGTATCATTATCACTCTGATCTGCTGATACAACATCCCAATCTTCCTTGAAGTCAAGATTTTCCATTACCGATTTTCGAGCTATATTCCCTGTGGAGCTTCTGCATTCTCTGGCAAAATGCCCTTCCTTCCCACAAATGTAACACTTACATTTGGAAATTCTACTTCGATCTCCTTTATACTTATTTTTGAAGACTTTAACATGGGTTTTATGGGGTTTTCCTTTGTAAGTTCTGGATTTTCTTAATCCAAACTTCTTCTTTGATTTATAAAACCCTGGGATATGCACCGTGGAGCATATGGATAAGTCACGCAATTCTTTCTGTAAAGCAGCTTCTGTGCACATATTCATCACGTATGAGTGTATGAAATATATGGCTGGTAAAACTGCTGATGTGACTCCTGGATATTTTTCTCGGAAGGCACTTTCAATTTTTCTGGACAATGATTGTGGTAACTTTGTGAACAACTTGTTTGTTGTTTCTGCAAAAAATATTCTTCCAGATTTTGCTGCTAGTATTCGGAATTCATTCAAGAAGTTCCAAATATCCTTGGTGTCATTGCACGTGATTCTTTCCAGGTCACGATATGCTTGTTCTTGCGCTTCAGTAGATCCCCTATATGGATCGTCAAGTATCATAATTTGCCGAACTTGAGAGGTGATATTTTGTGGATCTAAATACATTGCCTCCAATGCTTGATAAGCATCTGGGTACGCCGTTCTCCATTGTTGCCACATTATCTTCTCATTTTCTCCCAAAAGATTTTCTACATAAAGTAAAACTTCTTTAGCATCTCTCCATGTTCTTGAATTTATGTTGTTAATGGTTATTGATTCCCATCTGGATATGACATCTGGCCATAACCCTGGTTCTGCTGGTAACACAAGTATTGCACCATTCTCTGTTTGTGCCGATGGTAGTGTCCATTGCGAATTGTGATATTCACCGTATCCTCCCATGAATGCTCTTCTCCCATTATTTTGCCCTTGGTATGGCAATGTTCTGGGATCTCCTCTTGCTGGAGGATATATTGCAGGACCTTGTGTGTGCTCTGTTGGAGGGTTGTAAACACCTGAAGTTAGATGATGACGGATAAGCAGCTTCAAAGGCTTGTTGAATCTTCTTCATCCTTGGGTAATCCATTTCTTCTTCTTGGACATGGTATATCCGATGGCTAGTTACTGCTTCATTTATACCCCTTTTATCTTGCTCTCTTGCGTAACTGTTATGAAGTATGTTTTCTTCATTTTCCATGTCATCTTCTTCGTCTGTGCCTGGGAATCTGAATATATCCCAGTAATCCGATGGATAAACGGGTTCTGGTTCAAGTGTTTCTGTCGTAAAATCAGCAATAGCATCACGAATGCTTAATTGAAGTGGTCCTTCTTCATGGTATTGGCCATCTGTATCATATTATGGTACAACAGGTTCATCCTCTTCTTGCTCGCAGAATGGGTTTTCTGGTGGATCCTTATTTTCCTCTGTGATAGAGTTATCCCACCAATGATTTGGTCCTACCTGTATTAGATTGTGACTTGACTTGTACTCTTCTGCTGCTTTGTTGTTATGTTCAATTCGTAACCTTTCCATCCTTTCAAATTCTTCATAATCTTTATCTGCATCTTCAGATGAATATTCTTTTAATTGTTTCCATGGGATTTCTTGGTTTGATGATTCACCTAAATAATTTAGGTTATCGATTTCTTCTAGGAATTCTTCAGTATTGTCATTGTCTTCTTCTTGGATGACAATTCTTCCTTCTTCTTGCTTATTTCTTTCATCATCTGATTCCAGATCATCCCATCACATTGCCACTATTTCTTCTATTGGTGTTGTTTCTGGTGGGGCACTATAATTAACATAGTAATCCCATTTTCCAGAATTTTGTCCAAGAGTGGACCATTTTTCACCAATCTTTCTCTTATTTTTCTTGGGTTTATTTCCTCCCTTCTTACGATTAAGTGGCTCGTCATTGATTCGTTGAACTTCTTCCATACAAATCTCACATGAACAGAAAGGATCAAAGGGTTCATGAACAACTTCTCCTGGTTGTTCAATACAGAGATTCACAAATTGTTCCTCATCTTCATCTACTTCTTGGTGGATTTCTCTATCATTACCATCAACCGAATACCGATGTGGTTGAGGTCTGCTTCTATGGTTATCAAATCTCAAACTTATGGATCTGTCAAGCCTGGTGTTCACTTCCACTCTTGTTGGAATACGAACTGATGTTGATGTTGTAGGCTTCAGATTCCATCTTCTTCCTTCAAGATATTCAATAGATCTTCTTTCTCCAGGTATCGCGGTGATACCACTAGTTGCCAGATGTTCAACAACGTTCTGAACATTATATTCAAAACCCGTATAACTTGTGTTAGTCATTCGCCCAATTAAGTTCATTGTTATTATGAGATTGCTTTCACCAGCTTGCCAATCTTCATAACCATGGGTTTGTATAACCACTTGAATATGGTTATAAAAATCTTCCAAACTTAACATCATGTCGGGAACCATATATATCAGCTGAGTTCCTGCTGATAAGTCAACTTCCATGGTTCCTATTATTCTTACTTCATTTCTCCACCTGGTGTCTCGTAACACCATAAGTGCCATAGTTCCTGCACTTCTTCGATGAAGGGTATGAATTCGTATCATGAACACGCCAAGATGAATATGTTGGATTCCTGCTTGTCTTAGGGCTTGGTAACTTTGTTCATTGCATAGACCAAGTTCAACTTGATCATCTTCAGCGCACCTAATTCTCCTCTTTAGTAAATCGGACGTTTAGAAAAGGTAATTTTTATTAATAACCCTATGAAACATAATTAATGTCTGCTAGGTATGAACAATCTATAACAGATTGGTATGAACATGGTAGGACTTCCAATCTAGAACACCTAGACTTAGCCAACGTTGAAAAACCAAAGCTATCACAATTATCTCATAATATAGACGTAATTTACGACCGATTGTTATTACACTCTAAAGTAACTATAAAAGATTTTCATAAAATCTCCGATCTAATTAAAGATTTTAGAAAAGACCAGTTTGATTTCAATAAACAAGTTGTAAGGGATTTTAAAAACGTAAGGTCACATATTGCATCAGTAGATAAAAGGATTAACACTCTTGAAGAAGAATTGACAAAAATCCAAGTTAATCTTGAGAGATATTGCCAAGGTTTGTTTGCAGAAATCACAGCTACAAAACCACTGACGAAGAAGCAAGTTCTTGACTTAGTCAACGAAATTGCTCAACAACCAAAGTTGGTGGAGGAACAAGCTCTAAAGTTAACAGAAGACCTTAGCAAGAAACTTCATAGTGTAGAAAATCTACTACACGAAGTTAAAAGGTTAATCGCTTGATGAGCTTGGCTGTACAAAAGTCAAGCGTCGAATATCAAGAGGCTCTAGAAAACACAGCATCACTTGACCCACGAGGTGAAGGATTCGTTAAAGTTTCAGAAAGTTTGACAGTTTCAAAACAAAATCAGACGTTGATCAAGCAAAACAACATGATAATATATTTTCTTGTTAATCAAGCTCGAAGTCTTGAAAATTTACAATAAAAATTATCAAACATCGAAGCATCAATTCAAAACTTAAAGGGAAAGTCCACCCCAGAAGGATTAGAAGACTCAATCAGTGATCTAGCAAAGAGACTAGATAACTTCTCGATTAAAGAAACGGTTCCGTCAAGAAAAGAGAAAGGGCAAATTTATTTCTACACAGACCCAAAGAAAATTTTTGAAGAAGAATTTTCTAAAGAAAAACGAAAATGAATCGTTTATCAAGAAAGCAACCAGTTACAGAAACTGTTACCAATAACGCACCACCAACTCAAGAGGATCAAATAAGATATTATAGGCACAATCGTCGAAGAGCTTATAACTGGGGACGAAGATTACAACGAAGAACTTACAGAAGAACATTAGAAGCTCAGTTGAATCCCGGCGATCAATCAGAAGTATCAAGACAAAGACGAGCGGGAATTGTACCCACAGAAGTGTTGTACGGCAGTACCGGACAACCAGTTGCTCATAAGGTTTATGAGCATTATTCAGAGAGGAGAATTAGGTGCGCTGAAGATGATCAAGTTGAACTTGGTCTATGTAATGAACAAAGTTACCAAACCCTAAGACAAGCAGGAATCCAACATATTCATCTTGGCGTGTTCATGATACGAATTCATACCCTTCATCGAAGAAGTGCAGGAACTATGACACTTATGGTGTTACGAGACACCAGGTGGAGAAATGAAGTAAGAATAATAGGAACCATGGAAGTTGACTTATCAGCAGGAACTCAGCTGATATATATGGTTCCCGACATGATGTTAAGTTTGGAAGATTTTTATAACCATATTCAAGTGGTTATACAAACCCATGGTTATGAAGATTGGCAAGCTGGTGAAAGCAATCTCATAATAACAATGAACTTAATTGGGCGAATGACTAACACAAGTTATACGGGTTTTGAATATAATGTTCAGAACGTTGTTGAACATCTGGCAACTAGTGGTATCACCGCGATACCTGGAGAAAGAAGATCTATTGAAGATCTTGAAGGAAGAAGATGGAATCTGAAGCCTACAACATCAACATCAGTTCGTATTCCAACAAGAATGGAAGTGAACACCAGGCTTGAAGGATCCATAAGTTTGAGATTTGATAACCATAGAAGCAGACCTCAACCATATCGGTATTCGGTTGATGGTAATGATAGAGAAATCCACCAAGAAGTAGATGAAGATGAGGAACAATTTGTGAATCTCTGTATTGAACAACCAGGAGAAGTTGTTCATGAACCCTTTGATCCTTTCTGTTCATGTGAGATTTGTATGGAAGAAGTTCAACGAATCAATGACGAGCCACTTAATCGAAAGAAGGGAGGAAATAAACCCAAGAAAAATAAGAGAAAGATTGGTGAAAAATGGTCCACTCTTGGACAAAATTCTGGAAAATGGGATTACTATGTTAATTATAGTGCCCCACCAGAAACAACACCAATAGAAGAAATAGTGGCAATGGGATGGGATGATCTGGAATCAGATGATGAAAGAAATAAGCAAGAAGAAGGAAGAATTGTCATCCAAGAAGAAGACAATGACAATACTGAAGAAATCCTAGAAGAAATCGATAACCTAAATTATTTAGGTGAATCATCAAACCAAGAAATCTCATGGAAACAATTAAAAGAATATTCATCTGAAGATGCAGATAAAGATTATGAAGAATTTGAAAGGATGGAAAGGTTACGAATTGAACATAACAACAAAGCAGCAGAAGAGTACAAGTCAAGTCACAATCTAATATAGGTAGGACCAAATCATTGGTGGGATAACTCTATCACAGAGGAAAATAAAGATCCACCAGAAAACCCATTCTGTGAGCAAGAAGAGGATGAACCTGTTGTACCAGAATATGATACAGATGGCCAATACCATGAAGAAGGACCAGTTCAATTAAGCATTCGTGATGCTATTGCTGATTTTACGACAGAAACACTTGAACCAGAACCCGTTTATCTATCGGATTACTGGGATATATTCAGATTCCCAGGCACAGGCGAAGAAGATGACATGGAAAATGAAGAAAACATACTTCATAACAGTTACGTAAGAGAGCAAGATAAAAGGGGTATAAATGAAGCAGTAACTAGCCATCGGATATACCATGTCCAAGAAGAAGAAATGGATTACCCAAGGATGAAGAAGATTCAACAAGCCTTTGAAGCTGCTTATCCGTCATCATCTAACTTCAGGTGTTTACAACCCTCCAACAAAGCACACACAAGGTCCTGCAATATATCCTCCAGCAAGAGGAGATCCCAGAACATTGCCATACCCAGGGCAAAATAATGGGAGAAGAGCATTCATGGGAGGATACGGTGAATATCACAATTCGCAATGGACACTACCATCGGCACAAACAGAGAATGGTGCAATGCTTGTGTTACCAGCAGAACCAGGGTTATGGCCAGATGTCATATCGAGATGGGAATAAATAACCATTAACAACATAAATTCAAGAACATGGAGAGATGCTAAAGAAGTTTTACTTTATGTAGAAAATCTTTTGGGAGAAAATGAGAAGATAATGTGGCAACAATGGAGAACGGCGTACGCAGATGCTTATCAAGCATTGGAGGCAATGTATTTAGATCCACAAAATATCACCTCTCAAGTTCGGCAAATTATGATACTTGACGATCCATATAGGGGATCTACTGAAGCGCAAGAACAAGCATATCGTGACCTGGAAAGAATCACGTGCAATGACACCAAGGATATTTGGAACTTCTTGAATAAATTCTGAATACTCGCAGCAAAATCTGGAAGAATATTTTTTGCAGAAACAACAAACAAGTTGTTCACAAAGTTACCACAATCATTATCTAGAAAAATTGAAAGTGCCTTCCGAGAAAAATATCCAGGAGTCACATCAGCAGTTTTACCAGCCATATATTTCATACACTCATACGTGATGAATATGTGCACAGAAGCTGCTTTACAGAAAGAATTGCGTGACTTATCCATATGCTCCACGGTGCATATCCCAGGGTTTTATAAATCAAAGAAGAAGTTTGGATTAAGAAAATCCAGAACTTACAAAGGAAAACCCCATAAAACCCATGTTAAAGCCTTCAAAAATAAGTATAAAGGAGATCGAAGTAGAATTTCCAAATGTAAGTGTTACATTTGTGGGAAGGAAGGGCATTTTGCCAGAGAATGCAGAAGCTCCACAGGGAATATAGCTCGAAAATCGGTAATGGAAAATCTTGACCTCAAGGAAGATTGGGATGTTGTATCAGCAGATCAGAGTGATAATGATACAATATACAGTGTCTCAGAAAACGAAGGAGGGTCAACTTTTCAAAACATTGGAGCTATGGTAGAAGATGATCCATTAGATGAATTCTGTTTCATGCTGTATCCAACACCTGAAGATCAACTGCAGAAAGGTTCATGGAGACCAAACAAAGATCTCCCACCAGAAAGCCAAATGTGTGACCATAATTGGCAAGAAAATGAAATAACAAACATGACTTTATGTTATTTCTGTAGCATACAGACAACTGCTACTTCACGACTACACTGTCCAAAGTGTAAATTAACTGTCTGTGGCTTATGTGCTTTCAACCATCTTGGTAAGAAAATCCAGATAAAGAGACCATTTGAAAATATAACAGAAACTTCATCATCATCATCCCAACCAAATGATCTTATTCAACTTATGAATAAGAAAGATGAAGATTGGAAATCAATGGTTCAACAACTTGCAGAAGAAAAGATGGAACGAAAATTTAGAGAAGAAATGATGAAAATTGAATGGGAAAAGGAAAGGAAGGAATTCCATAAGGATATGGAATATGTTACGAAAGTTCACGATTCAGAAAGGCAAAATTACAAACAAGAACTTAAAAGACTAGCAGAAGACTTCGATAATGAAAAATGGAAGCATCAACATGAAGTTAATATGCTTCAGTCCAACATGGAGAAGGAACGTGACAAATATGAACAAGAAATTAGGAGGTTAAAGCAAGAAATGCAGAATTTGGTAAATCCAGGTTATTCACAAGATGAATACCCATCTTTACCAAAACAACAAGTAAATGTTCTCCTAGAAATCGAAGTGGTTAAATCCTCAGTCACAACAGAAGAAGTCAAGAAGAAAAGGGTTACAAATCAACTCTACAATGTGGAATTGGAGTTTGATATTCCAGGTATCAAGTTATTCACTTTAAAATCAATAACTGATACCGGAGCAACATCATGTTGTGTTAACAAATCAAAAATCACAATGGAAGCATTAGAACCACTTGGAAGGTCAGTTTCATTCAGTGGTTTAAACGGAAGTGAATGGGCTACACACAGAGTTAAAGCAGGAAATTTCCTCATTGGAGGAAATAAATTCAGAATTCCTTTGATCTACGCTTTAAATATGAAATCCAATGATGGCATCGATATGCTCATTGGGGCAAATTTTCTCAGATCAATGAATGGCGGAGTTCGAATCGAAGGAGACGAGATAACCTTTTACAAAAAAGTTACAAAAATTAAAACTCAACCAACAACTGAAATTGAAATTCCGGCAATACGAGAATTGTCAATGAATGAAGAAGAATATATTCAACTCCAAGAATATATCTTCTTTTCCCGGGAGGATGAAAGGAGGCTACATTCCGATTTCAATCCAATTTTGGAAACATTAAAGAAACAAGGATATATTGGTGATGATCCTTTGAAGCATTGGAAACAAAATGGTGAATTATGAAAACTGGACATAATCAACCCGGATATTACAATCCAAGATAAGCCATTAAAACATGTTACTCCAGCAATGGAAGAATCCTTTAAAAAACATGTGAATGCTTTGCTGGAAATTGGTGTTATAAGGCCATCAAAGTCGCGACACAGAACTATGGCCATGATTGTTAATTCAGGGGTAACGATAGATCCGAAGACTGGAAAAGAAATTCGGGGCAAAGAAAGAATGGTCTTCAACTACAAAACTTTGAATGACAATACGTACAAAGATCAATACACTCTACCAGGGATCAATACATTGATTCAGAGAAATGGCAATGCAAACATATATTCAAAGTTTGATCTAAAATCGGGATTTCACCAAGTTGCTATGGAAGAAAGTTCAATACCATGGACTGCATTCACAACTCCCACAGGGTTGTATGAATGGCTGGTTATGCCATTCGGATTGAAAAATGCTCCTGCAGTTTTTCAAAGAAAAATGGATAAATGCTTCAGAGGCTATGAGCATTTTACTGTAGTCTACATTGACGATATCCTCATTTTCTCAAAGGATATAAAAGAACACAAACAGCATTTAATGCAAGTCCTGGAAATTTGTAGGGATAATGGGTTGGTACTTTCACCCACAAAGATGAAGATGGCTGTACAAGAAATTGATTTTCTCGGAGTAACCATTGGGAAAAATTGTTTAAAACTCCAGCCACACATAATCACAAAGATCTGTGATTTCAATGAAGAAAAGCTAAAGACAAAGAGTGGTTTAAGGTCATTTTTGGGAATCCTAAATTACGGAAGAAAATTTATTCCCAAATTAAGCACATTGCTAGGACCATTATACGAGAAAACCACACCTCACGGTGACAAAAGATTGAAGCCATCTGATTTCAAATTAATCAATGAAATCAAAAGGAAAGTGAAGAATTTACCAGATTTAATGATACCACCAGAAGATGCATACATAATTATAGAAACAGATGGATGTGCAGAAGGATGGGGAGCAGTATGCAAATGGAAGAAAGGCAAGAATGATTCAAAATCAAGTGAATCAGTTTGTGCATATAACAGTGGTAAATTCAAAGTTGTTCAATCCACAATTGACGCCGAAATTAATGCCTGCATTGAAGCATTAGAAAAATTCAAGACTTACTATCTTGATAAGAAGGAGATCACACTCAGAACAGATTGCCAGGCTATCATCAGTTTTTACAACAAAACGAACTCAAACAAATCATCAAGAGTTAGATGGATGAGATTTGCTGATGCAATAACCGGAACAGGCGTTAAAATAAATATTGAACACATAGATGGCAAAAACAACATTCTGGCAGACTCACTGTCACGTATAATTAACTTTTGTTTTGCAGAATGTATTCAGGAGAACCAGCCCAACAGAGAGGAAAAGGGAGAGCTTATGCATACAATAATAGAAGAAACTACATTCCAGCTGGAACTAGAAAAAGATTCACAGAAAGGGAAGCCGAGTTACGCAGACATAATCCAACTTTCCAACAAATGCCAAGAATTTACGAAGGAATCCCGTTCTACCAACCGGCAGACAAAGCTGAACAATACCGGGAGCTCATCATTAGAAGTGATCAATCACCCATTACAGTAGAATTGGCAGGAGCATATGAATGGATCGCCAAAGATTTGGAAGCCCAAGCAGCCCACGAAGCTATTGAAGCAACAAGGAGGTTACAAATTATCATGGATGCAAGAGCCCAAATGTGTTGGGCCAGAACAGGAAGAGATAACTATTGGGGAGACCATTGGCCTGAAGTTAAAACCAAACACAGAGAATGCGAGACATACTCAGGGAATTGGAAAAGGTTGGACAGGAATTGTCCAAAAGCCCAATTTGAATCACTAAATGATCCAGGCCCAACTTCTAGACGATCTAGAAGGTATGACGCAAGGACTGCCGTTTTTGCTAGACAACCAAAGAATCTTCATAATTAATGGGGACCACCCATTATCATCTGTTTAATACGTGTGCGGTGTAAAATTTAAAGAAACAAAAGTGGTGGAGCCTAGTATACCGAAAGTCTTCATCGTGCAGATAAGTAATTGTTTCTTTTGTTAGTGCGCTTAGTGCGCCATTATTGTATCTTATCGTTTTTCATGATTGCTTTGCCTATAAAAGGCCACTTCTTGTATCGTGTTAATCATCGATTACACACACAAAAGAAGAATCACTGTAATATTTTCTACTATCAATCAAATATCTAAGGTTTGAATTATATTTCCGCTTTATTATTAAGATTAGAAACTTGTTCTTAGTAAGATAAATTCGATCAAGAAAATATCTGGGCAATTTTCTTTTTGGTATCAGAGCTTGAAACAAGTTTTTAAGCTCATGGCAGGCTAAAACACTAAATCTGGGTGTTCAAAGAGGAAGCAGGTAATATTATTTCATATTAATTTGTTATGCATTCAAATATTTAGCAGACACATAATCATATTTTATATGATTATTAATAAAAATTATTTTACTAATAATTCTGGTTGGCCAAAAGACTATCAGTAGAGTAAGTCCCAACAAGGAAGGGCATCAAAATTGGGTTGAGGTTTAGTAAATCGGACGTTTAGAAAAGGTAATTTTTATTAATAACCCTATGAAACATAATTAATGTCTGCTAGGTATGAACAATCTATAACAGATTGGTATGAACATGGTAGGACTGCCAGTCTAGAACACCTAGACTTAGCCAACGTTGAAAAACCAAAGCTATCACAATTATCTCATAATATAGACGTAATTTACGACCGATTGTTATTACACTCTAAAGTAACTATAAAAGATTTTCATAAAATCTCCGATCTAATTAAAGATTTTAGAAAAGACCAGTTTGATTTCAATAAACAAGTTGTAAGGGATTTTAAAAACGTAAGGTCACATATTGCATCAGTAGATAAAAGGATTAACACTCTTGAGGAAGAATTGGCAAAAATCCAAGTTAATCTTGAGAGATATTGCCAAGGTTTGTTTGCAGAAATCACAGCTACAAAACCACTGACGAAGAAGCAAGTTCTTGACTTGGTCAACGAAATTGCTCAACAACCAAAGTTGGTGGAGGAACAAGCTCTAAAGTTAACAGAAGACCTTAGCAAGAAACTTCATAGTGTAGAAAATCTACTACACGAAGTTAAAAGGTTAATCGCTTGATGAGCTTGGCTGTACAAAAGTCAAGCGTCGAATATCAAGAGGCTCTAGAAAACACAGCATCACTTGACCCACCAGGTGAAGGATTCGTTAAAATTTCAGAAAGTTTGACAGTTTCAAAACAAAATCAGACGTTGATCAAGCAAAACAACACGATAATATATTTTCTTGTTAATCAAGCTCGAAGTCTTGAAAATTTACAAGAAAAATTATCAAACATCGAAGCATCAATTCAAAACTTAAAGGGAAAGTCCACCCCAGAAGGATTAGAAGACTCAATCAGTGACCTAGCAAATAGACTAGATAACTTCTCGATTAAAGAAACGGTTCCGTCAAGAAAAGAGAAAGGGCAAATTTATTTCTACACAGACCCAAAGAAAATTTTTGAAGAAGAATTTTCTAAAGAAAAACGAAAATGAATCGTTTATCAAGAAAGCAACCAGTGACAAAAACTGTTACCAATAACGCACCACCAACTCAAGAGGATCAAATAAGAGATTATAGGCACAATCGTCGAAGAGCTTATAACCGGGGACGAAGATTACAACGAAGACCTTACAGAAGAACATTAGAAGCTCAGTTGAATCCCGACGATCAACTAGAAGTATCAAGACAAAGACGAGCGGGAATTGTACCCGCAGAAGTGTTGTACGGCAGTACCGGACAACCGGTTGCTCATAAGGTTTATGAGCATTATTCAGAGAGGAGAATTAGGTGCGCTGAAGATGATCAAGTTGAACTTGGTCTATGTAATGAACAAAGTTACCAAGCCCTAAGACAAGCAGGAATCCAACATATTCATCTTGGCGTGTTCATGATACGAATTCATACCCTTCATCGAAGAAGTGCAGGAACTATGGCACTCATGGTGTTACGAGACACCAGGTGGAAAAATGAAGTAAGCATAATAGAACCATGGAAGTTGACTTATCAGCAGGAACTCAGCTGATATATATGGTTCCCGACATGATGTTAAGTTTGGAAGATTTTTATAACCATATTCAAGTGGTTATACAAACCCATGGTTATGAAGATTGGCAAGCTGGTGAAAGCAATCTCATAATAACAATGAACTTAATTGGGCGAATGACTAACACAAGTTATACGGGTTTTGAATATAATGTTCAGAACATTGTTGAACATCTGGCAACTAGTGGTATCACCGCGATACCTGGAGAAAGAAGATCTATTGAAGATCTTGAAGGAAGAAGATGGAATCTGAAGCCTACAACATCAACATCAGTTCGTATTCCAACAAGAGTGGAAGTGAACACCAGGCTTGACAGATCCATAAGTTTGAGATTTGATAACCATAGAAGCAGACCTCAACCACATCGGTATTCGGTTGATGGTAATGATAGAGAAATCCACCAAGAAGTAGATGAAGATGAGGAACAATTTGTGAATCTCTGTATTGAACAACCAGGAGAAGTTGTTCATGAACCCTTTGATCCTTTCTGTTCATGTGAGATTTGTATGGAAGAAGTTCAACGAATCTATGACGAGCCACTTAATCGAAAGAAGGGAGGAAATAAACCCAAGAAAAATAAGAGAAAGATTGGTGAAAAATGGTCCACTCTTGGACAAAATTCTGGAAAATGGGATTACTATGTTAATTATAGTGCCCCACCAGAAACAACACCAATAGAAGAAATAGTGGCAATGGGATGGGATGATCTGGAATCAGATGATGAAAGAAATAAGCAAGAAGAAGGAAGAATTGTCATCCAAGAAGAAGACAATGACAATACTGAAGAATTCCTAGAAGAAATCGATAACCTAAATTATTTAGGTGAATCATCAAACCAAGAAATCCCATGGAAATAATTAAAAGAATATTCATCTGAAGATGCAGATAAAGATTATAAAGAATTTGAAAGGATGGAAAGGTTACGAATTGAACATAACAACAAAGCAGCAGAAGAGTACAAGTCAAGTCACAATCTAATACAGGTAGGACCAAATCATTGGTGGGATAACTCTATCACAGAGGAAAATAAGGATCCACCAGAAAACCCATTCTGTGAGCAAGAAGAGGATGAACCTGTTGTACCATAATATGATACAGATGGCCAATACCATGAAGAAGGACCAGTTCAATTAAGCATTCGTGATGCTATTGCTGATTTTACGACAGAAACACTTGAACCAGAACCCGTTTATCCATCGGATTACTGGGATATATTCAGATTCCCAGGCACAGGCGAAGAAGATGACATGAAAAATGAAGAAAACATACTTCATAACAGTTACGTAAGAGAGCAAGATAAAAGGGGTATAAATGAAGCAGTAACTAGCCATCGGATATACCATGTCCAAGAAGAAGAAATGGATTACCCAAGGATGAAGAAGATTCAACAAGCCTTTGAAGCTGCTTATCCATCATCATCAACTTCAGGTGTTTACAACCCTCCAACAGAGCACACACAAGGTCCTGCAATATATCCTCCAGCAAGAGGAGATCCCAGAACATTGCCATACCCAGGGCAAAATAATGGGAGAAGAGCATTCATGGGAGGATACGGTGAATATCACAATTCGCAATGGACACTACCATCGGCACAAACAGAGAATGGTGCAATGCTTGTGTTACCAGCAGAACCAGGGTTATGGCCAGATGTCATATCCAGATGGGAATCAATAACCATTAACAACATAAACTCAAGAACATGGAGAGATGCTAAAGAAGTTTTACTTTATGTAGAAAATCTTTTGGGAGAAAATGAGAAGATAATGTGGCAACAATGGAGAACGGCGTACCCAGATGCTTATCAAGCATTGGAGGTAATGTATTTAGATCCACAAAATATCACCTCTCAAGTTCGGCAAATTATGATACTTGACGATCCATATAGAGGATCTACTGAAGCGCAAGAACAAGCATATCGTGACCTGGAAAGAATCACGTGCAATGACGCCAAGGATATTTGGAACTTCTTGAATGAATTCCGAATACTCGCAGCAAAATCTGGAAGAATATTTTTTGCAGAAACAACAAACAAGTTGTTCACAAAGTTACCACAATCATTGTCCAGAAAAATTGAAAGTGCCTTCCGAGAAAAATATCCAGGAGTCACATCAGCAGTTTTACCAGCCATATATTTCATACACTCATACGTGATGAATATGTGCACAGAAGCTGCTTTACAGAAAGAATTGCGTGACTTATCCATATGCTCCACGGTGCATATCCCAGGGTTTTATAAATCAAAGAAGAAGTTTGGATTAAGAAAATCCAGAACTTACAAAGGAAAACCCCATAAAACCCATGTTAAAGTCTTCAAAAATAAGTATAAAGGAGATCGAAGTAGAATTTCCAAATGTAAGTGTTACATTTGTGGGAAGGAAGGGCATTTTGCCAGAGAATGCAGAAGCTCCACAGGGAATATAGCTCAAAAATCGGTAATGGAAAATCTTGACCTCAAGGAAGATTGGGATGTTGTATCAGCAGATCAGAGTGATAATGATACAATATACAGTGTCTCAGAAAACGAAGGAGGGTCAACTTTTCAAAACATTGGAGCTATGGTAGAAGATGATCCATTAGATGAATTCTGTTTCATGCTGTATCCAACACCTGAAGATCAACTGCAGAAAGGTTTATGGAGACCAAACAAAGATCTCCCACCAGAAAGCCAAATGTGTGACCATAATTGGCAAGAAAATGAAATAACAAACATGACTTTATGTTATTTCTGTAGCATACAGACAACTGCTACTTCACGACTACACTGTCCAAAGTGTAAATTAACTGTCTGTGGCTTATGTGCTTTCAACCATCTTGGTAAGAAAATCCAGATTAAGAGACCATTTGAAAATATAACAGAAACTTCATCATCATCATCCCAACCAAATGATCTTATTCAACTTATGAATAAGAAAGATGAAGATTGAAAATCAATGGTTCAACAACTTGCAGAAGAAAAGATGGAACGAAAATTTAGAGAAGAAATGATGAAAATTGAATGGGAAAAGGAAAGGAAGGAATTCCATAAGGATATGGAATATGTTACGAAAGTTCACGATTCAGAAAGGCAAAATTACAAACAAGAACTTAAAAGACTAGCAGAAGACTTCGATAATGAAAAATGGAAGCATCAACATGAAGTTAATATGCTTCAGTCCAACATGGAGAAGGAACGTGACAAATATAAACAAGAAATCAGGAGGTTAAAGCAAGAAATGCAGAATTTGGTAAATCCAGGTTATTCACAAGATGAATACCCATCTTTACCAAAACAACAAGTAAATGTTCTCCTAGAAACCGAAGTGGTTAAATCCTCAGTCACAACATAAGAAGTCAAGAAGAAAAGGGTTACAAATCAACTCTACAATGTGGAATTGGAGTTTGATATTCCAGGTATCAAGTTATTCACTTTAAAATCAATAATTGATACCGGAGCAACATCATGTTGTGTTAACAAATCAAAAATCACAATGGAAGCATTAGAACCACTGTTTGTTGATAGTTCTTTGACTTGTTCCTTATACTCCGCCCTCTGTTTGTTGCTATTATCATAAAGCCTCTTCATCGTATCATATTCCCTCTTTAAGGATGTAGCTACTTGTTCAGTCTTGACATTTTCTCCTGTGATTTTTGCTAAAGCCTTTGCTTCAACCCATTTCGTGAAAAAATCAATTGCTACCACCAAGAACTTAGCATTACCAGTGCTTCTATTGAATGGCCCCACAATATCGATAGCCCACTTGCAGAATGGCCAAGCGGATGACACTGGTATCAAGTCATACTTTGGAAGACGCTGAATTGTACCATGCCTCTGACAATTCTCACATGTTTTTATGATTTTTGCAGCATCTCGATAAAGGGAAGGCCAAAAATACCCTTGTAGCATGATCCGTGATGCCACAGTACGGAAGCCGAAGTGTTGAGAACAAACTCCTTCGTGCATTTCTTTGACCACCTTTAATGCTTCATCATCGGTTAAACATCTTAACAACGGACCATTGTAAGATTTTCGATAAAGGACACCATTAACAATTTCATACATTGGTGCTGTCACTCTTATTCTTCTTGCTTCCGCCTTATCAACAGGTAACCATCCGTCATGCAAATACCTCAAATATGGAGTCATCCAAGTTTCCTTAGCACCTTCAACTATTGCCATAATTAGTTTTTCATGTATTGATTTCTCCTTAAGCTCTTCAACCAACACTCGTTTGTGCAAATGATCAAAGGTTAAAGTAGCTAGCTTGCTCAAGACGTCAGCCTTTTTGTTCTTATTTCGAGAGATTTGCACGACCTCAAGGTTATCAAAATTCTTTGAAATTGCCTCCATTGCCTCATGGATGTATCCCTTGCATCAAACGTTCCATTAACCTGCTGGGCGACGATTTGAGAATCAACATATGCTCGTAAATTTGTTATGCCCATTTCTACCGTTATGCGGAGGCCGGAAAGTAATGCCTCATATTCTGCTTCATTGTTTGAACATAAAAACAAAATTTCAATGCATAGGTATACTCTTCTCCGTGTGGACTTGTTAAAACTAGTCCTGCACCTGTTCCCTCTTCACTGGATGCTCCATCAATGTGTAACTCCCACACATGCTGTTGTGGTGCCATTTTGTTGTCATACTCTACTTTTTCATTTGTTTTCAAGAGGAAATCTGCCAAAATTTGTCCTTTAACTGCATCCCGGGGAGTAAAATTGATTTCATACTCCCCTAACTCGATGGCCCATTTTGCTAAACGGCCAGATGATTCTGGACGCCGGAGTATTTGCTTCAACGGTTGATCTGTTAACACTAAAATAGGATGACCTTGAAAATATCTTCGTAAACGCCGTGCAGTATGCACAAGGGCATAAACCATCCGGTGAAGTGGTGGATAATTTGTTTCACTAAGCTGCAACACTTTGCTAACAAAATATATGGGCATTTGCACGCCGTTCCGTTCTGCGATTAAGACAGAACTTATCGCTTCTTTTGAGACAGCTAAGTACAAAATTAAGGTCTCCCCTTCTTTTGGTGCTGTTAATGTAGGTAACGTTTTTAGCAACTGCTTGACCTCTTGGAATGCATTTTCGGCTTCCGCCGTCCACACAAAATCTTTTTTATTTAAACAGCCTTTTAACACCTTCATGAATGGAAGCGATTTTTCAGCTGCTCTAGACAAGAATCTTGTTAATGCTGCTAGACATCCATGCAACCGTTGAACATCTTTCTTGCTAGTTGGCGATTTCATGTCTTCAATTGCTTGAATTTTCTTAGGATTAGCCTTAATACCACGTTCTGTGACAATATGACCTAAGAATTTTCCCTCTTCTACACCAAACGTGCACTTCTTGGGATTTAATTTCATATTGATTTTTCGTAGAGATGCAAAAGTCTCTTGTATATCTCGCAACATCTTCTCTTCAGTATGACTTTTGATGGCAATGTCATCAACATAAGCTTCTAAATTACGCCCAATTTGATCCTTAAACACCATATCAATAAGTCGTTGATATGTTGCTCCTGCATTCTTTAAACCAAAAGGCATTTTCATGTAACAGAATATGCCTTCCGTCGTGTGAAAAGCCGTTTTGTCTTCATCTTTTAAAGCCATTGGTATTTGATGATATCCCTTAGCTGCATCTAGGAAACATTTGAATCGATATCCTGCCAATGATTCAACCTTCCAATCAATTTCAGGTAAAGGATAATTATCCTTTGGGCATGCTTTATTGATATCTGTGAAATCCACACACATCTGCCATGAGTTGTCCGGCTTCCTAACCATGACTGGATTGGCCACCCATGTTTGATATTTAACTTCTCTCAGGATTCCAGCATCTACCAAACTGCGTACCTCATCACGGAGGAATTTGCTTCTTTCTGGCGCCATGCCCCGCTTCTTTTGACAAACAGGATGTATGTTAGGATTCACATTTAATCTATGTTCTGCGACTTCCCTTGGAACACCGGTCATATCAGACGGTTGTCATGCAAAGACGTCTAAGTTTGCTGTCAAAATGGTGTACAATTTTTCTTTGCATTCGGCGGACAATGTATGCCCAATTATGAGTTTTTGATCTGGAAATTGTGGATTTGGCGAGATTGACCCGTCATCATATATTATTGGCTTAACTATTGCTTTTGTTACTTGAGAACACTCAATTGACTTCTGCCGTTCTGCATATAACATTACTACTCCGCCTGGCGTTGGAAACTTCATCATGCCATGTACAGTTGATGTTACAGCTCCAAACGTCATTAAAGCAGTTCTTCCCAAAATTTTGTTGTACTGTGAATTTGCTTTAACCACCAGGAACTCAATGTTGGCTGTGCATCTTAGGGGTGGCTTGCCCAAGGTTACTTCAAGCAGAATACTTCCTTCAGACCAAGACGGTTCACTTGTAAAACTTGCTAACGGCACATATGTTTCCTTCATTTTTTCTTGTACATCTTTGGGAAGCTGTATGAAGCAATGTTCATACATAATGTCTGCTCCAGCTTCTGTGTCAGTATAAATGTTGCGTATTAAGCAATTAGCAACTCGTGCTTCTATAATCACTGGACCATCGGATGGATTTGCGTTAAACATAGAAGGAAATGATATTAATTGCTCTTTCCAATATTCTAACACTTCCGCCTTCCTCCGTTGTCCAGCTTTCCATGGATGTATCATTCCTACTTCTATGGGTACCAATTCGTTACCCTCGCCTTCTTTGTCAGTGTTGGTGAGATGATTCGTCTTAATAATGGATGGCGCCATTGTTAACACCTATTTCCTTATGAGGTAAGCTTAGTATGCCAACACGATACTAGAAGTAATCTAGCTTTAGGTGGGCGAGTGTTGCTGATTGATGTTTGCCCTTGGGAAATTATCCCTGCAGACCCGGTTCACAAGTATAGAAACTTGTGGGGTGGCTTAATCAATCTTTCGTCCGTAGAGCGTAGAAAGAAGATGATATTCCAAAGACTGCTTTCAGAACACGTTACGGTCATTACGAGTTTATGGTCATGCCGTTTGGTTTAACTAATGCACCAGCTGTGTTCATGGACCTTATGAACCGAGTGTGTGGACCATACCTTGACAAGTTTGTCATTGTTTTCATTGATGACATACTTATTTACTCAAAGAATGACCAAGAACACGGTGAACATTTGAGAAAGGTGTTAGAAGTATTGAGGAAGGAAGAATTGTACGCTAAGTTTTCAAAGTGTGCATTTTGGTTGGAAGAAGTTCAATTCCTCGGTCACATAGTGAACAAAGAAGGTATTAAGGTGGATCCGGCAAAGATAGAAACTGTTGAAAAGTGGGAAACCCCTAAAACTCCGAAACACATACGCCAGTTTTTAGGACTAGCTGGTTACTACAGAAGGTTCATCCAAGACTTTTCCAGAATAGCAAAACCCTTGACTGCATTAACGCATAAAGGGAAGAAATTTGAATGGAATGATGAACAAGAGAAAGCGTTTCATTTATTGAAGAAAAAGCTAACTACGGCACCTATATTGTCATTGCCTGAAGGGAATGATGATTTTGTGATTTATTGTGACGCATCAAAGCAAGGTCTCGATTGTGTATTAATGCAACGAACGAAGGTGATTGCTTATGCGTCTAGACAATTGAAGATTCACGAACAAAATTATACGACGCATGATTTGGAATTAGGCGCGGTTGTTTTTGCATTAAAGACTTGGAGGCACTACTTATATGGGGTCAAAAGTATTATATATACCGACCACAAAAGTCTTCAACACATATTTAATCAGAAACAACTGAATATGAGGCAGCGTAGGTGGATTGAATTATTGAATGATTATGACTTTGAGATTCGTTACCACCCGGGGAAGGCAAATGTGGTAGCCGATGCCTTGAGCAGGAAGGATAGAGAACCCATTCGAGTAAAATCTATGAATATAATGATTCACACTAACCTTACTACTCAAATAAAGGAGGCGCAACAAGGAGTTTTAAAAGAGGGAAATTTAAAGGATGAAATACCCAAAGGATCGGAGAAGCATCTTAATATTCGGGAAGACAGAACCCGGTATAGGGCTGAAAGAATTTGGGTACCAAAATTTGGAGATATGAGAGAAATGGTACTTAGAGAAGCTCATAAAACCAGATACTCAATACATCCTGGAACGGGGAAGATGTACAAGGATCTTAAGAAACATTTTTGGTGGCCGGGTATGAAAGCCGATGTTGCTAAATACGTAGGAGAATGTTTGACGTGTTATAAGGTCAAAGCTGAGCATCAGAAACCATCAGGTTTACTTCAACAACCCGAAATCCCGGAATGGAAATGGGAAAACATTACCATGGATTTCATCACTAAATTGCCAAGGACTGCAAGTGGTTTTGATACTATTTGGGTAATAGTTGATCATCTCACCAAATCAGCACACTTCCTGCCAATAAGAGAAGATGACAAGATGGAGAAGTTAGCACGACTGTATTTGAAGGAAGTCGTCTCCAGACATGGAATACCAATCTCTATTATCTCTGATAGGGATGGCAGATTTATTTCAAGATTCTGGCAGACATTACAGCAAGCATTAGGAACTCGTCTAGACATGAGTACTGCCTATCATCCACAAACTGATGGGCAGAGCGAAAGGATGATACAAACGCTTGAAGACATGCTACGAGCATGTGTTATTGATTTCGGAAACAGTTGGGATCGACATCTACCGTTAGCAGAATTTTCCTACAACAACAGCTACCATTCAAGCATTGAGATGGCGCCGTTTGAAGCACTTTATGGTAGAAAGTGCAGGTCTCCGATTTGTTGGAGTGAAGTGGGGGATAGACAGATTACGGGTCTGGAGATTATACAAGAAACTACCGAGAAGATCATCCAAATTCAACAACGGTTGAAAACCGCCCAAAGTCGACAAAAGAGCTACGCTGACATTAAAAGAAAAGATATAGAATTTGAAATTGGAGAGATGGTCATGCTTAAAGTTTCACCTTGGAAAGGCGTTGTTCGATTTGGTAAAAGAGGGAAATTAAATCCAAGGTATATTGGACCATTCAAGATTATTGATCGTGTCGGACCAGTAGCTTACCGACTTGAGTTACCTCAAAAACTCGTGGCAGTACATAACACTTTCCACGTCTCGAATTTGAAGAAATGTTTTGCTAAAGAAGATCTCACTATTCCGTTAGATGAAATCCAAATCAACGAAAAACTTCAATTCATCGAAGAACCCGTCGAAATAATGGATCGTGAGGTTAAAAGACTTAAGCAAAACAAGATACCAATTGTTAAGGTTCAATGGAATGCTCGTATAGGACCCGAGTTCACCTGGGAGCGTGAAGATCATATGAAGAAGAAATACCCGCATCTATTTCCAGAAGATTCGTCAACACCTTCAACAGCTTAAAATTTCGGGACGAAATTTATTTAACGGGTAGGTACTGTAGTGACCCGAACTTTTCCATGTTTATATATATTAATTTAGATTGATATTTACATGATTAAATGTTTCCAACATGTTAAGCAATCAAACTTGTTAAGACTTGATTAATTGAAATATGTTTCATATAGACAATTGACCACCCAAGTTGACCGGTGATTCACGAACGTTAAAACTTGTAAAAACTATATGATGACATATATATGGATATATATATAGTTAACATGATACTATGATAAGTAAACATATCATTAAGTATATTAACAATGAACTACATATGTAAAAACAAGACTACTAACTTAATGATTTTTAAACGAGACATATATGTAACGATTATCGTTGTAAAGACATTTAATGTATATATATCATATTAAGAGATATTCATACATGATAATATCATGATAATATAATAATTTAAAATCTCATTTGATATTATAAACATTGGGTTAACAACATTTAACAAGATCGTTAACCTAAAGGTTTCAAAACAACACTTACATGTAACGACTAACGATGACTTAACGACTCAGTTAAAATGTATATACATGTAGTGTTTTAATATGTATTTATACACTTTTGAATGACTTCAATACACTTATCAAAATACTTCTACTTAACAAAAATGCTTACAATTACATCCTCGTTCAGTTTCATCAACAATTCTACTCGTATGCACCCGTATTCGTACTCGTACAATACACAGCTTTTAGATGTATGTACTATTGGTATATACACTCCAATGATCAGCTCTTAGCAGCCCATGTGAGTCACCTAACACATGTGGGAACCATCATTTGGCAACTAGCATGAAATATCTCATAAAATTACAAAAAAATGAGTAATCATTCATGACTTATTTACATGAAAACAAAATTACATATCCTTTATATCTAATCCATACACCAACGACCAAAACCACCTACAAACACTTTCATTCTTCAATTTTATTCATCTAATTGATCTCTCTCAAGTTCTATCTTCAAGTTCTAAGTGTTCTTCATAAATTCTACAAGTTCTAGTTACATAAAATCAAGAATACTTTCAAGTTTGCTAGCTCACTTCCAATCTTGTAAGGTGATCATCCAACCTCAAGAAATCTTTGTTTCTTACAGTAGGTTATCATTCTAATACAAGGTAATAATCATATTCAAACTTTGGTTCAATTTCTATAACTATAACAATCTTATTTCAAGTGATGATCTTACTTGAACTTGTTTTCGTGTCATGATTCTGCTTCAAGAACTTCGAGCCATCCAAGGATCCGTTGAAGCTAGATCCATTTTTCTCTTTTCCAGTAGGTTTATCCAAGGAACTTAAGGTAGTAATGATGTTCATAATATCATTCGATTCATACATATAAAGCTATCTTATTCGAAGGTTTAAACTTGTAATCACTAGAACATAGTTTAGTTAATTCTAAACTTGTTCGCAAACAAAAGTTAGTCCTTCTAACTTGACTTTTAAAATCAAATAAACACATGTTCTATATCTATATGATATGCTAACTTTAATGATTTAAAACCTGGAAACACGAAAAACACCGTAAAACCGGATTTACGCCGTCGTAGTAACACCGCGGGCTGTTTTGGGTTAGTTAATTAAAAACTATGATAAAATTTGATTTAAAAGTTGTTATTATGAGAAAATGATTTTTATTATGAACATGAAACTATATCCAAAAATTATGGTTAAACTCAAAGTGGAAGTATGTTTTCTAAAATGGTCATCTAGACGTCGTTCTTTCGACTGAAATGACTACCTTTACAAAAACGACTTGTAACTTATTTTTCCTACTATAAACCTATACTTTTTCTGTTTAGATTCATAAAATAGAGTTCAATATAAAACCATAGCAATTTGATTCACTCAAAACGGATTTAAAATGAAAAAGTTATGGGTAAAACAAGATTGGATAATTTTTCTCATTTTAGCTACGTGAAAATTGGTAACAAATCTATTCCAACCATAACTTAATCAACTTGTATTGTATATTATGTAATCTTGAGATACCATAGACACGTATACAATGTTTCGACCTATCATGTTGACACATCTATATATATTTCGGAACAACCATAGACACTCTATATGTGAATGTTGGAGTTAGCTATACAGGGTTGAGGTTGATTCCAAAATATATATAGTTTGAGTTGTGATCAATACTGAGATACGTATACACTGGGTCGTGGATTGATTCAAGATAATATTTATCGATTTATTTCTGTACATCTAACTGTGGACAACTAGTTGTAGGTTACTAACGAGGACAGGTGACTTAATAAACTTAAAACATCAAAATATATTAAAAGTGTTGTAAATATATTTTGAACATACTTTGATATATATGTATATATTGTTATAGGTTCGTGAATCAACCAGTGGCCAAGTCTTACTTCCCGACGAAGTAAAAATCTGTGAAAGTGAGTTATAGTCCCACTTTTAAAATCTAATATTTTTGGGATGAGAATACATGCAGGTTTTATAAATGATTTACAAAATAGACACAAGTACGTGAAACTACATTCTATGGTTGAATTATCAAAATCGAATATGCCCCTTTTTATTAAGTCTGGTAATCTAAGAATTAGGGAACAGACACCCTAATTGACGCGAATCCTAAAGATAGATCTATTGGTCCTAACAAACCCCATCCAAAGTACCGGATGCTTTAGTACTTCGAAATTTATATCATATCCGAAGGGTGTCCCGGAATGATGGGGATATTCTTATATATGCATCTTGTTAATGTCGGTTACCAGGTGTTCACCATATGAATGATTTTTATCTCTATGTATGGGATGTGTATTGAAATATGAAAACTTGTGGTCTATTATTATGATTTTATATATATAGGTTAAACCTATAACTCACCAACATTTTTGTTGACGTTTTAAGCATGTTTATTCTCAGGTGATTATTAAGAGCTTCCGCTGTCGCATACTTAAATAAGGACGAGATTTGAAGTCCATGCTTATATGATATTGTGTAAAAACTGCATTCAAGAAACTTATTTTGTTGTAACATATTTGTATTGTAAACCATTATGTAATGGCCGTGTGTAAACAGGATATTTTAGATTATCATTATTTGATAATCTACGTAAAGCTTTTTAAAACCTTTATCTATGAAATAAAGGTTATGGTTTGTTTTAAAAATGAATGCAGTCTTTGAAAAACGTCTCATATAGAGGTCAAAACCTCGCAACGAAATCAATTAATATGGAACGTTTTTAATCAATAAGAACAGGACATTTCAGGTGGCACCTTAACACCTCGGCACATCACCCCGAGTGGCATCTTAACACCTCGATGCAACACTCATTATTTTACGGAGTGGTGTCTTAACACCTCGACACTACACTCCTAGGTGGCATCTTAACACCTCGATGCTACACCCGAGTGGCATCTTAACACCTCGATGCTACACCCTTCACGTGAAACGTGGTGTCTTAACACCTCGACACTACACCTTTCACGCTACAACAAATAGATACATTATATACATACGCATATAATTATTCCACTCACCTTAACAATTAGATGACGATTTCAACCTCCACAAGCTTCAAAGCAAAGTACCTAATATAATCAGTACTTGATCAACACACAAGCTAAGTGGACTCAATACTAACACTTACACATGAGCATTTAATGACATAATGTATTAAATCGCTCATTTATACCAAAACCGCCCAATTAAAGTCAAGACCACCACTAATCACTTTAAAGCTAGTGATTAAGGTCCAACAACACCAACTAATACATAATTAGGGTAATTCATACCCATCTTTCCAAACTAGGTCAATTTATTACCCAAATAACCATTTTAAGACAACACACCCATTTCGGATCATCCACTAACTAACCAACACCCATTTACTAAATAACTAGGTGTGTTAACAATTAACTCACCAATTAGGGTTCATAAACATCATTTAATACTTTGAAACCCTAGACTAGTCACCAATTAGTATTCAAGACTCAATTTTATCCAAGAACACCTAAAATCACCAATAATGGGTTTTGTGTTCATCATTTACTCAAACCCTAACCCTTACACTAAATCAAAGTAAGGAAAAAATAAAATTAGAACATACCACAACTACCACAACGAAGCTAGAGATAAGATGAACGACTTTAATGCTTGAACTTTAACCCAAAACAAGCTCCTTCCTCTTGGATTTAAGCTTTCTCACACTTGAATCACACTCTCTCACTAGGATTTAAGTGGATGAAGTTTGGTGGTTAGAAATGGAGTAATGAGGCTCAACCAAACTGATCTAGGGCCTTTAATTCGTCCATAAGTGAATTTACCAAAATGCCCATCAAAATATCTGATTTAAAAAGCTGGAACCCGGCTATAGTAAGGGGTGCACGGCGCGCTCCCTTTAGTGTGCGTGGCGCGCCCTAGGCTCAACTCACTCAGTGACTTCTGTTTAACTGCACAACGTCACCCACACTCTATGTAACATATTTACACTGCTGTACAAACTGATTAGGGTCTTACAGGGATCTTAGCCAAGTTTAACGCTATATTTTTAACTTATGATTGTAAAAATACAAAAATATATATAAGTAGTATTATTATTATAAAAGGGGGTTTTTACCATTTAATGACCGGTTTGTCGATTTTAAAACTTTAGTCGCAGTTAAAACCTAATGTAAAATATTAAAAATAAATATAACTTAAATTAAAGCGTAAATTAAATAACGATAATGAAATTATGATAAATAAAAGCGCGATAAAATAAAATTGCGATAATTAAAGAGCACGATAATTAAAAGTGCAATTAATTAAAATGACAATAAATAAAAGTGCGATAATTAAAAGTGCAATTAAATATGAAATAAAATAAATTATGCTTATTTAAACTTCCGTAATCATGATGTTTGACGTGTTGATTTTAGTTTATTCCCATGGGTTAATTGTCCTTTGTCCTGGATTATTTGATATGTCCATACGAATTTGTCCATAATAGTCCATCTGTCATAATCATAAAATGCGGAAGTCTTCGTCAAATTATTCTTATTCCCGAAGTCAAATATTCCAACTAATTGGGGATTCGAATTGTAACAAGGTCTTAATACTTTGTTTAATGAATACACCAGGTTATCGACTGCGTGTAGTCCAAGGTTTTACTACTTTGTTAACAATTACACCAATTACCCTTGAATGTAATCCACCCCTGTTTCAACAAGTCTATTAACTATTAATCCAGTTCCGTGTCCGGTAAAATGAACAATTATTGGTATTTATAGATATCCCGCCCACCGTACCCAGTCAAGTGTATGTGGTTATATATAAATACGTCAAATTATAAGTCTATATATTAAATTAACGAGGTATCATTTAGTTAATATAAAGCCCATTAATAGCCCATAGTCTAATTTCCACAAGTGTCGTTCTTTTGTTCAAACCCCAATTATGGTACAAAGCTCAATTACCCAATTTTAATATTTAACCCAACATCACGATTACTTCGGCATTAAATAAGCATAATAATAACTTAGCTATGAGACATTAATTTAAAAAGGTTGAACTGTGATGACCCGGGAATTTCCGACCAAATTTAAACTTGAATCTTATTTGATTTCGATACGATAAGCAAAGTCTGTAATGTTGATGTTTCAAAAACTTTGAAATTTGTTCATATAATCATTTACCCTTTGACTACTCCCGACGATTGACGAACAATCGGTTGTAAATAAATGTATAGATAAATATGTAATACATTTATATATATATATATATATATATATATATATATATATATATATATATATATATATATATATATATATATATATATATATATATATAATAAATATTAAAGATTCAATGAATTATATAATCGATAGATATTATATAATAAATAGTAATATATTAAACTTAATTACAAGTTGAATATAAATATTATATTTATACTACTATCATTACTAGTAATATTATTATTAAACAATATTATCAATAATATCATTAAATAGATTGTTATTATTATTATTATTAGTATATATATATTGTAATGTATAAATATTAAATATTAATTGTGTGTTATTACATAACTAATAAATTGTAATATTATATGTAATTGCAAGTTAAAACATAAATATTATTTTAATAATGTTATTATTACATTCATTATAACTATTAATATTGGTAATAATAATACTATTATTTTTAATATAAAGTATATATAAATATATATATATATAAATATATGAAAGTTAATAGGTATAAGTATTGTTAATATTATTAATTATATATATTATATAAATATGAGATTTGATACGCGTAATTTGTTATATCAATATTATCATTCCTATTATTATTAATATCATTATTTTTATAAGTAGTAGAAAAATTATAATTTTAATTATTATTATGATTGATTATTATTATTATTACTAACAAATAATTTTTTTATTTTAAATTATTATTATCATTATTTTGATTACTTTTATCATTATTATTATTAGTATTATTTTAGTAATTCTATTTCTATTATTATTAATATTAGTATTTTTACTTTATTAATAATATTAACAGTGTTTTATTATCAAAATATTTATACACCGAATATGTTAAACCAGATGGAACCAAAACTGATTGGAATCAATTTCACCTAATCGTACTTATCTGTTTCTCATCCCTTTCACTTTTCATTTTTTTTTTATTTTTTTCTTTGTCTGCTCGTGATGAATGTCGATGCCTCAAATGGCTATAAGACAACCAAATTACTCAATGATAGAGAAAATCGTTCAATTATCAATCACCTTTATCAAGTATAATCACATTTAACTGTTGTTAATTGTGGAATTAATCAGAAAGTATAAGAAACAGTCGGGTACTCTGTACGCTATTTTTTTTTACCAAAACCCAAATTCGAAAGAAATTTTAAAATCTAGAAATGTAGTTCTGTTAGGAATCTTTAGTTTAATCTATCTGCAAGTTTTCAATCGTTAATTTATCATATTGACTTTGAATTTTCGAGTCAAAGTTTTAATTTCAAAAGTCAAACAAAGTGTTCAACGAGAAATTTGAATTCGTTTTCATGTTTTAGGATAAATTGAAGGTCCCGAAAGTTTGTAAGAATGATTTAGAGTATATCTCATGTAGAAATCTTTTTCTAAAACGATCTAAATTTAAAAATCAGATATTGAGTTCATAAGCTTCATCGTGGTCTGCTGCTATTCTTTTTCTTTCTTCTTTTCTGTTTCGGTTAATCAATGACATCCATCAGCCGATTGTTTCTGTCCAATTGTAAATCCTAAATTTATTCTTCGTGTTGCTGTTATGGTATTGGTGAATCTTCAGTCGATTATATTTGAAGAAGAAGAAAAGAAATATAAACACTGTTAAATAAATTAAAACTCTGATAATAACAGAAAAACACAAGCAGCTTAATGGTTAGGAGGTGTTTCGGGTATGCGAGGGGTCTCGGGTTCGAGTCTAGCTTGGGACAGTTTTTTTTTAAAAAGGCTTAAAAGGTAGTTTTTAATTTTTAAAAATTCTTATTATTATTAATATTGTTATTATTATTATTGTTATCATTTATTAATGTTAAAATTACTAATTATTAATAGTATTATTATTATTATTGTTATTACCATGATTATTATTACTATTGTTATTATTAGTGTTATAGTAATTATTATTATTAATATCGCAATTACAAGTAATATAAGTATTATTAATGATATTATTATTATTATTATTAATTTATCATTTAGTATTATTATTATCATTATTATTATTATGATTGTGATTATTATTATTATTGTTATTATAAAAATAATACAATTTATCATCATTTTATAAATATTAGTATTAGTATCATGCTATAACTATTAGTATTACCATTATGTATTAGTATTATTATTATTAATATCAATTTTATTAGTAATATCATTTTTATTATTATATTTATGTAAAGTATCATTATTAATAAAATTCCCATAGATATTAAAACTACCGCTCTTTTTAAAATCATCATTATCATTATTATTACTATATTATAACCAATAAAGATTTTGTACATAAAATATATTTATATTACTTATAATTATTTAATAAACATATTAACATATATATAGTGTATAATATAATATATAGACAAAATCTGGTATAAATTCTATATAAACTACAACAACAAATAAATATAAATATTAAATAATTAATAGATGAAAATTTATGTAAATTCCATTATATGTTTTAATAAGATATACACTTGATATAGGTTCGTGAATCGAAGGCCAACCCTACACTTGTTTAATGTCGTCATATGTATTTTTACTACAAAATACATTAGGTGAGTTACATTTGCCTTTTTACCTTTATATTTTTGGGCTGAGAATATATGCGCTGCTTTTATAACTATTTTATGAAATAGACACGAGTAAATGAAACTACATTCTATGGCTGGATTATTAAACCGAATATGCCCCTTTTTAGTCTGGTAATCTAAGAATTAGGGAACAGACACCCTAATTGACGCGAATCCTAAAGATAGATCTATCGGGCCCAACAAGCCCCATCCAAAGTACCGGATGCTTTAGTACTTCGAAATTTATATCATGTCCGAAGGAGGATCCCGGAATGATGGGGATATTCTTATATGCATATTGTGAATGTCGGTTACCAGGTGTTCAATCCATATGAATGATATTTTTTGTCTCTATGCATGGGACGTATGTTTATGAGAAATGGAAATATGAAAATCTTGTGGTCTATTAAAATGATGGAAATGATTATTTATGTTAAACTAATGAACTCACCAACCTTTTGGTTGACACTTTATGAAGCGACCCGTCCTAATCCATCCAGATGAAGTCCATATTGATTATAAATGATTCACAACAGTTGATTTCATCGCGAGGTATTTGACCTCTATATGATACATTTTACAAAAATTGCATTCGTTTTTGAAAAGACAATCTTTCATTACATCGAAAGTTGACGGCATGCATATCATTTTATAATATATCTAACTATAATTGACTTAATAATAATCTTGATGAACTCAACGACTCGAATGCAACGTCTTTTGAAATATGTCATGAATGACTCCAAGTAATATCTTTAAAATGAGCAATTGCACAGCGGAAGACTTCTTTCATACCTGAGAATAAACATGCTTTAAAGTGTCAACCAAAAGGTTGGTGAGTTCATTAGTTTAACATAAATAATCATTTCCATTATTTTAATAGACCACAAGATTTCATTTTCAGTTCTCATAAATATACGTCCCGTGCATAGAGACAAAAATAATCATTCATATGGATTGAACACCTGGTAACCGACATTCACAATATGCATATAAGAATATCCCCATCATTCCGGGATCCTCCTTCGGACATGATATAAATTTCGAAGTACTAAAGCATTCGGTACTTTAGATGGGGCTTGTTGGGCCCGATAGATCTATCTTTAGGATTCACGTCAATTAGGGTGTCTGTTCCCTAATTCTTAGATTACCAGACTTAATAAAAAGGGGGCATATTCGATTTCGATAATTCAACCATATAATGTAGTTTCGATTAGTTGTGTCTATTTCGTAAAACATTTATAAAAATTGCGCATGTATTCTCAGCCCAAAAATATAAAGGGTAAAAAGGCAAATGAAACTCACCATACTGTATTTTGTAGTAAAAATACATATAACGACATTGAACAAAAGTAGGGTTGGCCCCGGATTCACGAACCTAAAATAATTATGTATATTTATATGTTGGTCAATAATTGTCTTAACAAATTAGGTCAAGTCATAGTGTACCACAATCCTAATGCTCGAGACTATTATGCAAAAGTTAACAAAAGTTAATTTGACTCAAAATGATTTCCAGAATGATTATTATATAGCTTAAATATCGTTGTTTTATATTTTAAATATTTTTAAAAGATTTATTAGAGTAAATAATATAATTCATTTATTAATAAATAAAACTTTATATAAAATATACATTTATATATCTTAGATAATAAAATTTATAAAGTTCATTGTATATCATAAAAATGTTATGATATGTTTTATTAAGGTAATTATATTATTTGTATTACATTTTTATTAGATAAAATAACATTGATAATAATAATAAGTAAGTGTTGTATTATTTTGTAATAATAATAATTATTATTCTATTAATAAAAATATCAATATTTATATTTACTAAAAAATGATATTATGATAAAATGATAATTCTAGTTATGATAACTTTAATATTTACGATACTTTAAAATAACCATTTTTATAATAATAATAATAATGATATTTTATAGTAACAATGACGTTTCTATTAAAATGATAATTTTTGTTAAAATGATAGTTTTTATTACTAACGATACTTTTAATAATAATAATAATGATAAGAATAATAAGAACGATAATTTTATCTAAATCAATATCTTACAATATTTTAACTTCATCATGATACTCATACTCATTATTTCCTAATCAATTTGTTAATATCTTTTAAATCGTCTTTTATATCGCGTTCATTTTAATGATAATAATAGTAATCATAATAATTAAGTGTTACTAATATTAATTTTAATTATAATAATACTAATAATAATAAATATTATGATAAGGATAATACTAATAACTAGTTTAAGGATAATAATAATAATAATAATAATACTAATTATACTCTTAATGATAATAACGATGGTAATAATAATAATAATTTTTAATGATAATACTTTTTATCTATAATGATAATAATAATAATAATAATAATAATAATAATAATAATAATAATAATAATAATAATAATAATAATAATAATAATAATTAGGTAAAAATTAGAACGACGATAATAACGACGATAATAATAATCACTTTTAATAATGATACAAAAATTCAATTGACAATAACTTCTAATTCGTTCATCGAATTCATTCGATATCTAAATGAAAAGTTTATAGTTTTTCGCTAGCTTTCCAAGGACATTCATATCTTATACCTTATCTTAATCGCAAGTGTAACTAATTCGAGATTCAACATAACCTATTTAAGGGCAATATCAAAATTACATGCATGTATAATCCTATATACTCGAGCACTAGTTAGGGATACACTATTAGTATGTAAAAATTAATTTACGAGTACTCACGTATCAATATTGAGGTTCAATATTATAGAAAAGGTACGTAGACGCAACGGAGACGATAATTACCAAATTGACCTCACGAGCATACCCATGAACATTAACCATCACCTCCATAGCTATAACCCATAATTTCCTTAGCCCTATCCCGCTCTCAAAACGTGTTCTGAATTAATTCGCGTGCACCCATGTCGTAGTATTTTATGTAATATACTACTAATACTATTTTTAATACTACTAATAATAATATTTTAGATTAATAATATTAATCTTTATTAATATTAATAATAATAATAAATAAAATAAATAATTACCTACGGAGTAAAATATAGGTAATATAGAGAGAAATGAAGAAATTTAAGAGTGTGCACAGAGTGAACGAGTTCGTTGCTTTATATATATGTTGCCTCACTTTACAAGCTGGTATCCACTCTTTTTTTCTATGCCGACACTCCTTTTACCATATATTACATACATGTTACGTGAATTGATATGTTAGAATATATATTATATTTAATCTTTAGAATTAATTAAATATTATATTATATTTACGCTCATGGTAAAATATAATTTTTACAAAAATGACACGGTCGCGGTCTCACGACTCATGTACCACTTTCGGTTTTTCGAGCGCACTTTCGTACGTTTAGAAAACTAGTCTTTTACGTTACGCGGCGTGTACCTTTATCAATAATTTGACTTACTCATCAATAAATTACCTTATAAAAAATGTAACTTATAAAATTGAGCGTTGTGGTCATTTACTTTTATAAATCAGTGACTTATTGTTTATCAAAATATATTATTTTAAATCAGGACGTTTTTATGACTAAGTTAAAATATATATTTTCATTTAAAAATATAGACTTGTATATATCATAAGTAATGGAAAATATTTATGTAATGATATAATATTTAGTTTTTCAAAACTAATTATATTTCAAAGTTCGTTTTAAATTTCGTTTAGAAAAATAATATAACACGTATCGTTTGTACTTTAAAACTTAATTTGGCGTAATCCATTTATGCGCCAACATTTATCAAACGTCCTAAATGATATATCTAAATATCAATTGAATCAAGTGTTACTTAATTTGAAACTATATATATATATCTTCAATATTCGTAAACACGTTTTTAATACATGTTATAAGTTATCTACATACTTAACAACCAATATTCCATCTCACATTAATCAATCGAAGACATCTTAAATATTCAAGTTCGATTATATCGTAAAGCGTTTTCGTACATTTGAAACTAAATCAAATGATTACTATGTAATTTAATCTCCCACTAACTTTTGTCTAATTCTTGATAATAGACACTTTTGTTCTTACTTACAAATTACTTTGCCATTTTCTGAATATTGTTAAAATAGAAATATTTTCTCAAATCAATGTGGGCCTTTCAACAAAGACTCGTAATCATAATTCAATGTATCTGATAATTCAATCATTTGTTATTATCTTTTAATTCCGTCGATAATTATTCTAAATATATTTTAAAACAAATATGTTTATAATAAGTATTATACGTCTAATACTTTGTTAATGTTTTTAAATTATAATATGTACACCTATATATATACACACATATACATATTCATATTCAATTAGATAATGGTTCATGAATCGTCGGAACTCGGTCGAGGTTGAATGAACGTATGAACATAGTTTAAAATTCTTGAGATTTAACTTTACAAACTTTGCTTATCGTGTCGGAAACATATAAAGATCAAGTTTAAATTTGTTCGGAAATTTCCGGGTCGTCACAGTACCTACCCGTTAAAGAAATTTCATCCCCGAAATTTGATAGAGGTCGTCATGGCTAACAATGAGAATGTTATTATGACGAACATAAGCTGATATATAGAGTTCTATCATGATTTGGAAATATGGATAAAATAATTTGATTTCTTGAAGCGTATGAGTGAAGCTATCGTAAAAGGATAAAATAAGATTATAGTGATTCGTCATATCTTTTGACGTTATCACAATTGATTTCCAAATTTAAAGAAAATCTTGTAATCTATACAAGATTTGATTTTTTGGCGATTAAGAAAAGTAGGATTCGCTTCGATTTAATGCGATAATAGATCTCGATTTCTTCGTCAGATATTTCACTATAAATCTACCTCCTTCGTTCCTTTACAACTCACATCTTCTATTCTTTCTCCCTCAACTCGTATTTTAAAACATTCGTCAATATGCTCCATCCCGTTCTGATCCTTGATATACTCCTAACCTTCATATCTGTCATTCTCCTTTTACATCTACCACTGGAGGATTTTATTTATTTCTACTATTACCTTGGGTTTATAGTGTTTCTAGTTCTCCCGTGTCTTTATATTACTATATGCATCGATATATATGGTTTATAATTTCTGGTTTGTCATTGGGCTTTATATCTTCCCTTATATTTCAAAGTTTCTACTTCTGTCTTCTATAATTATTGTCATTTCCAGTTAATGCTTTCTTTTATTTGCTGCGATTTATACTCCAATTTCTATTTCAGATCTTTGTCCTTTCGTTTCTTCTTCTTGCGATTAAGCACCGCTTGTAATGGTCAGATATGAATTTTGGAATGAACATTGTTAATGTTCTAAGAAAGAAATGGTAATGGCACGATCTTGATTTGTCAAATTACTAGAGTACCTCGGAAAAAGCCGAATCATCAAGAAATATTTTCTTGATATTTTAGAGATTAAGTAGAATACAAGAGTCGTGTATCATGGCACATGATGACGGTATGGTCTGTGAATCATCACGTTCCATTTAGAAACTCAACATGACTTACTGTAATATAATCACGTTGATCAAGTGTCATTATATTATACTAATTCATGCTTCAGTTCCCAACATTAATTCAAAATATTCTTATTTTAAACTCGAAGTTTTCAGAATTTAGAAACTAAAATAGTTTCTTTTATGATATAACATAGATAACGCGAGGAGATAAATGATTTCAGATAAGAATAATTATGAAAATATCTTCAGAAATGTGGAGAATATTTATAATGAAAGATACGATGATATCTTAGAATTTCTAATATCAGAGGATGATGAAGGATATTGCCCGCAGGAGTTTAGAGTCAGGAGCAAGGTATTTGTTAATGATTTCAGCAGATACTGAATCATTTAGATTCCTTGAAGGCAGGTTCAGTCTTTGTGATTTATCCACTGCCTCCTTTATACTTTGCTCAATCCGTTTTTCAGTTCCAAAACTTCTCTTTTTCTGCGCTTTGCCAGCACACTATTCATTATCATCAAACTTTTTACTGTTAAAGTCGTTTTATAGTTTTTGCTGCTTCATCAACATTTCGAGAACTATTCCGCAGTTCAGGGTGTTTTTCAGAAACTTCACATTCAAGTATGTAAGTCCAGGAGATAGACATTATATGTACACATATAACTGTTGGCGTAGACATGCTGCGAGATTTCAAAATACTGATTGCTAATTCCCGATGATTCGTATGACAATTCTCGTTACAAGATGCGAATGAGTAAATGATGGGGTTTCAATGAATAACTATAATGACTTTTTGGAGAGGCTAAAGTCAAAGGATAATGAAGTTGTTGGTACATCTGCTAATAATGTGGTGGAATATAAAAGGTTCCCCGGTAACGATGGTGTATATTTCAAGGATATAATACTGAAAAGTCGAAGTTGACTTGCTTGAGCTGTGACAAAACTGGCTACCTTGAAAATGAATCGCAAAGTTATTTTTGCTAATAAATGCCAAAGAATCTGACGTGGATACTGTAGTGACCCGAACTTTTCCATGTTTATATATATTAATTGAGATTGATATTTACATGATTAAATGTTTCCAACATGTTAAGCAATCAAACTTGTTAAGACTTGATTAATTGAAATATGTTTCATATAGACAATTGACCACCCAAGTTGACCGGCGATTCACGAACGTTAAAACTTGTAAAAATGACATGACGATATATATATGGATATACATATGGTTAACATGAGATTATGATAAGTAAGTATCTCCATAAGTATATTAACAATGAGTTATATACATATAAACAAGACTACTAACTTAAGGATTTCGAAACGAGACATATATGTAACGATTATCGTTGTAACGACATTTAAATGTATATATATCATATTAAGATATATTAATATATCATAATATCATGATAATATAATAATTTAACATCCCATTAGATATAATAAACAATGGGTTAACAACATTAATTGAGATCGTTAACTTAAAGGTTTCAAAACAACACTTACATGTAACGACTAACGATGACTTAACGACTCAGTTAAAATGTATATACATGTAGTGTATTTAGATGTATTAAAATACTTTTGGAAGACTTCAAGACATATATCAAAACACTCATACTTAACGAAAATGGTTACAGTTACTTTCCCATTCTTTTCTTTCATCAAGAATTCTAGTCGTATTCTTACCCGTATTATACACAGCTTCAAAATGTACTTACTGTGGGTATATACCAATAGGAACTAGCATGGGATTCCACTCTTGATTATGTCATGTATGACTAATCAATTTTAACTTCTACCATGAGCTAGTCAACTAACTAGAACTCCTTTTAACCCCACTCACCACTCACCAATTACCACTCATCATTCACTCCATTTCACTTCCAATTCTCTTTCTAATTCTCTCTCAACACACACACACTATTATGAACGTATTTTTCCAGTATTTAATCATCATCTTCATCAAAAATCACTTCAAGAATCAAGCTATAATCATCATAGGAAGAACACTTCAAGAACACTTCAAAAATCCCTTCAAATTTACTAATTTACTTCCAAGCTTTCTAATCCATTCCAAGTAATCATATAAGATCAAGAAACCTTTGTTATATATAGTAGGTTATCTTTCTTATTCAAGGTAATGTTCATATTCAAACTTTGATTCAATTTCTATAACTATAAACTATCTTAATTCGAGTAAAAATCTTACTTGAACTTGTTTTTGTGTCATGATCCTACTTCAAGAACTTTCAAGCCATCCAAGATCCTTTGAAGCTAGATCATTTCTTGTCACTTCCAGTAGGTTTACCTACTAAACTTGAGGTAGTAATGATGTTCATAACATCATTCGATTCATATATATAAAACTATCTTATTCGAAGGTTTAAACTCGTAATCACTAGAACATAGTTTAGTTAATTCTAAACTTGTTCGCAAACAAAAGTTAATTCTTCTAACTTGACTTTTAAAATTAACTAAATACATGTTCTATATCTATATGATATGCTAACTTAATGATTTAAAACCTGGAAACACGAAAAACACCGTAAAACCGGATTTAAGCCGTCGTAGTAACACCGCGGGCTGTTTTGGGTTAGTTAATTAAAAACTATGATAAACTTTGATTTAAAAGTTGTTATTCTGAGAAAATGATTTTTATTATGAACATGAAACTATATCCAAAAATTATGGTTAAACTCAAAGTGGAAGTATGTTTTCTAAAATGGTCATCTAGACGTCGTTCTTTCGACTGAAATGACTACCTTTACAAAAACGACTTGTAACTTATTTTTCCAACTATAAACCTATACTTTTTCTGTTTAGATTCATAAAATAGAGTTCAATATGAAACCATAGCAATTTGATTCACTCAAAACGGATTTAAAATGAAGAAGTTATGGGTAAAACAAGATTGGATAATTTTTCTCATTTTAGCTACGTGAAAATTGGTAACAAATCTATTCCAACCATAACTTAATCAACTTGTATTGTATATTATGTAATCTTGAGATACCATAGACACGTATACAATGTTTCGACCTATCATGTCGACACATCTATATATATTTCGGAACAACCATAGACACTCTATATGTGAATGTTGGAGTTAGCTATACAGGGTTGAGGTTGATTCCAAAATATATATAGTTTGAGTTGTGATCAATACTGAGATACGTATACACTGGGTTGTGGATTGATTCAAGATAATATTTATCGATTTATTTCTGTACATCTAACTGTGGACAACTAGTTGTAGGTTACTAACGAGGACAGCTGACTTAATAAACTTAAAACATCAAAATATATTAAAAGTGTTGTAAATATATTTTGAACATACTTTGATATATATGTATATATTGTTATAGGTTCGTGAATCAACCAGTGGCCAAGTCTTACTTCCCGACGAAGTAAAAATCTGTGAAAGTGAGTTATAGTCCCACTTTTAAAATCTAATATTTTTGGGATGAGAATACATGCAGGTTTTATAAATGATTTACAAAATAGACACAAGTACTTGAAACTACATTCTATGGTTGAATTATCGAAATCGAATATGCCCCTTTTTATTAAGTCTGGTAATCTAAGAATTAGGGAACAGACACCCTAATTGACGCGAATCCTAAAGATAGATCTATTGGCCCTAACAAACCCCATCCAAAGTACCGGATGCTTTAGTACTTCGAAATTTATATCATATCCGAAGGGTGTCCCGGAATGATGGGGATATTCTTATATATGCATCTTGTTAATGTCGATTACCAGGTGTTCACCATATGAATGATTTTTATCTCTATGTATGGGATGTGTATTGAAATATGAAATCTTGTAGTCTATTGTTACGATTTGATATATATAGGTTAAACCTATAACTCACCAACATTTTTGTTGACGTTTAAAGCATGTTTATTCTCAGGTGAATATTAAGAGCTTCCGCTGTTGCATACTAAAATAAGGACAAGATTTGGAGTCCATGTTTGTATGATATTGTGTAAAAACTGCATTCAAGAAACTGATTTCGATGTAACATATTTGTATTGTAAACCATTATGTAATGGTCGTGTGTAAACAGGATATTTTAGATTATCATTATTTGATAATCTACGTAAAGCTTTTTAAACCTTTGTTTATGAAATAAAGGTTATGGTTTGTTTTAAAAATGAATGCAGTCTTTGAAAAATGTCTCATATAGAGGTCAAAACCTCGCAACAAAATCAATTAATATGGAACGTTTTTAAGAACGGGACATTTCAGTTGGTTTCCGAGCGTTGGTCTTAGAGAACCAGAATTTTGCATTAGTGTATCTTATCGAGTTTGTTAGGATGCATTAGTGAGTCTGGACTTCGACCGTGTTTACTTGAAAAATGATTGCTTAACAAATTTTGTTGGAAACTATATATTTTTAACATGTGAATATTATGTGATATATTAATCTCTTAACGCGTTTGATATTATGTGATAGATGTCTACCTCTAGAACAAGTCTCATTGACTCACCTAATAATAATGAAGAGTCAAATGTAAATTGGAATGATTCGTGGACTGATTCACAAGTTCCCGAAGAGGAACCGGAAGAAGAGTCGGAACCGGAAGAAGAATCGGAACCGGAAGAAGAATCGGAACCGGATGAAGAAATAGAATCGGTGGGGGAAATAATAAAATGGTTAAGTAAAAGAAAATCCTCAACCAACCGACCAAGGTTAATTATGGTCAATGGTGTTTTCGCCAAGGAAGCAAAATATTGGGAGGATTACCAATTCTCCGATGAATCGGATTCCGACGAGAATTCCGATGATGTTATAGAAATTACCCCAACTGAATTTAAAAAGGCAAAAGAAAATAATAAGGGAAAGGGCATAAAAACAGAGAAATCTAATTCCAACCCCGATGAACTTTATATGTATCGTCAACCCCCGAAGTCCTTAAGTTGTAACAATGACCCGAGAACCTCTAAACCACCAGGTTTTTCTAAACCAATGTGGAAAACGACGGCTCGTATTAGGGGAACATCATATATCCCTAGAAACTTGGCAAAACGAACCAAAACCGAAGAAGAAGAAACAAGCGAGTCGGAATAAGATAGTTGTATTCGTGTGGTGTAATATATGTAATATAGTGTGCTTATGCTTTATGATATATGTAAAAATTGCTTGTATTAATAAGTATTTTTTTTATGAATCTAACTCTTGTCTATTTTACAGTATAAAAACACAAAATGGATAGACAACCCAATATTTTAAGAGACCTACCCGGAGACATGATTGATGAAATCTTGTCTAGAGTCGGTCGGAATTCTTCGGCACAAATATTTAAGGCGAGATCAGTTTGTAAGACATTCGAAGAACATTCCAAGAATTCCTTGGTTTATAAAAGGCTTTCGTTCGAAAGATGGGGGATATCACATTGGGAAATCCATAAGTTACGATGTGTTTACTTTGACGCATATATTGCGGGGAACCCAAATGCTATTTTACGCAATGGGTTAAGAAATTATTTTGACTCAATATATCCGAATATTGGACTTCGTGATTTAGAAAAAGCGGCTAACATGCAACATAAAGAAGCATGTTATGCTTACGGATTAGTAATGTTCGCTTCTCACCAAAGTGAGAACAAGAACATCGGGCTACAACTATTAAACAAAACATTCCCACAAGTGACGGAGTCGGTAATTGGGGTAAGAAATGAGGTTTTTAGATTGTTACGGGACTGTTGGACATTACGTAACCCTCGTCCCTTTGACGACGTTACAACACGCTGTCTTATCAATGGCCATAAGGGTTATGTTCCACAAGACCAAGGATGGGAAGTAATCCTAGTAAAACCAGAATGCATGACTTGTTTCTGGACGTATGAATTACGTGTCTTTATTGCCTTTGCTGAACGACTTGTGTACTAGCTATAATTATCTTCACAACCATCTTGTATCAAATTTATTGTGTGCTATATTTCATGCTATATGTAAAATAAGCGGTATTGTAAGTTTGTAAAATATTGTGTAAAAGTTTGAACGCGAAATATTATTATAATCAGTTTTTCATATAGAATTGTAGTAGTTGAATTGTATATTAGCTACTAAGTATGAACTTAACGGGTAGGTACTAGCCGAATTTAAACTTATAAAACGCTAATATGAAGAAAAAGCTTTTATAAATGAGTTCATATTATGCTACGAAATACTATTAACTACTCTTAATATTCTGTATGATTAACTTGTTCCATTTGACTATTTTGAAGGAAATGGCACCGACTACTCGACACACCGTGAATATGAATGAAGAGGAATTCCGTACTTTTCTAGCTTCAAACATAGCCGTAGTACAGGCTGCGCTACATACCAACAATAACCTTGGATCTAGCAGTACAGGAAATCGTGTAGGATGCACCTACAAAGAATTCACTGCCTGCAAACCTTTGGAATTTGATGGAATCGAAGGACCGATCGGATTGAAACGGTGGACCGAGAAGGTCGAATCGGTGTTTGCCATAAGTAAGTGTACTGAAGAGGACAAAGTAAAGTACGCTACGCATACCTTCACAGGTTCTGCGTTAACATGGTGGAATACCTATCTAGAGCAAGTGGGACAAGACGATGCGTACGCACTACCGTGGTCAGCATTCAAGCACTTGATGAACGAGAAGTACCGTCCCAGAACCGAGGTCAATAAGCTCAAGACAGAACTTAGAGGGTTACGAACCCAAGGATTTGATATTACCACGTACGAAAGACGATTCACAGAATTGTGCCTATTGTGTCCGGGAGCATTCGAAGATGAGGAAGAGAAGATCGACGCGTTTGTGAAAGGATTACCGGAAAGAATCCAAGAAGATATAAGTTCACACGAGCCTGCCTCCATACAACAGGCATGTAGAATGGCTCACAAACTAGTGAACCAGATTGAAGAAAGAATTAAAGAACAGACTGCTGAAGAGGCCAATGTGAAGCAAGTCAAAAGAAAGTGGGAGGAAAACGGTGGTAAGAATCACCAATACAACAACAACAGCAATTACAACAATAATCGCAACAATTATCCCAACAATCGCAACATCAATCGCAACTACAACAAACGGCCCAACAACAACAACAACAACAACAACAACAACAACAACAACTACAACAATCATCCCAACAACAATAATAACCGCAACAACAACAACAATCAGAAGCAGCTACGCCAAAGGTGTGAAAAGTATCACTCGGGGTTCTGCACCAAATTTTGCAACAAGTGTAAAAGAAATGCTCATAGCGCGGTGAAGTGTGAGGTCTACGGACCAGGGGTTAATAGAACGAAAGGAACAAATGGTGTCGGAACGAGTAATGGCGGAGCAAGTAGTGTCGGAGCAAGTTATGCCAATGTAGTTTGTTATAAATGTGGAAAACCGGGCCACATTATTAGAAATTGCCCGAACCAGGAGAACACGAATGGAAAAGGCCGCGGAAGAGTTTTCAATATTAATGCGGCAGAGGCACAGGAAGACCCGGAGCTTGTTACGGGTACGTTTCTTATTGACAATAAATCTGCTTACGTTTTATTTGATTCGGGTGCGGATAGAAGCTATATGAGTAGAGATTTTTGTGCTAAATTAAGTTGTCCATTGACGCCTTTGGATAGTAAATTTTTACTCGAATTAGCAAATGGTAAATTAATTTCAGCAGATAATATATGTCGGAATCGAGAAATTAAACTGGTTAGCGAAACATTTAAGATTGACTTGATACCAGTAGAGTTAGGGAGTTTTGATGTGATAATCGGTATGGACTGGTTGAAAGAAGTGAAAGCAGAGATCGTTTGTTACAAAAATGCAATTCGCATTATACGAGAAAAAGGAAAACCCTTAATGGTGTACGGAGAAAAGGGCAACACGAAGCTACATCTTATTAGTAATTTGAAGGCACAAAAACTAATAAGAAAAGGTTGCTATGCCGTTCTAGCACACGTCGAGAAAGTACAAACTAAAGAAAAGAGCATCAATGATGTTCCCATTGCAAAAGAATTTCCCGATGTATTTCCGAAAGAATTACCGGGATTACCCCCACATCGATCCGTTGAATTTCAAATAGATCTTGTACCAGGAGCTGCACCAATAGCTCGTGCTCCTTACAGACTCGCACCCAGCGAGATGAAAGAACTGCAAAGCCAATTACAAGAACTTTTAGAGCGTGGTTTCATTCGACCAAGCACATCACCGTGGGGAGCTCCTGTTTTGTTTGTCAAGAAGAAAGATGGTACATTCAGGTTGTGTATCGACTACTGAGAGTTGAACAAACTTACCATCTAGAACCGCTACCCACTACCGAGAATCGACGACTTATTTGATCAACTACAAGGCTCGTCTGTTTATTCAAAGATTGACTTACGTTCCGGGTATCATCAAATGCGGGTGAAAGAAGATGATATTCCAAAGACTGCTTTCAGAACACGTTACGGTCATTACGAGTTTATGGTCATGCCGTTTGGTTTAACTAATGCACCAGCTGTGTTCATGGACCTTATGAACCGAGTGTGTGGACCATACCTTGACAAGTCTGTCATTGTTTTCATTGATGACATACTTATTTACTCAAAGAATGACCAAGAACACGGTGAACATTTGAGAAAGGTGTTAGAAGTATTGAGGAAGGAAGAATTGTACGCTAAGTTTTCAAAGTGTGCATTTTGGTTGGAAGAAGTTCAATTCCTCGGTCACATAGTGAACAAAGAAGGTATTAAGGTGGATCCGGCAAAGATAGAAACTGTTGAAAAGTGGGAAACCCCGAAAACTCCGAAACACATACGCCAGTTTTTAGGACTAGCTGGTTACTACAGAAGGTTCATCCAAGACTTTTCCAGAATAGCAAAACCCTTGACTGCATTAACGCATAAAGGGAAGAAATTTGAATGGAATGATGAACAAGAGAAAGCATTTCAGTTATTGAAGAAAAAGCTAACTACGGCACCTATATTGTCATTGCCTGAAGGGAATGATGATTTTGTGATTTATTGTGACGCATCAAAGCAAGGTCTTGGTTGTGTATTAATGCAACGAACGAAGGTGATTGCTTATGCGTCTAGACAATTGAAGATTCACGAACAAAATTATACGACGCATGATTTGGAATTAGGCGCGGTTGTTTTTGCATTAAAGACTTGGAGGCACTACTTATATGGGGTCAAAAGTATTATATATACCGACTACAAAAGTCTTCAACACATATTTAATCAGAAACAACTGAATATGAGGCAGCGTAGGTGGATTGAATTATTGAATGATTACGACTTTGAGATTCGTTACCACCATGGGAAGGCAAATGTGGTAGCCGATGCCTTGAGCAGGAAGGACAGAGAACCCATTCGAGTAAAATCTATGAATATAATGATTCATAATAACCTTACTACTCAAATAAAGGAGGCGCAACAAGGAGTTTTAAAAGAGGGAAATTTAAAGGATGAAATACCCAAAGGATCGGAGAAGCATCTTAATATTCGGGAAGACGGAACCCGGTATAGGGCTGAACGGATTTGGGTACCAAAATTTGGAGATATGAGAGAAATGGTTCTTAGAGAAGCTCATAAAACCAGATACTCAATACATCCTGGAACGGGGAAGATGTACAAGGATCTCAAGAAACATTTTTGGTGGCCGGGTATGAAATCCGATGTTGCTAAATACGTAGGAGAATGTTTAACGTGTTCAAAGGTCAAAGCTGAGCATCAGAAACCATCAGGTCTACTTCAACAACCCGAAATCCCGGAATGGAAATGGGAAAACATTACCATGGATTTCATCACTAAATTGCCAAGGACTGCAAGTGGTTTTGATACTATTTGGGTAATAGTTGATCGTCTCACCAAATCAGCACATTTCCTGCCAATAAGAGAAGATGACAAGATGGAGAAGTTAGCACGACTGTATTTGAAGGAAGTCATCTCCAGACATGGAATACCAATCTCTATTATCTCTGATAGGGATGGCAGATTTATTTCAAGATTCTGGCAGACATTACAGCAAGCATTAGGAACTCGTCTAGACATGAGTGCTTTCTATCATCCACAAACTGATGGGCAGAGCGAAAGGACGATACAAACGCTTGAAGACATGCTACGAGCATGTGTTATTGATTTCGGAAACAGTTGGGATCGACATCTACCGTTAGCAGAATTTTCCTACAACAACAGCTACCATTCAAGCATTGAGATGGCACCGTTTGAAGCACTATATGGTAGAAAGTGCAGGTCTCTGATTTGTTGGAGTGAAGTGGGGGATAGACAGATTACGGGTCCGGAGATTATACAAGAAACTACCGAGAAGATCATCCAAATTCAACAACGGTTGAAAACCGCCCAAAGTCGACAAAAGAGCTACGCTGACATTAAAAGAAAAGATATAGAATTTGAAATTGGAGAGATGGTCATGCTTAAAGTTACACCTTGGAAAGGCGTTGTTCGATTTGGTAAACGAGGGAAATTAAATCCAAGGTATATTGGACCATTCAAGATTATTGATCGTGTCGGACCAGTAGCTTACCGACTTGAGTTACCTCAACAACTCGCGGCTGTACATAACACTTTCCACGTCTCGAATTTGAATAAATGTTTTGCTAAAGAAGATCTCACTATTCCGTTAGATGAAATCCAAATCAACGAAAAACTCCAATTCATCGAAGAACCCGTCGAAATAATGGATCGTGAGGTTAAAAGACTTAAGCAAAACAAGATACCAATTGTTAAGGTTCGATGGAATGCTCGTAGAGGACCCGAGTTCACCTGGGAGCGTGAAGATCAGATGAAGAAGAAATACCCACATCTATTTCCAGAAGATTCGTCAACACCTTCAACAGCTTAAAATTTCGGGACGAAATTTATTTAACGGGTAGGTACTGTAGTGACCCGAACTTTTCCATGTTTATATATATTAATTGAGATTGATATTTACATGATTAAATGTTTCCAACATGTTAAGCAATCAAACTTGTTAAGACTTGATTAATTGAAATATGTTTCATATAGACAATTGACCACCCAAGTTGACCGGCGATTCACGAACGTTAAAACTTGTAAAAACGACATGACGATATATATATGGATATACATATGGTTAACATGAGATTATGATAAGTAAGTATCTCCATAAGTATATTAACAATGAGTTATATACATATAAACAAGACTACTAACTTAAGGATTTCGAAACGAGACATATATGTAACGATTATCGTTGTAACGACATTTAAATGTATATATATCATATTAAGATATATTAATATATCATAATATCATGATAATATAATAATTTAACATCCCATTAGATATAATAAACAATGGGTTAACAACATTAATTGAGATCGTTAACTTAAAGGTTTCAAAACAACACTTACATGTAACGACTAACGATGACTTAATGACTCAGTTAAAATGTATATACATGTAGTGTATTTAGATGTATTAAAATACTTTTGGAAGACTTCAAGACATATATCAAAACACTCATACTTAACGAAAATGGTTACAGTTACTTTCCCATTCTTTTCTTTCATCAAGAATTCTAGTCGTATTCTTACCCTTATTATACACAGCTTCAAAACGTACTTACTGTGGGTATATACCAATAGGAACTAGCATGGGATTCCACTCTTGATTATGTCATGTATGACTAATCAATTTTAACTTCTACCATGAGCTAGTCAACTAACTAGAACTCCTTTTAACCCCACTCACCACTCACCAATTACCACTCATCATTCACTCCATTTCACTTCCAATTCTCTTTCTAATTCTCTCTCAACACACACACACACACTATTATGAACGTATTTTTCCAGTAGTTAATCATCATCTTCATCAAAAATCACTTCAAGAATCAAGCTATAATCATCATAGGAAGAACACTTCAAAAATCCCTTCAAGTTTACTAATTTACTTCCAAGCTTTCTAATCCATTCCAAGTAATCATCTAAGATCAAGAAACCTTTGTTATATACAGTAGGTTATCTTTCTTATTCAAGGTAATGTTCATATTCAAACTTTGATTCAATTTCTATAACTATAAACTATCTTAATTCGAGTAAAAATCTTACTTGAACTTGTTTTTGTGTCATGATCCTACTTCAAGAACTTTCAAGCCATCCAAGATCCTTTGAAGCTAGATCATTTCTTGTCACTTCCAGTAGGTTTACCTACTAAACTTGAGGTAGTAATGATGTTCATAACATCATTCGATTCATATATATAAAACTATCTTATTCGAAGGTTTAAACTCGTAATCACTAGAACATAGTTTAGTTAATTCAAAACTTGTTCGCAAACAAAAGTTAATTCTTCTAACTTGACTATTAAAATTAACTAAATACATGTTCTATATCTATATGATATGCTAACTTAATGATTTAAAACCTGGAAACACGAAAAACACCGTAAAACCGAATTTACGCCGTCGTAGTAACACCGCAGGCTGTTTTGGGTTAGTTAATTAAAAACTATGATAAACTTTGATTTAAAAGTTGTTATTTTGAGAAAATGATTTTTATTATGAACATGAAACTATATCCAAAAATTATGGTTAAACTCAAAGTGGAAGTATGTTTTCTAAAATGGTCATCTAGACGTCGTTCTTTCGACTGAAATGACTACCTTTACAAAAACGACTTGTAACTTATTTTTCCGACTATAAACCTATAATTTTCTATTTAGATTCATAAAATAGAGTTCAATATGAAACCATAGCAATTTGATTCACTCAAAACGGATTTAAAATGAAGAAGTTATGGGTAAAACAAGATTGGATAATTTTTCTCATTTTAGCTACGTGAAAATTGGTAACAAATCTATTCCAACCATAACTTAATCAACTTGTATTGTATATTATGTAATCTTGAGATACCATAGACACGTATACAATGTTTCGACCTATCATGTCGACACATCTATATATATTTCGGAACAACCATAGACACTCTATATGTGAATGTTGGAGTTAGCTATACAGGGTTGAGGTTGATTCCAAAATATATATAGTTTGAGTTGTGATCAATACTGAGATACGTATACACTGGGTCGTGGATTGATTCAAGATAATATTTATCGATTTATTTCTGTACATCTAACTGTGGACAACTAGTTGTAGGTTACTAACGAGGACAGCTGACTTAATAAACTTAAAACATCAAAATATATTAAAAGTGTTGTAAATATATTTTGAACATACTTTGATATATATGTATATATTGTTATAGGTTCGTGAATCAACCAGTGGCCAAGTCTTACTTCCCGACGAAGTAAAAATCTGTGAAAGTGAGTTATAGTCCCACTTTTAAAATCTAATATTTTTGGGACGAGAATACATGTAGGTTTTATAAATGATTTACAAAATAGATACAAGTACTTGAAACTACATTCTATGGTTGAATTATCGAAATCGAATATGCCCCTTTTTATCAAGTCTGGTAATCTAAGAATTAGGGAACAGACACCCTAATTGACGCGAATCCTAAAGATAGATCTATTGGCCCTAACAAACCCCATCCAAAGTACCGGATGCTTTAGTACTTAGAAATTTATATCATATTCGAAGGGTGTCCCGGAATGATGGGGATATTCTTATATATGCATCTTGTTAATGTCGGTTACCAGGTGTTCACCATATGAATGATTTTTATCTCTATGTATGGGATGTGTATTGAAATATGAAATCTTGTGGTCTATTGTTACGATTTGATATATATAGGTTAAACCTATAACTCACCAACATTTTTGTTGACGTTTAAAGCATGTTTATTCTCAGGTGAATATTAAGAGCTTCCGCTGTTGCATACTAAAATAAGGACAAGATTTGGAGTCCATGTTTGTATGATATTGTGTAAAAACTGCATTCAAGAAACTGATTTCGATGTAACATATTTGTATTGTAAACCATTATGTAATGGTCGTGTGTAAACATGATATTTTAGATTATCATTATTTGATAATCTACGTAAAGCTTTTTAATCCTTTGTTTATGAAATAAAGGTTATGGTTTGTTTTAAAAATGAATGCAGTCTTTGAAAAACGTCTCATATAGAGGTCAAAACCTCGCAACGAAATCAATTAATATGGAACGTTTTTAAGAACGGGACATTTCAGATACGTTGTTTAAACTTTTACTTTGGTTTCAAGAGTTTTTCGGGTACATAACTGTGGGTAATATGTGGTTGGATCATCATCTCGATTGCTCATCATTTGAAGTGTCTTCAGAAATTTTCAAAGGGTTTGAACACAGATTGTAATCGTTAATATACATTTGATGTTCTAACGCAGTTTTGAAGTCAAAATATAGCTTTGAAAGATGTAGGAATCTAAAAGTGATGGTACTGGTTATATCTCGAATTGAATTCTGAGGTTTCAAAATCAGAATATGTAATTGAGTTTGAATGAATATGGTTGTTTTGATTTCTATGAAAGAATGTATATTATTGTGAAAGTAGGAAGTATAGTTGATAATTTTCTTAATCAGATTCGAAGAATGTAACATATTAATTGTGAATATATATATATATATATCTCGGGTATTACCTACCCGTTAAAAAAATTTCACAATTAATATTTTGTACAAAAGAATTTTATTACAGTCTTTATGAAAATATATATGTATATATTCTCTTCAGATGTGACATAGATTTTAATGAGTTAATACTAAATTAAACTCATTCGATTTACGGCTAGAACTAGAATTGAATAATCCCTTGAAGGCTTTAGAGATTACATAAGTATTTCTTCAATAATATTGAAATTATGAATCAATACTTCGTTATATGTTGAGGCGTGATGTTGGTTTTTGTTAAATTCTTGTGAACTTCGCAAAGTACGAATGATGGTATCTGGAAAGTTTTGTGTACATCGATGATGAAAGTGTAAAATCAAATCTATACTTGATTTATTAGGAATTGGAATTTGTTGAATTGAGACAGAGATTGTAGTTAATGATGTTTAAGTTGCGGGTGAATGACTTACATTATTGCATATTTGTAATATGAATTAACCGAGTAGTTAAGATTCACACACAATAGCTTAGCACGGAAAGATTTATTTTTATTTCAAAATATATATATATATATATATATATATATATATATATATATATATATATATATATATATATATATATATATATATATATATATATATATATATATATATAAAATATACATATAATTTCTTCAGAGGGAATGAGTTAATTCTTCATAACTCGTTGATACAATATACGCGTTATTGATTCGTAATGATGTCCACAGTGATTCTTTTACTGACGGAATTTGTGATATTATAGATGTTGTTGATTCTGATGCTGACTGCACTGATGATGCTGGTGACGCTGACGGTACTGATGATGCTGTTGATAAAAACAAGTTTAGCTGGTTAATCACACATCATTTTTGTCAGGGTTTCTACTCTTCCTTCTATCATTTTGGTTCGCTTAACTGATTTATGGTTAGGGCTAGATTAGATAATCTTTAAGACTTTAAAGATTACATAATCTCCGCGGAATGTTTCTCCAATGAAGTTATGAATTAATACTTCGTCAGTTATTGTTGTTGGTATTCCTTGGTATCTATGGTGTGTATGACGTTGATGCTCGTGGGACAGGTTGTGAAGTTTAAGGTTTACGACGCGGTTGCGTTGGAGGTGGTAATGGTACTGTTGGTGTTGATGATGGTGGTACTGGTTATGCTGCAGGTGCTGCTGCTAGTGTTTGTAACCTTTGCACCATATTCTCCAAAGCCACTACCCGAGCGCGAAGCTCGTTGACTTCTTCTATTACACCGGAGTTATTGTCATTTTGAATGAGCGGATAAATAAAATCTAAAATTTGATGTAATATATAATCGTGACGAGATACTCTGGAAATGAGAGAGAAAATGGTGTTTCGGACAGGTTCGCCGGTAAGTGCTTCAGGTTCTTCGTCAAGAGGGCAATGTGGTGGATGGAAAGGATCTCCTTCTTCTTGTCTCCAATGATTGAGGAGGCTACAAACCCATCCCCAATTCATCCAGAATAGGTGATGACTGATTGGTTGATCCATTCCGGTCACACTGCTTTCGGAGCTTGAGTGAGATTCCATTTCGGAATCTGAGTGACTTGAACTAACGACGAATTCCATTTCGTACGATTGGATAAAGGATTTTTCGATATAAAATGATTTTTCTGGCTATCGGGTGATATTCTAATTATATAGAATATCTATATATATAGAACAAAGGATTTTGTAGATTACGGAGGAATTTACGGAATATATCAGATAAGTCTACGGTAACAGATAGGCTAAGATATGAATTATCAGATACACTAAGATATGAATTTTTGTCTATACACTATTCATGCAGTCAATGCAGTAAAACGTGTCTAGACTAAGAATGATAAGCAGGTAATTTTCTAAGGATGATAAGTAGGTAATTTTTGACACGAAATGATAAGCAAAACTTTTGACATGCAGACACGGTCGAAGTCCAGACTCATTAATGCATCTAAACAACTATCAGTTAGACACACTAATGCAAGACCTGGTTCTCTAAGACCACCGCTTTGATATCAACTGAAGCGACCCGTCCTAATCCATCCGGACGAAGTCCATATCGATTATAAACGATTCACAACAGTTGATTTCATCGCGAGGTATTTGACCTCTATATGATACATTTTACAAACATTGCATTCGTTTTTGAAAAGACAATCTTTCATTACATCGAAAATTGACGGCATGCATATCATTTTATAATATATCTAACTATAATTGACTTAATAATAATCTTGATGAACTCAACGACTCGAATGCAATGTCTTTTGAAATATGTCATGAATGACTCCAAGTAATATCTTTAAAATGAGCAATTGCACAGCGGAAGACTTCTTTCATACCTGAGAATAAACATGCTTTATAGTGTCAACCAAAAGGTTGGTGAGTTCATTAGTTTAACATAAATAATCATTTCCATCATTTTAATAGACCACAAGATTTCATTTTCAGTTCTCATAAATATACGTCCCATGCATAGAGACAAAAATAATCATTCATATGGATTGAACACCTGGTAACTGATATTCACCATATGCATATAAGAATATCCCCATCATTCCGGGATCCTCCTTCGGACATGATATAAATTTCGAAGTACTAAAGCATTCGGTACTTTGGATGGGGCTTGTTGGGCCCGATAGATATATCTTTAGGATTCGCGTCAATTAGGGTGTCTGTTCCCTAATTCTTAGATTACATACTTAATAAAAAGGGGCATATTCGATTTCGATAATTCAACCATATAATGTAGTTTCGATTACTTGTGTCTATTTCGTAAAAAATTTATAAAAATTGCGCATGTATTCTCAGCCCAAAAATATAAAGGGTAAAAAGGCAAATGAAACTCACCATACTGTATTTTGTAGTAAAAATACATATAACGACATTGAACAAAAGTAGGGTTGGCCTCGTATTCACGAACCTAAAATAATTATGTATATGTATATGTTGGTCAATAATTGTCTTAACAAATTAGGTCAAGTTGTGATGCCCCGTACAAAACCATCGTGTACGAATCATCAATAACAGGATCATTACAAGGTTAAGTACTATATGCTGTAATTAAAGAAGTTGCATTCACGATAAAAAGGTGATGTCATAACCGACATTAAATGTTTTACATTTCAAAAGCATGCTTTACTAAGTAGAAGCAAATAATAAGTGTATGTGACCACAATGGTCGTTACAAGTCATAGTTCAAAAGTATGAATGTTTGAATGCAAATAAAGTAGTTCATGCGATGACAACTCTAAGCAGCGGGTGTCTACAGCACGACTAGTACACAGTGGAAGCTAACCTCAAGTACCTGAGAAAAACATGCTTAAAAACGTCAACACAAAGGTTGGTGAGCTATAGTTTAAGTATAACAGTATGTAAGGTAGGCCACGAGATTTCAGTGCTACAAAGAGCGTTTCAAAACAGTAAGATAAAGTATATGTTAATCGTGGGCACTTGGTAACTAACTTAACATTTATACCCCCTGAAAGTACACTTGGCAAGTGCGTATGTCTACAAAGTATTAAACACTCGTTAAATGCTAGCGCTACTAGCCCGAGTGGGGATGTCAAACCCTATGGATCCATATCTAAGATTCGCGTTCACGGTTCAAAAACCAATGATTAAACGTTACCGAGCTAAAGGGAATGTTTATGCCGTTGTATAACCCACACATATATAAAGTTTAAGTACTCGTGCCTAGTATGTAAAACATAAAATCCACATGTATTCTCAGTTCCCAAAATAAGTTAAAGTAAAAAGGGAATGCTATAACTCACAATGATAATGTAGTCGTAAAGTCGGTTCGGAAAAGGTGTGCAAGTAATCGGTCCGAAGGTCCTCAACCTAAGGCAAATAGTACTAAGTCAGTAAATCGTCTTAATAGGTTTAAAAGTATGTAAATAAGGTCTTAAGGGTCATCATCATTCATCATCAAACAAAAGGCGTAAAGTAAGTTTCGTTTATGAAAGTAGTTTACAACAAAGGCTGACTTCAGTCAGTCACCACGGCCTCTACCCTTACTGAATTAAGGTGAGACCAGTGGCCATGGCTCCGTCTATGAGTCCCTTAAGTGTGGTAAAATTTACAGAAGAAAAATCATCTTGGTTTGACCGTGGCGACGGTCTAAGTGCGAGTAGGTCAGAAATTTCTGCACAACGTTAAAGGACATAGTGACGATCGGAGGGCCATAAATCCTAAACCGTAACTCGGATTAAGACGAGTCCTATATGAAAAGTTATCTAATCGAAAAGTTCTATCTACAAATCATAATCAAAACAGCCCAGGTCTACTGGTCTGATACAGAGACAGCAGGTCAGTAGGGTTTGGATAGAAACAGTAAGTTTAAGTGAGTTCCGGTGGTCTTGGTGCTTGATGTTCATCATGGTTCTCATCCTTGATGCATATAGCTTCAAGTGTACAACTCCGTGATGTGTCTACATCATCTCAACCAAGTCTTGACCATCATAACACTAGTGCAAGTCTAAGACATGAAGCACAACTCACTTAAGAGTTGCATGTAGTTTGATGTACCAAAGTTACATCAAAGTCTTAGGTTTGACATTTACATGAACTTTAAGACTAATAATAAGTTACAAACTTGAAAATGAACTTATGAAATCAAGATCTTAAAATGTAGAACATAGTTCTTAGTTAGATTTTGAAGATCCAAGACTCAAAAGTCTAGATCTAACATAAGTGTACAAAGTTATATTTAAAGAAAACTTATTTATATGTTCTTGAACTTTCAAGTTAACTTTTAGTTCATGATTAATGAGATCAAAGTTAACTAGTAACATTTGACCAATAATAACATAAATCATGAAATTAAAGTGCAAGTAAATGAAGTAAATAGCTAAGTAAACAAGTAATTAAGTTCATGGTTTGCATACTTTAAAGATTCAAGCCTAACCTTGATCTTTAAGGAAAGTAAACTTTAAAGTTTATTTCATGAATCACAAGTATGCTTTCAACACATGAACTTACAAACTTTTGAAACAATAAAATTAGAATCATAAGCTAGTAAGTTTATGTTCTTGTGTTCTTGATGAATACAAGATATTATGAAGAATCAAACTAGTAAGTTTGATCTTGTAACTAGTAAAGAATAACTAACAATTACATGTAACAACTAACAATAACAAGTAATCAACTACAAGTAACAAAGATGATGATGTTTGTGGGTGAAAAGGCCACGGTTTTCATCAAGTAAAAAGAGGAAGAACAAGTTATTTAAACACTTACAAGAAGAGAGAAAAGTGAGAGAGAATGAAGTGCAAGTTTGAGAGTGTTTTGGAAAATGAGAGAATAAGTGAACAAGTAAGTAGAAGTAATAAAAAAAAATGCAATAAAACTCCCTCTTCAAAGGGGTGGCCGACAGTTTGGTGTCAAAAAAAGGAAAGAGGATTGTCCAAAAATTCATGCATGGTAAAGCTTAATAAAGATGGATATTAGGGTTGATTTCATGGGGATTACATGCAACTAGATTCCAAAAGCCTTAACTAACTAGTCACACTCCAAATAATACTTACACTTTGAAAGACATGGGCTAAGTAGTTCATTAAGATGTAGGGTGGGCTCATGAGTCTTATTTCATGAGTCCATTAACTTTAAACAAGCCCAAGTCCAATTAATAACAAGTTAATCCAAATAAAGCCCAAGTAATTAACTAAAAACCTTAGTTAATTAAAATGATTAATAAAACTAATCATGAATGTAAATAATATCTAAAAATATTATTCGTGAAAGTTCCGGGTGTCACAAGGACGTTTCGGGCAATTAAAGTCAAGTTCGGGCAATCATGGCAACATGTAAATGTAATAACATACATTCGTTTTATCACACGTATTAATAATAACAATTATTAATAAATAAACATTGGAAATTCCAGGGTCGTTACATTACCCACCTGTTAAAGAAAATTTCGTCCCGAAATTTAAGCTGAGGTAGATGGAGGAGTCGGGAAAAGGTGAGGATACTTCCGCATCATTTGATCCTCTCGCTCCCAAGTAAACTCAGGTCCTCATTTGGCATTCCATCGCACTCGGACGATCAGAATCTTGTTGCGTTTCAAAGTTTTGATCTCACGATACATAATCTCAACTGATTCTTCCACAAAGTGGAGTTTGTCGTCAATTGTAAGTTCTTCCAATGGTATGATAAGTTCAGGTGCAGCAAGACACTTCTTCAAGTTCGACACGTGGAAGGTAGGATAAACTGAGCTCAATTGTGCTGGTAGATCCAAACGGTATGCAACGGGTCCAACACGTTCCAAGATTTCAAAAGGACCAATGTATCGTGGGTTTAACTTTCCACGTTTTCCAAAGCGAATCACACCCTTCCAAGGTGCAACCTTCAACATTACACGGTCACCAATGTTGAATTCAAAGTCTTTACGTTTAAGATCGGCATAACTCTTTTGGCGATCACGGGCAGTCTTAAGTCTAGCTTGAATCTGAGCAATCTTCTTCGTTGTTTCATGGACTACCTCGGGTTCGGTGATTTGTTTTTCGCCTACTTCGGCCCAACAAATAGGGGATCGGCACTTACGGCCATACAATGCTTCAAAAGGTGCAGCATTAATGCTTGAGTGATAACTGTTATTGTACGAAAATTCGGCTAATGGCAAATGCCTCTCCCAGGCCTTTCCGAAATCGATGACACATGCACGCAACATGTCTTCCAAGGTCTGAATCGTTCGTTCACTTTGTCCGTCAGTCTGAGGGTGATAAGCAGTACTCATGTCGAGACGGGTTCCCATGGCTTCTTGCAAAGAACGCCAAAATCTATAAGCAAAACGGGGATCGCGATCTGAGATGATCGATAAAGGTACACCATGACGAGATACAACCTCCTTAATGTATAATTGAGCAAGTCTTTCCATCGTATCAGTTTCCTTCATCGCTAGGAAGTATGCAGATTTGGTAAGGCGGTCAACAATAACCCAAATAGTATCGTATCCGCCCACCGTCTTTGGCAGCTTAGTAATGAAATCCATCGTTATCCTTTCCCACTTCCATTGTGGGATTTCCGATTGTTGAAGCAACCCAGAAGGTCTCTGATGCTCGGCTTTAACCTTCGAGCAAGTCAAACACTTACCAACATAAGTCGTAACGTCCTTCTTAAGATTCGGCCACCAATATTGTTCTTTAAGGTCGTGGTACATTTTGCCCGCTCCATGATGAATCGAATATCTCAATTTGTGTGCTTCATCAAGTATCAGGTTTCATAGATCTCCATAAAGAGGTACCCAAATTCTTCCGGCATAACGTCGGAGTCCAGACTCCCTAACCTCGAATCGAGAGACAAGTATGTTCAAATGTTCGTGAGATATATTCTCCTTCTTGAGAGCCTCAACTTGGGCTACTCTGATCTGGTTGTTGAGGTTCGAATGGATGGTGATGTTCAGAGCCCTAACACGAAGAGGTGCCGCCCTCTCCTTTCGTCTCAAAGCATCAGCTACAACATTGGCCTTGCCAGGGTGATAACGGAGTTCACAATCGTAGTCGTTGAGCGTCTCGATCCATCGACGCTGTCTCATATTCAGTTGCTTCTGATCGAAGATGTGCTGGAGACTCTTGTGATCAGTGAAGATAGTACTCTTACTTCCATACAAATAATGTCTCCACAATTTGAGCGCAAAGACAACGGCTCCGAGTTCAAGATCATGCGTAGTGTAGTTCCGCTCGTGAATCTTCAGTTGGCGGGAGGCATAGGCAATAACCTTTGATCGTTGCATCAGTACACAACCAAAACCACTCTTCGATGCATCACAATAAACAACAAAGTCATCACTGCCCTCTGGTAGTGATAGGATAGGTGCGGTGGTCAACTTCTTCTTCAAAGTTTGGAATGCTGATTCGTGTGCGGGTTCTCAAATGAACTTCTTGCCCATGTGAGTCAGCGCGGTCAAAGGATGCGCAATCAGAGAAAATCCTTCGATAAACCTTCGGTAATAACCATCGAGACCTAAAAATTGGCGAATATACGTTGGAGTAGTGGGGGTCTCCCACTTGCTGATGGCTTCAATCTTGGCGGGATCAACTTTGATACCCTGGTCGCTCACAACATGACCCAGAAATTGAACTTCCTTCAACCAAAATTCACACTTGGAGAATTTGGCGTAGAGTTGCTCTTGCCTCAAGAGTTTAAGTACTAGCCGGAGGTGTTGCTCATGTTCTTCTTCGCTCTTAGAGTAGATGAGGATATCATCTATGAAGACGATAACAAACTTATCCAAGTACGGCTTGCAGACACGATTCATGAGGTCCATGAACACGGCAGGTGCATTTGTCAAACCGAATGGCATCACGAGAAACTCATAATGACCATAACGAGTTCTAAATGCAGTCTTCATCACGTCACTTTCCTTCACCCTCAACTGGTGATAACCGGATCGCAAATCGATCTTTGAGTAGACACTCGATCCTTGTAGTTGATCAAAAAGATCGTCAATTCGTGGAAGAGGATACCGATTCTTGATAGTCAATTTGTTGAGCTCACGGTAGTCGATACACATACGAAAGGATCCATCTTTCTTCTTTACAAACAACACAGGTGCACCCCAAGGCGAGAAACTTGGTTGGATAAATCCACGGTCAAGTAGTTCTTGTAGTTGGCTTTGTAATTCTTGCATCTCGGAAGGTGCGAGTCTATAAGGTGCGCGAGCTACAGGTGCATCTCCTGGCACTAAATCAATCTGAAACTCTACAGCTCTCTGCGGTGGCAATCCAGGCAATTCCTCTGGGAAGACATCGTAAAATTCGTTCACAATTCGAACGTCGTTCACGCTCTTCACCTCAGTTTCTACCGCTTTCACATGTGCTAGGACAGCAAAACGTCCCTTCTTCATAATCTTTTGCGCTTTCACGCAACTAATGAGGTTAAACTTCGAGGTACATCTCTCTCCATAGATAACCAGTGGTTCGCCATCTCCTTGTGGTATGCGAAGTGCTTTATCTCCACAGATAATATCGGCCTTTATCTTGGTCAACCAATCCATACCAACGATCACGTCAAAGCTTTCCAATTTGATAGGTATCAAATCAATTTCGAAATCTGCACCAGCTATGTTGATAATAGCTCCACGACTAATATGGTCAACCTTTTCAAGTTTTCCATTGGCGACCTCGACAAGCATACTTTCTTTTAACGGGACTAATGACCAATTAATCTTATCGCAAAAATGTCTACATACATAACTTCTATCCGCACCAGTATCAAACAAGACAGAAGCTAAAAGATTGTTGATTTTGAATATACCTGTCACCAAGTCGGGGTTATCGCGTGCATCCCTTGCATTAACATTAAAAGCTCTACCACGGGGTGGTCCTCCGTCTTTTCGCTTGTTTGGGCATGCATTTCTGATATGGCCCGTCTGCCCACATTCGTAGCACTTCTTAGGTCCATTGGTGTTCGGCTTCCCATTCAAAGTGGTGACCTTGCAGTCTTTCCCGATATGCCCAGCCCGTTGGCATTTCTCACAAACAACATTGCAATACCCAGTGTGGTGTTTGTAACACCTCTTGCATTGTGGTAAGGTTCCTTTGTAGTTCGGGTTGGTGTTGGTGTTGTTGTTGGGATTAGGGTTTCCACCATTGTTGTGCCTCTTGGCGGGGGTTTGATCGTAGTTTCTCCCCCTGTTGTTGTTGTTGTTGTTGTGGTTGTTGTGGTTGTTGTCCCATTTCCTCTTTTGCTACTACCAGCCTCAAACTTAGCCTTCTCCGGCTCATCAACAAGAATCTGATTCATAAGGGTATGCGCCATGCGCATTGCTTCGGGAACATTCGGTGGTTTGGACGATGTGACGTTTCCTTTGATGGACTTAGGGAGTCCCCAGAAATATCTCTCCATACGCTTGAATTCCGGGGTGACCATTGTCGGACACATAAGGGCTAGTTCCAAAAATCACCTGTTGTAGCCATCAAGGTCATTCCCAACGGCCTTTAACTGCATAAATTCGATTTCCATCTTCTGAATTTCGGTTCTCGGACAATACTCATCAATCATAGCAGCCTTGAATTCCTCCCATGGCGTAGCATACGCCTCATCGATACCTTTCGCTTGAGCTAACGTGTTCCACCACGTTAGTGCGCCGTCAGATAGCGTGCAAGATGCAAACTTGGTTTTGTTGTCCTCCGAACAGTTGCTAACTCGGAATACTGATTCAAGTTTCTCGAAACATCTGATGAGACCAACCGGTCCCTCGGTTCCACTGAAGTTATGCGGTTTGCAGCTCTGGAATTCCTTGTAAGTACACCCATTTCGAACGGGTGGGATAAATGGTGGTGGTAGCGGTGGAGCTTGTAGATTTCTTTCTGCTAGGGCTGCAGCGACCCGTTCGTTGATCATGTCCTCAATCTGGGCTGGGGTAGGTGTGGTTCTTCTGTTGGCCATGGTATTCTAAACATATATTTTGACTCAAGTCAAAATCCAGTATGCAAATAGTAATAATACAGTATATAGTAACCAACATGTAATCAAAACATCACATGTTATTAAATAACTCATCTAGGTACAAATACCACAGAATCATCGTACAGTAATGTAAATAGAACATCGTGCAAGAATTAAATAACACAAAGTTCCATTAATAATAATAAGTTTCATACATCCGAATAAGTCCGTACAATACATAAATAATACAAGAAGCTATAACTAGATTACATCATGAAATCTAATACAAAGGTCCTACGGTGGAGGTGGGTTTAGGATGTCTAAAACCTGAGCCAACTGCTCCTCGAGCTCAGTAACCTGAACTCGGAGGATTCCCACCTCCCTTGTCAATTCCTCGACAGTGGGAGATGGTGGGGCAGGCGGTGCTGGTGGTGCAGGTGGGGCCGGTGGAGCAGATGGTGCTGGTGCTGCCGATGGTGCGGGTGGTGCTGAAGTAGATGGTCCAGCTCTGGATGTAGACTGTACGTCCCTAGATGGGAATGGTCCGTATCTAAATCTAGGCGGTACGGTTCCAGGAATAGTCAATACGTAACGGGGAACCTTACGTATCTGTGGGTCGACAGGGTACGGCACAAGCCGCTTACGGGCAGTAACCCTCCGACGCCGACCAAAAGCGTCAGTGAAAGCACGACCTCCATTCACCCCTGGAATAACGGTGCCATCAAGGCGGTACCGCTTCTTCGGCGGGGTGGAGGGTACCTGAATAGGTACGTCAGCGGGATCCTCATCATCACTGGAGTCATCCGAAGAGGTGTCATCTGATGGAGCATCAGTGGAAGACCCATCATCTGAATCATGTGGTGGCGACACGGGTGGCTCAACTGGCAGTCCGAAGGCGGCCAACATCTGTCTGTGTCTGCCTGGCGGAATCGGCACTAAACGTCCGTCGGGAGTGCGTCGGCAAGGCGTGCGCATGTGGTTACGAAACGGTCCTTCCCTGAACTCCGCGGGAATCTCAATCCCACCGATGCGGGGCTGTGACCCCGAGGGTCCGGGAGCAGACGGAGCTGGAATCTCCGTAGGGTCAGAAGTGGTCACAGGTGCCGGCGCACTACTACTCACTCCGAAAGACGAAGCGCCGGGATCACTAGTGGGTAACGGGACCGGTGTATCATCAACAGTAGCAGGTGGTGTGGTGGAGTCTGAGTCTGAACTACCCAAAATGCTAGCAGGTGGTACATCCAGCATCTGAACAAGGAAAAATAAATTTTCCATGTCAGTAAGTCATAAGCAAGCACATATTAAGCCAACAGTTTAAATTATGTATAACAATAAGTAGCATGGCAATAATAACGAATCGTACAGAAGTAGCATGCAATCGAAAGCAAGTAATATCATGCAGTAGTGAAATCATGTAGTAGCATACGGCATATAGCAGTAAAAGTAAGCAGCAGCATGCAGTAAGTTCAGCGGAAACAAGTAAACTAGCAAGTTGTAGATTAGTCCTATTAGTGAATCCTACTCGGGTCGGTCTTAGACTCACTAATGCAACCTAATTCCCTACAACCAATGCTCTAATACCAAATGTGATGCCCCGTACAAAACCATCGTGTACGAATCATCAACAACAGGATCATTACAAGGTTAAGTACTATATGCTGTAATTAAAGAAGTTGCATTCACGATAAAAAGGTGATGTCATAACCGACATCAAATGTTTTACATTTCAAAAGCATGCTTTACTAAGTAGAATTAAATAATAAGTGTATGTGACCACAATGGTCGTTACAAGTCATAGTTCAAAAGTACGAATGTTTGAATGCAAATAAAGTAGTTCATGCGATGACAACTCTAAGCAGCGGGTGTCTACAGCACGACTAGTACACAGCGGAAGCTAACCTCAAGCACCTGAGAAAAACATGCTTAAAAATGTCAACACAAAGGTTGGTGAGCTATAGTTTAAGTATAACAGTATGTAAGGTAGGCCACGAGATTTTAGTGCTACAAAGAGCGTTTCAAAACAGTAAGATAAAGTATATGTTAACCGTGGGCACTTGGTAACTAACTTAACGTTTATACCCCCTGAAAGTACACTTGGCAAGTGCGTATGTCTATGAAGTATTAAACACTCGTTAAATGCTAGCGCTACTAGTCCGAGTGGGGATGTCAAACCCTATAGATCCATATCTAAGATTCGCGTTCACGGTTCAAAAACCAATGATTAAACGTTACCGAGCTAAAGGGAATGTTTATGCCGTTGTATAACCCACACATATATAAAGTTTAAGTACTTGTGCCTAGTATGTAAAACATAAAATCCGCATGTATTCTCAGTTCCCAAAATAAGTTAAAGTAAAAAGGGAATGCTATAACTCACAATGATAATGTAGTCTTAAAGTCGGTTCGGAAAAGGTGTGCAAGTAATCGGTCCGAAGGTCCTCAACCTAAGGCAAATAGTACTAAGTCAGTAAATCATCTTATTAGGTTTAAAAGTATGTAAATAAGGTCTTAAGGGTCATCATCATTCATCATCAAACAAAAGGCGTAAAGTAAGTTTCGTTTATGAAAGTAGTTTACAAAAAAGGCTGACTTCAGTCAGTCACCACGGCCTCTAACCTTACTAAATTAAGGTGAGACCAGTGGCCATGGCTCCGTCTATGAGTCCCTTAAGTGTGGTAAAATTTACAGAAGCAAAATCATCTTGGTTTGACCATGGCGACGGTCTAAGTGCGAGTAGGTCATAAATTTCTGCACAACGTTAAAGGACATAGTGACGATCGGAGGGCCATAAATCCTAAACCGTAACTCGGATTAAGACGAGTCCTATATGAAAAGTTATCTAATCGAAAAGTTCTATCTAAAAATCATAATAAAAACAGCCCAGGTCTACTGTTCTGATACAGAGACAGCAGGTCAGTAGGGTTTGGACAGAAACAGTAAGTTTAAGTGAGTTCCGGTGGTCTTGGTGCTTGATGTTCATCATGGTTCTCATCCTTGATGCATATAGCTTCAAGTGTATAACTCCTTGACGTGTCTACATAATCTCAACCAAGTCTTGACCATCATAACACTAGTGCAAGTCTAAGACATGAAGCACAACTCACTTAAGAGTTGCATGTAGTTTGATGTACCAAAGTTACATCAAAGTCTTAGGTTTGACACTTACATGAACTTTAAGACTAATAATAAGTTACAAACTTGAAAATGAACTTATGAAATCAAGATCTTAAAATGTAGAACATAGTTCTTAGTTAGATCTTGAAGATCCAAGACTTAAAAGTCTAGATCTAACATAAGTGTACAAAGTTATATTTAAAGAAAACTTATTTATATGTTCTTGAACTTTCAAGTTAACTTTTAGTTAAAGATTAATGAGATCAAAGTTAACTAGTAACATTTGACCAATAATAACATAAATCATGAAATTAAAGTGCAAGTAAATGAAGTAAATAGCTAAGTAAACAAGTAATTAAGTTCATGGTTTGCATACTTTAAAGATTCAAGCCTAAGCTTGATCTTTAAGGAAAGTAAACTTTAAAGTTTATTTCATAAATCACAAGTATGCTTTCAACACATGAACTTACAAACTTTTGAAACAATAAAAGTAGAATCATAAGCTAGTAAGTTTATGTTCTTGTGTTCTTGATAAATACAAGATATTATGAAGAATCAAACTAGTAAGTTTGATCTTGTAACTAGTAAAGAATAACTAACAATTACATGTAACAACTAACAACAACAAGTAACAAAGATGATGATGTTTGTGGGTGAAAAGGCCACGGTTTTCATCAAGTAAAAAGAGGAAGAACAAGTTGTTTAAACACTTACAAGAAGAGAGAAAAGTGAGAGAGAATGAAGTGCAAGTTTGAGAGTGTTTTGGAAAATGAGAGAATAAGTGAACAAGTAAGTAGAAGTAATAAAAAAAATGCAATAAAACTCCCTCTTCAAAGGGGTGGCCGACGGTTTGGTGTCAAAAAAGGGAAGAGGATTGTCCAAAAGTTCATGCATGGTAAAGCTTAATAAAGATGGATATTAGGGTTGATTTCATGGGGATTACATGCAACTAGATTCCAAAAGCCTTAACCAACTAGTTACACTCCAAATAATACTTACACTTTGAAAGACATGGGCTAAGTAGTTCATTAAGATGTAGGGTGGGCTCATGAGTCTTATTTCATGAGTCCATTAACTTTAAACAAGCCCAAGTCCAATTAATAACAAGTTAATCCAAATAAAGCCCAAGTAATTAAATAAAAACCTTAGTTAATTAAAATGATTAATAAAACTAATCATGAATGTAAATAATACCTAAAAATATTATTCGTGAAAGTTCCGGGTGTCACAAGGACGTTTCGGGCAATTAAAGTCAAGTTCGGGCAATCATGGCAATATGTAAATGTAATAACATACATTCGTTTTATCACATGTATTAATAATAACAATTATTAATAAATAAACGTTGGAAATTCCAGGGTCGTTACACAAGTCATAGTGTACCACAATCCTAATGCTCGAGACTATTATGCAAAAGTTAACAAAAGTTAATTTGACTCAAAATGATTTCCAGAATGATTATTATATATCTTAAATATCGTCGTTTTATATTTTAAATATTTTTAAAAGATTTATTAGAGTAAATAATATAATTCATTTATTAATAAATAAAACTTTATATAAAAATATACATTTATATATCTTAGATAATAAAATTTATAAAGTTCATTGTATATCATAAAAATGTTATGATAGGTTTTATTAAGGTAATGATATTATTTGTATTACATTTTTATTAGATAAAATAACATTGATAATAATAATAAGTAAGTGTTGTATTATTTTGTAATAATAATTATTATTATTCTATTAATAAAAATATCAATATTTATATTTACTAAAAAATGATATTATGATAAAATGATAATTCTAGTTATGATAACTTTAATATTTACGATACTTTAAAATAACCATTTTTATAATAATAATAATGATATTTTATAGTAACAATGACGTTTCTATTAAAATCATAATTTTTGTTAAAATGATAGTTTTTAATACCAACGATACTTTTAATAATAATAATAATGATAAGAATAATAAGAACGATAATTTTATCTAAATCAATATCTTACAATATTTTAACTTCATCATGATACTCATACTCATTATTTCCTAATCAATTTGTTAATAGCTTTTAAATCGTCTTTTATATCGCGATCATTTTAATGATAATAATAGTAATCATAATAATTAAGTGTTACTAATATTAATTTTAATTATAATAATACTAATAATAAATATTATGATAAGGATAATACTAATAACTAGTTTAAGGATAATAATAATAATAATACTAATTATACTCTTAATGATAATAACGATGGTAATAATAATAATAATTTTTAACGATAATACTTTTTATCTATAATGATAATAATAATAATAATAATAATAATAATAATAATAATAATAATAATAATAATAATAATAATAATAATAATTAGGTAAAAATTAGAACGACGATAATAACGACGATAATAATAATCATTTTTAATAATGATACAAAAATTCAATTGACAATAACTTCTAATCCGTTCATCGAATTCATTGAATATCTAAATGAAAAGTTTATAGTTTTTCGCTAGCTTTCCAAGGACATGCATATCTTATACCTTATCTTAATCGCAAGTGTAACTAATTCGAGATTCAACATAGCCTATTTAAGGGCAATATCAAAATTACAGGCATGTATAATCCTATATACTCGAACACTAGTCAGGGATACACTATTAGTATGTAAAAATTAATTTACGAGTACTCACGTATCAATATTGAGGTTCAATATTGTAGGAAAGGTACGTAGACGCAACGGAGACGATAATTACCAAATTGACCTCACGAGCATACCCATGAACATTACCCATCACCTCCATAGCTATAACCCATAATTTCCTTAGTCCTATCCCGCTCTCAAAACGTGTTCTGAATTAATTCGCGTGTACCCATGTCGTAGTATTTTATGTAATATACTACTAATACTATTTTTAATACTACTAATAATAATATTTTAGATTAATAATATTAATCTTTATTAATATTAATAATAATAATAAATAAAATAAATAATTACCTACGGAGTAAAATATAGGTAATATAGAGAGAAATGAAGAAATTTAAGAGTGTGCACAGAGTGAACGAGTTCGTTGCTTTATAAATATGTGGCCTCACTTTACAAGCTGGTATCCACTCTTTTTTTCCATGCCGACACTCCTTTTACCATATATTACATACATGTTACGTGAATTGATATATTAGAATATATATTATATTTAATCTTTAGAATTAATTAAATATTATATTATATTTACGCTCATGGTAAAAATATAATTTTTACAAAAATGACACGGTCGCGGTCTCACGACTATATATATATCTTCAATATTCGTAAACACGTTTTTAATACATGTTATAAGTTATCTACATACTTAACAACCAATATTCCATCTCACATTAATCAATCGAAGACATCTTAAATATTCAAGTTCGATTATATCGTAAAGCGTTTTTGTACATTTGAAACTAAATCAAATGATTACTATGTAATTTAATCTCCCACTAACTTTTGTCTAATTCTTGATAATAGACACTTTTGTTCTTACTTACAAATTACTTTGCCATTTTCCGAATATTGTTAAAATAGAAAGATTTTCTCAAATCAATGTGGGCCTTTCAACAAAGACTCGTAATCATAATTCAATGTATCTGATAATTCAATCATTTGTTATTATCTTTTAATTCCGTCGATAATTATTCTAAATATATTTTAAAACAAATATGTTTATAATAAGTATTATATGTCTAATACTTTGTTAATGTTTTTAAATTATAATATGTACACCTATATATATACACACATATACATATTCATATTCATATTCAATTAGATAATGGTTCGTGAATTGTCGAAACTCGGTCGAGGTTGAATGAATGTATGAACATAGTTTAAAATTCTTGAGATTTAACTTTACAAACTTTGCTTATCGTGTCGGAAACATATAAAAATCAAGTTTAAATTTGTTCGGAAATTTCCGGGTCGTCACACTTTAAAGCATGTTTATTCTCAGGTACGAAAGAAATTATCCGCTGTGCAATTGCTCATTTTAAAGATATTATTTGGAGTCATTCATGACATATTTCAAAAGACGTTGCATTCGAGTCATTGAGTTCATCAAGATTATTATTAAGTCAATTATAGTTAGGTATATTATAAAATAGTATGCATGCCGTCAAATTTCGATGAAATGAAAGATTGTCTTTTCAAAAACGAATGCAATGTTTGTAAAATGTATCATATAGAGGTCAAGTACCTCGCGATGTAATCAACTGTTGTAAATTGTTTATGATCGATATGGACTTCGTCCGGATGGATTAGGACGGGTCTCTACAGTTGGTATCAGAGCGGTGGTCTTAGCGAACCAGGTCTTGCATTAGTATGTCTAACTGATAGTCGTTAGGATGCATTAGTGAGTCTGGACTTCGACCGTGTCTGCATGTCAAAAGTTTTGCTTATCATTTTTGTCGGAAATCATCTGCTTATCATCCTTAGGAAATTACCTGCTCATTATTCTTAGTCTAGACACATCATATTGCAATGATTGCATGAATAGTGTATAGACAAAAATTCATATCTTAGCGTATCTGTTATTGTTACCTTTGCCTGACAGATTCCGTAGATTCCTCCGTAACTTTTGGGATTTTAGTATTATATATGCATATGTAAATTATGTATTGCAGGGTACTAATCAATATCCTATTCTATTCCTTATCGAAAATCCTTCATCTAATCGTACGAGATGAGTCCCTCAACCAGTTCGAGTCCCTCAGATTTCGATAGCTATCCCGATAGTTATCTCGACAGCTATTCCGACATGGATATTCACCTAAGCTCCAAAAGCAGTGTCACCAGAATGAATCAATCAATCAGCTATCCCCAATTCATCTGATGGGTTTGTAGTCGACTTAATCAATGGAGACACGAAGAAGGCGATCCCTTCCACCAACCGAATTCACCTCTTGGCGAAGAACCTGAAGCACCTACCGGCGAATCTATCTAAAACACCATTTTCAACCTCATTTCCAGAGTATCTCGTCATGATTATATTTTATCCACAATTCTAAACCTTATTTAATCCGCTTGTTCCGACCGACAATCATCCCGGAATAATAGAAGAAGTCAACGAACTTCGCGCTCGAGTAATCAATTTCGAGAATATAGTGCAAAATTACCAGCTTCAGCAACATCACTGGCACCAACAGTACCATCAATAACAGCACCAGTACCACCAACAACCCAAGTTTCAACATCACACGCCTCAACGTCTCATTATGTATCTCGAGCATAATCATCGTTCTACGAATCGTTCTACATCATTTATCTCCGTTCGACATGACGATTATATAATCTTCAATGTTTTAGAGATTATATATTCTAGTTCTAACGATAAATCAAATGAGTTTAATATCACATTAACTCATTAAATCCATGATTATATCTGAAGAAAATATATATATATATATATATATATATATATATATTTTCATAAAGAGTGTAATTAAAAATTCTTTCGTACAAACTGTTAATGGTGAAAATATTTTAACGGGTAGGTAATACCCAAGGAATACTTAGATTTCACATTAATAAGTTACAGTGTACATTCTTCGAATCTGATTCAACAGTCATTTACTATCCTACTTACACCCACAAACATACGTATCCGTTCACGGCAGAATAACAATTTTCATTCAATTTCATATTTGGATTTTGACCTATCAGAATCCACCAAGTGGCATAACGAAGAAAACATTTGACAAAATAAAATTTGTTAGAAACAGACAAATTAACTATGAGAAATTTTGTTAAGAATTCACGCTAATAAAATCCTAGCTAACTGTTCCTAGCTAACTGTTAATTCCGTATTACATTTACTTATCGCAATTTATTTATCGCAATTTATTTATCGCAGTTTATTTATCGCAATTTAATTATCGCAATTTTATTTATCGTCATTTAATTTCTGTTATTTACTTTACGCACTTTATTTATCGTCATTTAATTTCTGTTATTTATTTTACGCACTTTAAATATCGGGACACGTATACAAGGTTTTGACATATCATATCGACCCATCTATATATATTATTTGGAATAACCATAGACACTCTATATGCAGTAATACGATAGTTAGCTATACAGGGTTGAGGTTGATTCTATAATAATATATATAGTTTGAGTTGTGATCGATGTCTGAGACATGTACACGGGTCACGATACATTTTAATTAATTCAAATATTATATATATTAAACTATATATGAATTATTGGACTGTTAACTGTGGACTATCGAATGTGGACTATCAAGATTGGACAATTTAAAATGAAATAAAATATTGATTATAATATTTGAAATTAAACAATTCTTCAAGTTTGACACTTGATCTCTTTTTAAACCTCATTTGTATCTTGACGATTTCAATCTGCGTTCAAACCTTTCATGATTCTTGAAAACATTTCAATCGAGAGGATGAACCAATCGCACATCATTTACGGAAGGAAAGAGTGATGCATATAGCTATGCACCTAAAAATACTCGGAACCTGAGTAAACGTTTAACATGTATCTGTGTTATATCCTTTAGCATTATTATTACCCAAAATAACTTCACAATCCCTTTTCAAGGTAGTAAATTTTGTCACAGCTCCAACAAGTCAACTTTGACTTTTCACTTGGTTTAGCTTATTATAACCCTGATATAAAAGTTGCCTTTCGTCATCAATACCGAAAAACCGTTTATATCTCACTACATTAGCAGTAAACTTACCAGCAACATCATTGATCTTTGACCTTATGAAAAGTTATTATATTCATTGAAATCCTATCATCTACTCATCTGCATCTGATAACGAGAATTACCGTACCAAATGCAGAGAATCAGCAATCAGTATTTTGAAATCTCGTAGCATGTCTACATCAACAGTTATATGTAAACATATAACATTTATCTCTTAGAATTATGATCTTCCATTCTGAAATTCTGAAAAGCACCCAGTCTACAAATCAATACCACAAATTCTGAAGAAAACTGAATACAGCAGCAAAAACTGTACACGACCTTAACTGTCGAAAGTATGATGATAAAGAATGGAGTATTGGAAACACTCAATAGAAAATTTAGTACCGAAAAGCGGATTATGCGAAACTATGAAGAAAACCGTGGACAAATCACAAAGAATAAGTTTAACTTCAAAGAATCCAAATGATTCAATGCCTGCTGAAGTCTTTAGCGAATATCTTGCTCCTTACTCTAAACCCTTGCGGACAATAGTTTCCGTCATCCTCTGATCTTAGATATTCAAAGATATTATCGTATCTTTCATTTTAAATATCCTCGATATTTCTGAATATATTCTCATAACTAATCTTATCTGAAATTGTAGTGACCCGAACTTTTCCATGTTTATATATATTAATTGAGATTGATATTTACATGATTAAATGTTTCTAACATGTTAAGCAATCAAACTTGTTAAGACTTGATTAATTGAAATATGTTTCATATAGACAATTGACCACCCAAGTTGATCGGTGATTCACGAACGTTAAAACTTGTAAAAACTATATGATGACATATATATGGATATATATATATATAGTTAACATGATACTATGATAAGAAAACATATCATAAAGTATATTAACAATGAACTACATATGTAAAAACAAGACTACTAACTTAATGATTTTTAAACGAGACATATATGTAACGATTATCGTTGTAAAGACATTTAATGTATATATATCATATTAAGAGATATTCATACATGATAATATCATGATAATATAATAATTTAAAATCTCATTTGATATTATAAACATTGGGTTAACAACATTTAACAAGATCGTTAACCTAAAGTTTTCAAAACAACACTTACATGTAACGACTAACGATGACTTAACGACTCAGTTAAAATGTATATACATGTAGTGTTTTAATATGTATTTATACACTTTTTAAAGACTTCAATACACTTATCAAAATACTTCTACTTAACAAAAATGCTTACAATTACATCCTCGTTCAGTTTCATCAACAATTCTACTCGTATGCACCCGTATTCGTACTCGTACAATACACAGCTTTTAGATGTATGTACTATTGGTATATACACTCCAATGATCAGCTCTTAGCAGCCCATGTGAGTCACCTAACACATGTGGGAACCATTGATAATGCTAAAAACGAACATATATTTCATAGCATTATTCCTCAAGAAAGACAAGCTTTTAGTTGCAATTGTTCTATTTACAAGTGATATTTGTTTAAATAATAAAAGGTGAAGACAAAAGACAGATTCGACGATTTGAAGACGCAAACGACCAAAAAGCTCAAAAGAACAAAAGACAATCAAAAAGGTTCCAATTATTGATAAGAAACGTCTCAAAATCACAAGAGTACAAGATTCAAAACGCAAAGTACAAGATATTAAATTGTACGCGAGGATGTTCGAAAAACCGGAACCGGGACCAGAGTCAACTCTTAACGCTCGACGCAACGGACTAAAAATTACAAGTTAACTATATATATAAATATAATATAATATATAATTAATTATATTAATTATATATATATTATATATATATATTTAAAACCGTCGGCAGCAGGAAACTCCAAGGGTGTAAACTGAAAATACCTCTCCGCGACTCGCGGAGTTTGAAGGCCATTTTGCCGCGAGTCGCGGAGCCCCAAATTTCAAGTCTGGCTATAAATCAACCCGAATTCTGATCAAAATCATCATCCTTTTTCTCTTCCTCTTCAACGTAAATATATTTATATTTATAATTTATATTTTAATTTTAATTATAATTCTAATAATAAGGGTATGTTAGCGAATGTTGTAAGGGTGTAAGTCGAAATTCTGTCCGTGTAACGCTACGCTATTTTTAATCATTGTAAGTTATGTTCAACCTTTTTATATTAATGTCTCGTAGCTAATTTATTATTATGCTTATTTAAAACGAAGTAATCATGATGTTGGGCTAATTACTAAAATTGGGTAATTGGGCTTTGTACCATAATTGGGGTTTGGATAAAAGAACGACACTTGTGGAAACTAGGCTATGGGCTATTAATGGGCTTTATATTTGTTTAACTAAATGAAAGTTTGTTAATGTTAATATAAAGATTTACAATTGGGCGTCCCTATAAATTACCATATACACTCGATCGGACACGATGGGCGGGGTATTTATATGTACGAATAATCGTTCATTTAACCGGACACGGGAATGGATTAATAGCCACTAGAATAATTAAAACAGGGGTGAAATTACAAAAATACTTGATGTCAAAGCAGAGGGGTATAAAATACTATTAAATTTTAGCAGAAAATACTATTAAATACGATACAATTTTACACAAGATATTTATTTATTTATAGAATGGATATACTTAAACCTTGCTACAACACTTATAGGCAGTGTACCTAATCGTACAGTAGTGTAGTTTTTAGTAAGTCCGGTTCGTTCCACAGGGAAATCTTTAAACAAAGCTCAACGCTATATTAGTTTACTTTTATAAAAATACAAATATATATATAGGTAATATTATTATTATAAAGGGGGGTTTTTTTTACCGTTTAATGACCGGTTTGTCGATTTTAAAACTTTTAGTCGCAGTTAAAACCTAATGTAAAATATAAAATAAATACAAGACTTTAAATTAAAGCGTAAAGTAAATAACGATAATGAAATTGCGAATAATAAAAATGCGATAAAATTAAATTGCGATAATTAAAAGTACGATAATTAAAAGTGCGATTAAATAAAATAACAATAAATAAAAGTGCGATAATTAGAAGTGCAATTAAATATAAAATAAAGGAAATAAAATATGATATAAAAGAATTATGCTTATTTAAACTTCCGTAATCATGATGTTTGACGTGTTGATTTTAGTTTTATGCCCTTGGGTTAATTGTCCTTTGTCCTGGATTATTCAATATGTCCGTCTGGTTTTTGTCCATAACAGTCCATCAGTCATAAATATAAATTGCAAGTGTCCTTGTCAAATTATTATTATACCCGAAGATAAATATTCCAACTAATTGGGGATTCGAATTGTAACAAGGTTTTAATACTTTGTTTAATGAATACACCAGGTTATCGACTGCGTGTAAACCAAGGTTTTACTACTTTGTTAACAATTACACCAATTACCCTTGAATGTAATTTCACCCCTGTTTTAATTATTCTAGTGGCTATTAATCCATTCCCGTGTCCGGTTAAATGAACGATTATTCGTACATATAAATACCCTGCCCATCGTGTCCGATCGAGTGTATATGGTAATTTATAGGGACGCCCAATTGTAAATCTTTATATTAACATTAACAAACTTTCATTTAGTTAAACAAATATAAAGCCCATTAATAACCCATAGTCTAGTTTCCACAAGTGTCGTTCTTTTGTCCAAACCCCAATTATGGTACAAAGCCCAATTACCCAATTTTAGTAATTAGCCCAACATCATGATTACTTCGTTTTAAACAAGCATAATAATAACTTAGCTACGAGACATTAATATAAAAAGGTTGAACATAACTTACAATGATTAAAAATAGCGTAGCGTTACACGGACAGAATTTCGACTTACACCCTTACAACATTCGCTAACATACCCTTATTATTAGAATTATAATTAAAATTAAAATATAAATTATAAATATAAATATATTTACGTTGAAGAGGAAGAGAAAAAGGATGATGATTTTGATCAGAATTCGGGTTGATTTATAGCCAGACTTGAAATTTGGGGCTCCGCGACTCGCGGCAAAATGGCCTTCAAACTCCGCGAGTCGCGGAGAGGTATTTTCAGTTTACACCCTTGGAGTTTCCTGCTGCCGACGGTTTTAAATATATATATATAATATATATATAATTAATATAATTAATTATATATTATATTATATTTATATATATAGTTAACTTGTAATTTTTAGTCCGTTGCGTCGAGCGTTAAGAGTTGACTCTGGTCCCGGTTCCGGTTTTTCGAACATCCTCGCGTACAATTTAATATCTTGTACTTTGCGTTTTGAATCTTGTACTCTTGTGATTTTGAGACGTTTCTTATCAATAATTGGAACCTTTTTGATTGTCTTTTGTTCTTTTGAGCTTTTTGGTCGTTTGCGTCTTCAAATCGTCGAATCTGTCTTTTGTCTTCACCTTTTATTATTTAAACAAATATCACTTGTAAATAGAACAATTGCAACTAAAAGCTTGTCTTTCTTGAGGAATAATGCTATGAAATATATGTTCGTTTTTAGCATTATCAAATATTCCCACACTTGAGTGTTGCTTGTCCTCAAGCAATATTGTCTTGAAATACTAGAATCACTTCTTTATTCTTCACACTTTGTACATCAGTGATTTCTATACGGCGGTATAAACAATGGTAGTAACGATATGGTTTACAGTCCCACATGACTATAAAAATTTAGATCCATTAAGGAAATTGGATCTTTATTAAAAACATTTGATCTTTTGAAAATTAAATCTAGTTTTTGCCCTAGATAAGTTTTCCGGGATAACCCTTTACCGGTGTTTGCAAAATATTTTTGTGGGTTTGGTGGGTTTCAGATTTGAAAATTTTAGCTCAAAACTTGCGGTTTTGTGTCACCCACTTGCTAACCTTGTATTTGGAAAGCAACACGTCCAGTTTACTTGTTCCGTATATTACCTTTCGGCAAACTACCGTCCGGTTGTAAAGGAAAGCGTTGAACAAGCAACTGTTTAAGGCAATGTCCCGTGACATGCTTTTGATTATGGTCTATAACGTGTCGGACGCAATTACTATCCTTGGTAGGAGCAATAGTAAAGCTCACCCTTATAATTTGTCGGTTTGGCACAAGGTCCTGTCTTTGACCATGTTATGCAACCACCGTTCTTACGGTTGACACCCGATTTAGTTCAGGTGACCTAATGAATTCCAGGTGAATTCCTTAGGATTTTACGTTCAATGGTAATGAACGCATTGAAAATAGGGTTTTCAGAAAACAAATCGGTTTATAATTTTGATCAAAATATTTTCTCGTTCAAGCTCGAGTTTAGATATCATTGAATTCCATGAGTTTGTAATTCTCAATCTTTAAGGTCAATCTCTAGGATTGAGTAATATCAGTCTTAAAAGCTGATTTTTAATCTTTAAGGAGATTATCCTTTCTGGGGATCTGATTCATTAGTCTTATCCAGCTAATTTGCACGGTGCCTCCCCATTGTACGAGATAAATCCTTCTCATGGTTAGGATAAATCTGACCACTTGGCGACCCTGTTTAATGCTGAGGTCCGTGGATTTCCTGCTGATTTTAGTGATGACTTTTCTAGATTTTTCGTCAACCTACAGCTGGTCTGGATGACAACTTCATGACCTAAATCAAGAAGCGCGTGTCTTTTTCGGAAGACTTTACTTCCTTTTAATGATGGAATTGATTCATCGTGTAGATCCATCTCTTCTTTTCTTTCATCGGGTAAAACAGTTTAGTTTAGTCCAAAGCAAAAGTATTTTCAGTTATTTGTTACAAATATATGTGGCATATGTTTAAAATAACTTGGTAAATTTTCCCACACTTGGCTTTTTATTTTTCTTTTTATCGTCCTCTATTCCATTTTAAATGAATTTTAACATTTTAGTTTGTTTCTCAATTTATGTCCTTTCCGAGGTAACAATAATTTCGGTGTTAAAACCTAGTTTTATCGTTCATAAATATGTATAAACATGATTTGAGTTCATTTAATTGAAAAATTTTACTAGAATTGGGTAGTCAGTATATAAGACTAGGGCTGTTCTTTTTTATCAGAGAGCACTAGATTCTAATACAACTACTGCTTTACTAGTATTTTAATGGTAACCAAGTGTTTAATAAAAATTTTTAAAATCCGAAAGAATTTAACCCCTTCCCACACTTAAGATCTTGCAATGCCCTCATTTGCAAGAAATCAGTAACAATTTAAATTATTGAGGGTGATTTGTGTGAAAATGATTAAATTTTTACCAAAGTTTCCAAATATATTGGCGTTTGTTTGCTGAATGATAAATGGTGCACGTCATTTGTTCATTCCGTCTTGTTGTTATTTCACATATATTTTGCATCATTGTCGTCAAAATTACTTGCTTTTGCTGAACTTAATGCCAGTCTTTGAAAATGCGTTGTTTTACCCTGTTGTGTACATAAGATAAACTGCAAACATATATACATATTTTTGAAGTTTGGTTTATTACCCCACATTCAAAAATTATTAAAATCTAAGAATAAAAGTTAGAAATTATAAAAATGATTACAATATTAACAAAAGTATTAAATATATCAATAATTACAAATTACAAAATAATAAAAAAAAAAAATAAGTAAACTAAGGATGATATTGGTACCAATAGGGATTCCACGCATAACCATAAGTGCTATAGAATGCTTCGGCAGGGTCATACGTAGGATATGGTGGCTGCATCTCTATCGACCAAGGAGGGAAGACGGGTTTCGGTGTAGGAATATAGTTTCTACCTATATGTTGGCAATGCGCTATGATCTGGTTCTGATGAACTTGCCAATCTTCAAATGCTCTCTGTCTAGCATTTTCGTATTCCTGAGAAGCTATAAACCTATGCATTTCTTGCATCTGGTTCCCCCCTCCTACATTACCTTGTTCCTGGTTTCTCTCTGCCTGTGGATGTCTACCATTGTATCGTACTGCGGCGTTATTTCGCCGCTTCAACACTTTCGCACCATGGTATACATTTAAACCTATAGTGTCGCGGGGTTCCGGCTCTTCTACTAATAATCCCCCCCGACTTATATCCACACCGAGATATTCACCAATCAAAGTAATAAAAATACCACCTCCTATTATGCTATGTGGACGCATCCCTCGAACCATAGCTGATAAATAATAACCCACACAATATGGTATACTTACAGCGCTGTGTGGGTCTCGAATACACATATGGTAAAACAAATCTTGTTCATTTACCTTTTCTTTGTTTTTACCCCTTTGTGTAATCGAATTAGCTAAAAATCTATGTATTACTCTTAATTCGGCTCTATCTATATCCAAATAAGAGTAGTTTCCCCCTTTAAAACGGTGATGGCTTGTCATTTGACTCCACACACCGTGTGTATCAAAATTTTCATCTATTTTCCTACCGTTTAGTATCAATCCTCTACAATCGGCAGACGCTAACTCCTCAGGCGTATATATACGTAAAGCCTGAGCCATGTCCAGTAAAGACATGTGGCGCATCGAACCGCCTAACAAAAATCTAATAAAAGAACGATCGGTTAAACTAGCTACCCGATCATTCAACTCTATACTACATAACAACTCTTCACACCATACTTTATATACAGGTCTGCGTATGGTGAATAAACATATCCAGTCATTAAAAGAAGAATTACCATACCTCTGTACCAGTAATTCCCTAATTGGCCCGGCCAATTCTACAGCTTCCAAGGGTCCCCATTCTATGACCCTCGGTACCTCAACAACCTTGGAATGAAGAGTATGCAAACCCCGTTGATATTTTGGATAATCTATCCAAAGTCTGTCAAATCGCAGGTTCGGGTGCAACTGTTCCAAGTGCATATCTGAAAAGGTCATGACTGGATGAGGTACATCCTGCTTGTAGTAGTTATCTACCTCCTGTTGTTCCAAGTTCTCAGCAGGAGCATGGCGGGCTTGGGATGAAGATTCACCCCTTTCATTCTGCAAAACACATCAAACACAAATTTTGTGCATCCAAATATGCATTAGTGTCAGCAAAATCATCAATCAAAATAATTACAATGACATTATCAATTTATATCAAACTTAAGCTCATTTTCACATTTTTATCAAATCTACACTTTTTCAAATAAGCATATACGAAAATTTTCGCCAAGTTCATAAGCATTCAACTCAAATAACATGTCAAAATAATCATTACTAGCAAATAAACAAGTCTCAAATGGCATTATCTTTCAAAAATCAAGTTCATGAATTTTGGACTTGAAAAAGTCCACTTTAATTCTCAAAATCATGTTTAGGCTCAAAGTTTGGATCATTTAACTACCTAGACATGTTATACTACTCAATTTAGCAACAATTCATGACAAAAATCGGCCATAACCTGTTTATATCAAAAAGCCCCAAATTTGCTCAAGAACACAAACCCTAGATTCTAAAGATTTTGAAGTTTTTGGCTTCAAATCATGTTAACAAGCATCAATCTAGGTTATACATGCATAATATACTAACAATTTAACACTAATTACACTAAAAATTAACAAAATTCAAATTATGAAAATATGCTCAAGAACACACTAAAATTCGGATTTAAAGGTGATTTGGGGTGTAATTGTACCTGTTTTCTTGAGTAATTCTTAGATATCATCCTTCTCAACATGATTTTAGCAAAAAATTTGGTGATTAACGGTTAAAAATTGAGATTTTTGGGGGTGATTTTCGTGGGTTTTCGGGTGCTTTTTCGCAGAAAATTTCTGTGTTTTTGGTGGTGGGAGTTTACTGATCGATTCAGCTGTTTTATTTTTTTTCTGTGTTTTGGTCCCTCCGCGAGTCGCGGAGGTTTTCACTGAAAACTCCGCGAGTCGCGGAGTTACCCTTTTTTTTTTTTTAATCCTTAACTTATAAAACAATTAAGAAATTAATTTTAAAATTTTGTTTCCCTTGTTATTTAGGACGAGGTCGTTTCGGATCGATGTCCTAGTCCGTCCCTCGACAAAATTTTAAAATTTGTCTTTTTGTAGCGATTGTTTTAAAAGCTAAGATTTTTGGGTTTTTTTAATGTTTTTGGCATACTTTAAATCAATAAGATTAAAAATAATGATAATAAAAGTTCTCGTCCCTCCCTCGGGTAAAGCAATTTCGGTTCAAAGACCTAGTCTTCAACTTACGACGAATTTTAAAATCATATTTTTAACTTAATGAGATAAAGTAAATTTTTGTTTTTAAATTCACACAACTTAAATATAAAATTCAAAATTAATATTAAAAATTCAAAATTCACACCAAACTTAAACTTTGAAATGCATAAAATTAAAATTTCATATTTTAAAACTTAAAAATTCACACCAAACTTAATTTAAAAATTCATAAATTCATACCAAACTTATATTAATTTTTCAAATATTTACAATTTTAAAAATATTGTTTTTACAAAGTTTACAATATTAATTTAAGATTTAAATATTAATTTTAAAAACATAGTAAAAATAAAATTAAAAATCTTTTTGTCTTTTTTTTATCCCACTTTAATCAATCAAATATTATCAAAAATATGCGCCCCTCTTTTCGGTAAAGTAATTTCGGTTCCAAGACCTAATTTAACTCATGACGAATTTTTGAAATATTTTGGGTTGATTGATTAAAGATATTTATACCTTAAGAATAAACGTTAAATTTCGCAGTGATGTAATAAATTTTTGAAGGATATCAATAATTTCGGTCGCCAAACCTAATTTTATTTAATACCAATTTAATACTTTTTAGCGAACAAATTAGCGTTTATTATCAAAAGGTTAAAAATAAAAAAAAAACTGTACAGACATACCTGTGAAATAGATTTCTTAGTTATATGATCTATTATATTCATAAGATAGTTGGTTTAATTGGTTTTCCATGGCTGCATAGGCGTAACCTCGAGCATTCATTGTCTTTTCTTCTAAACATATGAACGGTCCGTCTCTGCATAAAGTAACAAATTCGGTATTTGAATAGGTTTGATTATTTGAACATTTACCTCCATGTGACCATTTTCCGCATTTGTGACATCGTTCTAGGTGTCGTGCTCTTCTTTTCGCTGCGGATTTTGATTTTCCTTTACCAAATTGTAACTTATTATCTTCGCATCTGGATCCTTTTCTAACTCCGTCCATTCTTTCTCTGATTACTGATACTATTTCACTCGGTAGTATGTCATTATTACGTTTAGTGATCAAAGCGTGTAGCATTAGACCATGGTTTAGTTCACAGGCAGTCTTCATTTTGTAAAAACCTAAAAAAAATAAAAATTCAGAATGGGGGGAGAAGACTAGTTCTTTAGGGTCTGCTAGGGAAAGACCATACGTGTTCCATTTTCGAGAACTACACGAAAACAGACAATCTAACTCTAACAGAAATATATATTATCCTTTAAAGACTTGATTCTCCTCACACTTAGTTAGCTGTGGCATCGAAATTGTGATTAACTTCGTTGTCGACTTCCATCGGACCATGAATGTAATGTTTAACTCTGTGACCATTAACTTTAAATTCAATCCCATTTGAATTTATCAATTCTATTGTTCCGTATGGGAAAACTCTTTTGACTATGAATGGTCCAGACCATCTTGATTTCAATTTTCCAGGAAATAGCTTGAATCGTGAATTGAAAAGAAGAACTCTGTCTCCTTCTTTAAATTCTTTTGAACTTCTGATTCTTTTATCATGCCATTTCTTCGTTCTTTCTTTATAGATTAACGAATTTTCGTATGCTTCATGTCTTAATTCTTCTAATTCGTTTAGTTGACTTAATCGTAGACGTCCGGCTTCATGTAAATCAAGATTACATGTCTTCAAAGCCCAAAATGCTTTGTGTTCAATTTCTACTGGAAGATGACATGCTTTTCCATAAACAAGTCTAAAAGGTGTGGTTCCAATTGGAGTTTTGTAGGCTGTTCTAAAAGCCCAGAGTGCATCCTCCAATTTAATGGACCATTCCTTCGGATTTGATCCTACGGTTTTCTCTAAAATACGTTTTAAAGCTCGGTTGGTATTTTCAACTTGTCCACTTGTTTGTGGATGATATGCGGTGGAGATTTTATGAGTTACTCCATATCTTTTAAGAACTTTCTCAAGTTGATTATTACAGAAATGAGTACCCCGATCACTTATTAAAGCTTTCGGTGTTCCAAACCTTGCAAAAAGACGTTTTAAAAAGTTGACTACAACTCGTGCATCGTTAGTTGGGAGAGCTTGTGCTTCCGCCCATTTAGATACATAATCAATGGCTACGAGTATATATAGATTATTATGAGATTTTGGAAATGGACCCATAAAGTCAATACCCCAAATGTCAAATACTTCACATACTTGGATGACATTTTGTGGCATTTCATCACGTTGACTTATTTTTCCGGCCCTTTGACATGCATCACAGGATTTGCAACGAAGGTGTGCGTCTTTGTAAATTGTAGGCCAATAGAATCCAGCTTCATAAACTTTTCTTGCTGTTAGTTGAGGCCCATAATGCCCTCCTGTTGGTCCTGTGTGACAATGGTTTAAAATTTTACTAGCTTCATCTCCAAATACACATCGGCGTATTATTCCATCGGGACAACTTTTAAACAGGTGTGGATCTTCCCAGAAATAGTGTTTTATATTACTGAAGAATTTCTTTCGTCTTTGGTACGATAATCCTTTTTCAAGGAATCCACAAACTAAGTAGTTTGCATAGTCTGCAAACCATGGGATTTCTTTATAATCTATCTTCAATAGATATTCATCAGGAAAGTTGTCTTGTATGGCCGATTCATTCAGAACTTCTAATTCGGGTTTTTCAAGACGAGAAAGATGATCAGCGGCGAGATTTTCTGCTCCTTTTTTATCTCGGATTTCAATATCAAACTCTTGTAAGAGTAAGATCCAACGGATTAATCTTGGTTTAGCATCTTGTTTTGAAAATAGGTATCTAAGAGCAGAATGGTCGGTATAGACCACCGTTTTTGCTAGAACGAGATATGATCGAAATTTGTCAAAAGCAAAGACAATAGCAAGGAGTTCTTTTTCCGTAGTTGTATAGTTCGTTTGTGCTCCTTGTAATGTCTTACTAGCATAATATATAGGTTGAAATCGTTTTTCAATCCTTTGTCCTAAAACGGCTCCCATTGCAAAATCACTTGCATCGCACATTAGTTCAAATGGTAGATTCCAATTTGGTGTTATCATGATTGGTGCATTAGTGAGTTTTTCTTTAAGTATATTAAAAGATTTGATACATTCATCTGAAAAGATGAATGGCGCATCTTTTTCTAGGAGTTTATTCATAGGAGTGGCAATTTTAGAAAAATCTTTTATGAAACGTCGGTAAAAACCGGCATGCCCTAGAAAACTCCTAACTCCTCTAACATTTGTGGGATGTGGAAGTTTAGCAATTACATCTACTTTAGCTCTATCCACTTCAATTCCTTCTTTTGAAATTTTATGTCCAAGAACGATGCCTTCTTTAACCATGAAATGGCATTTCTCCCAATTAAGTACTAGATTTGATTTTTCGCATCTAATTAGCATTCGTTCCAGATTAACTAGACATGATTTAAATGTATCACCGAAGACTGAAAAGTCATCCATGAATACTTCCATGCATTCTTCTATCATGTCGTGAAAAATCGCCATCATACACCTTTGAAAGGTTGCAGGGGCGTTACAAAGTCCAAATGGCATGCGTTTGTAAGCAAAAGTACCATAAGGGCACGTGAATGTGGTTTTCTCTTGATCTTCGGGTGCTATTGGAATTTGAAAATATCCGGAAAATCCATCTAGAAAACAATAGTAACTATTTCCGGCTAATCTTTCCAACATTTGATCTATGAAAGGTAAGGGAAAGTGATCTTTTCTGGTGGCGTCATTTAATTTTCTATAATCAATACATACACGCCATCCTGTTACAGTCCTAGTAGGAATAAGCTCATTTTTCTCATTTGTAATGACAGTCATGCCACCCTTCTTAGGCACGCATTGAACTGGACTTACCCATGGACTATCAGAAATTGGATATATCAAACCTGCATCTAGCAGTTTAATAATCTCTTTCTTAACTACATCTTGCATATTAGGATTTAGTCTTCGTTGGCGTTGCACATATGTTTTATGACCTTCTTCCATAAGGATTTTATGTGTGCAATACGAAGGACTTATTCCTTTAATATCATGAATCTTCCATGCAATGGCTGGTTTATGAGCTTTCAACACAGAAATGAGTTGTGATTTCTCATTTTCAGTAAGAGAAGACGATATTATTACAGGTAATTCAGATTCACCATGTAAATAAGCGTATTCCAAATGGTTTGGAAGTGGCTTTAACTCTAATTTCGGAGGTTCTTCTATCGATGATTTATATCGATATCTGTCTTCTTCTTTTAGCATTTGAATTTCTTCTGTTGTTGGTTCATATCCATTAGCTATAAGTGTAGCTAACATTTCGGCTTCATCAATTGGTTCATTACCTTCTCCTAAAGAACATTCTCCTGTTCCTTGTAATTCTGGAAATTCTTCTAATAATTCTGCATGTGCATCTATAGTTTGAATATAATAACATGTATCATCTGCAGATTGTGGTTGTTGCATTGCTCTATCAACTGAAAAGGTAACACTCTCATCCTCTATACTTAGGGTCAGTTTCTTACCGAACACGTCTATCATTGCTTTAGCCGTGTTTAAGAATGGTCTTCCTAATATGAGAGGAACTTGAGAATCTTCTTCCATGTCTAAAACAACAAAATCTACTGGGAATACTAAAGTACCAACTTTAACTAGCATGTTCTCCATTATCCCTCTAGGATATTTTATTGATCTATCGGCTAGTTGTATGCTTATTCTGGTTGGTTTCAATTCTCCAAGGTCTAGTTTAGCGTATAGTGAATACGGCATTAGATTTATACTAGCACCTAAATCTGCCAATGCTTCTATTGAACTAAGGCTACCCAGAAAACATGGAATTGTGAAACTTCCTGGATCAGATAATTTTTCTGGTATCTTATTCAACAGCACTGCTGAACAATTAGCATTCATAGTAACAGCCGAGAGTTCTTCCATTTTCTTTCTATTCGTGATTAGATCTTTCAAGAATTTAGCATATCTTGGCATTCCTGAAATCACATCAATGAAAGGAAGATTTACATTTATCTGTTTAAACATATCCAAGAATTTGGATTGCTCGGCTTCAAGTTTTTCTTTCTTCATTTTACTCGGATAAGGAAGTGGTGGTTGATATGGTTTAACATAAGGTTTATCCTTAACTGTGTTATCTTTATTAACCTTTTCAACTACCGGTTCTTTTTCCTTATCCTGATCAGGTTGTGGTTCTTGTGTAGTAGGAATAGTTTCATCAGAAGTTACAGGTATTTCAGGTGGTTTAAGTGTTGTACCACTTCTTGTGGTAATAGCTTTAGCTGTTTCATTCCGGGGGTTAGCATTTGTATCACTAGGTAAACTTCCCGGTTTTCTTTCACCTATTAACCTTGCTAGGTTACTTACTTCTTGTTCCAGATTTTGAATAGAAGCTTGTTGATTTCTAAATGCTTGAGCATTTTGTTCATTTGTTTGTTTTTGAGATGTGAAAAACTGCGTTTGAGTTTCAACTAGCTTCGTCATCATATCTTCTAAATTCGGCTTTTTATCATCGGTTTGTTGTGGTGGTTTGTTTTGAAAATTTGGTCTTTGCTGATTATAAGTATTATTGGATACTTGTTGATTGCTAGGACCTTGTTGGTTGTTGTATGGAATATTTCGGTTATAATTCTGGTTTTGATTGTAAATCGGTCTTGGCGGTTGATAATTATTCTGATAATTATTTCCAGGCCTTTGGTTTATGTATGAAATATTCTCTCTTTGTTCCATTGTTAATTCAATATTGAGACAATCTTTTGTCAAATGTGGTCCTCCACACTGCTCACAACTAATTCGTATAGCATGAATATCTTTAGTCATCTTTTCCATTCGTCTCTCGAAAGCATCTATCTTTGCCGAAATGGAATCTAAGTCATGGCTAGAATCGGCTCTAGCTGCTTTAGATGATCTAATGATATCTTTTTCTTGGTGCCACTCATGTGAGTGGGAAGCAGTATTATCAATAATTTTGTAAGCATCAGTTTCGGTTTTCTTCATAATAGAACCACCAGCTGCTATATCTATGTCTTTTCTTGTAGTGATGTCGCATCCTCGGTAGAATATTTGTACTATTTGACAGGTGTCTAAACCATGTTGCGGACATCCTCGTAATAACTTTCCATATCTTGTCCACGCCTCATATAGAGTTTCATTTGGTTTCTGTGTGAACGTAACAATTTCTGCTTGAAGTCTTACGGCTTTAGATGCAGGAAAAAATTGTTTAAGAAATTTGTCAACTAAAACATCCCATGTATCGATCGCCCCTTCAGGTAACGATTCCAACCAATCTTTGGCTTCTCCCTTTAAAGTCCAGGGAAATAACATGAGATATATTTGTTCATCCTCCACTTCTCGGATTTTAAATAGTGTGCAGATCCTATTAAAGGTACGTAGATGTTCATTTGGATCTTCCTTCGGCGCACCACTAAATTGGCATTGATTAGTCACCATGTGTAGAATTTGTCCTTTGATTTCATAATCTGGCGCATTAATGTCTGGATGAGTAATTGCGTGACCTTGGCCAGTGCGTTTAGCTCTCATTCGGTCTTCCATACTTAAAGGTTCCAGATTCTCCATAATTGAATTTGTTGACTCGGTATCACTAGATGGTTCTGATTTAATAGTTCGTTCCTCAACAATCTCTGTTTGAATGATTGGTGGTTCCGGAGGAAAGTTTAATGGTTCAGGATCTATGAACCGTTCTTGAATATTTTCTGGATTCTCAATTGTGAGGTCGGGTTCAAAAAATGGATTATCGGAAATTTGGACTGAAGTACTTGGTCGACTGGATGACGATTCTAAAGAAAAATCAACGGCGGTTATATTTGTTAAACGATGTCTTGATCGAGTTACAGGTGGTGAACGTACAAAAGGTGGTGAACGTCTTGCTCGGTGCATTCACAGAATATCCTATTAGTTTTTAAAAAGGAAAGAAAAATTATAATAAGTTATCCAATCAATAGACTTTTCTGATTTTGCCCACGTTTCGAATAGCCAAAAGATGCAGCAGAGGGGCAGGATTCGTTTGGTCTCAATATAATTGAGGACTGTTTGGCTCCAATAACCCGGTCCACGTACAAATCCAACTATTACTACGAACCAGAAAATTTTGATGTCTATCAATTTAACCACTTAAAATAAATTTTCGTAATTTTAAGAATTTTAGATAAGAAGTAGAAAAAATTCTATGTCCTAAAACTAGAATAGCGAGAAATAAGAGAGAAAAAGAGTTCGTCGCAAAAGGTCGAAAAAGAAAAATGATTGAAAAATAAAAGGTGACGGAAAAATAAAAGAAACTTATAAAAACTTAAAAATACTTAACTAATTTAACCTTATTACTACAACTAACTTAAAATTATAATCGCAAATTGATATTACTAATTGGAATGATAAATGATACATAGTAAAAGGTCTAAAAATATTAAAGCTTACAAGAAAAAAAACTAAATCCCAAATGGAAATAACTTAAAAAGAAACTAAAACTTCAAAAGGCGTCGCAAAATTCTAAAGCACCTAAATCTTAGTCTAAAGAAAAAGCACTTAAGGAATTCTACGGCAAAGCCTAAAAATCTAGGAGTAAAAATAACTATAGCAAAAACTAAGTTTAAAATTAATTATGAGCTAAAAATACAAAAGTTACGCTACAACGATTAAAAAGGTACAAAATATAAAAATATACAAAAAGTTGTAAAAAGTACAATTTTTATAAAAAATATTATTTTTATATTATTTATTTAATAAAAACTACTAATTTTACAATTTTAATAAAACTAATTAAACAAAATACATATATAAAGTAAAAAGTAAAAATAAAACTAAAATTAATAATAATAATAATAATAATTAAGTTAAATAATAATAATAATAATAAATTAAAACTCCGTAATTAATGCAACTTTAGGGTTTTGTCCGTGTGTCAGAAGACCTCCGCGAGTCGCGGCAAATAAAGAGGAAAACTCCGCGAGTCGCGGGGTTCAGGAATTCAGTTGACAGCTTTTGTTTTTTACGCGTTTTTCTTTATTTTTTTTTTTTTTATTTTGTTTTCTGTTTTTAATTTAAATAAACGATTTTTTTTTTAATAAAATTTATATTTTTATAAATTAAAATAAAGATAAAGAAACTTATAAAACTTAAATATTTAACAAAATCCTAAAAATACTTATATTTTTGTTTTTCTATTTATATTTTTGAATGATTAAAACGTAATTTTTACAAAAACGACTTTTAATAAAAGTAAATAAAAATCTTTTTTTTTTTTTTTATTAGCGTTGCGCTTCCGGCTTTTAAGAGTAATTCCCCGGCAGCGGCGCCAAAAATACTTGATGTCAAAGCAGAGGGGTATAAAATACTATTAAATTTTAGCAGAAAATACTATTAAATACGATACAATTTTACACAAGATATTTATTTATTTATAGAATGGATATACTTAAACCTTGCTACAACACTTATAGGCAGTGTACCTAATCGTACAGTAGTGTAGTTTTTAGTAAGTCCGGTTCGTTCCACAGGGAAATCTTTAAACAAAGCTCAACGCTATATTAGTTTACTTTTATAAAAATACAAATATATATATAGGTAATATTATTATTATAAAGGGGGGTTTTTTTTACCGTTTAATGACCGGTTTGTCGATTTTAAAACTTTTAGTCGCAGTTAAAACCTAATGTAAAATATAAAATAAATACAAGACTTTAAATTAAAGCGTAAAGTAAATAACGATAATGAAATTGCGAATAATAAAAATGCGATAAAATTAAATTGCGATAATTAAAAGTACGATAATTAAAAGTGCGATTAAATAAAATAACAATAAATAAAAGTGCGATAATTAGAAGTGCAATTAAATATAAAATAAAGGAAATAAAATATGATATAAAAGAATTATGCTTATTTAAACTTCCGTAATCATGATGTTTGACGTGTTGATTTTAGTTTTATGCCCTTGGGTTAATTGTCCTTTGTCCTGGATTATTCAATATGTCCGTCTGGTTTTTGTCCATAACAGTCCATCAGTCATAAATATAAATTGCAAGTGTCCTTGTCAAATTATTATTATACCCGAAGATAAATATTCCAACTAATTGGGGATTCGAATTGTAACAAGGTTTTAATACTTTGTTTAATGAATACACCAGGTTATCGACTGCGTGTAAACCAAGGTTTTACTACTTTGTTAACAATTACACCAATTACCCTTGAATGTAATTTCACCCCTGTTTTAATTATTCTAGTGGCTATTAATCCATTCCCGTGTCCGGTTAAATGAACGATTATTCGTACATATAAATACCCTGCCCATCGTGTCCGATCGAGTGTATATGGTAATTTATAGGGACGCCCAATTGTAAATCTTTATATTAACATTAACAAACTTTCATTTAGTTAAACAAATATAAAGCCCATTAATAACCCATAGTCTAGTTTCCACAAGTGTCGTTCTTTTGTCCAAACCCCAATTATGGTACAAAGCCCAATTACCCAATTTTAGTAATTAGCCCAACATCATGATTACTTCGTTTTAAACAAGCATAATAATAACTTAGCTACGAGACATTAATATAAAAAGGTTGAACATAACTTACAATGATTAAAAATAGCGTAGCGTTACACGGACAGAATTTCGACTTACACCCTTACAACATTCGCTAACATACCCTTATTATTAGAATTATAATTAAAATTAAAATATAAATTATAAATATAAATATATTTACGTTGAAGAGGAAGAGAAAAAGGATGATGATTTTGATCAGAATTCGGGTTGATTTATAGCCAGACTTGAAATTTGGGGCTCCGCGACTCGCGGCAAAATGGCCTTCAAACTCCGCGAGTCGCGGAGAGGTATTTTCAGTTTACACCATTGGAGTTTCCTGCTGCCGACGGTTTTAAATATATATATATAATATATATATAATTAATATAATTAATTATATATTATATTATATTTATATATATAGTTAACTTGTAATTTTTAGTCCGTTGCGTCGAGCGTTAAGAGTTGACTCTGGTCCCGGTTCCGGTTTTTCGAACATCCTCGCGTACAATTTAATATCTTGTACTTTGCGTTTTGAATCTTGTACTCTTGTGATTTTGAGACGTTTCTTATCAATAATTGGAACCTTTTTGATTGTCTTTTGTTCTTTTGAGCTTTTTGGTCGTTTGCGTCTTCAAATCGTCGAATCTGTCTTTTGTCTTCACCTTTTATTATTTAAACAAATATCACTTGTAAATAGAACAATTGCAACTAAAAGCTTGTCTTTCTTGAGGAATAATGCTATGAAATATATGTTCGTTTTTAGCATTATCAACCATCATTTGGCAACTAGCATGAAATATCTCATAAAATTACAAAAATATGAGTAATCATTCATGACTTATTTACATGAAAACAAAATTACATATCCTTTATATCTAATCCATACACCAATGACCAAAAACACCTACAAACACTTTCATTCTTCAATTTTCTTCATCTAATTGATCTCTCTCAAGTTCTATCTTCAAGTTCTAAGTGTTCTTCATATATTTTACAAGTTCTAGTTACATAAAATCAAGAATACTTTCAAGTTTGCTAGCTCACTTCCAATCTTATAAGGTGATCATCCAACCTCAAGAAATCTTTGTTTCTTACAGTAGGTTATAATTCTAATACAAGGTAATAATCATATTCAAACTTTGGTTCAATTTCTATAACTATAACAATCTTATTTCAAGTGATGATCTTACTTGAACTTGTTTTCGTGTCATGATTCTGCTTCAAGAACTTCGAGCCATCCAATGATCCGTTGAATCTAGATCCATTTTTCTCTTTTCCAGTAGGTTTATCCAAGGAACTTAAGGTAGTAATGATGTTCATAACATCATTCGATTCATACATATAAAGTTATCTTATTCGAAGGTTTAAACTTGTAATCACTAGAACATAGTTTAGTTAATTCTAAACTTGTTCGCAAACAAAAGTTAATCCTTCTAACTTGACTTTTAAAATCAACTAAACACATTTTCTATATCTATATGATATGCTAACTTAATGATTTAAAACCTGGAAACACGAAAAACACCGTAAAACCGGATTTACGCCGTCGTAGTAACACCGCGGGCTGTTTTGGGTTAGTTAATTAAAAACTATGATAAACTTTGATTTAAAAGTTGTTATTCTGAGAAAATGATTTTTATTATGAACATGAAACTATATCCAAAAATTATGGTTAAACTCAAAGTGGAAGTATGTTTTCTTAAATGGTCATCTAGACGTCGTTCTTTCGACTGAAATGACTACCTTTACAAAAATGACTTGTAACTTATTTTTCCGACTATAAACCTATACTTTTTCTATTTAGATTCATAAAATAGAGTTCAATATGAAATCATAGCAATTTGATTCACTCAAAACGGATTTAAAATGAAGAAGTTATGGGTAAAACAAGATTGGATAATTTTTCTCATTTTAGCTACGTGAAAATTGGTAACAAATCTATTCCAACCATAACTTAATCAACTTGTATTGTATATTATGTAATCTTGAGATACCATAGACACGTATACAATGTTTCGACCTATCATGTCGACACATCTATATATATTTCGGAACAACCATAGACACTCTATATGTGAATGTTGGAGTTAGCTATACAGGGTTGAGGTTGATTCCAAAATATATATAGTTTGAGTTGTGATCAATACTGAGATACGTATACACTGGGTCGTGGATTGATTCAAGATAATATTTATCGATTTATTTCTGTACATCTAACTGTGGACAACTAGTTATAGGTTACTAACGAGGACAGCTGACTTAATAAACTTAAAACATCAAAATATATTAAAAGTGTTGTAAATATATTTTGAACATACTTTGATATATATGTATATATTGTTATAGGTTCGTGAATCAACCAGTGGCCAAGTCTTACTTCCCGACGAAGTAAAAATCAGTGAAAGTGAGTTATAGTCCCACTTTTAAAATCTAATATTTTTGGGATGAGAATACATGCAGGTTTTATAAATGATTTACAAAATAGACACAAGTACGTGAAACTACATTCTATGGTTGAATTATCGAAATCGAATATGCCCCTTTTTATTAAGTCTGGTAATCTAAGAATTAGGGAACAGACACCCTAATTGACGCGAATCCTAAAGATAGATCTATTGGGCCTAACAAACCCCATCCAAAGTACCGGATGCTTTAGTACTTCGAAATTTATATCATATCCGAAGGGTGTCCCGGAATGATGGGGATATTCTTATATATGCATCTTGTTAATGTCGGTTACCAGGTGTTCACCATATGAATGATTTTTATCTCTATGTATGGGATGTGTATTGAAATATGAAATCTTGTGGTCTATTATTATGATTTGATATATATAGGTTAAACCTATAACTCACCAACATTTTTGTTGACGTTTTAAGCATGTTTATTCTCAGGTGATTATTAAGATCTTCCGCTGTCACATACTTAAATAAGGACGAGATTTGGAGTCCATGCTTGTATGATATTGTGTAAAAACTGCATTCAAGAAACTTATTTTGTTGTAACATATTTGTATTGTAAACCATTATGTAATGGTCGTGTGTAAACAGGATATTTTAGATTATCATTATTTGATAATCTACGTAAAGCTTTTTAAAACCTTTATCTATGAAATAAAGGTTATGGTTTGTTTTAAAAATGAATGCAGTCTTTGAAAAACGTCTCATATAGAGGTCAAAACCTCGTAACGAAATCAATTAATATGGAACGTTTTTAATCAATAAGAACGGGACATTTCAGTTGGTATCCGAGCGTTGGTCTTAGAGAACCAGAAAATTTGCATTAGTGTGTCTTATCGAGTTTGTTAGGATGCATTAGTGAGTCTGGACTTCGACCGTGTTTTCTTTAAAAATGATTGCTTAACATTTTTGTTGGAAACTATATATTTTTAACATAATGAATATTATGTGATATATTAATCTCTTAACGTGTTTGATATTATGTGATAGATGTCTACCTCTAGAACAAGTCCCATTGACTCACCTAATAATAATGAAGAGTCAAATGTAAATTGGAATGATTTGTGGACTGATTCACAAATTCCCGAAGAGGAACCGGAAGAAGAGTCGGAACCGGAAGAAGAATCGGAACCGGAAGAAGAATCGGAACCGGATGAAGAAATAGAACCGGTGGGGGAAATAATAAAGCGGTTAAGTAAAAGAAAATCCTCAACCAACCGACCAAAGTTAATTATGGTCAATGGTGTTTCCGCCAAGGAAGCAAAATATTGGGAGGATTACGAATTCTCCGATGAATCGGATTCCGACGAGAATTCCGATGATGTTATAGAAATTACCCCAACTGAATTTAAAAAGGCAAAAAGAAAATAATAAGGGAAAGGGCATAAAAATAGAGAAATCTAATTCCAACCCCGATGAACTTTATATGTATCGTCAACCCCCGAAGTCCTTAAGTTGTAACAATGACCCGGGAACCTCTAAACCACCAGGTTTTTCTAAACCAATGTGGACAACGACGGCTCGTATTAGGGGAACATCATATATCCCTAGAAACTTGGCAAAACGAACCAAAACCGAAGAAGAAGAAACGAGCGAGTCGGAATAAGATAGTTGTATTCGTGTGGTGTAATATATGTAATATAGTGTTCTTATGCTTTATGATATATGTAAAAATTGCTTGTATTAATAAGTATTTTTTTATGAAACTAACTCTTGTCTATTTTACAGTTTAAAAACACAAAATGGATAGACAACCCAATATTTTAAGAGACCTACCCGGAGACATGATTGATGAAATCTTGTCTAGAGTCGGCCAGAATTCTTCGGCACAACTATTTAAGGCGAGATCAGTTTGTAAGACATTCGAAGAACGTTCCAAGAATGTCTTGGTTTATAAGAGACTTTCGTTTGAAAGATGGGGGATATCACATTGGGAAACCCATAAGTTACGATGTGTTTACTTTGACGCATATATTGCGGGGAACCCAAATGCTATTTTACGCAATGGGTTAAGAAATTATTTTGACTCAATATATCCGAATATTGGACTTCGTGATTTAGAAAAAGCGGCTAACATGCAACATAAAGAAGCATGTTATGCTTACGGATTAGTAATGTTCGCTTCTCACCAAAGTGAGAACAAGAACATCGGGCTACAACTATTAAACAAAACGTTCCCACAAGTGACGGAGTCGGTAATTGGGGTAAGAAATGAGGTTTTTAGATTGTTACGGGACTGTTGGACATTACGTAACCCTCGTCCCTTTGACGACGTTACAACACGCTGTCTTATCAACGGCCATAACGGTTATGTTGCACAAGACCAAGGATGGGAAGTAGTCCTAGTAAAACCAGAATGCATGACTTGTTTCTGGACGTATGAATTACGTGTCTTTATTGCCTTTGCTGAACGACTTGTGTACTAGCTAGAATTATCTTCACAACTATCTTGTATCAAAGTTATTGTGTGCTATATTTCATGCTTTATGTAAAATAAGCGGTATTGTAAGTTTGTAAAATATTGTATAAAAGTTTGAACGCGAAATATTATTACAATCAGTTTTTCATATAGAATTGTAGTAGTTGAATTGTATATTAGCTACTAAGTATGAACTTAACGGGTAGGTACTACCCGAATTTAAACTTATAAAACGCTAATATGAAGAAAAAGCTTTTATAAATGAGTTCATATTATGCTACGAAATACTATTAACTACTCTTAATATTCTGTATGATTAACGTGTTCCATTTAACTATTTTGAAGGAAATGGCACCGACTACTCGACACACCGTGAATATGAATGAAGAGGAATTCCGTACTTTTCTAGCTTCAAACATAGCCGCAGTACAGGCTGCGCTACATACCAACAATAACCTTGGATCTAGCAGTACAGGAAATCGTGTAGGATGCACCTACAAAGAATTCACTGCCTGCAAACCTTTGGAATTTGATGGAACCGAAGGACCGATCGGATTGAAACGGTGGACCGAGAAGGTTGAATCGGTGTTTGCCATAAGTAAGTGTACTGAAGAGGACAAAGTGAAGTACGCTACACATACCTTCACAGGTTCTGCGTTAACATGGTGGAATACCTATCTAGAGCAAGTGGGACAAGATGATGAGTACGCACTACCGTGCTCAGCATTCAAGCACTTGATGAATGAGAAGTACCGTCCCAGAACCGAGGTCAATAAGCTCAAGACAGAACTTAGAGGGTTACGAACCCAAGGATTTGATATTACCACGTACGAAAGACGATTCACAGAATTGTGCCTATTGTGTCCGGGAGCATTCGAAGATGAGGAAGAGAAGATCGACGCGTTTGTGAAAGGATTACCGGAAAGAATCCAAGAAGATATAAGTTCACACGAGCCCGCCTCCATACAACAGGCATGTAGAATGGCTCACAAACTAGTGAACCAGATTGAAGAAAGAATTAAAGAACAGACTGCTGAAGAGGCCAATGTGAAGCAAGTCAAAAGAAAGTGGGAGGAAAACGGTGATAAGAATCACCAATACAACAACAACAGCAATTACAACAATAATCGCAACAATTATCCCAACAATCGCAACATCAATCGCAACTACAACAAATGGCCCAACAACAACAACAACAACAACAGCAACTACAACAATCATCCCAACAACAATAATAACCGCAACAACAACAACAATCAGAAGCAGCTATGCCAAAGGTGTGAAAAGAATCACTCGGGGTTCTGCACCAAATTTTGCAACAAGTGTAAAAGAAATGGTCATAGCGCGGCGAAGTGTGAGGTCTACGGACCAGGGGTTAATAGAACGAAAGGAACAAATGGTGTCGGAACGAGTAATGGCGGAGCAAGTAGTGTCGGAGCAAGTTATGCCAATGTAGTTTGTTATAAATGTGGAAAACCGGGCCACATTATTAGAAATTGCCCGAACCAGGAGAACACGAATGGACAAGGCCGTGGAAGAGTTTTCAATATTAATGCGGCAGAGGCACAGGAAGACCCGGAGCTTGTTACGGGTACGTTTCTTATTGACAATAAATCTGCTTACGTTTTATTTGATTCGGGTGCGGATAGAAGCTATATGAGTAGAGATTTTTGTGCTAAATTAAGTTGTCCATTGACGCCTTTGGATAGTAAATTTTTACTCGAATTAGCAAATGGTAAATTAATTTCAGCAGATAATATATGTCGGAATCGAGAAATTAAACTGGTTAGCGAAACATTTAAGATTGATTTGATACCAGTAGAGTTAGGGAGTTTTGATGTGATAATCGGTATGGACTGGTTGAAAGAAGTGAAAGCAGAGATCGTTTGTTACAAAAATGCAATTCGCATTATACGAGAAAAAGGAAAACCCTTAATGGTGTACGGAGAAAAGGGCAACACGAAGCTACATCTTATTAGTAATTTGAAGGCACAAAAACTAATAAGAAAATGTTGCTATGCTGTTCTAGCACACGTCGAGAAAGTACAAACTGAAGAAAAGAGCATCAATGATGTTCCCATTGCAAAAGAATTTCCCGATGTATTTTCGAAAGAATTACCGGGATTACCCCCACATCGATCCGTTGAATTTCAAATAGATCTTGTACCAGGAGCTGCACCAATAGCTCGTGCTCCTTACAGACTTGCACCCAGCGAGATGAAAGAACTGCAAAGCCAATTACAAGAACTTTTAGAGCGTGGTTTCATTCGACCAAGCACATCACCGTGGGGAGCTCCTGTTTTGTTTGTCAAGAAGAAAGATGGTACATTCAGGTTGTGTATCGACTACCGAGAGTTGAACAAACTTACCATCAAGAACCGCTACCCACTACCGAGAATCGATGACTTATTTGATCAACTACAAGGCTCGTCTGTTTATTCAAAGATTGACTTACGTTCCGGGTATCATCAAATGCGGGTGAAAGAAGATGATATTCCAAAGACTGCTTTCAGAACACGTTACGGTCATTACGAGTTTATGGTCATGCCGTTTGGTTTAACTAATGCACCAGCTGTGTTCATGGACCTTATGAACCGAGTGTGTGGACCATACCTTGACAAGTTTGTCATTGTTTTCATTGATGACATACTTATTTACTCAAAGAATGACCAAGAACACGGTGAACATTTGAGAAAGGTGTTAGAAGTATTGAGGAAGGAAGAATTGTACGCTAAGTTTTCAAAGTGTGCATTTTGGTTGGAAGAAGTTCAATTCCTCGGTCACATAGTGAACAAAGAAGGTATTAAGGTGGATCCGGCAAAGATAGAAACTGTTGAAAAGTGGGAAACCCCGAAAACTCCGAAACACATACGCCAGTTTTTAGGACTAGCTGGTTACTACAGAAGGTTCATCCAAGACTTTTCCAGAATAGCAAAGCCCTTGACTGCATTAACGCATAAAGGGAAGAAATTTGAATGGAATGATGAACAAGAGAAAGCGTTTCAGTTATTGAAGAAAAAGCTAACTACGGCACCTATATTGTCATTGCCTGAAGGGAATGATGATTTTGTGATTTATTGTGATGCATCAAAGCAAGGTCTCGGTTGTGTATTAATGCAACGAACGAAGGTGATTGCCTATGCGTCTAGACAATTGAAGATTCACGAACAAAATTATACGACGCATGATTTGGAATTAGGCGCGGTTGTTTTTGCATTAAAGACTTGGAGGCACTACTTATATGGGGTCAAAAGTATTATATATACCGACCACAAAAGTCTTCAACACATATTTAATCAGAAACAACTGAATATGAGGCAGCGTAGGTGGATTGAATTATTGAATGATTACGACTTTGAGATTCGTTACCACCCGGGGAAGGCAAATGTGGTAGCCGATGCCTTGAGCAGGAAGGACAGAGAACCCATTCGAGTAAAATCTATGAATATAATGATTCATAATAACATTACTACTCAAATAAAGGAGGCGCAACAAGGAGTTTTAAAAGAGGGAAATTTAAAGGATGAAATACCCAAAGGATCGGAGAAGCATCTTAATATTCGGGAAGACGGAACCCGGTATAGGGCTGAAAGGATTTGGGTACCAAAATTTGGAGATATGAGAGAAATGGTACTTAGAGAAGCTCATAAAACCAGATACTCAATACATCCTGGAACGGGGAAGATGTACAAGGATCTCAAGAAACATTTTTGGTGGCCGGGTATGAAAGCCGATGTTGCTAAATACGTAGGAGAATGTTTGACGTGTTCTAAGGTCAAAGCTGAGCATCAGAAACCATCAGGTCTACTTCAACAACCCGAAATCCCGGAATGGAAATGGGAAAACATTACCATGGATTTCATCACTAAATTGCCAAGGACTACAAGTGGTTTTGATACTATTTGGGTAATAGTTGATCGTCTCACCAAATCAGCACACTTCCTACCAATAAGAGAAGATGACAAGATGGAGAAGTTAGCACGACTGTATTTGAAGGAAGTCGTCTCCAGACATGGAATACCAATCTCTATTATCTCTGATAGGGATGGCAGATTTATTTCAAGATTCTGGCAGACATTACAGCAAGCATTAGGAACTCGTCTAGACATGAGTACTGCCTATCATCCACAAACTGATGGGCAGAGTGAAAGGACGATACAAACGCTTGAAGACATGCTACGAGCATGTGTTATTGATTTCGGAAACAGTTGGGATCGACATCTACCATTAGCAGAATTTTCCTACAACAACAGCTACCATTCAAGCATTGAGATGGCGCCGTTTGAAGCACTTTATGGTAGAAAGTGCAGGTCTCCGATTTGTTGGAGTGAAGTAGGGGATAGACAGATTACGGGTCCGGAGATTATACAAGAAACTACCGAGAAGATCATCCAAATTCAACAACGGTTGAAAACCGCCCAAAGTCGACAAAAGAGCTACGCTGACATTAAAAGAAAAGATATAGAATTTGAAATTGGAGAGATGGTCATGCTTAAAGTTGCACCTTGGAAAGGCGTTGTTCGATTTGGTAAACGAGGGAAATTAAATCCAAGGTATATTGGACCATTCAAGATTATTGATCGTGTCGGACCAGTAGCTTACCGACTTGAGTTACCTCAACAACTCGCGGCTGTACATAACACTTTCCACGTCTCGAATTTGAAGAAATGTTTTGCTAAAGAAGATCTCACTATTCCGTTAGATGAATTCCAAATCAACGAAAAACTTCAATTCATCGAAGAACCCGTCGAAATAATGGATCGTGAGGTTAAAAGACTTAAGCAAAACAAGATACCAATTGTTAAGGTTCGATGGAATGCTCGTAGAGGACCCGAGTTCACCTGGGAGCGTGAAGATCAGATGAAGAAGAAATACCCGCATCTATTTCCAGAAGATTCGTCAACACCTTCAACAGCTTAAAATTTCGGGACGAAATTTATTTAACGGGTAGGTACTGTAGTGACCCGAACTTTTCCATGTTTATATATATTAATTGAGATTGATATTTACATGATTAAATGTTTCTAACATGTTAAGCAATCAAACTTGTTAAGACTTGATTAATTGAAATATGTTTCATATAGACAATTGACCACCCAAGTTGATCGGTGATTCACGAACGTTAAAACTTGTAAAAACTATATGATGACATATATATGGATATATATATATATAGTTAACATGATACTATGATAAGAAAACATATCATAAAGTATATTAACAATGAACTACATATGTAAAAACAAGACTACTAACTTAATGATTTTTAAACGAGACATATATGTAACGATTATCGTTGTAAACACATTTAATGTATATATATCATATTAAGAGATATTCATACATGATAATATCATGATAATATAATAATTTAAAATCTCATTTGATATTATAAACATTGGGTTAACAACATTTAACAAGATCGTTAACCTAAAGTTTTCAAAATAACACTTACATGTAACGACTAACGATGACTTAACGACTCAGTTAAAATGTATATACATGTAGTGTTTTAATATGTATTTATACACTTTTTAAAGACTTCAATACACTTATCAAAATACTTCTACTTAACAAAAATGCTTACAATTACATCCTCGTTCAGTTTCATCAACAATTCTACTCGTATGCACCCGTATTCGTACTCGTACAATACACAGCTTTTAGATGTATGTACTATTGGTATATACACTCCAATTATCAGCTCTTAGCAGCCCATGTGAGTCACCTAACACATGTGGGAACCATCATTTGGCAACTAGCATGAAATATCTCATAAAATTACAAAAATATGAGTAATCATTCATGACTTATTTACATGAAAACAAAATTACATATCCTTTATATCTAATCCATACACCAACGACCAAAAACACCTACAAACACTTTCATTCTTCAATTTTCTTCATCTAATTGATCTCTCTCAAGTTCTATCTTCAAGTTCTAAGTGTTCTTCATATATTTTACAAGTTCTAGTTACATAAAATCAAGAATACTTTCAAGTTTGCTAGCTCACTTCCAATCTTATAAGGTGATCATCCAACCTCAAGAAATCTTTGTTTCTTACAGTAGGTTATCATTCTAATACAAGGTAATAATCATATTCAAACTTTGGTTCAATTTCTATAACTATAACAATCTTATTTCAAGTGATGATCTTACTTGAACTTGTTTTCGTGTCATGATTCTGCTTCAAGAACTTCGAGCCATCCAATGATCCGTTGAATCTAGATCCATTTTTCTCTTTTCCAGTAGGTTTATCCAAGGAACTTAAGGTAGTAATGATGTTCATAACATCATTCGATTCATACATATAAAGTTATCTTATTCGAAGGTTTAAACTTGTAATCACTAGAACATAGTTTAGTTAATTCTAAACTTGTTCGCAAACAAAAGTTAATCCTTCTAACTTGACTTTTAAAATCAACTAAACACATGTTCTATATCTATATGATATGCTAACTTAATGATTTAAAACCTGGAAACACGAAAAACACCGTAAAACCGGATTTACGCCGTCGTAGTAACACCGCGGGCTGTTTTGGGTTAGTTAATTAAAAACTATGATAAACTTTGATTTAAAAGTTGTTATTCTGAGAAAATGATTTTTATTATGAACATGAAACTATATCCAAAAATTATGGTTAAACTCAAAGTGGAAGTATGTTTTCTTAAATGGTCATCTAGACGTCGTTCTTTCGACTGAAATGACTACCTTTACAAAAATGACTTGTAACTTATTTTTCCGACTATAAACCTATACTTTTTCTATTTAGATTCATAAAATAGAGTTCAATATGAAATCATAGCAATTTGATTCACTCAAAACGGATTTAAAATGAAGAAGTTATGGGTAAAACAAGATTGGATAATTTTTCTCATTTTAGCTACGTGAAAATTGGTAACAAATCTATTCCAACCATAACTTAATCAACTTGTATTGTATATTATGTAATCTTGAGATACCATAGACACGTATACAATGTTTCGACCTATCATGTCGACACATCTATATATATTTCGGAACAACCATAGACACTCTATATGTGAATGTTGGAGTTAGCTATACAGGGTTGAGGTTGATTCCAAAATATATATAGTTTGAGTTGTGATCAATACTGAGATACGTATACACTGGGTCGTGGATTGATTCAAGATAATATTTATCGATTTATTTCTGTACATCTAACTGTGGACAACTAGTTATAGGTTACTAACGAGGACAGCTGACTTAATAAACTTAAAACATCAAAATATATTAAAAGTGTTGTAAATATATTTTGAACATACTTTGATATATATGTATATATTGTTATAGGTTCGTGAATCAACCAGTGGTCAAGTCTTACTTCCCGACGAAGTAAAAATCAGTGAAAGTGAGTTATAGTCCCACTTTTAAAATCTAATATTTTTGGGATGAGAATACATGCAGGTTTTATAAATGATTTACAAAATAGACACAAGTACGTGAAACTACATTCTATGGTTGAATTATCGAAATCGAATATGCCCCTTTTTATTAAGTCTGGTAATCTAAGAATTAGGGAACAGACACCCTAATTGACGCGAATCCTAAAGATAGATCTATTGGGCCTAACAAACCCCATCCAAAGTACCGGATGCTTTAGTACTTCGAAATTTATATCATATCCGAAGGGTGTCCCGGAATGATGGGGATATTCTTATATATGCATCTTGTTAATGTCGGTTACCAGGTGTTCACCATATGAATGATTTTTATCTCTATGTATGGGATGTGTATTGAAATATGAAATCTTGTGGTCTATTATTATGATTTGATATATATAGGTTAAACCTATAACTCACCAACATTTTTGTTGACGTTTTAAGCATGTTTATTCTCAGGTGATTATTAAGATCTTCCGCTGTCGCATACTTAAATAAGGACGAGATTTGGAGTCCATGCTTGTATGATATTGTGTAAAAACTGCATTCAAGAAACTTATTTTGTTGTAACATATTTGTATTGTAAACCATTATGTAATGGTCGTGTGTAAACAGGATATTTTAGATTATCATTATTTGATAATCTACGTAAAGCTTTTTAAAACCTTTATCTATGAAATAAAGGTTATGGTTTGTTTTAAAAATGAATGCAGTCTTTGAAAAACGTCTCATATAGAGGTCAAAACCTCGTAACGAAATCAATTAATATGGAACGTTTTTAATCAATAAGAACGGGACATTTCAGAAATCATTTATCTCTTTGAACTATCAGTGTTACATCATATGAGAAACTATTAGTTTCTATATTCTGTAAACTTTCGAGCTTAAAATATGAATGTTATTGAAGTAATGTTGGGAATTGATGCATTAGTTAGTATAATATAATGACACTTGATGAACGTGATTATATTACAATAAGTCATGCTGAGATTCTAATGGGACGTGATGATTCACAGATCATAACGTCATCATGTGCCATGTTACATAACTCTGTCATTCTGCTTAACTTCTGAACATATCAAGAAAGTATATTCTTGATAGTTCTATTCTCAGTGAATCTGGTAATTTGACAAATCAAATCTTGCTATTACGTCCTTCTTATTTAGAATATTAACAATGTTCATTCTGAAACTTATATCTGCGAATTCTGGACCATTACAAGAGATGCCAAATCACCAGAAGAAGAAATGAAGGGACAAAGCTCTGAAATAGAAATTGGAGTATAAATCGCAGCAAATAGGAGGGAGTATTAACTGTGGATGACAATGATTATAGGAAATAGAAATGGGGACATTGAAATATAAGGGGAGATATAAAGCTCGATAACAACGCATAAATTACAAACCGTGTATATCAATGTTTATAGCAACATAAAGACACGGGAGAATTAAACTATAACCCCAAGAGCAAAGTAGAAGTAAGCAGATTCCTCGGGTGGAAGTTGGAAAAGAAGAATGATTGTTACGATAGTAAGGATAAGGACAAGGATTAGAACTGGATTAAGCATTTCCACAATCTTTTGGATGTATGAACTAAGGAAGAGAGTATGGGAATGGTGAGAATAATGGAACAGAAGAGCTTAATTTATAATGGAAATATCAGACAGAGAAATCGAGGAAGATCACCGTATTTATTTATAGAGATCTTCATTTCCTTTTTCGCCGAAGAATCAAATCTTTTAAATTTCGAAGATTTTCTTTAAATTCCTTGAATTCTGGAATTCAACCATGACTAGTCAAAAGTTATGATGAAACATGTCTTTCTCATTTCACTATTTGGTGATAGCTTCCTTCGTACTCTTCGAGTAATCGAATTATCTTATCCATATTACTCAACAGTAATAAAATTCTATTTATCAGCTCAAATTCGTCATGAAATATTTTTAATGTTAGCTATGACGACCTCACTCAAATTTCGGGACGAAATTTCTTTAACGGGTAGGTACTGTGATGACCCGGGAATTTCCGACCAAATTTAAACTTGAATCTTATTTGATTTATACGATAAGCAAAGTCTGTAATGTTGATGTTTCAAAAACTTTGAAATTTGTTCATATAATCATTTACCCTTTGACTACTCCCGACGATTCATGAACAATCGGTTGTAAATAAATGTATAGATAAATATGTAATACATTTATATATATATATATATATATATATATATATATATATATATATATATATATATATATATATATAAACAATAAATATTAAAGATTCAATGAATTATATAATCGATAGATATTATATAATAAATAGTAATATATTAAACTTAATTACAAGTTGAATATAAATATTATATTTATACTACTATCATTACTAGTAATATTATTATTAAACAATATTATCAATAATATCATTAAATAGATTGTTATTATTATTATTAGTATATATATATATATATATATATATATATATATATATATATATATATATATATATATATATATATATATATATATATATATATATATATATATATATATATATATATTGTAATGTATAAATATTAGATATTAATTGGGTGTTATTACATAACTAATAAATTGTAATATTATATGTAATTGCAAGTTAAAACATAAATATTATTTTAATAATGTTATTATTACATTCATTATAACTATTAATATTAAAATTAATATTGGTAAGAATAATACTATTATTTTTAATATAAAGTATATATATATATATATATATATATATATATATATATATATATATATATATATATATATATATATATATATATATATATATATGAAAGTTAATAGGTACAAGTATTGTTAATATTATTAATTATATATATATTATATAAATATGAGATTTGATACGCGTAATTTGTTATATCAATATTATCATTCCTATTATTATTAATATCAATATTTTTATAAGTAGTAGAAAAATTATAATTTTAATTATTATTATGATTGATTATTATTATTATTACTAACAAATAATTTTTTTATTTTAAATTATTATTATCATTATTTTGATTACTTTTATCATTATTATTATTAGTATTATTTTAGTAATTCTATTTCTATTATTATTAATATTAGTATTAGTATTTTTACTTTATTAATAATATTAACTGTGTTTTATTATCAAAATATTTATACACCGAATATGTTAAACCAGATGGAACCAAAACTGATTGGAATCAATTTCACCTAATCGTACCTATCTGTTTCTCATCCCTTTCACTTTTCATTTTTATTTTTATTTTTTCTTTGTCTGCTCGTGATGAATGTCGATGCCTCAAATGGCTATAAGACAACCAAATTACTCAATGATAGAGAAAACCGTTCAATTATCAATCACCTTTATCAAGTATAATCACATTTAACTGTTGTTAATTGTGGAATTAATCAGAAAGTATAAGAAACAGTCGGGTACTCTGTACGCTATTTTTTTATTACCAAAAACCAAATTCGAAAGAAATTTTAAAATCTATAAATGTAGTTCTGTTAGGAATCTTTAGTTTAATCTATCTGCAAGTTTTCAATCGTTAATTTATCATACTGACTTCGAATTTTCGAGTCAAAGTTTTAATTTTAAAAGTCAAACAAAGTGTTCAACGAGAAATTCGAATTCGTTTTCATGTTTTAGGATAAATTGAAGGTCCAGAAAGTTTATAAGAATGATTTAGAGTATATCTCAAGTAGAAATCTTTTTCTAAAACGATCTAAATTTAAAAATCAGATATTGAGTTCGTAAGCTTCATCGTGGTCGGCTGCTATTCTTTTTCTTTCTTCTTTTCTGTTTCGGTTAATCAATGACATCCATCAGCCGATTGTTTCTGTCCAATTGTAAATCCTAAATTTATTCTTCGTGTTGCTGTTATGGTATTGGTGAATCTTCAGTCGATTATATTTGAAGAAGAAGAAAAGAAATATAAACGCTGTTAAATAAATTAAAACTCTGATAATAAAAGAAAAACACAAGCAGCTTAATGGTTAGGAGGTGTTTCGGGTATGCAAGGGGTCTCGGGTTCGAGTCTAGCTTGGGACGGTTTTTTTAAAAAAAGGCTTAAAAGTTAGTTTTTAATTTTTAAAAATTCTTATTATTATTAATATTGTTATTATTATTATTATTATTGTTATCATTTATTAATGTTAAAATTACTAATTATTAATAGTATTATTATTATTATTATTATTATTATTGTTATTACCATGATTATTATTACTATTGTTATTATTAGTGTTATAGTAATTATTATTATTAATATCGCAATTACAGGTAATATAAGTATTATTAATGATATTATTATTATTATTATTATTATTATTATTATTATTAATTTATCATTTAGTATTATTATTATCATTATTATTATTATGATTGTGATTATTATTATTATTGTTATTATAAAAATAATACAATTTATCATCATTTTATAAATATTAGTATTAGTATCATGCTATAACTATTAGTATTACCATTATGTATTAGTAGTATTATTATTAATATCAATTTTATTAGTAATATCATTTTTATTATTATATTTATGTAAAGTATCATTATTAATAAAATTCTCATAGATATTAAAACTACCGCTCTTATTAAAATTATCATTATCATTATTATTACTATATTATAACCAGTAAAGATTTTGTACATAAAATATATTTATATTACTTATAATTATTTAATAAACATATTAACATATATATAGTATATAATATAATATATAGACAAAATCTGGTATAAATTCTATATAAACTACAACAACAAATAAATATAAATATTAAATAATTAATAGATGAAAATTTATGTAAATTCCATTATATGTTTTAATAAGATATACACTTGATATAGGTTCATGAATCGAAGGCCAACCTTACACTTGTTTAATGTCGTCATATGTATTTTTACTACAAAATACATTAGGTGAGTTACATTTGCCTTTTTACCCTTTATATTTTTGGGCTGAGAATACATGCGCTGCTTTTATAACTGTTTTACGAAATAGACACGAGTAAATGAAACTACATTCTATGGCTGAATTATTAAACCGAATATGCCCCTTTTTAGTGTGATGACCAGGAAAATTTTGACTTATTCTGAACCAAATTCTCGATATGGTTTAATATTTTTGACACGATAAGCAAAGTCTTTTAAACTGAATCTTAAAACTTTTGAACTATTCAATTACCCTTTGATTGTTCTCAACGATTCGCGAACAATTATATGTAAATAGATACATATACTATAACTTGAAAACGTAACAAAGTGTTGAGTATACGGTACTGTGCATTAAACTTGTTGGTTTGAATATCTGATTGATATATTTAACTACTGAGTTAAAAGATTATGCCAATCGATTGAATTAAAAGATATTTATTGAGTCCCTTAAGAATTATAATATTATTACGAGTTTCTGTTGTGAGGTCCACGTTGATTTGGGAAATCATTCATGTTTAACGGTATTCGGAATAAATGGTAAAGTGTTTGTTTAAATAACGTAATTTGGACACATACAATAATAAGGAATATTAACTGTTAGAATTAGATATATGAATAAATTAAGATATGTATTTTAAAATGTGTTTATAAATATTAAGGATAGATATTAACTTGGTTATGAAACATTTGATAAATACTATTATATTAATAAATAACGAGACAATGATTTATAGAAGTAAATGACCAAAACACTCGAAAGATTAAGATATACTTTGAGTGGTATAGTTTATTGATAATTTAAGACTATATTTTGACAAAGGTACGAGTCACGAAACGTAAAGTGATAGTTTTCTAAGCATACGAAAATGCGTTCGAGAAACCTGAACCGGGGCATAAGTCGAGTGATAACGTACGAGACATCGGAACAAAAATTTACAAGTCCACTATGTACGTGAATTTAATATAATATATAATTAATTATATAAATTAATTATATTATATTTATAATTATAATTTAATATAATATAATATATTATATTTCTAAGCAGGGACTTAGGTAACATCAAATATATCAAGGATGTAGCGGGTCAAAGTATAGTAAGAGAAGATCTTATTAGGAAAAGATGGGAAGATTATTTTGCATCTCTTTTCGGTAGGGGAAGACCAGAGCGGAACGGTGAATCCCACGAGGTTCGGGAGTTTCAAAACAACTGTTTCTGCACGAGGATTAACGAGGAGGAAGTTAGATTGGCCCTACGAAAGATGGGGAGAAACAAAGCAGTAGGACCGGATCAAATTCCGATTGATGCGTGGAAGTGCCTAGGAGGCGATGGGGTTAGATTGTTGATAAACCTTTTCAACACGACGTTTAGAAGCGCAAATATGCCTATGGAATAGAGACTCAGTGAGGTTATTCCTATTTACAAGAACAAGGGAGATGCGCAAATATGTAGTAATTATAGAGGCATAAAGTTACTTAGTCATACTATGAAGCTTTGGGAAAGAGTGATGGAGACGAGGCTCCGACGTGAGACAAAGGTTTCAGAGAACCAATTCGGTTTCATGCCAGGTCGCTCATCGATGGAAGCGATTCACATAGTTAGAAGCCTTATGGAGAAGTGTAGGGAAAAACAAAAGAACCTACATATGGCATTCTTAGACTTGGAAAAAGCTTATGATTGTGTCTCGCGTGAGCTGATTTGGAAGACTCTTAATGTTAGGGGTGTCCCAAGTAGATATATAAGATCTATTAGAGATATGTACGAGGGGGCAAAGACTCGTGTACGCACGACGGTAGGAAACACAGAGTTTTTCCCTGTTAAGGTAGGTCTACATCAAGGATCTGCCCTTAGCCCTTATCTTTTTGCTTTGATCCTAGACGAGTTGACTCATAGGATACAAGACAACATCCCATGGTGCCTGATTTTTGTCGACGATATTGTACTAGTTTCGGATTCCCAGGATGAGCTTAACAGAAGGCTTGAGCAATGGAGGATCGCCTTAGAATCAAATGGCCTACGGATTAGCAAACTTAAATCGGAGTACCTTAGATGTGATTTCAAGAAGAGTGAAGAGGAACACGACGATATAGTGGATATCCGAATTGGGGATCAGATTTTACCCCCACAAGGGTCCTTTAGATATTTAGGCTCGATGCTTCACAATTCGGGAAGGATAGATGAGGACGTGACGCATCGTATACGTGTAGGATGGTTGAAGTGGAGGGCTGCGAAAGGGGTGTTGTGCGACAAGAAGGTGCCCCTTAAGCTGAAAGGGAAATTCTTCAAGGTGGCAATCAGACCAGCCATGTTGTACGGATTAGAGTGTTGGCCAATGACGAAGGCCCAAGAAAGGAGAATGGAGGTGGCAGAAATGAGGATGCTTAGATGGATGTGTGGTAAGACCATGCTAGATATGATACCAAATGGAGTTTTTAGGGAGAAATTGGAAGTTGGGAACATCATCAACAAACTTAGGGAAGGACGACTTATATGGTTTAGGCATGTCAGGAGGCGCCCACTTTTAGCCCCGGTTAGGAGAGTCGAGACCCTCGCCGTTGGCGGCGTAAGGAGAAGGGGTAGACCTAGACGTAGGATGGAGGATAGATTGAAGCTGGACATGAAAGAGCTTCTACTGACGGAGGACGTGACTTTTGATAGGAGCCTGTGGAGGGGTAGAATTAGGATAATTGAGTAAGTTGTTGTTGTTTTTTCTTTTTTTTTTTCTTTTTTTCAATGTTTTTATTACATTTATTGTACAACTACATACATAACTATAACTAGTTTTTCTATAGTTACACTATATATACCCCTCCACATAGTATATATGCACCTGTATCTATTTATATGTATTTAGGCTATATACATGTACCGTTGCATATGTGTGTATCTATATATGTATCTATGTATGTATCTATGTATCTAAGTAACATGTATTGGTGTATGTATGATTGTCTGTCTTGTTTATATCTACGAATTTATCAATATGCATATATGTTTAAGCATGGGTTTTTATCCATGCTTATGTGTGGTGTGTGTGTATATATATATATATATATGTATATGTATTTATTTTGTTTGTCTGTATGTCTACTTGAATTTAAATGGTTTTGTGCTCTATATGATTCATGCAATTTGCCCTACTGTTGTGCAATACTGCTATATGTGTTCCCTTTTTGGTTACTGTGTTTGGTTGCATCTTGCTAGGCGCACATAACTCTTACAGGTACGTATCTTTTGCCCTATCTATTTCGTTTTTATGAGCACTTCTGGCCGGAGGTCCTTTTTGGAAGCAATCTCTTTTGCTCTAGAGTAGAGGGAGGGACGACCTTATCTAGGCGCGGGTTCTATACTCGCGGGTGGAGTAGCGACTTCCTTCTAATCTAGGGTACGAGGAATGATTGTCTACACCCACCTCTCCCATACCCCACTTTTGTGGGATTGGGTATTGTTGTTGTTGTTGTTATAATTAAAAAATATGTCGACAAGCTAGTGTACAAAAGAGATGTGAGCTGTCCAGGCAGGCCATACGATCGCATGGCATTTGCACTAGAAGCCCATGCGATCGCATGGGCATCAGATTCAGAAAACATTATAAAAGCTCGCGAGTTCAGTTGTTTGTCACACACACATATTTATTTATATTACTTCCTCCGTATTTAAATTATTATTATTATTATTATTATTATTATTATTATTATTATTATTATTATTATTATTATTATTATTATTAAGATTAATATTATTATTAATCTTATTAATTATTAATATTAGTATTATTAATTAGTATTATACATAAAATACTACGACGAGGTTATGAGCGTGTCACCTTCAAAATAGGTTTTCGAGCGGGATAGAACTAAGGAAATTATGGGTTATAGCTATGGAGGTTATGGGTAATCTTCGTGGGTATTGTTCGCAAGTCAAACCTAGTGTTTATCTTCTCTGTTACGTCTACGTACTGTCCTACAATATTGAATCTCAATATTGATACGTAAGCACTCATATTTTATCTTTTATATATTAATTGTGTATCCATGTCTAGTGCTCGAGTATATATATTTGTGCATGCTTGTATGCTAAATTTTGTCGTTAAACAGTTTATGATGAATCACGAATTAAATACATATATTACTGATAAAAGGTATATGATATTCATGTTTTTGGAAAGCTGGCGAAAAATCAATAACTTTTCATTTAGATATCGAATAGTTTCGATGAACGGATTAAAAGATATGATCAACTGAATTATGATTGACGTTAATTCAAATTGCTTTTGAATCTGCAATTAAGATTTAAATAACTTGTTTACGAGATTGATAAAATGGATTTTTAAATATTACCAGCCGAGTAAATGAATTCTTATATAAAGCACGTATGGTTTTGTTGAACTATTGTCAAAATTGACTTTTTGAAACGACTTTGGATAACTTTTTTATGTCGATCTCGAGCATTAGGATTGTGATACACTATGACCAGACCTAGCTTGATAGACATTTATTGACCAACATATGTTCTCTAGGTTGAGATCTACAGTTAATTTTGCATTTCGAGTTTCGGTCACATTTTGGTGAACGACTTTATATGCTGCTAAGATGAGTTTCATTTGCTCCCTTTTTAATTGCTTTTGCAATATATATTTTTGGGCTGAGAATACATGCACTTTATTTTAAACGCAATGGATACAAGTACATACTAAATTCTACACCGAGTTGAACCGAACATCCCTTAGCTTTGGTAACTAGTAACTGTCGGTTATAAGAACCGATGGGCGCGAATAGGTGTATATGGATCCATAGGGCTTGACATCCCCGTCTGTTCCAGGTATAGAAACCCTAGCCTGAACTATAAAACAGACGTATGCTATTTGAGTTTAGTACACGTTGGATTGTGTGTATTGTACATGTTGGTTGCATGTATGTTAAAACACGGGTACTTATTATATAGACGTTAAAGTTTAGCTACCAGGGTGCTCAATCTTGTAGAATATTTTGATAAACGTTTCTGGATGAAACAACTAAAATCTTGTGATCCACCTTTATATACAGATTATGCAAAACATTAAAACTATGAACTCACCAACCTTTGTGTTGACACTTGTTAGCATGTTTATTCTCAGGTTCCCTAGAAGTCTTCCGCTGTTTGCTTATATGTTAGACAAGCTATGTGCATGGAGTCTTACATGGCATATTTTTCAAGGAAACGTTGCATTCACCAAATCATCACCATGTATCTTATTTTGACTGCATTGTCAACGGAAGTACTATTGTAAACTATTATTTACGGTGATTGTCTATATGTAGAAATCATCAGATATTGAAAACCTTTGATTTAAATATTCATTTATGGTGAGCCTTTTCAAAAGAATGCAATGTTTACAAAACGTATCATATAGAGGTCAAATACCTCGCAATGAAATCGATGAATGACGTGTTCGTCCATATGGATTTGGAGCGTTCGTCACAGTTGGTATCAGAGCGTTGGTCCTAGCGAACCAGGTCTTGCATGAGTGTGTCTAACTGATAGTTGTTAAGATGCATTAGTAAGTCTGGACTTCGACCGTGTCTGCATGTTAAAAGTTTTGCTTATCATTTCATGTCGGAAATTACATGCTTATCATTCTTAAGTCTCGACACGTTTTCTTGCATTTATTGAATAAATAGTGTATAGACAAAAATTCATATCTTAGCGTATATGTTACTGTAAACTTTTCCTGACACCTTCCGAAAATTTCTCCGTAATTTACGAGATTTTGGTATTATATATACATACGTAAATTATGTATTGAAGAGTACCAATCTAAATTCTATAATCTATTTCATATCAAAAATCATCTATCTAATTATACAAGATGGATCCCGTATCTAGTTCAAATTCCTTAAATTCTGACCGCTATTCCGATATGGATATTCACCTTAACTCTGAAGAAAGTGTAACCAGAATGGATCAACCAATCAGCCATCACCTATTCTGGATGAATTGGGGATGGGTTCGTAGCCTACTTAATCATTGGAGACAAGAAGAAGGTGATCCCTTCCATCCACCACATTCCCCTCTTGGCGAAGAACCTGAAGCACTTACCGGCGAACCTGTTCGAGACACCATTTTCTCTCTCATTTCCAGAGTATCTCGTCACGATAATATACTATCTCAAATTCTGGATCTTATTCATCCGCTCGTCCGAACCGCCAATCATCCCGGTGTAATAGAAGAAGTCAACAAGCTTCGCGCTCGGGTAGTGGCTTTGGAGAACATGGTGCAAAGGTTACAAGCACTATCAGCAACACCAACAGTACCATCACCACCACCAACAACAACATCCGCATCCCATACCTCAACATCACAATCTGTACCTCGAACATCAACGTCATACGCACCATAGTTACCAAGAAATACCATCAACAATAACCGATGAAGTATTAACTCATTTCCCCTGAAGAAATTTTATGTATATTTAATATATATGAATTTTGAAATCAAAATAAATCTTTTCGTACTAAGCTATTACATGTGAATCTTAACTGGTAGGTACTACTCGGTTAGTTCATATTACTAATATGCAATGATGTACATCCTTCCTTAACAACTTAACCATTGTTAACTACAATCTCTATTTCAACCCAATGAATTCCATTTCATAATAAACCAAGTGTATTAATCAATTACATAATTGATTTTACATTTTCAATTTCGATATACTCAAAACTTTCCAGAAAACATCATCTGTGCCTTGTAGGGATCACAAAAATTCCACGAGCACCAACATCCTTCACCGAGGAATATCAATAAGAATAAATAATGAAGTGCTGATTTCATTAGTGAAAAACTCCGCAAAGATTATGAAATCTTTAATGTTTTAGAGATTATTCATTTCTAATCCAGCCAAAAATTAAATGAGCTTAATATGATATTAACTCATTAAATCTGTGTTACATCTGAAGAAAATATACATACATATATTTTCATAAAGACGGTAATAAAAATTCTTTTGTACAAAGTATTAATTGTGAAATCTTTAACGGGTAGGTAATACCCGGGAAATATTTAAGTTCGCAATTAATATGTTACACTGTACATTCTTCAACTTTGATTCAAAAATTATTAACAATGCTCACAACGATATACAATCGTTTTCATACAAATTCAATTACATATTCTGATATTGATGGATCAGAATCCAAGTCATAACTCTGAACCGGTGACATCATTCTTAGATCTCTACATCTTTCAAAGCTATACTTTGACTTTAAATCTGTGCAAGATCCATTAGCATTGTTTTTACCGAAAATAACCTTGCAATTCCTTTTCAAAGTATCCAGTATTATCAACCGTTCAACCAGTCAACGACGACCTTTCAGACTTGTAACTTTGACATATACGTTTTTGTTACTGGGGAACCTTTCATGTTCCACCACATTAACAGTAAATGTACCAGCAAATTCATTAATCTGTGACTTAAAGTCTCTCCGAAAAACCATTATAATTGTTCATTGAAACCCTATCATGTACTCATCCAAATCTTGTAACGGTAATTGTCATACCAACTACCGGGAATTAGCAATCAGTATTTCGAATTTCGCAGCAATTCTACACCAACAGTTATATATATACATATAATGTATATCTCCTAGACTTATTTACTTCGAAGGTGAAGTTTCTGAAAAACACCCAAACTGCGAAACTAGTTCTCCGAATTTTTTGAAAAATGCTGATGAAGCAGCAAAAACTGTAAACGACCTTAACAGTCAAAAGTTTGATGATAAATTATAGTATGGTGGTAAAGCTGAGAAAAAGAGAAGGTTTGGAACTGAAAACGGATTGAGCAGACCATGAAGGAGGCTGTGGACAAATCACAAACTAAACCTGCCTTCAAAGAATACAAATGATTCAGTATCTGCTGAAGTCATTAACGAATACCTTGCTCCTGACTCAAAATCTGTTACGAACAAATCTTCTTCATCATCCTTCGATATTAGAAATTCTAAGATATTATCATATCTTTCATTATAAATATCTTCGATATTTCTGAAGATATCTTCATAACTATTATCATCCGAAATTATTTATCTCTTCACGCTATCTGTGTTACATCATAAAAGAAACTATTTTAGTTTCTAATTTCAGAAAAATTCAAAAAATGGATGTTTTTGAAGTAGTGTTGGGAATTGAAGCATGAGTTAGTATAATATAATGACACTTGATCAACGTGATTATATTACAGTAAGTCATGCTGAGTTTCTAATGGAACGTGATAAAGGTTCACAGATCACACCCTCATCATAAACCATGTTACATAACTCTTTCATTCTATTTAATCTCTAAATATATCAAGAAAATACTTTTCTTGATGATTCGGTCTTTTCCAGATATTCTGGTAATTTGACAAATCAAGATCATGTCATTACAATTTCTTTCTTAGAACATTAACTATGTTCATTCCAAAATGTATAGCTACGAATTCTGGACCATTATTCGCTTGACTTGAAGTCGGGAAGGAAAAACGAAAGCATGGAACTCCTAAATATAAGGGAAAATATAAAGCCTGACAACAACACATATATTACAAACCATTTATATCAATGCGTATAGCAATATAAAGACACGGGAGAATGAAAAATACTATAACCCCAAGGTAATAGTAGAAGAAAATAACTTCCTCTGGTGGTAGATGAAAAAGAAGAATGACAAATATAAAAGTTAGGAGTATATCAAGAATCAGAACTGGATGAAGCATTTCACAATCTTTTGGAAGTATGAAATGAGGAAGAAGATTATAGGAGTGGTGAAAATAAATGAAACAGAAGAGGTCAATTTATAGAAAAATATCAGACATAGCACTCGAGGCAGATTACGCATATATATAGAAAAATTTCTTTAATCAAAGGAAATCATAATTTTCTTAATCACCGAAGAATCAAATCTTATCTAGATTACAAAGATCTTCTTTAATCCTTGAATTCCGGAACTTAATCGATACTACGTCAAAAGATAAGACAAATTCCTATTTCACTCTATTACGATAACTTCTCTCATACACTTCGAGTAATTGGATTGCTTTATCCATATTATTCAATGGTGATAAAACTTTATTTATCGACTCATATACGTCATGAAAACATTTTTATTGTTAGCCATGACAACCTCACTCAAATTTCGGGACGAAATTTCTTTAACGGGTAGGTACTGTGATGACCCGAAAAATTTTGACTTATTCTGAACCAAATTCTCGATATGGTTTAATATTTCTAACACGATAAGCAAAGTCTGTTAAACTGAATCTCAAAACTTTTGAACTATTCAATTACCCTTCGATTGTTCTCAACGATTCGCGAACAATTATATGTAAATAGATACATATGCTATAACTTGAAAACATAACAAAGTGTTGAGTATACGGTACTGTGCATTAAACTTGTTGGTTTGAATATCTGATTGATATATTTAACTACTGAGTTAAAAGATTATGCCAATCGATTGAATTAAAAGATATTTATTGAGTCCCTTAAGAATTATAATATTATTACGAGTTTTTGTTGTGAGGTCCACGTTGATTTGGGAAATCATTCATGTTTAACGGTATTCGGAATAAATGGTAAAGTGTTTGTTTAAATAACGTAATTTGGACACATACAATAATAAGGAATATTAACTGTTAGAATTAGATATATGAATAAATTGCGATATGTATTTTAAAACGTGTTTATAAATATTAAGAATAGATATTAACTTGGTTATGAAACGTTTGATAAATACTATTATATTAATAAATAACGAGACAATGATTTATAGAAGTAAATGACCAAAACATTCGAAAGATTAAGATATACTTTGAGTGGTATAGTTTATTGATAATTTAAGACTATATTTTGACAAAGGTACGAGTCACGAAACGTAAAGTGATAGTTTTCTAAGCATACAAAAATGCGTTCGAGAAACCGGAACCGGGGCATAAGTCAAGTGACAATGTACGAGACATCGGAACGAAAATTTACAAGTCCACTATGCACGTGAATTTAATATAATATATAATTAATTATATAAATTAATTATATTATATTTATAATTAAAAAATATGTCGACAAGCTAGTGTACAAAAGAGATGTGAGCTGTCCAGGCAGGCCATACGATCGCATGGCATTTGCACTAGAAGCCCATGCGATCGCATGGGCATCAGATTCAGAAAATATTATAAAAGCTCGCGAGTTCAGTTGTTTGTCACACACACATATTTATTTATATTACTTCCTCCGTATTTAAATTATTATTATTATTATTATTATTATTATTATTATTATTATTATTATTATTATTATTAAGATTAATATTATTATTAATCTTATTAATTATTAATATTAGTATTATTAATTAGTATTATACATAAAATACTACGACGAGGTTATGAGCGTGTCACCTTCAAAATGGATTTTCGAGCGAGATAGAACTAAGGAAATTATGGGTTATAGCTATGGAGGTTATGGGTAATCTTCGTGGGTATTGTTCGCAAGTCAAACCTAGTGTTTATCATCTCTGTTACGTCTACGTACTGTCCTACAATATTGAATCTCAATATTGATACGTAAGCACTCATATTTTATCTTTTATATATTAATTGTGTATCCATGTCTAGTGCTCGAGTATATATATATTTGTGCATGCTTGTATGCTAAATTTTGTCGTTAAACAGTTTATGATGAATCACGAATTAAATACATATATTACTGATAAAAGGTATATGATATGCATGTTTTTGGAAAGCTGGCAAAAAATCAATAACTTTTCATTTAGATATCGAATAGTTTCGATGAACGGATTAAAAGATATGATCAACTGAATTATGATTGACGTTAATTCAAATTGCTTTTGAATCTGTAATTAAGATTTAAACAACTTGTTTACGAGATTGATAAAATAGATTTTTAAATATTACCAGCCGAGTAAATGAATTCTTATATAAAGCATGTATCGTTTTGTTGAACTATTGTCAAAATTGACTTTTTGAAACTACTTTGGATAACTTTTGTATGTCGATCTCGAGCATTAGGATTGTGATACACTATGACCAGACCTAGCTTGATAGACATTTATTGACCAACATATGTTCTCTAGGTTGAGATCTACGGTTAATTTTGCATTCCGAGTTTCGGTCACATTTTGGTGAACGACTTTATATGCTGCTAAGGTGAGTTTCATTTGCTCCTTTTTTAATTGCTTTTGCAATATATATTTTTGGACTGAGAATACATGCATTTTATTTTAAACGCAATGGATACAAGTACATACTAAATTCTACACCGAGTTGAACCGAAAATCCCTTAGCTTTGGTAACTAGTAACTGTCGGTTATAAGAACCGATGGGCGCGAATAGGTGTATATGGATCCATAGGGCTTGACATCCCAGTCTGTTCCAGGTATAGAAACCCTAGCCTGAACTATAAAACAGACGTAAGCTATTTGAGTTTAGTACACGTTGGATTGCGTGTATTGTACATGTTGGTTGCATGTATGTTAAAACATGGGTACTTATTATATAGACGTTAAAGTTTAGCTACCAGGGTGCTCAATCTTGTAGAATATTTTGATAAATGTTTCTGGATGAAACAACTGAAATCTTGTGATCCACCTTTATATACAGATTATGCAAAACATTAAAACTATAAACTCACCAACCTTTATGTTGACACTTGTTAGCATGTTTATTCTCAGGTTCCCTAGAAGTCTTCCGCTGTTTGCTTATATGTTAGACAAGCTATGTGCATGGAGTCTTACATGGCATATTTTTCAAGGAAACGTTGCATTCACCAAATCATCACCATGTATCTTATTTTGACTGCATTGTCAACGGAAGTACTATTGTAAACTATTATTTACGGTGATTGTCTATATATAGAAATCATCAGATATCGAAAACCTTTGATTTAAATATTCATTTATGGTGAGCCTTTTCAAAAGAATGCAATGTTTACAAAACGTATCATATAGAGGTCAAATACCTCGCAATGAAATCGATGAATGACGTGTTCGTCCATATGGATTTGGAGCGATCGTCACATTCAGTCTGGTAATCTAAGAATTAGGGAACCGACACCCTAATTGACGCGAATCCTAAAGATAGATCTATCGGGCCCAACACGCCCCATCCAAAGTACCGGATGCTTTAGTACTTCGAAATTTATATCATGTCCGAAGGAGGATCCCGGAATGATAGGGATATTCTTATATGCATATTGTGAATGTCGGTTACCAGGTGTTCAATCCATATGAATGATATTTTTTGTCTCTATGCATGGGACGTATGTTTATGAGATATGGAAATATGAAAATCTTGTGGTCTATTAAAATGATAGAAATGATTATTTATGTTAAACTAATGAACTCACCAACCTTTTGGTTGACACTTTAAAGCATGTTTATTTCAGGTTCGAAAGAAATTATCCGCTGTGCAATTGCTCATTTTAAAGATATTACTTGGAGTCATTCATGACATATTTCAAAAGACGTTGCATTCGAGTCGTTGAGTTCATCAAGATTATTATTAAGTCAATTATAGTTAGATATATTATAAAATAGTATGCATGACGTCAACTTTCGATGAAATGAAAGATTGTCTTTTCAAAAACGAATGCAATGTTTGTAAAATGTATCATATAGAGGTCAAGTACCTCGCGATGTAATCAACTGTTGTGAATCGTTTATGATCGATATGGACTTCGTCCGGATGGATTAGGATGGGTCTCTACATGAACATAACTTACAATGATTAATAATAGCGTAGCGTTACACAGACAGAATTTCGACTTACACCCTTACAACATTCGCAAACATACCCTTATTATTAGAATTTAAAATTAAAATTAAAATTATAATATATATATATATATATATGTATGTATACGTGAGAGAGATAGAGAAAAAGATATATAAATTCGTCCAAAAATGCTGAAATTTATAGATGTGGCCAGGTAACTGGTGCCATGCGATCGCATGGATTCTTCTCTTCCAGGCCATGTGATCGCATGGCCTGCTTTTCCAGGTCACATGTCTTTGTTTGCTAGTTTGCCGACGGTTTAATAAATAAATATAATATATAAATAATTTTAAAAATTATTTAAATATTATATTATATTTATGTGTATAGTTGACTTGTAATTTTTAGTCCGTTGTGTCGAGCGTTGAGAGTTGACTCTGGTCCCGGTTCCGGATTTTTGAACGTCCTTGCGTATAATTTAATATCTTGTATTTTGCGTTTTTTGTCTTGTACTCTTGTAATTTTGAGACATTTCTCACCAATAATTTGAACCACTTTGATTGTACTTTGTACTTTTTAGCTTTTTGGTCGTTTGCGTCTTCAATTCGTTGAATCTGTCTTTTGTCTTCACCTTTTATTATTTAACGAATATCACTTGTAAATAGAACAATTGCAACTAAAAGCTTGTCTTTCTTGAGGGATAATGCTATGAAATATATGTTCGCTTTTAGCATTATCAAATATTCCCACACTTGAGCGTTGCTTGTCCTCAAGCAATATAGTCTTGAAATAAAAATACTAGAATCACTTCTTTATTCTTCACACTTTGTACATCAGTGATTTCTATACGGCGGTATAAACAATGATAGTAACGTTGTGGTTTACAGTCCCACATGACTATGAAAATTTAGATCCTTAAGGAAATTGGATCTTTATGAAAACATTTGATCTTTTGAAAATTCAATATAGCTTTTACCCTAGATAAGTTTTCCGGAATAACCCTTCACCGGTGTTTGCGAAATTTTTGTGTGGGTTTGGTGGGTTTCAGATTTGAAAATTCTAGCTCAAAACTTGCGGTTTTGTGTCACCCACTTGCTAACCTTGTATTGGGAAAGCAACACGTCCAGTATACTTGCTCCGTATATTACCTTTCGATAAACTACCGTCCAGCTGTAAAGGAAATCGTTGAACAAGCAACTGTTAAGGCAATGTCCCCTGACATGCTTTTAATTATGGTCTATAACGTGTTGGATGCAATTACTATCCTTGGTAGGAGCAATAGTAAAGCTCACCCTATAGTTTTTCGGTCTGGCACAAGGTCCTGTCTTCGACCATGCTATGCAACCACCGTTCTTACGGTTGACACCCGATTTGGTTCAGGTGACCTAATGAATTTCGGTGAATTCTTAGGATTTTACGTTCAATGGTAATGAACGTATTGAAAATAGGTTTTCAGAAAACAAATCGGTTTTAATTTGATCAAAATATTTTCTCGTTCAAGCTCGAGTTTAGATATCATCGAATTCCATGAGTTTGTAATTCTCAATCTTTAAAGTCAACCTCAAGGATTGAGTAATATCAGGCTTAAAAGCTGATTTTTAATCTTTCAAGGAGATTATCCTTTCTGGGGATCTGATTCATTAGTCTTATCAAGCTAATTTGCACGGTGCCCTCCCCATTTTACGAGACAGATCCTCTCATGGTTAGGATAAGTCTGACCACTTGGCGACCCTGTTTGATGCTGAGGTCCGTGGATTTCCAGCTGATTTTCGATAAAACTTTTCAAGGTTTTTTGTAGACTCTACAACTGGTCTGGACGACAACCTCATGACCTAAATCAAGAAGCGCGTGTCTTTTTTGGAAGACTTTACTTCCTTTTAATGATGGAATTGATTCATCGTGTAGCTCCATCTTTCTTTCAAATATATTACAGTTTTTCGGGTAAAACAGATTAGTTTAGTCCAAAGCAAAAGTATCTTCAATTATTTGTTACAAAAATATGTGATATATGTTTTAAATAACTTGGTAAATTTTTCCCACACTTGGCTTTTATTTTCCTTTCTTTGCCTTTTTATTATCCTCTATTCCATTTTAAATGAATTCTAACATTTTGGTTTGTTTCTCAATTTATGTCCTTTCCGAGGTAACAATAATTTCGGTGTTAACACCTAGTTTTATCGTTCATAAATATGTATAAACATGATTTTGAATTCATTTATTTGAAAATTTTGAAATTTTTTACTAGAATTGGGTAGTCAGTATATAAAACTAGAGCTGTTCTTTATTATTAGAGAGCACTAGATTCTAATACAACTATTGCGTTACTAGTATTTTTTTTTAATGGTAACCAAGTGTATAAGTTAAAAAAAAAATTTTAAAAAAAATCCGAAAGAATTTAACCCCTTCCCACACTTAAGATCTTGCAATGCCCTCATTCGCAAGAAATCAGTAACAATTTAAATTATTGAGGGTGATTGGCGTAGAAAAATGATTAAATTTTACCAAAGTTTCCAAACATATTGGCCTTTGTTTGTTGAATGATAAATGGTGCACATCATTTGTTCATTCTGTCTTGTTGTTACATCACATTTGTTTTTCGTTTTGTCGTCAAAATTAGTAGCTTTTGCTGAACTTAATGCCAGTCTTTGAAAATGCGCTGTTTTACCCTGTTGTGTACATGAAATAAAATACATACAATAATAACATGCATGGTAATTTGAAATGGGACTTTAAATCCCACTTTCAAATCAAATATGAAATATTAGTACAACATAATAAAAATATTAAACTTACATAAAAGTATCAAAATATAATGTGTTCAAACATAAATAAATAGAAATAATAAAAAGATAAAAATCATAAAAATCACCAACAGGAACTATATCAATCTGGATAGGGGTTCCAGTTCATGTCGTCATCCGGGTTCCATGGTTGGTGATAGGTGTACTGATAGGCCTGGTTAGGGTCGTAGAGAGTATATGGTGGTCTCATCTCGAGCTGGTGTGGAGGATATTAAGCAGGTCGGGTCGGTACGTAGTGATCCTGAGGTGACAGCCGGCTCATGATCTGACACTGATGATAGTCCCATCTATCATGCTGTCGTTGCCTGAAATGCTCGTAATCATTCCGGGCTTGCCACTGCTCCATCCGACCAAATCTATCCTCGTTTGTCATTTCCACCTCATCTACACGTTGGTAGACGTCAGTCATAGCCTCCCTAATGACATCTCTAATGTCATCCGCTTCCTCCATTTCCTCATCTGAACCTCTCTCTACCTGAGGATGACTACCAACATAGGGTATTGCCTGATTGCGTCTGCTTTTTAATACCTTGGCACCCTGATAGACCCTCAATCCTAAAGGCTCAACCTGTTTCCTACATTCCAAAAGTGGACCCCCTTGGTCCCTATCTACACCCAAATACTCTCCAATGAGAGTAACAAAAATACCTCCTCCTATTATTCCCCCTTCCTGTATTCCTTCTACCATTTTAGACAAATAAAAACCAACACAGTAAGGGATATTAACAAAGCCTCTTGGGTCTCGAATACACTTTAGGTAAAATAAATCATGTAAGGTCATTTTCTCCTTGTTGTAACCTCTCTGTGTAATCGAGTTAGCCAAAAATCTATGAATTATACGAAGCTCGACTTTATTAATATGTAAGTAGGAATGTTTTCCTCCCAGCGTAAAAACATTATAATCTGACATACGCCTCCAGACGGCGTTCGCGTCAAAATTCCTATCTACCCTTTCACCACGATAAATCAAATTCATACAATCGGGGTAGTAGTAATTCACCAGGAGTATATATCTGCATAGCCCTGGCCAAGTCCAGCATGGACATCCTGTACATCTTACGGCCAAGTATAAATCTAAGAAAACTTCTATCATATAACCTATCTACATCCGTATTTAATGCTATAGTACTCATAAGCTCAATGCACCATTCCTTATATACAGGTCTACGAATGGTGAATAAACGTTCCCAATAGTGAAAAGAAGAGCTGCCATACCTTTGGATCAGATGCTCCCTAACTGAGTTAGCAAGTTGGACCCTTTCCAAAGGCTCCCAATCGATTACCCTCGGCACTTCTACATTTTTCGGTATCAGTTTGAATTTGTTACTTTGATATGTTGGGTAATCTCTCCAGCTTCTATCGAATCTCAGATTAGGATGCAACGTGTGTTCATGAATCGTTGGGTATTCTACTGGCGGATGCATCGGAAATACTATGAAGGCATCAACAAATTGTAGCGGATCATAATAAGGTACGTGTTGATCAGGCTGATGTTGTTGTTCCTGTTGTAGTTCTTGTTCGGGTTCTGGCTCGTATTGCAATTCTGGCTCGTATTGCAATTCTGGCTCAGGTTCCGGTTGTGGTTGTCTAGATGATGATGATGCACCTCCAGTTTCAGTATATTTTTGCAAAACACATTAAACACGAAATTTGTGCATCCAAATATGCATTAGTGTTAGCAAGATAACAACTTGAAACAATTACAATAACATGTTTAATCAAAATTAAACTTATACACATTTTCACAATTTTTACAATTCTACACTTTTTCAAATAAGCATATATGAAAATGTATACAAAGTTCATAAGCATTTAACTCAAATAACATGTCAAAATAGTCATTACTAGAAATTAAACAAGTCTCAAATGGCAATTATATCAAATTAATCAAGTTCATGAATTTTTGACCTAAAAAGTCCACTTTAATTCTCAAAAATCATGTTTAGGATCAAAGTTTGGATCATTTAGCTACCTAAACATGTTACACTACTTAATTTAGCAATAATTCATGACAAAAATCGGCCATAACCTGTTTATATCAAAAAGTCCCAAATTGCTCAAGAACACAAACCCTAGATTTCTAAAAAATTTGAAGTTTTTGGCTTCAAATCATGTTAAATAGCATCAATCTAGGTTATACATGCATAATATACTAACAATTTAACTCTAATTACACTAGAAATTAACAAAATCAAATTAGGTAAAATATTGATAAATATCACAAAAATTAAGAATTTTAAGAGTTTAGGGGTGTAATTTTTACCTTCTTGTTGAAAAATCCGAACCTAGGCATGATTGTAGCGGATTGTAGGACGAAATTTGGTTGAATTTGGTGAAAAAATGGTGATTTTAGAGGTGAATTGGTGAGATGGTTCGTGTATATGAGTGTGTATTGTGGTAACAGAGAGCAGCTCGCTGAGCTTTATGTTTCTGGCCAGTTTTCCAGCCTCATACGATCGCATGAGGTTACAGGGAAAATCTCATGCGATCGCATGAGGTCCTTTTTTTTTTTTAAAACCTTTAGCTTATTAAAACAAATAATTAATTAAATTTAAAATTTTGTTTCTTTTTAGGATGAGGGCGTTTCGGATTGTTGTCTTAGTCCGTCCCTCGACAAAATTTTAAAATTTGTCAATTCAAAGCTTAGTTTTAAAAGCAAAGATTTTTGGAGTTTTTTTTTTTGCTTACTTTAATTTAATAAGATTAAAAATAATGATAATAAAAGTTCTCATCCCTCCCTTGAGTAGAGCAATTTCGGTTCAATGACCTAGTTTTCAACTCACGACGAATTTTAAAAATCATATTTTTATCTTAGTGAAATAAAGTAAATTTTTGTTTTTAAATTCACACCAAACTTAAATTTAAAATGCATAAAATTAAAAATTCATATTATTAAAATTTTAAAAATTCACACCAAATTTATATTATAATTTTATTTTTATACATACAAACTTATATTAAAAACATAAAATTTACAAATATTTACAAACTTAAATATATTGATTTTAAAAGTTTACAATAATAATTTAATATTAATATATTAATTTTAAAAATAAAGTAAAAATAAAAATTAAAAATCTTTTTGGTCTTTTATCCCACTTTAATCAATCAAATATTATCAAAAATATACGCCCCTCTTTTCGGTAAAGTAATTTCGGCTATATTACCTAGTTTTACTCCTGACGAATTTCTGGAATATTTTGGGTTGATTGATTAAAGATATTTATACCTTAAGAATAAACGGTAAATTTTGCAGTGATGTAATAAATTTTTGCATGATATCAATAATTTCGGTTACGCATACCTAATTTTATTGAATACCAATTTAATACTTTATAGCGAACGATTTAGCGTTTATTATCAAAAGGTTAAAAGCAATAAAATAAAAATAAAAACTGTACATACTTACCTGTGAGATAGAATTCTCAGTGACCTGCTTTAGCCCACTTATAAGATAGTTAGACTAATTGGTTTTCCATAGCTACATAGGCATAACCTCGAGTATTCAACGATTTTTCTTCGAAACATATGAACGGTCCTTCTCTGCATAAAGTAACGAACTCGGTATTGGAATATTTCTGATTCGTCGAGCATTTTCCTTCGTGTGACCATTTTCTGCATTTGTGACATCTTTCAAGGTGTCGTGCTCTTTTTTTAGCTGCGGATTTTGATTTTCCTTTACCAAAATGTAACTTATTATGATCGTTTCTGAGTTCTTCTCTTACTCTGTCCAATTTGGCTCTTATTACTGATACCAGGTCACTCGGGAGTGTGTCATTATTACGTTTAGTGATCAAAGCGTGTAGCATTAGACCAAGTTTCAGATCAAAGGAATTCTTCATCTCGTAAAACCTAAAAAAAATAAAAATTCAGAATGGGGGGAGAAGACTAGTTCTTTAGGGTCTGCTAGGGAAAGACCATTCGAATTCCATTCTCGAGAACTACACGAAAACAGAATATCTAACTCTAACAGAAATACATATTACCCTAAAAAGATCCGAATCTCCCCATACTTAATTAGCTGTGGTGTCAAAATTATGATTAACTTCGTTGTCAACTTCCATCGGACCATGTATGTAATGTTTAACTCTGTGACCATTAACTTTAAATTCAATCACATTTGAATTTATTAACTCTATTCTTCCGTATGAGAAAACTCTTTTGACTATAAATGGTCCAGACCATCTTGATTTCAATTTTTCAGGAAATAGCTTAAATCGTGAATTGAAAAGAAGAACTCTGTCTCCTTCTTTAAATTCTTTTGAACTTCTGATTCTTTTATCATGCCATTTCTTCGTTCTTTCCTTATTGATTAAGGAATTTTCATATGCCTCAAGTCTTAATTCTTCTAATTCGTTTAGTTGACATAATCGTAGACGTCCAGCTTCATGTAAATCAAGATTATATGTCTTCAAAGCCCAAAATGCTTTGTGTTCAATTTCTACTGGAAGGTGACATGCTTTCCCGTAAACGAGTTTAAAAGGTGTGGTTCCAATTGGAGTTTTGTAGGCTGTTCTAAAAGCCCAAAGTGCATCCTCCAATTTAATGGACCATTCCTTCGGATTTGATCCTACGGTTTTCTCTAGAATACGTTTTAATGCTTGGTTGGTATTTTCAACTTGTCCACTTGTTTGTGGATGATAAGCGGTTGAGATTTTATGAGTTACTCCATATCTTTTGAGAACTTTCTCAAGTTGATTATTACAAAAATGAGTACCCCGATCACTTATTAAAGCTTTCGGTGTTCCAAACCTTGCAAAAAGACGTTTTAAAAAGTTAACTACAACTCGTGCATCGTTAGTTGGGAGAGTTTGTGCTTCCGCCCATTTAGATACATAATCAATGGCAACGAGAATGTAGAGATTATTATGAGATTTTGGAAATGGACCCATAAAGTCAATACCCCAAATGTCAAATACTTCACATACTTGAATGACATTTTGTGGCATTTCATCTCGTTGACTTATTTTTCCGGCCCTTTGACAAGCATCACAGGATTTGCAAAGAAGGTGTGCGTCTTTGAAAATTGTAGGCCAATAGAATCCAGCATCGTAAACTTTTCTTGCTGTGAGCTGAGGCCCATAATGCCCTCCTGTTGGTCCTGTGTGATAATGGTTTAAGATTTGACTGGCTTCATCTCCGAATACACATCGGCGTATTATTCCATCGGGACAACTTTTAAACAAATGTGGATCTTCCCAGAAATAGTGTTTTATATCACTAAAGAATTTCTTTCATTTTTGGTACGACAACCCTTTTTCAAGGAATCCACATACTAAGTAGTTTGCATAGTCTGCAAACCATGAAATTTCATTATAATCTATCTTCAATAGATATTCATCAGGAAAGTTGTCTTGTATGACCGATTCATTTAGAACTTCTAATTCAAGATTTTCAAGACGAAAAAGATGATCAGCGGCGAGATTTTCTGCTCCCTTTTTATCTCGGATTTCAATATCGAACTCTTGTAAGAGTAAAATCTAACGGATTAATCTTGGTTTGGCATCTTGTTTCGAAAATAGGTATCTAAGAGCAGAATGGTCGGTATAGACCACTGTTTTTGCTAGAACGAGATATGAACGAAATTTGTCAAAAGCAAAGACAATAGCAAGGAGTTCTTTTTCAGTAGTTGTATAATTCATTTGTGCTCCTTGTAATGTCTTACTAGCATAATATATAGGTTGAAATCGTTTTTCAATCCTTTGTCCTAAAACGGCTCCCATTGCAAAATCACTTGCATCACACATAAGTTCAAACGGTAGATTCCAATTTGGAGTTATCATGATCGGCACATTAGTGAGTTTCTCTTTAAGAATATTAAAAGATTTGATACATTCATCTGAAAAGATGAATGGTGCATCTTTTTCTAGGAGTTTATTCATAGGAGTGGCAATTTTAGAAAAATCTTTTATGAAACGTCGGTAAAAACTGGCATGCCCTAGAAAACTCCTAACTCCTCTAACATTGGTGGGATGTGGAAGCTTAGCAATTACATCTACTTTAGCTCTATCCACTTCAATTCCTTCCTTTGAAATTTTATGACCAAGAACGATGCCTTCTTTAACCATGAAATGGCATTTCTCCCAATTAAGTACTAGATTTGATTGTTCACATCTAATAAGCATTCGTTCAAGATTAACTAGACATGATTCAAATATATCACCGAAGACTGAAAAGTCATCCATGAAAACTTCCATGCATTCTTCTACCATGTCGTGAAAAATCGCCATCATGCACCTTTGAAAGGTTGCAGGGGCGTTGCAAAGTCCAAATGGCATGCGTTTATAAGCAAAAGTACCATAAGGGCACGTGAACGTGGTTTTCTCTTAGTCCTCAGGTGCTATTGGAATTTGAAAGTATCCGGAAAAACCATCAAGAAAACAATAGTAACTGTTTCCGGCTAATCTTTCCAATATTTGATCAATGAAAGGTAAGGGAAAGTGATCTTTTCTGGTGGCGTCATTTAATTTTCTATAATCAATACAAACACGCCATCCTGTTACAGTCCTAGTAGGAATAAGCTCAGTTTTTTCATTTGTGATGATAGTCATGCCACCCTTCTTAGGCACGCATTGAACTGGGCTTACCCATGGACTATCAGAGATTGGATAAATTAAACCTGCATCTAGCAGTTTAATAATTTCTTTCTTAACAACATCTTGCATATTAGGATTTAGTCTTCGTTGGCGTTGTACATACGTTTTATGATCTTCTTCCATAAGGATTTTATGTGTGCAATACGAAGGACTTATTCCTTTAATATCATGAATCTTCCATGCAATAGCTGGTTTATGAGCTTTTAGCACAGAAATGAGTTGAGATTTTTCATTTTCAGTAAGAGAAGACGATATTATTACAGGTAATTCAGATTCACCATGTAAATAAGCATATTCCAAATGGTTTGGAAGTGGCTTTAACTCTAATGTCGGTGGTTCTTCTAGCGATGATTTATATCGATATCTGTCTTCTTCTTTTAGCATTTGAATTTCTTCTGTTGTTGGTTCATATCCATTAGCCATAAGTGTAGCTAACATTTCAGTTTCATCAATTGGTTCAGTTCCTTCTCCTAAAGAACATTCTCCTGTTCCTTGTAATTCTGGAAATTCTTCTAACAATTCTGCATGTGAATCTATAGTTTGAATATAATAACATGTATCATCTGCAGATTGCGGTTGTTGCATTGCTATATCAACAGAAAAGGTAACACTCTCGTCCTCTATACTTAGGGTCAGTTTCTTACCAAACACGTCTATTATTGCTTTGGCCGTGTTTAAGAATGGTCTTCCTAATATGAGAGGAACTCGAGAATCTTCTTCCATGTCCAAAATAACAAAATCTACTAGAAATACTAAAGTACCAACTTTAACTAGCATGTTCTCCATTATCCCTCTAGGATATTTTACTGATCGATCAGCTAGTTGTATGCTTATTCGTGTTGGTTTCAATTCTCCAAGGTCTAGTTTAGCGTATAGTGAATATGACATTAAATTTATACTAGCACCTAAGTCTGCCAATGCTTCTATTGAACTAAGACTACCCAGAAAACATGGAATTGTGAAACTTCCTGGATCAGATAGTTTTTCTGGTATCTTATTCAACAGCACTGCAGAACAATTGGCATTCATAGTAACAGCAAAGAGTTCTTCCATTTTCTTTCTATTTGTGATTAAATCTTTCAAGAATTTAGCATATCTAGGCATTCCTGAAATCACATCAATGAAAGGAAGATTGACATTTATTTGTTTAAACATATCCAAGAATTTGGATTGCTTGGCTTCAAGTCTCTCTTTTCTCATTTTACTCGGGTAAGGAAGTGGTGGTTGGTATATTTTAACATAAGGTTTAGCTTTAACTGTGTTATCTTCATTAACCTTTTCAACTACCGGTTCTGTTTCCTTATCTTGCTCAGATTGTGGTTCTTGTGGAGTAGGAATAGCATCATCAGAAATTACAGGCATTTCAGGTGGTTTAAGTGTAATACCACTTCTTGCGGTAATGGCTTTAGCTGTTTCATTTCGGGGGTTAGCATTTGTATCACTAGGTAGACTTCCCGGTTTTATTTCACCTATTAACCTTGCTAGGTTACTTACTTCTTGTTCTAGATTTTGAATAGAAGCTTGTTGATTTCTAAATGCTTGAGCATTTTGTTCATTGGTTTGTTTCTGAGATGTGAAAAATTGAGTTTGAGATTCGACTAGCTTCGACATCATATCTTCTAAATTTGGCTTTTTATCATCGGTTTGTGGTGGTTTATTTTGAAAAATAGGTCTTTGCTGATTATAAGTATTATTGGATACTTGTTGATTACTAGGACCTTGTTGGTTGTTGTATGGAATATTTCGGTTATAATTCGGATTTTGATTGTAGATTGGTCTTGGCGGTTGATAATTATTCTGATAATTATTTCCAGGCCTTTTATTCATGTATGAAACATTCTCTCTTTGTTCCATTGTTAGTTCAATACTGAGACAATCTTTTGTCAAATGTGGTCCTCCACACTGCTCACAACTAATTCGTATTGAGTGAATATCTTTAGTCATCTTTTCCATTCATCTCTCGACAGCATCTATCTTTGCGGAAATGGAATCAAAGTCATGGCTAGAATCGGCTCTAGCTGCTTTAGATGATCTAACGATATCTTTTTCTTGGTGCCACTCATGTGAGTGGGAAGCAGTGTTATCAATAATTTTGTAAGCGTCAGTTGCTGTTTTCTTCATAATGGAACCACCAGCTACTATATCGATGTCTTTCCTTGTAGTGATGTCGCATCCTTGGTAGAATATTTGTACTATTTGACAAGTATCTAAACCATGTTGCGGACATCCTCTTAATAACTTTCCAAATCTGGTCCACGCCTCATATAGAGTTTCATTTGGCTTTTGCGTGAACGTAACAATTTCTCCTTGAAGTCTCACGGCTTTAGATGCGGGAAAGAATTGTTTAAGAAATTTTTCAACTAAAACGTCCCATGTATCAATCGCCCTTTCAGGTAACGATTCTAACCAATCTTTGGCTTCTCCCTTTAAAGTCCAGGGAAATAACATGAGATATATCTGTTCATCCTCAACTTCTATGATTTTAAATAGTGTACAGATCCTATTAAAGGTACGAAGATGTTCATTTGGATCTTCCTTCGGTGCACCACTAAATTGGCATTGATTAGTCACCATGTGTAGAATTTGTCCTTTGATTTCATAATCTGGAGCATTAATGTCAGGTTGAGTAATTGCATGACCTTGGCCAGTGCGTTTAGCTCTCATTCGGTCTTCCATACTTAGAGGTTCCAGATTTTCCATGATTGAATTTGTCGAATCTGAATCACTAGAGTATTCTGATTTAATGGGTTGTTCCTCGACAATTTCTGTTTGAATGATTGGTGGTTTCGGAGGAAAGATTAGTGGTTCAGGATCTCTGAATTGTCCCTGAATATCCTCCAGATTCTCAATTGTGAGGTCGGGTTCAAAAAATGGATTATCGGAAATTTGAATTGGAGTACTTGGTCGACTGGATGACGATTCTAAAGAAAAATCAACGGCGACAATATTGGCTTGATGTTTTGATCTGGTTACAGGTGGTGAACGTATAAAAGGTGGTGAACATTTTGCTCGGTGCATTCACTGAATATCCTATTAGTTATAAAATATAAAAATTATATAAGTTATCAAATTAATAGACTTTTCTGCTTTTGCCCACGTTTCAAATAGCCAATAGATGCAGCAGGTAGCCAGGACCCTTTAAATCGGAAGCCCACAACTCAGCCACTAACAAATCCAACTATTACTACGAAGCAGAAAATTTGGATGTCTATCAATTTAACCACTTAAAATAATTTTTCATTGAAATTTAAAGAAATTTTAGATAAGAAATAGAAAATTCTATGTCCTAAAAACTAGAGCGTCGAGGAATAAGAAAGAAAAAGAGCGCGTCGAAAAACGTTGAAAAATAAAAGGTAGAAAGTAGCGCGTCGAAACTTAAAAAGGAACTAAAAACTAAGAATTAAAAGTTGCGTCTAAAAAATATTAAAGCTTAAAAGAAATACTATATTCAAAACGGTAATAACTTTAAAAAGGTACTAAAATTTATAAAACGGCGTCGAAAAATACTAAAGCACCTAAATCTTAGTCTAAAGAAAAAGCACTTAAGGGATTTTACGGCAAAGCCTAAAAATCTAGAAAAAAAAAATAACTATGGCAAAAACTATAACTTAAAACTAAATACGAGCGAAAAATACAAATATTACGATGAAGGTGATGAAGAAGATGGGGATTCGTCTACATAAGAACTTGTTTTCATGATATCCGTAAATATAAACCCAGTTTAGCAGTCGATCGATCTTACTAGATAGAGGTTTCTCTGTTTGAATTAGATTTACAAATTTGGATAATTTTGATTATAGAAACCCTAGCGGGAGAACGACGTAAACCAGGGTAGATGTCTGAATGATGTGCAACAAACGGGACAAATCCCTGTCACACACACACACACACACACTCAACATTAGAGTCCACTTTTGTATTCATTTATTTAATATTTAATTGTTTAACATTTATATTTATTTATTATTTAATGAAAAATATTAACGACAGCCCTAAAGTTTGTACATGGTGGTTATTAGTCATTTTTATAAAGGCGGTTATCAAAATTTACAATATTTTAAAGCATGTTAACGACAACCCATAAGGCGACAACCCATAAGGCTGTCGTTAGCATTTTCCTTATTTGATATAGTAATTATTTAATAATTTATTCATTTATTTATTTATTTACTCCATATTAAAAAAAAAAAAACTGGTACTCCAATCACAAGAAAACCCCATCGATAAAGCATAAGGTGTCGGTTAACAAAATGAGTAAATTGGGATGTGTCGGTGCAATATTGTTTTGCGCTGATGGCAAAGGCTTCAACAGGTTGTTGTTGTAACACCCCGTCAGAATTCACTAACGCTGTATTAACTCATGGTCCCACAGTTAACGGTCACGCCCTATATATGAGACGTTTTTCGAAAAGCATTCGTATTAATTTCAAAAGACGTTGTCATTAAATGTAAAGTAAATCAAAACAGTTAACATTAATAACAAAAGTAAATAATCCCAAACTTTATTTAAAGTAAATAGTTTTCAATGCGAATGTAATTGTATTGACAAAAAGTCATACTGGACTCCAATCCAGTGTATGCACCAAGCAAGCATAAAGTCATCAAAGTAGCGGAAGCTTATACCTTTAAGAACCTGAGATAAAATATGAAAACGGGTCAACAATGAAAGGACCCGTTCATATACATTATAAACGATTCACAATAGTTGATTACATCGCGAGGTATTTGACCTCTATATGATACATTTTACAAACATTGCATTCGTTTTTAAAAGACAAACTTTCTTTACATCAAAAATTGACAGGCATGCATACCATTTCATAATATCCACTATCCAACTATAAATTGACTTAATAATAATCTTTGATGAACTCAATGACTCGAATGCAACATTCTTCGAAATATGCCATGAAAGACTCCAAGTAATATCTTGAAAATGAGCAAACGCACAGCGAAAGATTTCTTTCAATCCTGAGAATAAACATGCTTTAGAGTGATAACCAAAAGGTTGGTGAGTTCATTAGTTTATCATAATCATTCATTTCCATCATTTTAATAGACCGCAAGAATTTCATCTCCAGTTCTCATAAATATACGTCCCATGTATAGAGACAAAAATCATTCATATGGTGAACACCTGGTAACCGACCTTAACAAGATGCATATAGAATATCCCCATCATTCCGGGACTCCCTTCGGACATGATAAATTCGAAGTACTAAAGCATCTGGTACTTTGGATGGGGCTTGTTGGGCCCAATAGATCTATCTTTAGGATTCGCGTTAATTAGGGTGTCTGTTCCCTAATTCTTAGGTTACCAGACTAAAAAGGGGCATATTCAGTTTAATAATTCAATCATAGAATGTAGTTTCGATTACTTGTGTCTATTTCGTAAAACAGTTATAAAAGCAGCGCATGTATTCTCAGTCCCAAAAATATATATTGCAAAAGCATTTAAAAAGGGAGCAAATGAAACTCACCATACTGTATTTCGTAGTAAAATACATATAACATCATTGAACAAGTGCAAGGTTGGCCTCGGATTCACGAATCTAAATTAAGTGCATATATATATATATATATATATATATATATATATATATATATATATATATATATATATATATATATATATATATATATATATATATATATATATATATATATATATATATATATATATATATATATATATATATATATATATATATATATATATATATATATATATATATATATATGTTGGTCAATATTTGTCTTAACCAATTAGGTCAATGATGTGCGTAGAGGTGTATACAAAATAGTTATATTTTTACAAGAAAATACTATTAAATACGATACAATTTTACACAAGATATTTATTTATTTATAGAATGGATATACCTAAACCTTGCTACAACACTTATAGGCAGTGTACCTAATCGTACAGTAGTGTAGTTTTTAGTAAGTCCGGTTCGTTCCACAGGGATCTTAGCCAAGTTTAAAGCTATATTTTAAACTTATGATTGTAAAAATACAAAAATATATATAAGTAGTATTATTATTATAAAAGGGGGTTTTTATCGTTTAATGATCGGTTTGTCGATTTTAAAACTTTAGTCGCAGTTAAAACCTAATGTAAAATATTAAAAATAAATATAACTTAAATTAAAGCGTAAATTAAATAACGATAATGAAATTGCAATAAATAAAAGCGCGATAAAATAAAATTGCGATAATTAAAGAGTACGATAATTAAAAGTGCAATTAAATAAAATGACAATAAATAAAAGTGCGATAATTAAAAGTGCAATTAAATATGAAATAAAATAAATTATGCTTATTTAAACTTCCGTAATCATGATGTTTGACGTGTTGATTTTAGTTTATTCCTATGGGTTAATTGTCCTTTGTCCTGGATTATTTGATATGTCCATACGGATTTGTCCATAATAGTCCATCAGTCATAATCATAAAATGTGGAAGTCTTCGTCAAATTATTCTTATTCTCGAAGTCAAATATTCTAACTAATTGGGGATTCGAATTGTAACAAGGTCTTAATACTTTGTTTAATGAATACACCAGGTTATCGACTGCGTGTAGTCTAAGGTTTTACTACTTTGTTAACAATTACACCAATTACCCTTGAATGTAATCCACCCCTGTTTCAATAAGTCTATTAACTATTAATCCAGTTCCGTGTCTGGTAAAATGAATAATTATTGGTATTTATAGATATCCCGCCCACCGTACCCAGTCAAGCGTATGTGGTTATATATAAATACGTCAAATTATAAGTCTATATATTAAATTAACGAGGTATCATTTAGTTAATATAAAGCCCATTAATAGCCCATAGTCTAATTTCCACAAGTGTCGTTCTTTTGTCCAAACTCAATTATGGTATAAAGCCCAATTACCCAATTTTAATATTTAGCCCAACATCACGATTACTTCGGCATTAAATAAGCATAATAATAACTTAGCTACGATACATTAATTTAAAAAGGTTGAACATAACTTACAATGATTAATAATAGCGTAGCGTTACACGGACAGAATTTCGACTTACACCCTTACAACATTCGCTAACATACCCTTATTATTAGAATTTAAAATTAAAATTAAAATTAAAATTATAATATATATATATATATATATATATATATATATATATATATATATATATATATATATATATATATATATATATATATATATATATATATATATATATACGTGAGAGAGATAGAGAAAAAGATATATAAATTCGTCCGAAAATGCTGAAATTTATAGATGTGGCCAGGTAATTGGTGCCATGCCATCGTATGGATTCTTCTCTTCCAGGCCATGCGATCGCATGGCCTGCTTTTCCAGGTCACATGTTTTTGCTTGCCAGTTTGCCGACGGTTTAATAAATAAATATAATATATAAATAATTTTAAGAATTATTTAAATATTATATTATATTTATGTGCATAATTGACTTGTAATTTTTAGTCCGTTGTGTCGAGCGTTGAGAGTTGACTCTGGTCCCGGTTCCAGATTTTTGAACGTCCTTGCGTACAATTTAATATCTTGTATTTTGCGTTTTTCGGCTTGTACTCTTGTAATTTTGAGATGTTTCTCACCAATAATTTGAACCACTTTGATTGTACTTTGTACTTTTTAGCTTTTTGGTCGTTTGCGTCTTCAATTCGTCGAATCTGTCTTTTGTCTTCACCTTTTATTATTTAACGAATATCACTTGTAAATAGAACAATTGCAACTAAAAGCTTGTCTTTCTTGAGGGATAATGCTATGAAATATATGTTCGTTTTTAGCATTATCAATCAAGTCATAGTGTACCACAATCCTAATGCTCGAAACTAATATGCAAAAGTCAACAAAAGTCAATTTAACTCAAAATGATATCCAAAATTTATACATGATTATTATATAGTTTAAATATCGTCATTTTATATTTTTAAATATTTTTAAAAGATTTATTAGAGTAAATAATATAATTCATTTATAAATAAATAAAATTTTATATAAAAATATACTTTTATATTTTTTAAGTAATAAAATTTATAAAGTTCATTTAGTATCATAAAAAAAATATTATGATAGGTTTTAATAAGGTAATTATTGTATTACATATTTATTTGATAAAATCACATTGATAATAATAATAAGTACAAGTTATATTATTTTATAATAATACTTATTATTATTCTATTAATAAAAATATCACTACTTATATTTACTAAAAATGATATTTTGATAAAATGATAATTCTAATTATGATAACTTTAATATTTACGATACTTTTTAATATTAACTTTAAAATAATAATTTTTTATTCAAAAAGATAATAATAATGATATTTTGTAATAACAATAACATTTCATTTAAAATGATAATTTTTGTTAAAATGATAGCTTTAATACTAACGATACTTTTAATAATAGTAATGATAAAAATAATAAGAACGAAAATTTTATCTAAATCAATATCTTACAATATTTTAATTTCATCATGATACTCATACTCATTAATTCCTAATTAATTCATTTAATAGCTTTTAATCGTCTTTTATATCGCGTTCATGTTAATGATAATAATAGTAATCATAATAATTTGGTGTTACTAATATTAGTTTTTAATTATAATAATACTAATGATAATTATGATAATAATACAAATAATTATTTTAATGATACTAATAATAATAACAATAATAATAATAATAATTAATATAAAAACTAGAACGACGATAGTAACGACGATAATAATAATCATTTTTTAATAATAATAATACAAAAATTCAATTGACTATAACTTCTAATCCGTTCATCGAAACTATTCGATATCTAAATGAAAAGTTCTTAATTGTTCGCTAGCTTTCCAACGACATGCATATCTTATACCTTATCTCAACCGTATGTAACTAATTTAAGATTCAGCATATCCTATCTAATGGCAATATCAAAAGTACAAGCATGCATAATCCTATATACTCGAGCACTAGTCAGGGATACACTATCAATATGTAAAAGTTCAGTTATGAGTGCTCACGTATCAATATTGAGATTCAATATTGCAGGAAAGGTACGTAGACGCAACAGAGATGATAAACACTAGATTGACCTCACGAGCATACCCATGAACCATACCCATCACCTCCATAGCTATAACCCATAATCTCCTTAGCCCTATTCTACTCGATAACCAGTTTTGAAAACATTTGGGCAGAACCTCGTCGTAGTATTTTATGTATATTTAATATTAATAATAACACTAATACTCATAATATAAATAATAATAATAATATAATAATAATAATAATAATATATAATATATATATATATTGAGATTGATCGATAGATAAATGAATGAATGAATCGAAAATACGTTCGAGCTTTATAACCCCCGACCTGGACCCCTATGCTCCGCAATTACGGATGTTTAAAAGGGTTAAGTACCGCGATTGCGGCACTGTGGTTTCCAGCTCACATTTGAGCAACTTCTTGTGCCGACAGTTTTTATTTATTATTATATATAATATATTTAATTTATATAATTAATTATATATTATATTATATTTACGTACATAGTTAAATTGTAATTTTTGTTCCAACGATTTGTATGATGACGCTCAACTCATGTCTCGCTTCCGGTTTTTCGAACGACATTTCGTACACTAAGAAAACTAGCATTTTACGTTTCGCGACGTGTACCTTTATATATGACAAGACTCAAATCAATGAAAAATAATCCAACTCAATGTGTAACTTATTCATTTGAGTGTTTTGGTCATTTGCTCCTTCAAATCAAAGTCTCGTTGTTTACTAAAATACGTTTAATAATATCAAAACGTTTTATATTTAATTTATACATTAACGTGTTTGTAAAATATATATATATATATATATATATATATATATATATATATATATATATATATATATATATATATATATATATATATATATATATTCTTACTTAAGAATATGATTTTGTATATCTTATATATAATTGAAATATCTATCTAATTATATTTCAAAGTTCAAAACGTTTAAGTAATAGAAAATATTATGTCGTATCACGTTTTACGTTTTTGAAACAATATATATATATATATATATATATATATATATATATATATATATATATATATATATAATTTATGATATAGAGCTTTAATTAGTTCCTTAAAACCTATGAACAATTTATCTTATAAGACGTTTCACTAATAAAGTTCTTTAAAAATTATTTTTGTACGTTTGAAACAATATTAAGTAAATATGAAAACTTTGTTTTCCAAAACTAAGTATATTAAAGAATCATTTTGCTAAAAAGGTTATATTAGTAGAAGTTGTTATATCGTAAAACATTTTAGAGAAGTAAGATTAAATATACCTTTCATAGGTTTCAAGTTTTTAACATTTGTTGGTGCAACGTGATATAAAGTCTAAAGGTTAGTAATCGTATAAAATCATTTTAATGTAAAACGTTATTTTACTTAACTTGTCGATATCCATCTTCTAAGTTATCTATATTCTATAATATTACTTCCACGTTAATTAATATACAAGTTTAATAGTTTATCTTATCAAAAGTCACGAGACAATTATTGTAAAGCATAAATTGAAAATCAAAAGGGAATCTCCACTAACCCTTGTCTAGTTCCCGTTAATTAACACTTTGTTCTTATTTGTAAAATCACTTTACCATTTTCCGAATATGGTTAAAAAGGAAAGGTTTCCTAAATCAAATTGGACCTCCTAATAGGGACTCGTAGCCATAATTCAATGTATCTGATAATTTAATCATTTGATATTATCTTTTAATTCCGTCGATAATTATTTTAAATATATTTTAAAACAAATACGTTCATGTAAAGTATTATACGTCTAATACTTTATTAATGTTTTTAAGTTATAATATATATATGTATATATATATATATATATATATATATATATATATATATATATATATATATATATATATATATATATATATATATATATATATATATATATATATATATATATATATATATATAATCATATCCATTTATGTATTGGTTTGTGAATCGTCGAAACTTGGTCGAGGTTAAATGTATGAATACAGTTTAAAATTCTTGAGATTTAACTTAACAAACTTTGCTTATCGTGTTGGAATAATATAAAGATTAAAGTTTAAATTTGGTCCGAAATTTTTGAGTTGTCACAGTACCTACCCGTTAAAGAAATTTCGTCCCGAAATTTGCTTGGGATGGTCATGGCTGACAATAAGTATGTTTTCATGACGCATATAAGCTGAAGATTAGGGTTTTATCATTATTGAGTAATATGGATAAAACCATTTGATTTTGTGAAGAGTACTAGTGAAGCTATTACCAAAAGAGTGAAATGAGTAGGTATAGATTCGTCATATCTTTTGACGGAGATAGGATTGATTTCCAAGTTCAAGAGATTTGGAGAAAATCTTCGTAATAGGATTTGATTCTTCGATAACCAAGGGAATTAGGATCCGCTTAAAGCAATCATTCATTTTGATTGCTCTGTCGGAGATTTTCCTATAAATCCACCTCCTTCGTTTCCTTACAACTCACACCTTCAATTATTTCTTCCTCAACTCATATTTTAAAGTATTCGTCAATATGCTCCATCCAATTCTGATTCTCGATATACTTCTAACTTTCATATCGGTCATTCTTCTTTTTCATCTACCGCTGGAAGAATCTATTTACTTCTACTATACTCTTGGGTTTATAGTGTTTCTAGTTCTCCCGTGTCTTTATATTGCTATATGCATCGACATATACAGTTTATAATTTCTGGGTGGTTGTTGGGTTTTATATCTTCCCTTATATTTCGATGTCCCTGCTTCTGTCTTCTATAATCATTATCATCTCCAATTAATGTTCTCTTTTATTTGCTGCGATTTATATCCCAATTTTCTGTTTCGGAGCTTTGTCCTTTCGTTTCTTCTTCTTGTGATTAAGCACCGCTTGTAATGGTACAGAATTCGCAGATATGAATTTCAGAATGAACATTGTTAGTGTTTTAGGAAGGAAATTGTAATGGCACGATCTTGACTTGTCAAATTAACAGAATACCTCAGAAAACGCCGAATCATCAAGAAATATTTTCTTCGTATTTTAGAGGTTAAATAGAATACAAGAGTCGTATAACATAGCATATGATGATGTTATGATCTGTTAATCATCACGTTCCATTTAGAAACTCAGCATGACTTACTGTAATATAATCACGTTGATCAAGTATCATTATATTATACTAACTCATGCTTCAGCTCCCAATACTACTTCAAAAATATTTCTATTTTAAACTCGGATGTTTCAGAATTTAGAAACTAAAATAGTTTCTTTTATGATGCAATACAGATAGCGCGAAAAGGTAAATGATTTCAGATAAGAATGATTATGGAAATATCTTCAGAAATATGGAGGATATTTATAATGAAAGATATGATGATATCTTATAATTTCTAATATCAGAGGATGATGAAGGGTATTATTTGCAGGGGTTTAGAGTTAGGAGCAAGGTATTCGTTAATAACTTCAGCAGGTACTGAATCATTTAGATCCTTTGAAGTCAGGTTCAGTCTTTGTGATTTGTCCACAGCCTCCTTCATACTTTGCTCAATCCGGTTTTCAGTTCCAAGACTTCTCTTTTTCTGTTCTTTGTCAGCACACTTATTCATTATCATCATACTTTTACTGTTAAAGTCATTTATAGTTTTTGCTGCTTCATCAGCATTTTTCCATTTTCGGAGAACCAATTCGTAGTTCGGAGTGTTTTTTTTCCAGAAACTTCACATTCAAATTAAGTCTAGAAGATAGACGTTATATATACACATATAACTGTTGGCGTAGACATGCTGTGAGATTTCAAAATACTGATTGCTAATTCCCAATGATTCGTATGATAATTCTTGTTACAAGATGCGAATGAGTAAATGATAGGCTTTCGATAAATATAATGATTCTCCGGAAGGTCAAAGATCAGTGAAGTTGTGAATAAGTTTATTGCTAATGTGGTGGAACATGAAAGGTTCTCCGATAACAAAAGGGTAATCATATATATCAAGATTATGATAAGGCTACTCCAAATGAAAAATCGAAGTTGTCTTGCTGGAGCTGTGATAGAATTTGCTACTTTGAAAAGGAATTGCAAGGTTATTTTTGCTAATAAATGCCAAAGGATCTGAGACATATATGTGTTGAATTATGATTTTGGTTTCGAGAGCTTTTTAAGTACATAACTGTGGGTAATATGTGGTTGGATCATCATCTCGATTGCTCATTATTTGAAGTGTCTTCGGAAATTTCGAGGGATTTGAACACAGATTGTAATCGTTAATATACATTTGATGTTCTAACACAGTTTTGAAGTCAAAGTATAACTTTGAAAGATGTAGGAATCTAAAAGTGATGATACTGGTTATATCTCGAATAGAATTCTGAGGTTTCAAAATCATAATATGTAATTGGGTTTGAATGAGTTTGGTTGTTTCAATTTCTATGAAAGAATGTATATTATTGTGAAAGTAGGAAGTATAGTTGATAATTTGCTTAATCAGATTCGAAGAATGTAACATATTAATTGTGAATATATATATATATATCTCTCGGGTATTACCTACCCGTTAAAAAAATTTCACAATTAATATTTTGTACAAAAGAATTTTATTACAGTCCTTATGAAAATATATATGTATATATTCTCTTCAGATGTAACATAGATTTTAATGAGTTAATACTAAATTAAACTCATTCGATTTACAGTTGGAACTAGAATTTAATAATCCCTTGAAGGCATTAGAGATTACATAAGTATTTCTTCAATAATACTGAAATTATAAATCAATACTTCGTTATCTGTTGAGGCGTGATGTTGGTTTTCGTTAAATTCTTGTGAACTTCGCAAAGTACGAATGATGTTATCTGAAAAGTTTCGGGTACATTGATGATGAAAGTGTAAAATTAAATATATACTTGATTTATTATGAATTAGAATTTGTTGAATTGAGACAGAGATTGTAGTTAACGATGGTTAAGTTGCGGGCGAAGGACGTACATTATTGCATATTTGTAATATGAATTAACCGAGTAGTTAAGATTCACACACAATAGCTTAGCACGGAAAAATTTATTTTTATTTCAAAAAATATATATATATAAAATATACATATAATTTCTTCAGAGGGAATGAGTTAATTCTTCATAACTCGTTGATACAATATACGCGTTATTGATTCGTAATGATGTCCACAGTGATTCTTGAACTGACGGAGTTTGTGATGTTATAGGTGTTTTTGATTCTGATGCTGACTGCACTGACGATGCTGGTGACGCTGATGGTACTGATGATGCTATTGGTAAAACAAGTTTAGCTTGTTAACCACACACCATTTTTGTCAGAGTTTCTAGTCTTCCTTCTATCATTTTGGTTCGCTTAACTGATTTATGGTTAGGGCTAGATTAGATAATCTCTAAGACTTTAGAGATTACATAATCGCCGCGGAATGTTTCTCCAATGAAGTTATGAGTTAATACTTCGTCAGTTATTGTTGTTGGTACTACTTGGTATCTATGGTGCGTATGACGTTGATGCTCGTAGGACATATTGTGAAGTTGAGGTTTACGACGCGGTTGTGGTTGAAGGTGGTAATGGTACTGTTGGCGTTGATGATGGTGGTACTAGTTATGCTGCTGGTGCTGCTGCTGGTGTTTGTAATCTCTGCACCATATTCTCCAAAGCCACTACCCGAGCACGAAGCTCATTGACTTCTTCTATTACACCGGGGTGATTGTTGGTTCGGACGAGCGGATAAATAACATCTAAAATTTGATGTAATATATAATCGTGACGAGATACTCTGGAAATGAGAGAGAAAATGGTGTTTCGGACAGGTTCGCCGGTAAGTGCTTCAGGTTCTTCGTCAAGAGGGCAATGTGGTGGATGAAAAGGATCGCCTTCTTCTTGTCTCCAATGATTGAGGAGGCTACGAACCCATCCCCAATTCATCCAGAATAGGTGATGACTGATTGGTTGATCCATTCCGGTCACACTGCTTTCGGAGCTTGAGTGAGATTCCATTTCGGAATCCGAGTGACTTGAACTAACGATGAATTCTATTTTGTACGATTGGATAAAGGATTTTTCGATATAAAATAATTTTTCCGGCTATCGGGTGGTATTCTGTTTACATAGGATATCTATATATATAGATCAAAAGATTTCGTAGATTACGGAGGAATTTACGGGATATGTCAGGCAAAGTTTACAGTAATAGATACGATAAGATATGATTTAGTAGATACGCTAAGATATGAATTTTGCCTATACACTATCGATGCAATAAATGTAGTAAGACGTGTCTAAACTTTAAAGATGATAAGCAAATAATTTTCAACACGAACTGATAAGCAAAACTTTTGACATGCAGACACGGTCGAAGTCCAGACCCACTAATGCATCTAAACAACTATCAGTTAGACACATTAATGCAAGACCTGGTTCGCTAAGACCACCGCTCTGATACCAACTGAAAGGACCCATTCATATACATTATAAATGATTCACAATAGTTGATTACATCGCGAGGTATTTGACCTCTATATGATACATTTTACAAACATTGTATTCATTTTCAAAAGACAAACTTTCTTTACATCGAAAATTGACAGGCATGCATACCATTTCATAATATCCACTAACCAACTATAAATTGACTTAATAATAATCTTTGATGAACTCAATGACTCGAATGCAACGTTCTTCGAAATATTCCATGAAAGACTCCAAGTAATATCTTGAAAATGAGCAAACGCACAGCGGAAGATTTCTTTCAATCCTGAGAATAAACATGCTTTAAAGTGTCAACCAAAAGGTTGGTGAGTTCATTAGTTTATCATAATCATTCATTTCCATCATTTTAATAGACCACAAGAATTTCATCTCCAGTTCTCATAAATATACGTCCCATGCATAGAGACAAAAATTATTCATATGGTGAACACCTGGTAACCGACCTTAACAAGATGCATATAGAATATCCCCATCATTCCGGGACTCCCTTCAGACATGATAAATTCGAAGTACTAAAGCATCCGGTACTTTGGATGGGGTTTGTTGGGCCCAATAGATCTATCTTTAGGATTCGCGTCAATTAGGGTGTCTGTTCCCTAATTCTTAGATTACCAGACTAAAAAGGGGCATATTCGATTTAATAATTCAACCATAGAATGTAGTTTCGATTACTTGTGTCTATTTCGTAAAACAGTTTTAAAAGCAGCGCATGTATTCTCAGTTCCAAAAATATATATTGCAAAAGCATTTAAAAAAGAGAGCAAATGAAACTCACCATACTGTATTTCGTAGTAAAATACATATAACATCATTGAACAAGTGCAAGGTTGGCCTCGGATTCACGAACCAAAATAAAGTGTATATATATATATATATATATATATATATATATATATATATATGTTGGTCAATATTTGTCTTAACAAATTAGGTCAAGTCATAGTGTACCACAATCCTAATGCTCGAAACTAATATGGAAAAGTCAACAAAAGTCAATTTAACTCAAAATGATATCCAAAATTTATACATGATTATTATATAGTTTAAATATCGCCGTTTTATATTTTAAATATTTTTAAAAGATTTATTAGAGTAAATAATATAATTCATTTATTAATAAATAAAATTTTATATAAAAATATACTTTTATATATCTTAAGTAATAAAATTTATAAAGTTCATTTAGTATCATAAAAAAATATTGTGATAGGTTTTAATAAGGTAATTATTGTATTTCATATTTATTTGATAAAATAACATTGATAATAATAATAAGTACAAGTTGTATTATTTTGTAATAATACTTACTATTATTCTAATAAATAAAAATATCAATACTTATATTTACTAAAAATGATATTATGATAAAATGATAATTCTAATTATGATAACTTTAATATTTACGATACTTTTTAATATTAACTTTAAAATAATAATTTTTTATTCAAAAAGATAATAATAATGATATTTTGTAATAACAATAACATTTCATTTAAAATGATAATTTTTGTTAAAATGATAGCTTTAATACTAACGATACTTTTAATAATAGTAATGATAAAAATAATAAGAACGAAAATTTTATCTAAATCAATATCTTACAATATTTTAATTTCATCATGATACTCATACTCATTAATTCCTAATTAATTCGTTTAATAGCTTTTAATCGTCTTTTATATCGCGTTCATGTTAATGATAATAATAGTAATCATAATAATTAGGTGTTAATAATATTAGTTTTTAATTATAATAATACTAATGATAATTATGATAATAATACAAATAATTATTTTAATGATAATAATAATAATAATAATAATAATAATAATAATAATAATAATAATAATAATAATAATAATAATAATAATAATAATAATAATAATAATAATAATAATAATAATAATTAATATAAAAACTAGAACGACGATAGTAACGACGATAATAATAATCATTTTTTAATAATAATACAAAAATTCAATTGACTATAACTTCTAATCTGTTCATCGAAACTATTCGATATCTAAATGAAAAGTTCTTAATTTTTCGTTAGCTTTCAAACGACATGCATATCTTATACCTTATATCAACCGTATGTAACTAATTCAAGATTCAGCATATCCTATCTAATGGCAATATCAAAAGTACAAGCATGCATAATCCTATATACTCGAGCACTAGTCAGGGATACGCTATCAATATGTAAAAGTTCAGTTATGAGTGCTCACGTATCAATATTGAGATTCAATATTGCAGGAAAGGTACGTAGATGCAACGGAGACGATAAACACTAGATTGACCTCACGAGCATACCAATGAACCATACCCATCACCACCATAGCTATAACCCATAATTTCCTTAGCCCTATTCTACTCGATAACCAGTTTTGAAAACATTTGGGCAGAACCTCGTCGTAGTATTTTATGTATATTTAATACTAATAATAACACCAATACTCATAATATAAATAATAATAATAATAATAATAATAATAATAATAATAATAATAATAATAATAATAATAATAATAATAATAATAATAATAATAATAATAATAATATATAATATATATATTGAGATTGATCGATAGATAAATGAATGAATGAATTGAAAATACGTTCGAGCTTTATAACACCCAACCTGGACCCCTATGCTCCGCGATTGCGGATGTTTAAAAGTGTTAAGTACTGCGATTGCGGCACTGTTGTTTCCAGCTCACATTTGAGCAACTTCTTGTGCTGACAGTTTTTATTTATTATTATATAAAATATATTTAATTTATATAATTAATTATATATTATATTATATTTACGTACATAGTTAAATTGTAATTTTTGTTCTAACGATTTGTATGATGACCCTCAACTCATGTCTCGCTTCTGGTTTTTCGAACGACATTTCGTACACTAAGAAAACTAGCATTTTACGTTTCGCGACGTGTACCTTTATATATGACAAGACTCAAATCAATGAAAAATAATCCAACTCAATGTGTAACTTATTCATTTGAGTGTTTTGGTCATTTGCTCCTTCAAATCAAAGTCTCGTTGTTTACTAAAATATGTTTAATAATATCGAAACGTTTTATATTTAATTTATACATTAACGCGTTTGTAAAAAAAAAAAATATATATATATATATATATATATATATATATATATATATATATATATATATATATATATATATATATATATATATATATATATATATATATATATTCTTACTTAAGAATATGATTTTGTATATCTTATATATAATTGAAATATCTATCTAATTATATTTCAAAGTTCAAAACATTTAAGTAATAGAAAATATTATGTCGTATCACGTTTTACGTTTTTGAAACAATATATATATATATATATATATATATATATATATATATATATATATATATATATATATATATATATATATATATATATATCATTTATGATATAAAGCTTTAATTAGTTCCTTAAAACCTGTGAACAATTTATCTTATAAGACGTTTCACTAATAAAGTTCTTTAAAAATTGTTTTTGTACGTTTGAAACAATATTAAGTAAATATGAAAACTTTGTTTTCTAAAACTAAGTATATTAAAGAATCATTTTGCTAAAAAGGTTATATTTGTAGAAGTTGTTATATCGTAAAACATTTTAGAGAAGTAAGATTAAATATACTTTTCATAGGTTTCAAGTTTTTAACATTTGTTAGTGCAACGTGATATAAAGTCTAAAGGTTAGGTAATCGTATAAAATCATTTTAATGTAAAACGTTATTTTACGTAACTTGTCGATATCCATCTTCTAAGTTATCTATATTCTAAAATCTTACTTCTACGTTAATTAATATACAAGTTTAATAGTTTATCTTATCAAAAGTCACGAGACAATTATTGTAAAGCATAAATTGAAAATCAAACGGGAATCTCCACTAACCCTTGTCTAGTTCCCGTTAATTGACACTTTGTTCTTATTTGTAAAATCACTTTACCATTTTCCGAATATGGTTAAAAAGGAAAGGTTTCCTAAATCAAAGTGGACCTCCTAATAGGGACTCATAGCCATAATTCAATGTATCTGATAATTTAATCATTTGATATTATCTTTTAATTCTGTCGATAATTATTTTAAATATATTTTAAAACAAATACTTTCATGTAAATTATTATACGTCTAATACTTTGTTAATGTTTTTAAGTTAATATATATATATATATATATATATATATATATATATATATATATATATATATATATATATATATATATATATATATAATCATATCCATTTATGCATTGGTTCGTGAATCGTCGAAACTTGGTCGAGGTTAATTGAATGTATGAATACAGTTTAAAATTTTTGAGATTTAACTTAACAAACTTTGCTTATCGTGTTGGAATAATATAAAGATTAAAGTTTAAATTTGGTCGGAAATTTCCGGGTTGTCACAAACAAAATTGTTGAGTGAATCTACATGTTTAATAAATCGTTTTGCGTTTGTTAGACCACGAGATTTCTTTCAAAACATTATACATCTGTTATGAGCACTTGAATATAAAGCTTTAACCCGCGGATAGCTAAATGCTACATGACTTCCTTTACCCTATAAGTATACACTGATCAAGCGTATATGTAACGAAGTAATAAGCACTCGTTCGTTGAGTGAGGTTTATCAGACCTGACGGATTTGTACCTATGATTCGAGCTTACAAATGTAATTGAGATATTCAAGCTAAGGGTTTTTTGATCAAACTCATATGTATATTGGTTTTAGTGCTCATGTCTAATTCATACATCAGTTGAAAACATGTTATCTCATCCTAAAAAGTAAAAGTGTATGGGACTGTAGACTCACCTTGAGTGCACTTGAAGTTCGCACAAGTAATGACTTGTCGGTTAATTAAGTTCGAATAATGTAACCTAGATATACCAATAAATAGTTACATAAGTCTATTTCAATATAGATTTGATTCACAGTACAGTTGTCCCAAATGCTCAGACCGACGCACTTGTAAAGTAAAAGTTAACACAAAGTCAACTAGTTCATGTAAGTCAAACTTGGTCAGGTTGGTTAGCCTAAGTCAACTACATCAGTAGGTCATGTCAACGATGTTATAAAGTCAAACTACGGTCAATTCATAAGTTTCACACATTCGTTTAGAAATTTAACGTTTACTAGTTCGGTTACCGTAAGTGTTCACGAAATTCATACAAACGAACAAGCATTAATCACAAATGACACATCAAGAAATTATGATAAACTCCATATCACAAGTATATGTCATAAGCTTTCTAAAAAGACCAATCACGCTATCATACGATTCCTAGAACTTACGTAGCATGCAAATCTTTCTAGTTCAGTTTTTGTTCGTGCATCAGTTTATAAAAATTCTCATTTAATCTACAAACATGCAAATCATACTAGACTAGTGGGAGAATTTCATAAACATAAAGTTTAATCTATCAAAATATCTAAGAGATTCATGTAGCCAATTTGTACAGTTTTCCCAATCAAGTCGGACTTTCCGATTTAAACAGAATTCAGACCTATGGTTTCGGAACGCATAAAACACATAGCACATAGAGTTTTCAGATATAGACAAACAAATGAGATAAGCTCCATAACATTCATTTAACAACATATAAGAAGCTCAAGTTCCAAAATAATTTCTACTTCATGTTAGACCATTATATGTACAAACGAGACAGATTCGACTCCGTTCAGGTATTCGTTTTTGGGTGCGATTATCCGGACATCTAGAGACAATTAGCACACAAAGTCTCATGAAAGATTAAGTACTCATCAAGAAATTTTCAAAATACAAAAGCTTATTTTCCATAAATCATGTTAAGTGGTCGTTTATCTCAAATCAACAAACGTTAATTAGCAAGTTTTATCGTAAACGGTTAAGTAGTCATAAAACGAGTTTTACAAATCCAAATGAAATGATATCCTAGTCCATTTTGAGTGTATTTGAATTTCTATCCAATAAACATCAATTCATGAATCAATTCAAAAAACACAATTCGCAGTTTTCAGATTAAAGCGCAATAACACGTCAAAAATTCAATTAAGCATATCTTGAGCTATACATAACGAAATCACGCGATTCTTGCGAGCAAATTTATTAATTTTTTGATAGCTTTTCATCTAGACACTTTTTATTTATAGAAAACTTAGTCACCATAGCAGTATCATAGCAATTGAATTCGTGATTTAACCCTAACATGCAAACCGAGCATTATAACGACTAGTAACGCATACAATCGCAATCAATTGAGCAATAAGACATCCAGTACCATGTAATAATAGTAAAATTCATTTTTATTAAACTAGGGTTATGAAATTATACCTCACAATTAGTTGGTACTACCGCGTAGAGAACGATCAAAGGAAGCACTTTAATGTTGATGATTCAAGCAAACAAGTAATTGATGATGGTGTTTTGTGTGTGTGTTAGTCAACGAGCAAGAGAGGGAGAGGGTTCTGTCGATTGAGTTAGGGTTATGGGAGTGTCCAGTTATCTTTTGCATCTAATTAAAGTGTGGGTTAGGGCCTAATTCAAGTAAACTAGTGACCACATAAGCCCAAACAACAAAACAAAGGGGGAGAGGGGGAGGAGTCGGCCGATGGCCCATGGGGATAGGTCATTGGGCCTGTTTTGTTACAATCTCGCGTTCGGGTGATCCGTTTCGAGTGCTGTTGACCGTACCAAGTTCCCGGAACGTTAACCCGTCCTTAAAACGCAATCCACCAAGTTTAATTCATTAAATAATAATAAATTAAATAAGTTTTTCTTAAAGTTAATAATTATTAAATCAAAATTCGATCGTTTCGCAATCCCGAAAGACATCTGTTGCAGTTCTTAAAACCGTATCGTTTTCTTTGTATCTCAAAACATTAAATAAGTTTTTCGATTAATATATTCACATATTAATTATAGTAGTTCTCCAAGAACTAATTATGCATTTAAATCAATTAAATAAACCAAACGCACGTAAGTACCGGTAAATCACTTAACGGACAGTTAACAAAGCTTAACGGAAATAACGAGGTTATTACATTACCTCCCCGTTAATGAAATTTATTCCCAAAATTTAGTGCACGTCTATTGTGAAATGTCTCGTTCATATTGATTATAAACGTTCCATATTAATTGATTTCGTCGCGAGGTTTTGACCTCTATATGAGACGTTTTTCAAAGACTGCATTCATTTATAAAACAACCATAACCTTTATTTTATCGATAAAGGTTTAAAAAGCATTACGTAGATTATCAAATAATGATAATCTAAAACATACCGTTTACACACGACTATTACATAATGGTTTATAATAAGAATATATTACATCAAAAATAAGTTTCTTGAATGCAGTTTTTACATAATATCATACAAGCATGGACTCTAAATCTTGTCCTTATTTTAGTATGCAACAGCGGAAGCTCTTAATAATCACCTGAGAATAAACATGCTTTAAATATCAACAAAAATGTTGGTGAGTTATAATTTTAACCTATATATTTATCAATCAAAATAATAGACCACAAGATTTCATATTTCAATATACATCCCATACATAGAGATAAAAAAATCATTCATATGGTGAACACCTGGTAACCGACATTAACAAGATGCATATAAGAATATCCCCTTTCATTCCGAGAAATCCTTCGGACATGATAAAAACGAATTCGAAGTACTAAAGAATCCGGTACTTTGGATGGGGTTCGTTAGGCCCAATAGATCCATCTTTAGGATTCGTGTCAATTAGTAGATCGCTTTACTAATTCTTAGGCTACCAAGCAAAAGGGGCATATTCGGCTTCGATCATTCACCCATATAATGTAGTTTCATTTACTTGTGTCTATTTCGTAAAATATTTATAAAACTGCATGTATTCTCATCCCAAAATATTAGATTTTAAAAGTGGGACTATAACTCACTTTCACAGATTTTTACTTCATCGGGAAGTAAGACTTGGCCACTGGTCGATTCACGAACCTATAACAAATATGTACATATATATCAAAGTATGTTCAAAATATATTTACAACATTTTTAATACGTTTTAATGTTTTAAGTTTATTAAGTCAGCTGTCCTCGTTAGTAACCTACAACTAGTTGTCCAAAATTAGATGTACAGAAATAAATCGATATATTATCTTGAATCAATCCACGACCCAGTGTATACACGTCTCAGGCTAGATCACAACTCAAAGTATATATATTTTTGGAATCAACCTCAACCCTGTATAGCTAACTCTAACATTATTGCATATAGAGTGTCTATGGTTGTTCCAAATAATATATATAGATGGGTCGATATGATATGTCAAAACATTTGTGTGACGATCGCTCCAAATCCATATGGACGAACACGTCATTCATCGATTTCATTGCGAGGTATTTGACCTCTATATTTTTGTAAACATTGCATTCTTTTGAAAAGGCACACCATAAATGAATATTTAAATCAAAGGTTTTCGACATCTGATGATTTCTACATATAGACAATCACCGTAATATAATAGTTTACAATGATACTTTCGTTGACAATGCAGTCAAAATAAGATACATGGTGATGATTTGGTGAATGCAACGTTTCCTTGATAAATATGTCATGTAAGACTCCATGCACATAGCTTGTCTAACATATAAGCAAACAGCGGAAGACTTCTAGAAACCTGAGAATAAACATGCTAACAAGTGTCAACACAAAGGTTGGTGAGTTCATAGTTTTAGTGTTTCGCATAATCTGTATATAAAGGTGGACCACAAGATTTCAGTTGTTTCATCCAGAAACGTTTATCAAAATATTCTACAAGATTGAGCACCCTGGTAACTAAACTTAACGTATATATAATTTGTACCCTTTGTATAATCATCTTAATAATACACGCAAACCAACGTGTACGCTTCTCAAATAGCATACGTCCATTAAAAGGCTAGCGCTCTAGCTCGGACGGGGATATCAAGCCATATGGATCCATATACTACTACTCGCGCCCACCAGTTCTTATAACTGGCAGTTACTAGTTATCAAAGCTAAGGGATTTTCGGTTCAAACTCAGTGTAGAATTTAGTATGTACTTGTATCCATTGCGTTTAAAATAAAGTGCATGTATTCTCAGCCCAAAAATATAGATTGCAAAAGCAATTAAAAAGGGAGCAAATGAAACTTACCTTAGCAGCACATAAAGTTGTTCATCGTAATGTAACCGAAACTCAGATTACCAAATAATCGTTGATCTCAACCTAGAGAACATATGTTGGTCAATAAATGTCTATCAAGCTAGGTCAGGTCATAGTGTATCACAATCCTAATGCTTGAGATCGACATACAATAGTTATCTACAGTCATTTCAAAAAGTCAATTTTGACAGCTGCTTAACAAAACGAGACATGTTTTATATAAGGATTCATTTATTCGACTGGTAATATTCAAAAATCCAATTTATTAATCTTACAAACAAGTTGTTTAAATATCAATTGCAGATTCAAGAGCAATTCCAATTAATGTCAATCATAATTCAGTTGATCATATCTTTTAATCCGTTCATTGAAACTATTCGATATCTAAATGAAAAGTTATTGATTTTTCGCCAGCTTTCCAAAAACATGTATATCATATATCTTTTACCAGTAATATATGTATTTAATTCATGATTCATAATAAACTGTTTAACGACAAAATTAAGCATACAAGCATGCATAAACATTTATACTCGAGCACTAGACATGGATACGCTATTAATATATAAAAGATAAGATATGAATGCTTACGTATCAATATTGAGATTCAATATTGCAGGAAAGTACGTAGACACAACAGAGATGATAAACACTAGGTTTGACTTACGAACAAAACCTTCGAACAATACCCATAACCTCCTTAGTAATAACCCATATTTTCCTTAGCTCTATCCCGCTCGAAAACTCATTTTGAAATTGTTTGGCCATAACCTCGTCGTAATATTTTATGTAAAATACTAATAATAACGGTAACGATATCTGATAATACTAATAATAATAAGATTAATATTATTAATCTTAATAATAATAATAATAATAATAATAATAATAATAATAATAATAATAATAATAATAATAATAATAATAATAATAATAATAATAATAATAATAATAATAATAATAATAATATAAATAATATTAATAATACAGAGATATATAGAAAAGGAAATGAAAAACTGAAACGAACTCGTGCGAATTTATAGATGTGGCCAGATTTCAGACCCCATGTGATCGCATGGTTTTTGTGTGTAATGGCCATACGATCGCATGGCCTAGGATTCCAGCTCACATTTTCTTAACTTTTTGCTTGTCGGCATGTTTTTATATAATATATATAATATATTTAATTTAAATAATTAATTATATATTATATTAAATTCATGTGCATAGTTGATTAATAATTTTAGTTCCCATAAGTCGTACGTCATCACTCGACTTATGTCCCGGTTCCGGTTTCTTGAATGCATTTTCGTACGCTTAGAAAACTTGCATTTTACGTTTCGTGTCACGTACCTTTGTCAAAATATAGCCTTAAATTATCCCTAAATTATATCACTCGAAGTATATCTTAAACTTTCGAGTATTTTGGTCATTTACTTCTATAAATCATCGTCTCGTTATATACATATACATATATACATTTTCATTTTAAAATAGTGTTTTACTGTAGCAAATAGTAATTTTTGAAAACACTGTAGCTTTTCGGGTACTGTAGCAATTCGAAAATACTGTAGCAAATTAGTGTTTTACTAGTTCATCTTAAACATTTTAGTTAACTTATCTAAACATCAATCAGATAATCAAACCAATAAGGTTAATGCACAGTATCATTTTCATAACACTTTGTTACGTTTTCAAGTTATAGTATATATATGTATCTATTTACATATAATTGTTCGTGAATCGTTGAGAAAAATTGAAGGGTATTTGAATAGTTTAAAATTTTGAGATTCAACTTCATAGACTTTGCTTATCGTGTCGAAAACGTTAAAGATTAAGTTTAAATTTGGTCAGAAATTTTCGGGTTATCACAGTTTGCATACGTGTCTATGGTATCTCAAGATTACGTAATATATTAGAATACATGTATAATACAATATAAGTTAGATAGGATATGATTTGTATAGAATTGTTACAATATTTCCCGTAGCTACATCAATCAAAAAATATCCAATCTTGTTTTACCCATAACTTCTTCGTTTTAAATCCGTTTTGAGTGAATCAAATTGCTATGGTTTCATATTGAAATCTATTTTATTAATATAAACAGAAAAAGTATAGTGTTATATTCGGAAATATAATTTACAAGTCGTTTTTGTAAGAGGTAGACATTTCAGTCGAAAGAACGACGTCTTGATGAACATTTTGAAAAACATACTTCCACTTTGAGTTTAACCATGATTTTTGGATATAGTTTCATGTTCATAAGAAAAATAATTTTCTCAGAAGAACAACTTTTAAATCAAAGTTTATCATAGTTTTTAATTAACTAACCCAAAACAGCCCGCGGTGTTACTACGACGACGTATATCCGGTTTTACTGTGTTTTTCGTGTTTTTCAGTTTTAAATCATTAAATTAGCATATCATATAGATATAGAACATATGTTTAGTTGATTTTAATAGTCAAGTTAGAAGGATTAACTTTTGTTTGCGAAAAGTTTAGAATTAACTAAACTATGTTCTAGTGATTACAAGTTTAAACCTTCGAATAAGGTAGTTTTATATATATGAATCGAATGATGTTATGAATATCATTACTACCTTAGGTTTTGTGGATAAACCTACTGGAAATGAGAAAAATAGATCTAGCTTCAAAGGATCCTTGGATGGCTTGGAAGTTCTTGAAGCAAAATCATGACACAAAAACAAGTTCAAGTAAGATTTTCACTCGAAATAAGATTGTTAAAGTTATAGAAATTGAATCAAAGTTTAAATATGAGTATTACCTTGTAATATAAATATATCTTACTGTAAATAAGAAAAATTTCTTGAGGTTGGATGATCACTTTACAAGATTGGAAGTAAGCTAGCAAACTTGGAAGTATTCTTGATTTTATGAAACTAGAACTTATAGAATTTATGAAGAACACTTAGAACTTGAAGATAGAACTTGAGAGAGATCAATTAGATGAATAAAATTGAAGAATGAAAGTGTTTTTAGGTGTTTTTGGTCGTTGGTATATGGATTAGATATAAAGGATGTGTAATTTTGTTTACTTGTAAATAAGTCATGAATGATTACTAATATTTTTGTAATTTTATGAGATATTTCATGCTAGTTGCCAAATGAGGGTTCCCACATGTGTTAGGTGACTCACATGGGCTACTAAGAGCTGATCATTAGAGTGTATATACCAATAGTACATACATCTAAAAGCTGTATATTGTACGAGTACGAATACGGGTGCATACGAGTAGAATTGTTGATGAAACTGAACGAGGATGTAATTGTAAGCATTTTTGTTAAGTAGAAGTATTTTGATAACTGTCTTGAAGTCTTTCAAAAGTGTATGAATACATATTAAAACACTACATGTATATACATTTTAACTGAGTCGTTAAATCATCGTTAGTCGTTACATGTAAATGTTGTTTTGAAACCTTTAGGTTAACGATCTTGTTAAATGTTGTTAACCCATTGTTTATTATATCTAAAGATATGTAAAATTATTACATTATAATGATATTATGATATATTAATATATCTTAGTATGATATATATACAGTTAAATGTTGTTACAACGATAATCGTTACATATATGTCTCGTTTCGAAATCATTAAGTTAGTAGTCTTGTTTTTACATATGTAGTTAATTGTTAATACACTTAATGACATGTTTACTTATCATTTATCATGATTAAACATAGTGTATCAATATCTTAATATGATTCATATGTATTTAGTAAGACGTTGTTATAACGATAATCGTTATATATATCGTTTCGAGTTTCTTAATTCAATAAACTCAATTTTATGTATATAACTCATTGTTAAAATAATTAATGAGATACTTACTTATCATAATATCATGTTAACTATATATATAATCATATATATGTCATCATATAGTTTTTACAAGTTTTAACGTTCGTGAATCACCGGTCAACTTGGGTGGTCAATTGTCTATATGAAACCTATTTGAATTAATCAAGTCTTAACAAGTTTGATTGCTTAACATGTTGGAAACACTTAATCATGTAAATAACAATTTCATTTAATATATATAAACATGGAAAAGTTAGGGTCACTATGTAGTGACCCGAACTTTTCCATGTTTATATATATTAATTGAGATTGATATTTACATGATTAAATGTTTCCAACATGTTAAGCAATCAAACTTGTTAAGACTTGATTAATTGAAATGTGTTTCATATAGACAATTGACCACCCAAGTTGACCGGTGATTCACGAACGTTAAAACTTGTAAAAACTATATGATGACATATATATGGATATATATATAGTTAACATGATACTATGATAAGTAAACATATCATTATGTATATTAACAATGAACTACATATGTAAAAACAAGACTACTAACTTAATGATTTTTAAACGAGACATATATGTAACGATTATCGTTGTAAAGACATTTAATGTATATATATCATATTAAGAGATATTCATACATGATAATATCATGATAATATAATAATTTAAAATCTCATTTGATATTATAAACATTGGGTTAACAACATTTAACAAGATCGTTAACCTAAAAGTTTCAAAACAACACTTACATGTAACGACTAACGATGACTTAACGACTCAGTTAAAATGTATATACATGTAGTGTTTTAATATGTATTTATAAACTTTTTGAAAGACTTCAATACACTTATCAAAATACTTCTACTTAACAAAAATGCTTACAATTACATCCTCGTTCAGTTTCATCAACAATTCTACTCGTATGCACCCGTATTCGTACTCGTACAATACACAGCTTTTAGATGTATGTACTATTGGTATATACACTCCAATGATCAGCTCTTAGCAGCCCATGTGAGTCACCTAACACATGTGGGAACCATCATTTGGCAACTAGCATGAAATATCTCATAAAATTACAAAAATATGAGTAATCATTCATGACTTATTTACATGAAAACAAAATTACATATCCTTTATATCTAATCCATACACCAACGACCAAAAACACCTACAAACACTTTCATTCTTCAATTTTCTTCATCTAATTGATCTCTCTCAAGTTCTATCTTCAAGTTCTAAGTGTTCTTCATATATTCTACAAGTTCTAGTTACATAAAATCAAGAATACTTTCAAGTTTGCTAGCTCACTTCCAATCTTGTAAGGTGATCATCCAACCTCAAGAAATCTTTGTTTCTTACAGTAGGTTATCATTCTAATACAAGGTAATAATCATATTCAAACTTTGGTTCAATTTCTATAACTATAACAATCTTATTTCAAGTGATGATCTTACTTGAACTTGTTTTCGTGTCATGATTCTGCTTCAAGAACTTCGAGCCATCCAAGGATCCGTTGAAGCTAGATCCATTTTTCTCTTTTCCAGTAGGTTTATCCAAGGAACTTAAGGTAGTAATGATGTTCATAACATCATCCGATTCATACATATAAAGCTATCTTATTCGAAGGTTTAAACTTGTAATCACTAGAACATAGTTTAGTTAATTCTAAACTTGTTCGCAAATAAAAGTTAATCCTTCTAACTTGACTTTTAAAATCAACTAAACACATGTTCTATATCTATATGATATGCTAACTTAATGATTTAAAACCTGAAAACACAAAAAACACTGTAAAACCGGATTTACGCCGTCGTAGTAACACCGCGGGCTGTTTTGGGTTAGTTAATTAAAAACTATGATAAACTTTGATTTAAAAGTTGTTATTATGAGAAAATGATTTTTATTATGAACATGAAACTATATCCAAAAATTATGGTTAAACTCAAAGTGGAAGTATGTTTTCTAAAATGGTCATCTAGACGTCGTTCTTTCGACTGATATGACTACCTTTACAAAAATGACTTGTAACTTATTTTACCGACTATAAACCTATACTTTTTCTGTTTAGATTCATAAAATAGAGTTCAATATGAAACCATAGCAATTTGATTCACTCAAAACGGATTTAAAATGAAGAAGTTATGGGTAAAACAAGATTGGATAATTTTTCTCATTTTAGCTACGTGAAAATTGGTAACAAATCTATTCCAACCATAACTTAATCAACTTGTATTGTATATTATGTAATCTTGAGATACCATAGACACGTATACAATGTTTTGACCTATCATGTCGACACATCTATATATATTTCGGAACAACCATAGACACTCTATATGTGAATGTTGGAGTTAGCTATACAGGGTTGAGGTTGATTCCAAAATATATATAGTTTGAGTTGTGATCAATACTAAAATACGTATACACTGGGTCGTGGATTGATTCAAGATAATATTTATCGATTATTTCTGTACATCTAACTGTGGACAACTAGTTGTAGGTTACTAACGAGGACAGCTGACTTAATAAACTTAAAACATCAAAATATATTTAAAGTGTTGTAAATATATTTTGAACATACTTTGATATATATGTATATATTGTTATAGGTTCGTGAATCAACCAGTGGCCAAGTCTTACTTCCTGACGAAGTAAAAATCTGTGAAAGTGAGTTATAGTCCCACTTTTAAAATCTAATATTTTTGGGATGAGAATACATGCAGGTTTTATAAATGATTTACAAAATAGACACAAGTACGTGAAACTACATTCTATGGTTGAATTATCAAAATCAAATATGCCCCTTTTTATTAAGTCTGGTAATCTAAGAATTAGGGAACAGACACCCTAATTGACGCGAATCCTAAAGATAGATCTATTGGGCCTAACAAACCCCATCCAAAGTACCGGATGCTTTAGTACTTCGAAATTTATATCATATCCGAAGGGTGTCCCGGAATGATGGGGATATTCTTATATATGCATCTTCTTAATGTCGGTTACCAGGTGTTCACCATATGAATGATTTTTATCTCTATGTATGGGATTTGTATTGAAATATGAAATCTTGTGGTCTATTATTATGATTTGATATATATAGGTTAAACCTATAACTCACCAACATTTTTGTTGACGTTTTAAGCATGTTTATTCTCAGGTGATTATTAAGAGCTTCCGCTGTCGCATACTTAAATAAGGACGAGATTTGGAGTCCATGCTTGTATGATGTTGTGTAAAAACTGCATTCAAGAAACTTATTTTGTTGTAACATATTTGTATTGTAAACCATTATGTAATGGTCGTGTGTAAACAGGATATTTTAGATTATCATTATTTGATAATCTACGTAAAGCTTTTTAAACTTTTATTGATGAAGTAAAGGTTATAGTTTGTTTTAAAAATGAATGCAGTCTTTGAAAAACATCTCATATAGAGGTCAAAACCTCGCAACGAAATCAATTAATATGGAACATTTTTAATCAATAAGAACGGGACATTTCAGTTGGTATCCGAGCGTTGGTCTTAGAGAACCAGAAAATTTGCATTAATGTGTCTTATCGAGTTTGTTAGGATGCATTAGTTAGTCTGGACTTCGACCGTGTTTTCTTTAAAAATGATTGCTTAACATTTTTGTTGGAAACTATATATTATTAACATGTATATATTATGTGATATATTAATCCCTTAACATGTTTGATATTGTGTGATAGATGTCTACTTCTAGCACAAATCACATTGACTCACCTAATAATAACGAAGAGTCGAATATATATTGGACTGATTCACAAGTTCCCGAAGAGGAACCGGAAGAAGAGTCGAAACCGGAAGAAGAATGGAAACCGGAAGAAGAATCGGAACCGGATGAAGAAATAGAATCGGTGGGGAAAATAATAAAACGGTTAAGTAAAAGAAAATCCTCAACCAACCGACCAAGGTTAATTATGGTCAATGGTGTTTCCGCCAAGGAAGCAAAATATTGGGAGGATTACCAATTCTCCGATGAATCGGATTCCGACGAGAATTCCGATGATGTTATAGAAATTACCCCAACTGAATTTAAAAAGGCAAAAGAAAATAATAAGGGAAATGGCATAAAAATAGAGAAATCTAATTCCAACCCCGATGAACTTTATATGTATCATCAACCCCCGAAGTCCTTAAGTTGTAACAATGACCCGGGAACCTCTAAACCACCAGGTTTTTCTAAACCAATGTGGAAAACGACGGCTCGTATTAGGGGAACATCATATATCCCTAGAAACTTGGCAAAACGAACCAAAACCGAAGAAGAAGAAACAAGCGAGTCAGAATAAGATAGTTGTATTCGTGTGGTGTAATATATGTAATATAGTGTGCTTATGCTTTATGATATATGTAAAAATTGCTTGTATTAATAAGTATTTTTTTTTATGAATCTAACTCTTGTCTATTTTACAGTATAAAAAAACAAAATGGATAGACAACCCAATATTTTAAGAGACCTACCCGAAGACGTGATTGATGAAATCTTGTCTAGAGTCGGTCAGAATTCTTCGGCACAAATATTTAAGGCGAGATCAGTTTGTAAGACATTCGAAGAACGTTCCAAGAATGCCTTGGTTTATAAAAGGCTTTCGTTCGAAAGATGGGGGATATCACATTGGGAAATTCATAAGTTACGATGTGTTTACTTTGACGCATATATTGCGGGGAACCCAAATGCTATTTTACGCAATGGGTTAAGAAATTATTTTGACTCAATATATCCAAATATTGGACTTCGTGATTTAGAAAAAGCGGCTAACATGCAACATAAAGAAGCATGTTATGCTTACGGATTAGTAATGTTCGCTTCTCACCAAAGTGAGAACAAGAACATCGGGCTACAACTATTAAACAAAACATTCCTACAAGTGACGGAGTCGGTAATTGGGGTAAGAAATGAGGTTTTTAGATTGTTACGGGACTGTTGGACATTACGTAACCCTCGTCCCTTTGACGACGTTACAACACGCTGTCTTATCAACGGCCATAACGGCTATGTTCCACAAGACCAAGGATGGGAAGTAATCATAGTAAAACTAGAATGCATGACTTGTTTCTGGACGTATGAATTACGTGTCTTTATTGCCTTTGCTGAACGACTTGTGTACTAGCTAGAATTATCTTCACAACCATCTTGTATCAAATTTATTGTGTGCTATATTTCATGCTATATGTAAAATAAGCGGTATTGTAAGTTTGTAAAATATTGTGTAAAAGTTTGAACGCGAAATATTATTATAATCAGTTTTTCATATAGAATTGTAGTAGTTGAATTGTATATTAGCTACTAAGTATGAACTTAACGGGTAGGTACTACCCGAATTTAAACTTATAAAACGCTAATATAAAGAAAAAGCTTTTATAAATGAGTTCATATTATGCTACGAAATACTATTAACTACTCTTAATATTCTGTATGATTAACTTGTTCCATTTGACTATTTTGAAGGAAATGGCACCGACTACTCGACACACCGTGAATATGAATGAAGAGGAATTCCGTACTTTTCTAGCTTCAAACATAGCCGCAGTACAGGCTGCGCTACATACCAACAATAACCTTGGATCTAGCAGTACAGGAAATCGTGTAGGATGCACCTACAAAGAATTCACTGCCTGCAAACCTTTGGAATTTGATGGAACCGAAGGACCGATCGGATTGAAACGGTGGACCGAGAAGGTCGAATCGGTGTTTGCCATAAGTAAGTGTACTGAAGAGGACAAAGTGAAGTACGCTACGCATACCTTCACAGGTTCTGCATTAACATGGTGGAATACCTATCTAGAGCAAGTGGGACAAGACGATGCGTACGCACTACCGTGGTCAGCATTCAAGCACTTGATGAACGAGAAGTACCGTCCCAGAACCGAGGTCAATAAGCTCAAGACAGAACTTAGAGGGTTACGAACCCAAGGATTTGATATTACCACGTACGAAAGACGATTCACAGAATTGTGCCTATTGTGTCCGGGAGCATTTGAAGATGAGGAAGAGAAGATCGACGCGTTTGTGAAAGGATTACCGGAAAGAATCCAAGAAGATATAAGTTCACACGAGCCCGCCTCCATACAACAGGCATGTAGAATGGCTCACAAACTAGTGAACCAGACTGAGGAAAGAATTAAAGAACAGACGGCTGAAGAGGCCAATGTGAAGCAAGTCAAAAGAAAGTGGGAGGAAAACGGTGATAAGAATCACCAATACAACAAAAACAGCAATTACAATAATAATCGCAACAATTATCCCAACAATCGCAACATCAATCGCAACTACAACAAACGGCCCAACAACAACAACAACAATAACAACAACAACAACTACAACAATCATCCCAACAACAATAACAACCGCAACAACAACAACAATCAGAAGCAGCTATGCCAAAGGTGTGAAAAGTATCACTCGGGGTTCTGCACTAAATTTTGCAATAAGTGTAAAAGAAATGGTCATAGCGCGGCGAAGTGTGAGGTCTACGGACCAGGGGTTAACAGAACGAAAGGAACAAATGGTGTCGGAACGAGTAATGGCGGAGCAAGTAGTGTCGGAGCAAGTTATGCCAATGTAGTTTGTTATAAATGTGGAAAATTGGGCCACATTATTAGAAATTGCCCGAACCAGGAGAACACGAATGGACAAGGCCGCGGAAGAGTGTTCAATATTAATGCGGCAGAGGCACAGGAAGACCCGGAGCTTGTTACGGGTACGTTTCTTATTGACAATAAATCTGCTTACGTTTTATTTGATTCGGGTGCGGATAGAAGCTATATGAGTAGAGATTTTTGTGCTAAATTAAGTTGTCCATTGACGCCGTTGGATAGTAAATTTTTACTCGAATTAGCAAACGGTAAATTAATTTCAGCAGATAATATATGCCGGAATCGAGAAATTAAACTGGGTAGCGAAATATTTAAGATTAATTTGATACCAGTAGAGTTAGGGAGTTTTGATGTAATAGTTGGCATGAACTGGCTGAAGAAGGTGAAAGCAGAGATCGTATGTTATAAAAATGCAATTCGCATTGTACGAGAAGAAGGAGAACCCTTAATGGTGTACGGAGAAAAGGGCAACATGAAACTACATCTTAATAGTAATTTGAAGGCACAAAAACTAATAAGAAAAGGTTGCTATGCTGTTCTAGCACACGTCGAGAAAGTACAAACTGAAGAAAAGAGCATCAATGATGTTCCCGTCGCAAAAGAATTTCCCGATGTATTTCCGAAAGAATTACCGGGACTACCTCCACATCGATCTGTTGAATTTCAAATAGATCTTGTACCAGGAGCTGCACCAATAGCTCGTGCTCCTTATAGACTCGCACCCAGCGAGATGAAAGAACTGCAAAGCCAACTGCAAGAACTATTAGAACGTGGTTTCATTCGACCAAGCACATCACCATGGGGAGCTCCTGTTTTGTTTGTCAAGAAGAAAGATGGTACATTCAGGTTGTGTATCGACTACCGAGAGTTGAACAAACTTACCATCAAGAACCGCTACCCACTACCGAGAATCGACAACTTATTTGATCAACTACAAGGCTCGTCTGTTTATTCAAAGATTGACTTACGTTCCGGGTATCATCAAATGCGGGTGAAAGAAGATGATATTCTAAAGACTGCTTTCAGAACACGTTACGGTCATTACGAGTTTATGGTCATGCCGTTTGGTTTAACTAATGCACCAGCTGTGTTCATGGACCTTATGAACCGAGTGTGTGGACCATACCTTGACAAGTTTGTCATTGTTTTCATTGATGACATACTTATTTACTCAAAGAATGACCAAGAACACGGTGAACATTTGAGAAAGGTGTTAGAAGTATTGAGGAAGGAAGAATTGTACGCTAAGTTTTCAAAGTGTGCATTTTGGTTGGAAGAAGTTCAATTCCTCGGTCACATAGTGAACAAAGAAGGTATTAAGGTGGATCCGGCAAAGATAGAAACTGTTGAAAAGTGGGAAACCCCGAAAACTCCGAAACACATACGCCAGTTTTTAGGACTAGCTGGTTACTACAGAAGGTTCATCCAAGACTTTTCCAGAATAGCAAAACCCTTGACTGCATTAACGCATAAAGGGAAGAAATTTGAATGGAAGGATGAACAAGAGAAAGCGTTTCAGTTATTGAAGAAAAAGCAAACTACGGCACCTATATTGTCATTGCCTGAAGGGAATGATGATTTTGTGATTTATTGTGACGCATCAAAGCAAGGTCTCGGTTGTGTATTAATGCAACGAACGAAGGTGATTGCTTATGCGTCTAGACAATTGAAGATTCACGAGCAAAATTATACGACGCATGATTTGGAATTAGGCGCGGTTGTTTTTGCATTAAAGACTTGGAGGCACTACTTATATGGGGTCAAAAGTATTATATATACCGACCACAAAAGTCTTCAACACATATTTAATCAGAAACAACTGAATATGAGGCAGCGTAGGTGGATTGAATTGTTGAATGATTACGACTTTAAGATTCGTTACCACCCAGGGAAGGCAAATGTGGTAGCCGACGCCTTGAGCAGGAAGGACAGAGAACCCATTCGAGTAAAATCTATGAATATAATGATTCACAATAACCTTACTACTCAAATAAAGGAGGCACAACAAGGAGTTTTAAAAGAGGGAAATTTAAAGGATGAAATACCCAAAGGATCGGAGAAGCATCTTAATATTCGGGAAGACGGAACCCAGTATAGGGCTGAAAGAATTTGGGTACCAAAATTTGGAGATATGAGAGAAATGGTACTTAGAGAAGCTCATAAAACCAGATACTCAATACATCCTGGAACGGGAAAGATGTACAAGGATCTCAAGAAACATTTTTGGTGGCCAGGTATGAAAGCTGATGTTGCTAAATACGTAGGAGAATGTTTGACGTGTTCTAAGGTCAAAGCTGAGCATTAGAAACCATCAGGTCTACTTCAACAACCCGAAATCCCGGAATAGAAATGGGAAAACATTACCATGGATTTCATCACTAAATTGCCAAGGACTGCAAGTGGTTTTGATACTATTTGGGTAATAGTTGATCGTCTCACCAAATCAGCACACTTCCTGCCAATAAGAGAAGATGACAAGATGGAGAAGTTAGCACGACTGCATTTGAAGGAAGTCATCTCCAGACATGGAATACCAATCTCTATTATCTCTGATAGGGATGGCAGATTTATTTCAAGATTCTGGCAGACATTACAGTAAGCATTAGGAACTCGTCTAGACATGAGTACTGCCTATCATCCACAAACTGATGGGCAGAGCGAAAGGATGATATAAACGCTTGAAGACATGCTACGAGCATGTGTTATTGATTTCGGAAACAGTTGGGATCGACATCTACGGTTAGCAGAATTTTCCTACAACAACAGCTACCATTCAAGCATTGAGATGGCGCCGTTTGAAGCACTTTATGGAAGAAAGTGCAGGTCTCCGATTTGTTGGAGTGAAGTGGAAGATACACAGATTACGGGTCCGGAGATTATACAAGAAACTACCGAGAAGATCATTCAAATTCAACAACGGTTGAAAACTGCCTAAAGTCGACAAAAGAAAAGATATAGAATTTGAAATTGGAGAGATGGTCATGCTTAAAGTTGCACCTTGGAAAGGCGTTGATCGATTTGGTAAACGAGGGAAATTAAATCCAAGGTATATTGGACCATTCAAGATTATTAATCGTGTCGGACCAGTAGCTTACCCACTTGAGTTACCTCAACAACTCGCGGCTGTACATAACACTTTCCACGTCTCGAATTTGAAGAAATGTTTTGCTAAAGAAGATCTCACTATTCCGTTAGATGAAATCCAAATCAACGAAAAACTTCAATTCATCGAAGAACCCATCGAAATAATGGATCGTGAGGTTAAAAGACTTAAGCAAAACAAGATACCAATTGTTAAGGTTCGATGGAATGCTCGTAGAGGACCCGAGTTCACCTGGGAGCGTGAAGATCAGATGAAAAAGAAATACCCGCATCTATTTCCAGAAGATTCGTCAACACCTTCAACAGCTTAAAATTTCGGGACGAAATTTATTTAACGGGTATGTACTGTAGTGACCCGAACTTTTCCATGTTTATATATATTAATTGAGATTGATATTTACATGATTAAATGTTTCCAACATGTTAAGCAATCAAACTTGTTAAGACTTGATTAATTGAAATATGTTTCATATTGACAATTGACCACCCAAGTTGACCGGTGATTCACGAACGTTAAAACTTGTAAAAACTATATGATGACATATATATGGATATATATATAGTTAACATGATACTATGATAAGTAAACATATCATTATGTATATTAACAATGAACTACATATGTAAAAATAAGACTACTAACTTAATGATTTTTAAACGAGACATATATGTAACGATTATCGTTGTAAAGACATTTAATGTATATATATCATATTAAGAGATATTCATACATGATAATATCATGATAATATAATAATTTAAAATCTCATTTAATATTATAAACATTGGGTTAACAACATTTAACAAGATCGTTAACCTAAAGGTTTCAAAACAACACTTACATGTAACGACTAACGATGACTTAACGACTCAGTTAAAATGTATATACATGTAATGTTTTAATATGTATTTATACACTTTTGAAAGACTTCAATACACTTATCAAAATACTTCTACTTAACAAAAATGCTTACAATTACATCCTCGTTCAGTTTCATCAACAATTCTACTCGTATGCACCCGTATTCGTACTCGTACAATACACGGCTTTTAGATGTATGTACTATTGGTATATACACTCCAATGATCAGCTCTTAGCAGCCCATATGAGTCACCTAACACATGTGGGAACCATCATTTGGCAACTAGCATGAAATATCTCATAAAATTACAAAAATATGAGTAATCATTCATGACTTATTTACATGAAAATAAAATTACATATCCTTTATATCTAATCCATACACCAACGACCAAAAACACCTACAAACACTTTCATTCTTCAATTTTCTTCATCTAATTGATCTCTCTCAAGTTCTATCTTCAAGTTCTAAGTGTTCTTCATATATTCTACAAGTTCTAGTTACATAAATCAAGAATACTTTCAAGTTTGCTAGCTCACTTCCAATCTTGTAAGGTGATCATCCAACCTCAAGAAATCTTTGTTTCTTACAGTAGATTATCATTCTAATACAAGGTAATAATCATATTCAAACTTTGGTTCAATTTCTATAACTATAACAATCTTATTTCAAGTGATGATCTTACTTGAACTTGTTTTCGTGTCATGATTCTGCTTCAAGAACTTCGAGCCATCCAAGGATCCGTTGAAGCTAGATCCATTTTTCTCTTTTCCAGTAGGTTTATCCAAGGAACTTAAGGTAGTAATGATGTTCATAACATCATTCGATTCATACATATAAAGCTATCTTATTCGAAGGTTTAAACTTGTAATCACTAGAACATAGTTTAGTTAATTCTAAACTTGTTCGCAAACAAAAGTTAATCCTTCTAACTTGACTTTTAAAATCAGCTAAACACATGTTCTATATCTATATGATATTCTAACTTAATGATTTAAAACCTGGAAACACAAAAAACACCGTAAAACCGGATTTATGCCGTCATAGTAACACCGCGGGCTGTTTTGGGCTAGTTAATTAAAAACTATGATAAACTTTGATTTAAAAGTTGTTATTTTGAGAAAATGATTTTTATTATGAACATGAAACTATATCCAAAAATTATGGTTAAACTCAAAGTGGAAGTATGTTTTCTAAAATGGTCATCTAGACGTCGTTCTTTCGACTGAAATGACTACCTTTACAAAAACGACTTGTAACTTATTTTTCCAACTATAAACCTATACTTTTTCTGTTTAGATTCATAAAATAGAGTTCAATATGAAACCATAGCAATTTGATTCACTCAAAACGGATTTAAAATGAAGAAGTTATGGGTAAAACAAGATTGGATAATTTTTCTCATTTTAGCTACGTGAAAATTGGTAACAAATCTATTCCAACCATAACTTAATCAACTTGTATTGTATATTATGTAATCTTGAGATACCATAGACACGTATACAATGTTTTGACCTATCATGTCGACACATCTATATATATTTCGGAACAACCATAGACACTCTATATGTGAATATTGGAGTTAGCTATACAGGGTTGAGGTTGATTCCAAAATATATATAGTTTGAGTTGTGATCAATACTGAGATACGTATACACTGGGTCGTGGATTGATTCAAGATAATATTTATCGATTATTTCTGTACATCTAACTGTGGACAACTAGTTGTAGGTTACTAACGAGGACAGCTGACTTAATAAACTTAAAACATCAAAATATATTTAAAGTGTTGTAAATATATTTTGAACATACTTTGATATATATGTATATATTGTTATAGGTTCGTGAATCAACCAGTGGCCAAGTCTTACTTCTCGACGAAGTAAAAATCTGTGAAAGTGAGTTATAGTCCCACTTTTAAAATCTAATATTTTTGGGATGAGAATACATGCAAGTTTTATAAATGATTTATAAAATAGACACAAGTACGTGAAACTACATTCTATGGTTGAATTATCGAAATCGAATATGCCCCTTTTTATTAAGTCTGGTAATCTAAGAATTAGGGAACAGACACCCTAATTGACGCGAATCCTAAAGATAGATCTTTTGGGCCTAACAAACCCCATCCAAAGTACCGGATGCTTTAGTACTTCGAAATTTATATCATATCCGAAGGGTGTCCCGGAATGATGGGGATATTCTTATATATGCATCTTGTTAATGTCGGTTACCAGGTGTTCACCATATGAATGATTTTTATCTCTATGTATGGGATGTGTATTGAAATATGAAATCTTGTGGTCTATTATTATGATTTGATATATATAGGTTAAACCTATAACTCACCAACATTTTTGTTGACGTTTTAAGCATGTTTATTCTCAGGTGATTATTAAGAGCTTCCGCTGTCTCATACTTAAATAAGGACGAGATTTGGAGTCCATGCTTGTATGATATTGTGTAAAAACTGCATTCAAGAAACTTATTTTATTGTAGCATATTTGTATTGTAAACCATTATGTAATGGTCGTGTGTAAACAGGATATTTTAGATTATCATTATTTGATAATCTACGTAAAGCTTTTTAAACCTTTATTGATGAAATAAAGGTTATGGTTTGTTTTAAAAATGAATGCAGTCTTTGAAAAACGTCTCATATAGAGGTCAAAACCTCGCAACGAAATCAATTAATATGGAACGTTTTTAATCAATAAGAACGGGATATTTCACACTACACGTTGGAGTTGTCTCGTCAGGAAATAGTTGCGGATACTTTTGCTTCATCTGGTCTTCACGTTCCACGTAAATTCTGGTCCTCTGGGTGCGTTCTAACGAACTTTAACAATCAGTATGTTGCTCTGCTTTAGACGTATGACCTCACGGCCCATGATCTAAACAGGTTCCTCCGTGAAATGAAGTTTAGTGTCATCTTGTATATCTTCTAAAGGAATTATCAGATTCTCATCTGCCAAACACTTTTTCAAGTTTGACACATGAAACATGTCATGAATTTCACTAAGCTCGTGAGGTAGAATCAATATATAAGCTACTGGTACAACCCGTTCAGTAATCTCGAATGGTCCAACGTACCTTGGACTTAACTTGCCCCGTTTCCCGAAACGTACTACACCCTTCCAAGGTGATACTTTCAACATAACTTTGTCACCAACCTGAAATTCTAGAGGTCTCCTTCGAACATCGGCATAGCTCTTTTGTTGACTTCGAACTGTTCTCAACCTCTCTTGAATTTGTACAATTTTCTCTGTAGTCTCGTAAATAATCTCAGGACCTGCCAATTGAATATCCCCTAATTCACTCCAGCATAAGGGTGATCTGCACTTCCTCCCGTATAGCATCTCGAAAGGAGCAACCTTAATATTTATGTGATAACTATTGTTGTACGATAATTCTGCCAGTGGTAGATGTCTATCCCATCCATTCCCAAAGTCAATAACACATGCTCTCAACATGTACTCTAAAGTTTGGATGGTTCTTTCGCTTTGGCCATCTGTCTGTGGGTGATACGTTGTACTCATATCAAGTCGAGTTCCCATTGCCTTTTGCAATGTTTGCCAAAATCTCGATGTAAACCTGCTATCGCGGTCGGAAATAAGAGATATTGGCACACTATGTATGGAAACCACTTCCTTTAGGTAAACTTGGGTCAACTTTTCCATCTTATCCGTCTCCTTAATCGATAGAAAATGAGCAGATTTAGTGAGATGATCTACAACAACCCAAATGGTGTCATAACCTCCCACGGTCTTGGGTAACTTAGTAATAAAATCTATAGCAATGCATTACCATTTCCACGGGGGAATCTCTGGTTATGTCAGCAGTCCTGACGGTCTTTGATGTTCATCCTTGACCTTAGCACACGCCAAGCATTTACCAACGTAGGTAGCAATATCGACCTTCAGATTGGGCCACCAGTATAGTGCCTTAAGATCTTGATACATTATGTCGGATCCAGGGTGAATGGAGTATCTTGACTTGTGCGCCTCATCTAGCACGAGTTCCCTTCGTTCGCTAAATTTCGATACCCATATTCTATTAGCAAAGTAGTGAGTTCCATCATCTCTAATGACAAACTGTTTATCTCGGCCCTTGAGAGATTCAATAACAATATTCTCTTGCGTTAAAGCCTCGAGTTGTGCATCGTGAGTTTTAGAAGTAAGATTCGTACGGACGGTCATGTTCAGCGCTCTAACTTGGAGAGATCTAGCTTTCTCCTTCCTACTCAAGGCATCTGCTACAACATTAGCCTTGCCAGGATGGTAGCAAATTTTACAGGCGTAGTCATTCAGCAGTTTCACCTAACGTCTCTGTCTCATGTTGAGCTGCTTCTGATCGAAAATATGTTGCAGGCTCTTCGCTCTTGTGATCGGTAAAGACTGTAAACTTAGTAGCATGCAAGTAGTGTCTCCACATTTTCAGTGTAAAGACTACTACACCAAGTTCTTAATCGTGTGTCGTATAGTTCTGTTCGTGAATCTTCAACTGTCGTGATCCATAGGCAATCACTTTCTTTCTTCACATCAGCACGCAACCAAATCCTTATCGTGAAGCATCGCGATAAATGACGAAATCTTCGTTTCCCTTGGGTAAAGATAAAATCGGAGTAGTAGTCAATTTCTGTTTTAATAACTGAAATGCAGTCTCATGTTGCTCGGTCTACTTATACTTCTTACCCTTGTGAGTTAATGCAGTCAATGGTCATGCTATAGTAGAGAATCCCTCAATGAATCTCCTGTAATAACCGGCGAGACCTAAGAATTGTCGAATCTGTGTTGACGACTTAGGAGTCTCCCACTTCTTGACCGTTTCTATCTTTGCAGAATCAACTTGGATACCATTGATACCTACAATATGACTTAAAATTGAACCTCTTGTAACCAAAAGTTACACTTTGAAAACTTCGCATACAGATGCTCTTTCCTGAGCATCTCTAGTATTAAACGGAGGTGTTGTTCATGATCTTTCTCGTTTCTTGAATATACCAAAATATCATCAATGAACACAATAACAAACTTGTCTATGTATGGCTTACACACACGGTTCATGAGATCCATGAACACTGTTGGTGCGTTCGTCAAACCAAAAGGCATTACCGTAAATTCATGATGTCCGTAGCGTGTTCTGAATGTTGTCTTTGGTATATCAGTCTCTTTTACTCTCATCTGATGATAACCTGACCTCAGGTCGATCTTAGAGTAACATCCAGATCCTTGGAGCTGATAAAAAAGATCATCGATTCTCGATAGTGGATATCTATTCTTGATAGTCATTCTTTCAATTCTCTGTAATCGATATAAAGTCTCATAGATCCATCCTTTTTCTTAACAAAGAGAACCGAAGCTCCCCATGGTGAAGAACTCGGTCGAATGAATCCCTTGTCCAACAGCTCTTGTAACTGACTAGATGTGATGACCCAAAAAATTTCGACTTATTTTGAACCAAATTCTATAAATGAATTAATATTTTTGACACGATAAGCAAAGTCTATGAAGTTGAATCCTAACATTCTTGAACTATTTAAATACCCTTCGATTGTTCTCAACGATTTGCGAACAATTATATATAAATAGATACATATACTATAACTTGAAAACGTAAAAAAGTGTTGAATATATGATATTGTGCATTAAACTTATTGGTTCGATTATCTGATTGATATATTTAACTACGGAGATAAAAGATAATGCCAAATGATTGAATTAAAAGATATTTATTGAGTCCCTTAAAGATTATGATATTATTACGAGTCTCTGTTGTGAGGTCCACATTGATTTGGGAAATCGTTCATTTTTAACGATATTCGAAATAAATGGTAAAGTGTTTGTTTAAATAACGTAATTTGGAGACATACAATAATAAGGAATATTAACTGTTGGAATTAGATATATGAATAACTTGTGATATGTATTTTAAAACGTATATATTAATATTGAAAATATATAAAATATAATATTAAACTGGTCATAAAATGAATTGTTATTATATATATATATATATATATATATATATATATATATATATATATATATATATATATTAACAAATAGCGAGACAATGATTTATAGAAGTAAATGACCAAAACATTCGAAAGTTTAATATATACTTTGAGTGGTATAGTTTAGGGATAATTTAAGGTTATATTTTGACAAAGATACGTGACACGAAACGTAAAATGCAAGTTTTCTAAGCGTACAAAAATGCGATCGAGAAACCGGAACCGGGACATGAGTCGAGTGATGACGTACGACTTATCGGAACAAAAATTACAAGTCAACTATGCACGTGAATTTAATATAATATATAATTAATTATTTAAATTAAATATATTATATATATTATATAAAAATATGTCGACAAGCTAAAAGTTAAAAAATTGTGAGCTGGATTTTGGGGCCATGCGATCGCATGAGAAATAGGCATAAAACCCATGCGATCGCATGGGCATCAGATTCAGAAAACATTATAAAAGCTCACGAGTTCAGTTTAATAATTCACACACATATATCACTCCCTCTGTAATCTTATTATTATTATTTATATTATTATTTATATTATTATTATTATTATTATTATTATTATTATTAAGATTAATATTATTATTAATCTTAATATTATTATTAGTAGTATTAGTAATATACATAAAATATTACGACGAGGCCATGAGCGGGTCACTTTTGAAATGGGTTTTCGAGAGGGATAGAGCTAAGGAAATTATGGGTTATAACTATGGAGGTTCATGGGTATTGTTTGCAAATCAAACCTAGTGTTTATCATCTCTGTTGCGTCTACGTACTTTCCTGCAATATTGAATCACAATATTAATACGTGAGCATTCATATCTTATCTTTTATATATTAATAGTGTATCCATGTCTAGTGCTCGAGTATATATGTTTATGCATGCTTGTATACTAAATTTCGTAGTTAAACAGTTTATAATGAATCACGAATTAAATACATATATTACTAGTAAAAGGTATATGATATACATGTTTTTGGAAAACTAACGAAAAATCAATAACTTTTCATTTAGATATCGAATAGTTTCGATGAACGGATTAAAAGATATGATCAACTGAATTATGATTGACGTTAATTGAAATTGCTTTTGAATCTGCAATTAAGATTTAAGCAACTTGTTTACGAGATTGATAAAATAGATTTTTAAATATTACCAGCCGAGTAAATGAATTCTTATATAAAGCACGTCTCGTTTTGTTAAACTATTGTCGAAATTGACTTTTTGAAACAACTTTGGATAACTTTTGTATGTCGATCTCGAGCATTAGGATTATGATACACTATGACCAGACCTAGCTTGGTAGACATTTATTGACCAACATATGCTCTCTAGGTTGAGATCTACGGATATTTGGTATTCCGAGTTCCAGTCACATTTTGGTGAACGACTTTATATGCTGCTAAGGTGAGTTTCATTTGCTCCCTTTTTAATTGCTTTTGCAATCTATATTTTTGGGCTGAGAATACATGCACTTTATTTTAAACGCAATGGATACAAGTACATACTAAATTCTACACCGAGTTTGAACCGAAAATCCCTTAGCTTTGGTAACTAGTAACTGCCGGTTATAAGAACTGGTGGGCGCGAGTAGTAGTATATGGATCCCTAGGGCTTGATAACCCCGTCCGAGCTAGAGCACTAGCCTTTTAACGGATGTATGCTATTTGAGAAGCGTACACGTTGGTTTGCGTGTATTATTAAGATGATTATACAAAGGGTATAAATTATATATACTTTAAGTTTAGTTACCAGGGTGCTTAATTTTGTATAATATTTTGATAAACGTTTCGGATGAAACAACTGAAATCTTGTGATCCACCTTTATATACGGATTATGCGAAACACTAAAACTATAAACTCACCAACCTTTGTGTTGGCACTTGTTAGCATGTTTATTCTCAGGTTTCCTAGAAGTCTTCCGCTGTTTGCTTATATGTTAGACAAGCTATGTGCATGGAGTCGTACATGGCATATTTTTCAAGGAAACGTTGCATTCACAAAATCATCATCATGTATCTTATTTTTACTGCATTGTCAACGGAAGTACTATTGTAAACTATTATTTACGGTGATTATCTATATGTAGAAATCATCAGATGTCGAAAACCTTTGATTTAAATATTCATTTATGGTGTGCCTTTTCAAAAGAATGCAATGTTTACAAAACGTATCATATAGAGGTCAAATACCTCGCAATGAAATCAATGAATGACGTATTGTCCATATGGATTTGGAGCGATCGTCACAGTTGGTATCAGAGCATTGGTCTTAGCGAACCAGGTCTTACATGAGTGTGTCTAACTGATAGTTGTTAGGATGCATTAGTAAGTCTGGACTTCGACCGTGTCTGCATGTCAAAAGTTTTGCTTATCATTTCTTGTCAGAAATTACCTGCTTATCATTCTTAGTCTAGACACGTCTTACTGCATTGATTGCATGAATAGTGTATAGACAAAATTCGTATCTTAGCGTATCTGCTAATTCATATCTTAGCGTATCTGTTACTGTAAACTTTGCCTGACAGCTTCCGAAAGTTTCCTCCGTAATTTACGGATCCCTTGTATTATATATAGGTATTCTATGTAATTAGAATATCATCTGATATCCAAAAAACATTTCATATCAAAAATCCTTTATCTAACGGTGTAAGATGAATTCCACATCTAGTTCAAATTCCTCAGATTCCGACAGCTATTCCGATATGGATTTCCATTCGAGCTCCGAAAGCAGTGTGACCGGAATGGATCAACCAATTAGTCATCATCTATTCTGGATGAATTGGGGATGGGTTCGTAGCCTACTTAATCATTAGAAACAAGAAGAAGGCGATCCTTTCCATCCACCACATTCCCCTCTTGGTGAAGAACCTGAAGCACTTACCGGCGAACCTATTCGAAACACCATTTTCTCTCTCATTTCCCGAGTATCTCGTCACGATTATATACTATCCCATATTCTAAATCTTATTTATCCGATCGTCCGAACCACCGATCATCCTAGTGTAATAGAAGAAGTCAACGAGCTTCGCGCTCGTGTAGTGGCTTTGGAGAATATGGTGCAACGATTACAAAAACCAGCAGCAGCACCAGCAGCCTAACCAGTACCACCATCATCAACACCAACAATATCATTACCACCACCAACAACAACATCACCATCACACGCCTCAACATCACAATCTGTACCTCGGATATCAACATCATACGCACCATAGATACCAAGGTGTACCAACAACAACAAACGATGAAGTATGGATTCATAACTTCATCGGAGAAATATCCAACGGCGATTATGTAATATCTAAAATCTTATAGATTATTTATCCCAATTCTAACCATAAATCAGATAAGTAGAGAAGATAGAAGGGAGATTAGAAACCCTGATCGGAATGGTGCACGATTTACAAGCTTGATCTGTTAGCAGCAGCACCGTCAGTACCATCAGCATCGTCAGCATCAGCAGCATCTACAACAACCACAAGCTCCGCCAGATCCATAATCACCGCAAACATCATCACTAATCAACAACGCGTATATCGTATCAACTAGTTATGAAGTATTAACTCATTTCCCCTGAAGAAATTATATGTATATTTTATATATATAAATTTTGAAATCAAAATGAATCTTTTTGTACTAAGCTATTACGTATGAATTTTAAGGGGTAAATAGTACTCGGTTAATTCATATTACTAAAATGCTATAATGTACATCCTCCGTTAACAACTTAACCATCGTTAACTACAATCTCTATTTCAACTCAAAGAATTCTATTCCATAACAAACCAAGTTTATTATTCAATCACATGTTTGATTTTACACTTTCGATATATCCAAAACTTTCTAGAAAAACATCATTCGCACCTTGCGAAGTTTGCAAGAAATCAACGAACATCAACATCCTTCACCAATGGATATCAATAAACAATGAAGTATTGATTACATTAGTGAAATACTCCGCAAAGATTATGTAATCTCTAATGCTATAAGAGATTATTCATTTCTAATTCCATCCGAAAATCAAATGAGATTAAAACGTTATTAACCCATTAAATCTGTATTACATCTGAAGAAAATATACATACCTATATTTTCATAAAGACTATAATGAAAATTCTTTGTACAAAGTATTAATTGTGAAATTTTTTTAATGGGTAGGTAATACCTGAGAAATATTTGAGTTCACAATTAATATGTTACACAGTACATCATTCGATTATTCAATAATCATTAACTACACTACGTTCGCAACGCTATACATTCGTTCATAGAAATCTAAAAAACCATTCTTATTCGAATTCAAATTACATATTCTGACAGAACAGAATCCAAGTCAAGATTTAACCAGTGACATCATTATTAGATCTCTACAACTTTCAGAGCTATACTTTGACTTTAAAACTGTGCAAGATCCTTTAGCGTTGTTTTTACCAAAAATAATCTTGAAATCTCTTTTCTAAGTATCCAGTTTTACCACACTTCCAACCAGTCAACTTCGAGTTTTCAGATTAGCCTTATTATACCCTTGATATATATGCCTGCTCTTTTATTGTTACCGGGGAACTGTTTATATTCCACCACATTAGCAGTAAACGTACCAGCAACTTCATTAATCTATGACTTAAGTCTCTCCGAAAAGTCACTATAATTATTCATTGAAACCCTAACAAATACTCATCCGCATCTTGTAGCAAGAATGGCCATACCAACTACCGAGAATTAGCAATCAGTATTTTAAATCTCGCAGTAATTCTACGCCAACAGTTATATATATACATATAATGTCTATCTCCTAGACTCGTATACTTTGAATGTGAAGTTTCTGAAAAATACCCCAAACTGTGAAAATAGTCCTTCAAATTTTGGAAAAATGTTGATGAAGCAGCAAAAACTGTAAACGACTTTAACAGTCAAAAGTTTAATGATAAAGAGAAGTGTGTTGGAAAAGCATAGAAAAAGAGAAAGTTTGGTACTGAAAAACGGATTGAACAGACCATAAAGGAGACAAAGGACAAATACAAGGACCAAACTCTGTATGTAAGAATCCTGATGATTCTGTTTCTGATGAAGTCTTTAGCAAATACCTTACTCCTTAAATTTCTCTACATCATAGTGAATGAATTTCTTCATCACACTATGATTCTAAGATATCATCGTATCTTTTATTATAAATATCCTCCATATTTCTGGAGATAATTTCATAATCATTCTTATCGAAAATCAATTTTCTCCTTGCGATATCTGTGTAACATCATAAAAGAAACTATTTTAGTTTCTAAATTCTGAAACCTTCGAGTTTAAAATAGGAATATTTTTGAAGTGGTGTTGGGAGCTGAAGCATGAGTTAGTATAATATAATGACACTTGATCAACGTAATTATATTACAGTAAGTCATGCTGAGTTTCTAATGAAACATGATGATTCACAGTCTATACCGTTATCATGTGCCATGTTACACGACTCTAACATTCTACCCAATCTCCAAACATAATAAGAACATATCTTCTTGATAGTTCTATCTTTCCGGATATTCTGGTAATTTGACAAATCAAGATTGTGCCATTACGATTACCTTCTCAGAACATTAACTATGTTTATCCAAAACTCCATACCTATAAATTCTGGACCATTATTCGCTTGACTTGAAGTCGGGAAGGAAAAACGAAAGAATGGAGCTCCTAAATATAAGGGAAAAATATAAAGCTTGACAACAACACATATATTACAAACCGTGTATATCAATGTGTATAGCAATATAAAGACACGGGAGAATGAAAAATACTATAATCCCAAGGTAGTGGTAGAAGAAAATAACTTCCTCTGGTGGTAGATGAAAAAGAAGAATGACAGATATGAAAGTTAGGAGTATATCAAGAATCAGAACTGGATGAAGCATTTTCACAATCTTTTGGAAGTATGAAATAAGAAAGAAGATTATATGAGTGGTGAAAATAAATGAAACGGAAGAGGTCAATTTATAGCAAAATATCAGACATAGCAATTGAGACAGATTACGCATTTAATCAAAGGAAATCTTAATTTCCTTAAATTTCGAAGAATCAAATCTTATTTAGATTATGAAGATTTTCTATTCCTTAAATTCCGAAAATCAATCGATACTACGTCAAGAATTAAGACGAATCCTTATTCCTTCAATTCACTATTTTACGATAACTTCTCTCATACGCTTCGAGTACTTGGATTATTTTATCCATATTATTCAACGGTGATAAAACTCTATTTATTGACTCATATTCGTCATAAAAGCATTTTTATTGTTAGCCATGATGACCTCACTCAAATTTCGGGACGAAATTTCTTTAACGGGTAGGTACTGTGTAGACCCGAAAAATTTCGACTTATTTTGAACCAAATTCTATAAATGAATTAATATTTTTGACACGTTAAGCAAAGTCTATGAAGTTGAATCCTAAAATTCTTGAACTATTCAAATACCCTTCGATTGTTCTCAACGATTCGTGAACAATTATATATAAATAGATACATATACTATAACTTGAAAATGTAACAAAGTGTTGAATATATGATACTGTGCATTAAACTTATTGGTTTGATTATCAGATTGATATATTTAACTACGGAGATAAAAGATAATGCCAAACGATTGAATTAAAAGATATTTATTAAGTCCCTTAAAGATTATGATATTATTACGAGTCTCTGTTGTGAGGTCCACATTGATTTGGGAAATCGTTCATTTTTAATGATATTTGAAATAAATGGTAAAGTGTTTGTTTAAATAACGTAATTTGGAGACATACAATAATAAGGAATATTAACTGTTGGAATTAGATATATGAATAACTTATGATATGTATTTTAAAACGTATATATTAATATTGAAAATATATAAAATATAATATTAAACTGGTCATAAACCGAATTGTTATTATATGTATATATTAACAAATAGCGAGACAATGATTTATAGAAGTAAATGACCAAAACACTCGAAAGTTTAATATATACTTTGAGTGGTATAGTTTAGGGATAATTTAAGGTTATATTTTGACAAAGGTACGTGACATGAAACGTAAAATGCAAGTTTTCTAAGCGTACAAAAATGCGATCGAGAAACCGAAACTGGGACATGAGTTGAGTGATGACGTACGACTTATCGGAACAAAAATTACAAGTCAACTATGCACGTGAATTTAATATAATATATAATTAATTATTTAAATTAAATATATTATATATATTATATAAAAATATGTCGACAAGCTAAAAGTTAAAAAATTGTGAGCTGGATTTTGGGGCCATGCGATCGCATGAGAAATAGGCATAAAACCCATGCGATCGCATGGGCATCAGATTCAGAAAACATTATAAAAGCTCGCGAGTTCAGTTTAATAATTCACACACATATATCACTCCCTCTGTAATCTTATTATTATTATTTATATTATTATTTATATTATTATTTATATTATTATTATTATTATTATTATTATTATTATTATTAAGATTAATATTATTATTAATCTTAATATTATTATTAGTAGTATTAGTAATATACATAAAATATTACGACGAGGCCATGAGCGGGTCACTTTTGAAATGGGTTTTCGAGCGGGATAGAGCTAAGAAAATTATGGGTTATAACTATGGAGGTTCATGGGTATTGTTTGCAAATCAAACCTAGTGTTTATCATCTCTGTTGCGTCTACGTACTTTCCTGCAATATTGAATCACAATATTAATACGTGAGCATTCATATCTTATCTTTTATATATTAATAGTGTATCCATGTCTAGTGCTCGAGTATATATGTTTATGCATGCTTGTATACTAAATTTCGTCGTTAAATAGTTTATAATAAATCACGAATTAAATACATATATTACTAGTAAAAGGTATATGATATACATGTTTTTGGAAAACTAACGAAAAATCAATAACTTTTCATTTAGATTACGAATAGTTTCGATGAACGGATTAAAAGATATGATCAACTGAATTATGATTGACGTTAATTGAAATTGCTTTTGAATCTGTAATTAAGATTTAAATAACTTGTTTACGAGATTGATAAAATGGATTTTTAAATATTACCAGCCGAGTAAATGAATTCTTATATAAAGCACGTCTCGTTTTGTTGAACTATTGTCAAAATTGACTTTTTAAAACAACTTTGGATAACTTTTGTATGTCGATCTCGAGCATTAGGATTATGATACACTATGACCAGACCTAGCTTGGTAGACATTTATTGACCAACATATGCTCTCTAGGTTGAGATCTACGGATATTTGGTATTCCGAGTTTCGGTCACATTTTGGTGAACGACTTTATATGCTGCTAAGGTGAGTTTCATTTGCTCCCTTTTTAATTGCTTTTGCAATCTATATTTTTGGGCTGAGAATACATGCACTTTATTTTAAACGCAATGGATACAAGTACATTCTAAATTCTACACCGAGTTTAAACCAAAAATCCCTTAGCTTTGGTAACTAGTAACTGCCGATTATAAGAACTAGTGGGCGCGAGTAGTAGTATATGGATCCATAGGGCTTGATAACCCCGTCCGAGCTAGAGCACTAGCCTTTTAACGGACGTATGCTATTTAAGAAGCGTACACGTTGGTTTGCATGTATTATTAAGATGATTATACAAAGGGTATAAATTATATATACGTTAAGTTTAGTTACCAGGGTGCTCAATTTTGTAGAATATTTTGATAAACGTTTCGGATGAAACAACGGAAATCTTGTGATCCACCTTTATATACAGATTATGTGAAACACTAAAACTATGAACTCACCAACCTTTGTGTTGACACTTGTTAGCATGTTTATTCTCAGGTTTCCTAGAAGTCTTCCGCTGTTTGCTTATATGTTAGACAAGCTATGTGCATGGAGTCGTACATGGCATATTTTTCAAGGAAACGTTGCATTCACCAAATCATCATCATGTATCTTATTTTGACTGCATTGTCAACGGAAGTACTATTGTAAACTATTATTTACGGTGATTATCTATATGTAGAAATCATCAGATGTTAAAAACCTTTGATTTAAATATTCATTTATAGATAACTCCAATAATTCAAAAGGTGCGAGTCTATACACGCGAGCTACGGGTGCCGCTCCAGTCGTTAACTCAATCTGATATTCAACATCTCTATGCGGTGGAAGACCTGGTAACTCTTCTGGAAAAACATCGGGAAAATCTCTGACAATTGGTACATCTTCGAGTTTCTTGACTTCAGGTTCAGTTTTGATCACGTGAACCAGCATTGCAAGACAATCCTTTCTAATGTGTTTCTGCGCTTTCAAGCAGTTAATGAAATGCAACGGCGTGTTGCTCCTCTCTCCGTACACTATCAAAGGTTGACTATCAGCCAGAGGAATTTGAATAGCTTTCTGGTAGCAGACGATATTGGCTCTATTATCGGATAACCAATCCATTCCGACCACTATGTCAAAACTTCTCAGTCTTATAGGTATCACATCAATACTAAAATATTTCCGAGCTAAGTTCAAAGTACATCCACGATAGATTTGGTCAGCTTTCATTAGATTACCATTCTCTAGTTCTATACAGTACAAGTTTTCTAACGATGATACGGGATTCTTAATATTATTGAAAAAATCCTTAGACACAAAACTTCTATCAGTACCAGAATCAAAAAGTATATAAGCATGATGATTGTCGAATAAGAACGTACGTGTGATTAACTTCGAATCATCACGAGCTTCGCTTGAGTTGATGTTGAACGTTCTAACTTTAGCAGGCTCGGTAGTCTTATCCGCATTAGGGCAATCCCTCCTATAATGACTAGTCTCACCACATCCAAAACATGTATTTGATTCAATCTTACAGTCCTTCTCCAAGTGTCCAAACCTCTTACACTTATCATAAATCAACTTATTACAAGTTCCCTGATGATTTCGGTTACACTTAGCACAAAGTAGATGCTTGCCCTGGTACCCTGATCTAGTATTCGGGACAGCAGCAGTACCCTTAGCAGTATCTTGTTTCTTGTGGGATTGTTGGTTGGAGTTCTTATCATGACCCTGATTCCACTTCCTCTTACCGTCACCAGAACGGCTTTCATTAGTCACCACAACTTTACTGTCACTCGCAACTTAATCAAGTAGCAAATTAGCCATATCTATGGCTTCCTGCACAGTTTTAGGCTTAGAAGTAGTTACACCACTTCGGATAATTCCAGTCAAACCCTTGATATATTGCTCTACTGTAACACCGGCCATTTTTTTTTATAACACAGCAGAAGTCTTACTTAATACAACACCACATTAATTACATTAGTACAAAAGCTTAAGTTTAACTTTTACAAACGGTGTTACGTTATTACATACACGGTTACAATTGTCCACATCAGAGTTACTAGTCAAACATGTCTTCTATATCATGTTCCGATCCCAGTAGCAGTAGCTAAACCTGCAGGGGGAGGAATGTGGTGGATTAGCACACCGCTAAGTGAATGGAATCTATTTACAGATTAAGCTTAAGCAATCCATCATACAATAATCATCTAACATGCTTACAACTAACAAGTATACGAATAACGACAATATGAGGATCGGCAGCTTGTACGAGCACACGAACCTAGCTGATCGGGCTATATAACAACCCGGAAATTTTCGACAAAATTTAAATCTAACTTTTATGTAATTCCAAGGATTCACGAACAATTATTTGAAAAATAATTACGTATTAGTATTATTATTAATATTGTTTTAAACAATATTATCATTAATTATTTTACAATCATTATTATTATCGGTATTATTAATATTATTATTATTAATATCATTAATATAATTATTAATATTTTATTAACATCATCATTATTAATACAACTTATTATTAATAATATTATTATTATTATTAATACTATTATTGATATTATTATTATTATTATTATTATTATTATTATTATTATTATTATTATTATTATTATTATTATTATTATTATTATTGATACTTATTATTATCCTTATTACTATGAAACTAAGACACTTTATTATTATTATCATTTGCAATTATCATTATCAGTATTGTCATTTAATATTATTATTATCAAAATTATTATTATTATCATTTATTATTATTATGATTAATATTAATACGATTATTAATATCATTAACATAATTTATATTATTATAATTATGTTTAGTATTGTTACTTAAGAATTATTAGTGTTAGTAATATCATATTATTCTTATCTTTATCTATTATCATTATCATTATTATTATTATTATTATTATTATTATTATTATTATTATTATTATTATTATTATTATTATTATTATTATTATTATTATTATTATTATTATTGTTATTATTATTATTATTATTATTATTATTATTATTATTATTATTATTATTATTATTATAATACTTGATATTAATTATTATTATTATTATTATCATTATTATGATTAATATTTATTATTAATATTATTATTATTAAAAATTAATAAAAAAAATGAGATGATATGTATTAGGTCGCCATATATTTTATTTTATCAAATCGTATCTGTTTTCCAGATTTATATATATATGCTTTTAGTTTTTATTTAATCGTGATACTTTTTTATTTGATCGTGATAAATTTTTTTATTTTTCATACTGGTTTTTAATTTGTATCCTATCGACTCAATCCCACTATAAATCAAAGGGTTATCGTGATTGTTGAAAACTCATTCGATTTCATCTCAACAATTATCAATATATTTTTTTTAAACCCATCGACCTCTGTTCTTGTTCCATTTTTCAAAAACCACGATTTCGAATTGTATTTCAAAATCCTTAAATGTAGTTGTGTTAGGAATCATACACTCAATCTATCTGCAAAATCCTAGGTTCCAATTCTTTATATCAAGTAAGAATTTTTGAGTCAAAGTTCAAATTCAAAAAGTCAACAATTATGTTCTTGAAGAAATTAGAGTTCGTGTTGATGTTACAAGTTCAATTGAAGATTTGGAAAGTTTGTAGGAATGATTTAAAACCTATTTCATTTTATAACTTTGATCTAAAAACGTCTAGATACCAAAATCAAATTCCATGTTCTTCGTTTTCTTTTTCGAAGTCCAGAGCCTGCTGCTGCTTATTTTTTTTCTTTCTTTTTCTGTTTTAATTAATCCAATCATCCACTAGAGTTCGTTTCTATTTCAATTACAATAAACTAGCTGTTATGGTTTTGTTTTTGATTTACTCCTGGTCGACGTGGTTTTAGAAGAAAGAGGAAAAGAAAAACAGATTAATACGGGTAAAATAATTAAAGGATGGTTATAAAACAGAAAGGAAATAGCAGAGTCATGGTTTGGGTGTGTGTCGGGTGAGTGAGAGGGCTCGGGTTTGAGCCCCGTCTTGGGCATATTTTTTTTAGAAGGGCTTCTAAGGTAGTTTCCATCTCTATTTTTATTATTATTAATTATTATTATTATTATTATTATTATTATTATTATTATTATTATTATTATTATTATTATTATTATTATTATTATTATTATTGTTATTTCTACTAATGTTATTATAATTATTGTTATTATAATTATTGTTACTAGTATTAAAAGTATTATTAGTATTACTAGTATTATTATTATAATTATTAGTATTATCATTATAATTATTAGTATTATCATTATAATTATTATTATTATTGATATCATGATTATTATTATTATTAGCAAAAATTATTATTTTCATTATCATTTTATTGTTAATATGAGTATTTTTATTATTATTAAGAACTATTGTTATTATCATTTTCATTAAAAACTACTATTATTATAATTATTATTGGTATTATTATTGACATCAGTATTATTATTTTTAAATCTATCGATATATCCAATATTATCATTAAGAATATTATTAGTAGTATCATTATTATAAAAATTAACATTTTTATTAAAACTATCATTTTAAATAAAAATTATCATTTCTAAGTATTATTATTATTATTATTACTACTATTATGATTATTATCATTTTTACTACTAATATTATTATTATTATTATTACAAAATAATACAACTCTTTATTCATTAACATTATTAATATTATTTTATCAAATAAATATTTATATATAGAATATATATAAAAGTATATATACAGAAATATATAACAATTGAAATAACATATATAAACTTATTCGATTACGAGTATATGTGTTAATATATATATACTTGATATAGGTTCGTGAATCCGAGGTCAACTTTGTACTTGTTCAGTGCCATCCTATGCATATTTACTACAAACTATCGTATCGTATCGTGAGTTTCATTTGCTCCCTTTTTATCTATATTTTTGGGTTGAGAATAAATGCACTATTTTTATAATTGATAGATACAAGTACACACTATTATGCGACCAACATGAGTATTTTTATTGTATTCATTTGAAACATGCAAATCCCTGCTTTGTAATATCATTAATTGCTAGATGAACTAAAGTGACAAACGGAATTATTATAAATAGCGCTATTGGGAGTAACGTCCCGCACTGTTGACCTCAGGTCAATTCGTGGTATAATAATGATCTCGACAATTACATATATATTGTTACAGGGTAAAATCGTTTAGTTTTGATATTATACGCTCATGGCATACTTTTGATATACATGATATATCGTCTTTTATTAAATCTTGTGATCTATTACTGAAATCATTATTTATGACAAACTTATGAACTCACTCAACCTCGTGTTGACTTTTTAAAGCATGTTTATTCTCAGGTACTTAAATATTGCTTCCGCTGTACATCTGCTGGTTTGATGATGATTGCTTGCTATGCTTGGAGTCTTCATTACATATCATATCAATTAAAGACATTTAATGCGTTGTTCATTTAATACAATGCAAATGACTATTTATCTTCCACTGCAAAAACTCAATAAAACGTCTCATATAGAGTCGTTCTCGTTTATACAACTGTGATTTGATATAATTAGTCACAAATACCCCAGGCCCTATTTGGGGGTGTGACAGGCTAGGATCTACCGATAGTCCTTCCTACTAGTCTCTGCATAACTATCCAAACGCAACACATACGTTCTTCTATGCTATACTAATAGACTGTAGGACTTGGACTCAACCTCCCTTGGAATGGTTGACCTCACATGGACTTCAACTGCCCTAGGAATGGTTGGCAGTCCCCAACCGCCCTAGGAATGGCTGGTGTCAAACACAGTGCACATATACAACATATATATATATATATATCACATAGCATGCAACTATCCACCTAGCATGGCAATCTCTACACTACATAAGGTAATCAGAGTAATCCACAGTAGCATGATTTGCTACTTAAACTCTATCCGAAGATAGACCCACTCACCAATTACCAGCAACTGAAGATTCTCAGAGGTCTAATCTTTCTGAGTCTTCTCTTTCTCTTTTCCACCTGAAAATAGACATAACACAGTCAGTAATCATGTCTTGATATTAAATCAACAACAAGACAACAACGCTATAGATCAACACTTAAACACATAAAACTGGTCTGCCAATCGTACGAGTAACAACCTCACTCGCACGTTTGAGAACACTCAACCGTGCGGTTGACAACTCACTCGTATGTTTGGTCTATGACTGAACATCTATCAATGAATCACCTGATCCGTACGTTTCGCCACACGAGTGACCAGTGACTCGCACGAGTCACATCTCAACCGTACGTATCATCTTAACTAAAACAATAGTTCTCTTTAACCACTCACTCACACGGTTCATCACACGGTTGAATACCTCAACCGTACGAGTGAAGGCTCACTCGTGTGAGTGATGCATAACAGTAGTAGCAACTGTTTAGATGGGTTTCTACCCAAAATGCACACATGAAACATCAATACATACTGTAATTTAATACATTCAATCATTTATTCACTATATGATAGGTCTACATAATAAATTCAATCAATAACAACATTCACATGTGTGCAAAACAAGACATACACCACAAAACCCTTTTTTTGACCATAATAAAGTTTGATCCATATTCTTAAAACCTTATCATTGGAAAGTAAATCTCAATATGATTCCAACGATAGTTTATTCATTGAAAACGGAGTTATGGTTTGAAAGTTACGCCCTTTTCAATTTTACCAAAAGCTGACAAGTGCTCAACCGCATGGCTGAAACCTCAAACGTGCTGTTGATCCCTCAACCACGTGGTTGAGCCTTCAAACACGTGCTCAAACGCGTGGGAGCTGATGAACAGCTACAGCTCGCTCTTTTTCGCGTTTTTGACTCCAAATCTTGATTTTAGCTTGTTTTGGTCACAAAACTCACTTACAAACTTCATATAACAACTATATAACATATATCCAGTGTTGTAAATCTCCTGAGATCTCCCCGAGATCTCCCACGAGATCTCGTTTTTAGAAGGCAACCGAGACTATATGTTCATCTCCCTAGATTTCTTGGTCAACGGGGTCAAACTTAGTCAAAGCCACGATTTCTCAGATTTTCTTGCTAATTTGTAAGATTTTCTTGTAAAATTCGTAATTTCTAAGATTTTCTCGCTCATTTCTCAGATATTTTTGTAAAATCTCGTAAAAACGTATCTAAATGTACATATATTTATGTTTTTATGTATATTTTTATTAGAAAAACTATAAAGTCAACGTAAGTCAACGTCCGAGATCTCGCCGAGATTATTCCGAGATGCGGAGATCTCCCTAAAAAAGTCCAAACGAGATCTCCCCGAGATCCGAATTCTCCAACCTTGCATATATCTAACATCAATTAACCATAACTAACACAATTTATGAAGATTCAAGCTCAAAATCACAATTTTTTTTCAAGAACACAAAAACCCATTTAATCAAGAATTCAAGCAACAATTCAAGCAAGCTAACCTGGATTATTGATTAGAAAGATGATATGAATCAATCCTTAAAGCCTCACAATCCTATTTATGACTTGAATCAATTAGGGTTTAAGATGGTGTGAAGTTAGAAACGAGATTGTTTGGGAATTTTGAAGAAATGTATGGAAACATCCAGATATTACACACTTATGTGGATTATAAACCTATACCCCATAACACACGTGTATTTATTAGTTATCTAATATCTTTCGTACTTAATTCGGCAGCCCTAACAAAGTCCAAATTCAACAAACAAACCTGTTATGTGACCTTTGTCACAAACTGGTCTTAACCACATAGCCAATTAATAATAAACATATTATTAAAATAAAAGCATATAATCAAGCGCACATAAGCCTAAGGCCAAAATAGTCATCTTACATCTAGCCCAGGTTTTAGTCTGTTACAAATCCACCCCCTTAAAGAGATTCCGTCCTCGAAATCTGGTCAGTCATAGGTACAAGGGTCAAAGGTAACAACCATCATCACCAACGGTCACATCGAGAACTAAATCAAAACACATCTTACTACTACATGAACTACCTAAGTAGGTTCATTACTCAACAAGTCTTCTCATCTGGCAACTCATCATCTAAAGTAACTAAATTTGAAAACTTACTGACATAGAGTCAAACACCATATTTCCTGCTATGATTACCATCAAATGGTCATTTCTGGCATAAGTTTACCCACTATTCCCACTCATACAACCAACCATAGTCATACAATTTATCACACGCTTGCCTACAATTTATCACACTCATCGCTTCTCAGAAGTAAGCAATTACCAACAATCGGGCGTATACCAAAAACTGCGTAAGTCATTTTCTATCTGAGTGTTAAATTCAAAGGATAACGATCCATCAATTTTATGTCACTTACAATTAACACCCTTTCAAACACGATAAACTCCTAAATAATACATCGATCCATCATCGATCTAATAAATTCCCACAAAATGAGTTATATCAAATTTCTGTTTACACATTGTATTCTCGTATCAAAGGTATCTATCTACCATTTAGCCCACCAATTTACACCAAAGTTTTGGTTTCTATGGTTTATCATGAAAAGTTCTATATCCAAACTAAGATTGCACACTAATGCCCGTGGATACCAATGGTAATCCACCTTAAATTCATTAAATAAAACCATTTCATTAGGTTCTAGGGATTAACCATAATATAGCTCCATCGAATTTTCCAATTCAATTCGTTCCATGTCATCAATCTAGTGTCATTGCCTATCATCTGAACACAAGCTCAGTCAAATTACACAATAACTGAATCAAAATTTCAACATTGTTTTCGCAGGAATTACCCCAAATCTTTAATCAAATACCTCTTACCGACCCGGTATTCAATAATTTATCATGATCTTTACAACAATGTTGTTACATACTAGTTATTCCGTCGGCTAGCGCATGTCTCGGATCATATCATAAATAGTAAGAATTATCAAAAACACGATTCTCAAATCAATTTCGATCACACCATTAATGATTTCTGATAGCGTACATCCACTAATACAGTCATGGAATAAATATCAACACGTTATTTTCATCAAATAACTTTAATTACACGAATCTGACACCACCCACTCAACTTTTGTAAAGTCATCACTTAGTTAAAGCTCCAATTTAATCATGATTAACTAATAATAAATCAACCTCTAGATCCAACATAACGATCGTTACCATGTCTGAAAGTTTAACTTCCTGTCAAGTTCTTCAGAAAATTGCAATAAATCGACATTAAGGGTAATTCCACAACTAATCATATATCTTATTCATCAAATTTCCCTCGAGAAGATAATATTGATCTCAACGTAACTCGAACTTTTCAACCCATCGAAACATTTTCCAATCAATATATCCATTCCCACATGGCCACAACATACATCACTATCAATAAACATCTAATCCATCACCTTACTATATCTTCTCTGACTTTCGAAACTACTATATGATTCACTACAATGTATTTTCGTTGGCCAGACGCAATACATTGTCTCAAATCATACTTTTATTTCAAATATCTCGGATCAAGATCCTAATCATGTTCAATAGTCTATCCAAAACTACGTTCACAAGTCACTGTTAGTTACATCCCACTAACAATAATTAATTCCAAAGAACACAAGGTTGACAAACCTATACTTTAACACACAATTAAATCACTACTGGATGTCGACACATCAATTACTATCACACCGATCTGAGTTCATATTGAAAATCTCACTCTAGAGCGTCTTACAACCTAAGATTTTCTGAACCACGAAGTATTACGAAGGTTAAATCTCTAAGTCTGATTTCTAATTCAACTATATCAATAAACCAGTTCCAATAACATCCGACAATTTCCAAGAATTCACCGTCTTAAAATCACATTTAGCTATACAACACTGGAAGAGTCAATCTTTGTTTCAAGTTCCACCTAAAGTCACATCTTTCTTTGGTTAACTCCAACAATGAATCGGTTACGTTGACAACATACGACAATTTTAAGAACTCGCAGTTCAAAACACAATTAACCCATAAACGAATTCTATCTCAAAATAGGTTAAGTCATTATTCGCAGACACACACTTGCATAATTAATTCCATAGTTGTTGAACCTAGATTTACCGATTTTTAAGGTTCATTAATGCAACAATTAACCATATACTACAAGTTAATGATTTCAACCATCAATTGAAGCTATTACACGACTCCTATAGCATAAAAATTTATCATGTCAAATCATTCTATCTTATTGACATACTGGTCACAATTCCAAACGGGGTCGAACTCTGAACATTATCTTCAGGTCCTAACATCTACTCAATACCAACCCCCATTTAAATCAAGGGTTTCCCTGTTATCTAAAGATAACCCACAGAACACTACTCTTAAATCCCAATCTTAGTCTGACACACGCCCGAGACTCAAGGTCAACACATACCCAAAAACTCAATCCTCAGTCAAGTCAAAGTTAGTCTCTAATTTCCCAAGAGACCAATTTAAGAAAGTCGCCCGCATTTATTCTAAGAACCACATGAAAGGTCATGTCAAGCCACGAAAGGAAGACAGATCCTTTGAACAACCCTACGGGTCCTACACAATAAGTCCAGAAATACTACGATATCACTAAACTAGTCACACTCAGTGATTCAGTCACGGTCTATTAAGCATGTAGACTACTCGCCTCGTAAAGTCACTCAATAGAATTCCAATCACTGGTCAACAATTAAGGGGACTACTACCCTAATCAGTCCCTACGAGTCACTACGTACATCCCACCCGTCAACTGTAAAGGAACAACACTTCATATAATCCCTATACAGCACTATCAAGCCACACATAATAATATATCAGGTTTAGACGAATGGACAACTTACTAAGAGCATGGCAACATGTTACATAAATTAGATCCCATGCATAACTACACAACATGGCACTTATCACATATCGCAGTCCAGTTCCGACCTACATATCATGCAATCACATAAAACATAACAACAGAACGCCATGTTCAAATTATTCATCCATAAAAATGCACTATCCCAATATGAAACCAACGATTTTCACTAATAATGGTAAGCATATCTAATGCAATCACATCTAACAAGTCTCAGAGAACATGTCAATCACAAAAAGCATGGAACCACGTCAAAGGGAACAAGATCCCAATAATGCTGATGGTAGCTCCAGACATATCTAATGTAACTGGAGCCGTCAAACCATCGACTATTTCTTCTATAGAAATAACAATTACATCACAATAATCCCCACTAATTACAACAGATTACAAGCACACATAACCACGTGTATACAATCCAATAATACTGGTGTGTGCAGCGGTGTATACAAAATAGTTATTATTTTTACTACGAAATACGATACAAATAACACAAGTTTTAATTATTTATTTACAGATGGGATATACCTAAACCTTGCTACAACACTATAGGCAGTGTACCTAATCGTAAAGTAGTATAGTTTTTAGTAAGTCCGGTTCGTTCCACAGGGAGATGGCTTATTTCACACTATATTTTAATTAACTATATTTGTACAAAATATATATAATTATATATAATAATATATAAAAGGGGGTTTACCGTTTAATGACCGGTTTGTCGGTTTTATATTTTAAGTCACAATTAAAACCTAATGCAAAATATAAATGACGATAATTTAAGTGCGTAAAATAAATAACAATATAACAATTATACTTATTTAAACTTCCGTAACCATGATGTTTGACGTTTTGATTATTTATTACCCTGAGTTAATTGTCCTTTGTCCTGGATGTAATTGAAACCTATCTGGGTTTTGCCCATCATAGTTCATCGGTCATAATTATAAAATGCTCGGCAAATTTAACCTTATACCCGAAGTCAAATATTCCAACTAATTAGGGATTCGAACTGTAACAAGGTCTTAATACTTTGTTTAATGAATACACCAGGTTATCGACTGTGTGTAATCCAAGGTTTTAATACTTTGTTAACAATTACACCAATTACCCTTGAATGTAATCCACCCCTGTTTTAATGAGTCCAGTGACTATTAATCCATCCCCATGTCCGGTCAAATGAACAATAATTTGTATTTATAAAAATCCCGCCCATCGTATCCGATTAAGCGTATGTGGTTATATATAGATACGTCAAATTGTAACCTTTATATTAAATTAACGAGGTATCATTAATTTAATATAAAACCCATTAATAGCCCATAGTCTAATTTCCACAAGTGTCGTTCTTTTATCCAAACCCCAATTATGGTACAAAGCCCAATTACCCCATCTTTAATATTTTTAGCCCAACATCACGATTACTTCAATTTAAATAATCATAATAATAACTTAGTTACGAGACATTAATTTAAAAAGGAGAACATAACTTACATTGATTATTTATCGCGTAGTGTTACACGGACAGAATTTCGACTTTAGAACCCGTAAATTAACCTTTGCATAACCCAAAACTAACTAATATAAAACTACACTATATTATATATATATATATATTATATATATATATATATATATATATATATATATATATATATATATATATATATATATATATATATATATATTTATTTATTATACAGAGGGAGTAAAGAGATTGAATTGGTGTACATAAACTGCAAAATTCGTTGCCTTTTATAGATGTGGCCAGCCTTTCCCTGCCATGCGATCGCATGGGATTAAGGAGGCCAGGCCATGCGATCGCATGGCCAGCCTGTCCAGGACACATTCTTCATTTGAAACGTGGGCGGATCTTATTTATTTATTATATAATATAATATATATAATTTTATATAATTATATATATATATATATATTATATTATATTCTTGTGCATAGTTGACTTATAATTTTTGACCCGTTGCGTCGTGCGTTGATAGTTGGCTCAGGTCCTGGTTCTGAATTTTCGAACGTCCTTTCGTACTATTTAATATCTTGTACTTTGCGTTTCGCAATTTGTAATTTGCACAAAACATTATTTTCCTTAACTCCCAAAATCCGCGCAAGTCTTTAACTCAATTTTTGGGACGCTTTTGAGTGCACTATGGCTTTAAGGACCCTTTTCCAGTTTTAGTGGCACTTTTTCTTCAATTCTTTAATCTTCGTGCTTCGTATTCGCATTTATTTATTTAAACAATTACAACTTAAAAATAGAATAATTACAACTAAAAACTTTACATATTGGGATGATATTGCGACTAAATATATGTTCGTTTGGAGCACTATCAAATATCCCCACACTTGAGCGTTGCTTGTCCTCAAGCAATACAGAACTTGAAATTAAATCACACGAATCACTTCTTTATTCTTCACACTTTATACATTAGTGATTTTGATACGGCGGTATAAACAATGATAGTAACAATGTGGTTTACAGTCCCACATGACTATAAAAATTTAGATCCTTAAGGAAATTGGATCTTTATGAAAACATTTAATCTTTTGAAAATTCATTCTAGCTTTTACCCTAGATAAGTTTTCAGGAATAACCCTTCACCGGTGTTTGCAAAATGTTTTTGTGGGTTTGGTGGGTTTCAGATTTGAAAATTTTAGCTCAAAACTTATGGTTTTGTGTCACCCACTTGCTAACCTTGTATTAGGAAAGCAACACGTCCAGTATACTTGCTCCGTATATTACCTTTCGGTAAACTACCGTTCGGTTATAAAGGAAAGCGTTGAACAAGCAACTGTTAAGGCGAAGTCTAATGACATGCAGATGTTCATGGTCTACAACGTGTCGGATGCAATTACTATCCTTTGTAGGAGCAATAGTAAAGCTCACTCTATAGTTTTTTGATCTGGCACAAGGTCTTGTCTTTGACCATGCTATGCAACCACCGTTCTTACGGTTGGCACCCAAATTGGTTCAGGTGACCTAATGAATTCCAGGTAAATTCTTAGGATTTTACGTTCAATGGTAATGAACGCATTGAAAATGGGTTTTCAGAAAACAAGTCGGTTTGTAATTTGATCAAAATATTTTCTCGTTCAAGCTCGAGTTTAAATATCATCGAATTCTATGAGTTTGTAATTCTCAATCTTTAAAGTCAATCTCTAGGATTGAGTAATATCAGGCTTAAAAGCTGATTTTTAATCTTTAAGGAGATTATCCTTTTCTGGGGGTCTGATTCATTAGTCTTATCAAGCTAATTTGCACGGCGCCCTCCTCATTTTACGAGATAGATCCTCTCATGGTTAGGATAAGTCTGACCACTTGGCGACCCTGTTTGATGCTGAGGTCCGTGGATTTCCTGCTGATTTTAGAGATGACTTTTCTAGATTTTTCGTCAACCTACAGCTGGTCTGGACGACAACTTCTTGACCTAAATCAAGAAGCGCGTGTCTTTTACGGAAGACTTTACTTCCTTTTAATGATGGAATTGATTCATCATGTAGATCCATCTTTTCTTTTATTTTTATTATAATATTGCGGGTAAAACAGTCAATTTAGTCCAAAACAAAAGCACCTGCAATAACTTTACAGAAACATGTGATAGATAGTTTTTTAATTGAATAACTTGGTACATTCTCCCCACACTTGGCTTTTTTTCATGCGTCTTTTTATATCCTAATAAATAAATTCAAGCGTTTTAGTTGTTTCTCAATTTAGGTCCTTTCCGAGGTAACAATAATTTTGGCATTAACACCTAGTTTTATCGTTCATAAATATGTATAAACATAATTTTGAGTTCATTTAGTTGAAAATTTTTCAAATTTTCACAAAATTTGGCAATTAAACCAAGTGTAAACCTGAGAGAATTTATAACCCTTCCCCACACTTGAGATCATGCAATGCCCTCATTAGCATGAAATCAGACTCTAATTATAAATTCATGAGGGTGATTAGTGCAGAAAGTGATTAAAAATACCCAGTTTGTAATTACAAAGCTCGTCGAATGATAGATGGCGCGCCTCATCGTTCATTCTTTCTTGTTTTATCACACATGTTTTTATTCAAAAACGGTTGCTTTTCTGAACTGTTTGCTAATATTTGAAAATGCGTCTTTTACCCATACTCATCATGCATTTTTATTGACGAGTTATGCACTAACCCGAACCTCTAATTTAACGTTAAGTGGAGTTAGACTTCCCCATATTTAGCTGACGACATGTGAAGTCGGTAGAATAAGTTCCACGATTTAAAATAGTGAGCCAGTTATTTACATCTCGGGTGGTATAAAATATATCAATGGGTTTAAAGTTTAGACTCACCTGATCGTCACTACTTAATTCTTTTTTAAGTGTAGCTTTTAGTAAATGGATTTGTCTCTTTTCTGGTTCTTGGTCAAATGGATCGATATACACCGACATACATATTTCTATAGGGTGGACAATTCCTAACATTCCCTTCCGTTTATTCTCGGGATCAAGGTTTTCACCTCTATTACCCAATTGGGTGAAATTCGAGGTGTCAATATCTATTACAGCTTGTAGTTCATCTTTGGTAGATGACTCGTCTATTGAGAATATTGGGTTGGAAGGTTGTGGAATGGTGAATTTCGAGATCGAAGCAAATTCTTCTTCATTAATGGTACTTATCGGTCCCACCATTTTGGTCTCGTGGGTAAAATTTTCAACGTTATCGTTTTCCCAAGAGTACCAATTTGTCACCCTTACTTCTTTTTCATCCATTGATGGATCGATGATTTCGTCGGTAGAGGCTAATGTCTCGATATGTTGTGAAATTGGTAAAGCTGAATAAAAAGTATCATCGAGATAATTGGTGATGTCGGAGCTCTCAAATTCATTAAAATTCGATGATATGAGATTTTCTTGCACAATACTCCTCAGATCAACAGGTGTGTAATCTGATAAAGTTTCAGCTTACCGATTTACAAACTCTCTCATTTGTTCATTTTGAGCATCGAGTTCTTCGAGTTTGATTTTCATATTGTCTAAAAGATTTTCAGACACATAATGTTCCTCGTCTTCTGGTTGTTGAGTTTGGACATATTCTTGGGAATAATCCCAATTTGAATTGTATTCTTCATAATCATTCCGTTCAGGTTCTATGGGTGCATAATTTTTCATAGGAACGTAATAAAAACATTCCCATGTTGAGTGATAATCTCCACAGATTTCACAACCAGTTATTGTTTCGTCATTCGTGAGCCAAGATTGACCGAATAAATTTTCATCAACACCCATTTGAGAGTATTGATTTCGTATGTCATAAAGAGTTTTCAAAATATTTTCGAGATTTTCCATAATGCGCTTATTACCAAATTTTAGCTACAATGTGATGCATTTACTTAATTATCCTATTAGTTATAAAAATAAAAATTATATAAGTTATCAAATTAATAGACTTTTCTGATTTTGCCCACGTTTCGAATAGCCAATAGATGCAGCAGGGAGCCAGAACCCTTTAAATCGGAAGCTCACAACTCAGCCACTAACAAATCCAACTATTACTACGAAGCAGAAAATTTGAATGTCTATCAATTTAACCGCTTAAAATAATTTTTCGTTTTGAAATTTTAGAGGAGAAATAGAAAAAATTCTAAGTCCTAAAAACTAGAGCGTCGAGAAATAAGAAAGAAAAAGAGCGCGTCGAAAAACGTCGAAAAATAAAAATAAGAAAGAAAAACGTCGAAACTTAAAAGTCTAAAAACTAAATCTAAAAAGTTGCGCCTAAAGGTCTAAAGGTAAATGCAATTTTATTCGGAAAACGACAATTACTTAAATTGGCACTAAAATCTATAAACGGCGGCGCAAAATTCTAAAGCTCCTAAATCTTAATCTAAAGAAAAAGCACTTAAGGGATTTTACGGCAAAGCCTAAAAATATAGAAATATAAAAATTCTACGGCAAAAACTAAGTTTAAAACTAATTACGAACGATAAATATACAAATATTTAAAATATACAAATTATAAAAAGAGACAAAAAATGATAAAATTACCTATTTTTATAAAAATATTATTTTTATATAATTATTTATAAAAGTATTAATTTTATATATTAATAAAACTAATTAAAACTTAATATTACTAATTTTAAATAAAACTAAAACTAAATATTAAAATAAATAACCCTAATTAATAATAATTATTATTTATAAACCCTAAACGTATTTAATGCTCGAGTCAGACCTGTCAGGGCAGGCCATGCGATCACATGGTGTTGAGGCTTCTGGCTCATGCGATCGCATGGGCCTGTAAGTCCAATTTTTTTTATTATTTTTTTAATAACTTTATATTGTTTTTCTAAAAATATATAATAAATATATTTATACAAAAATAAATTAAAAATATTGCATTTCGCCGACTCCCCGGCAGCGGCGCCAAAAACTTGATGTGTGCAGTGGTGTATACGAAATAGTTATTATTTTTACTATGAAATACGATACAAATAACACAAGTTTTAATTATTTATTTACAGATTGGATATACCTAAACCTTGCTACAACACTATAGGCAGTGTACCTAATCGTAAAGTAGTATAGTTTTTAGTAAGTTCAGTTCGTTCCACAGGGAGATGGCTTATTTCACAGTATATTTTAATTAACTATTGATAATGCTAAAAACAAACATATATTTCATAGCATTATTCCTCAAGAAAGACAAGCTTTTAGTTACAATTGTCCTATTTACAAGTGATATTCGCTTAAATAATAAAAGGTGAAGACAAAAGACAGATTCGACGAATTGAAGACGCAAACGACCAAAAAGCTCAAAAGTACAAAATACAATCAATGAGGTTCCAATTATTGATAAGAAACGTCTCAAAATTACAAGAGTACAAGATTCAAAACAAAAAGTACAAGATATTAAATTGTACGCAAGGACGTTCGAAAATCCGGAATCGGGACCAGAGTCAACTCTCAACGCTCGACGCAACGGACTAAAAATTATAAGTCAACTATGCACATAAATATAATATAATATTTAAATAATTCTTATAATTATTTAATATATTATATTTATTTATAAAACCGTCGGCAGAAGAAAACAACCAAATGTGAGCCTCCCCAGCTGGCCATGCGATCGCATGGCCTGGAAGGCATAAATCCATGCGATCGCATGAGCCCCAGTTCCAGCCCACATGCCTATAAAAATCGAGCTTTGGTGCACCACAAAATCCATCTATCTTTCTCTTCTCCATTCATACGTAATATTTATATTTATAATTTATATTTTAATTTTAATTTTAATTTTAATTATAATTCTAATAATAAGGGTATGTTAGCAAATGTTGTAAGGGTGTAAGTCGAAATTCTGTCCGTGTAACGCTACGCTATTTTTAATCATTGTAAGTTATGTTCAACCTTTTTACATTAATGTCTCGTAGCTAAGTTATTATTATGCTTATTTAAAACGAAGTAATCATGATGTTAGGCTAATTACTAAAATTGGGTAATTGGGCTTTGTACCATAATTGGGGTTTGGACAAAAGAACGACACTTGTGGAAATTAGACTATGGGCTATTAATGGGCTTTATATTTGTTTAACTAAATGATAGTTTGTTAATGACAATATAAAGATTTACAATTGGGCGTCCCTATAAATAACCATTTACACTCGATCGGACACGATGGGCAGGGTATTTATATGTACGAATAATCGTTCATTTAACCGGACACGGGAATGGATTAATAGCCACTAGAATAATTAAAACAGGGGTGAAATTATGTACAAGGACACTTGGTATAATTGATAACAAAATGTTAAAACATTGGGTCAAACTCAGTCGACATCCTGGTGTAATTATTAAATAAAGTATTAAAATCTTGTTACAGTTTAAGTCCCCAATTAGTTGGAATATTTAACTTCGGGTATAAGAATAATTTGACGAGGACACTCGCACTTTATATTTATGACTGATGGACTGTTATGGACAAAAACCAGACGGACATATTAAATAATCCAGGACAAAGGACAATTAACCCATGTGCATAAAACTAAAATCAACATGTCAAACATCATGGTTACGGAAGTTTAAATAAGCATAATTCTTTTATTTCATATTTAATTTCCTTTATTTTATATTTAATTGCACTTCTAATTATCGCATATTTATTGTTATTTTATTTAATTGCACTTTTAATTATCGCAAGTTTATTTTATCGCACTTTTATTATTCGCAATTTCATTATCGTTATTTACTTTACGCTTTAATTTAAGTCTTGTATTTATTTTTAATATTTTACATACCGGTCATTAAACGGTAAAAACCCCCCTTTATAATAATAATATTACTTATATATATATATTTGTATTTTTATAAAAGTAAACTAATATAGCGTTAAGCTTTGTTTAAAGATTTTCCCTGTGGAACGAACCGGACTTACTAAAAACTACACTACTGTACGATTAGGTACACTGCCTATAAGTGTTGTAGCAAGGTTTAAGTATATCCATTCTCTAAATAAATAAATATCTTGTGTAAAATTGTATCGTATTTAATAGTATTTTCTTGCTAAAATTAATAGTATTTTATATACACCTCGCGAAATACCAAGTTATTTTTGGCGCCGCTGCCGGGGAACTCTTAAACGCCGGAAGCGCAACGCTAATAAAAAAATAAAAAATTTAGTTTACTTTTATTAAAATTCGTTTTTATAAAAATACGTTTTAAATATTCGAAAATATTAAAAGAAAAACAAAAATATAAATATTTTTTTTAAGAGTTTGGTAAATATTTAAGTTTTATAAAGTTTCTTTATTTCTATTTTTTTTAGTTTGTAAAAATATAAGTTTTATTTAATTAATAATTATATTTTATATTTTACAGCAAAAAAAAAAAATTTAAAACTCGAGTCCGGTACTGTAGCAGCCCACTCTGTGGCCCGAAACCCTAGCCCATGCGATCGCATGGCCGGATAGTTTAGGACTCATGCGATCGCATGAGCCCATCTGACACGCCAGACTGCAGCCTGCATTAATTACGGATAATAATTATAATTATTATTATTATATTTAAACCCTAATTAGGGTTATATATTATATATATTAATTTAGTTTTTATTATTAATTTGTATTATTTAGTTTAATTAGTTTAATTAAATTGTAAAATTAATAGTTTTATAAAATAAATAATATAAAAATAATATTTTTATAAAAATTGTACTTTTTACAACTTTTTGATTATTTTTAAATTTTGTCCCTTTTTAATCGTTTTAGCGTAATATTTGTATTTTTCGCTCGTATTTATTTTTAATTCATAGTTTTTGCCATAGTTATTTTTATTTCTAGATTTTTAGGCCTTGCCGTAAAATCCCTTAAGTGCTTTTTCTTTAGACTAAGATTTAGGTACTTTAGAATTTTGCGACGCCTTTTTAAGTTTTAGTTTCTTTTTAAGTTATTTCCATTTGGGATATAGTTTTACTTGTAAGCTTTAATATTTTTAGACACCTTTTACCTATGTATCAATTATCATTCCAATTAGTAATTTCAATTTGCGATTATAATTTTAAGTTAGTTGTAGTTATAAGGTTAGGTTAGTCAAGTGTTTTTAAGTGTTATAAGTTTCTTTTATTTTTCTGTCACCTTTTATTTTTCAACCATTTTTCTTTTTCGATTTTTTTCCGACGCGCTCTTTTTCTTTCTTATTTCTCGCTATTCTAGTTTTTAGGACATAGATTTTTATTCTACTTCTTATCTAAATTTCTTAAAATTACGAAAATTTATTTTAAGTGGTTAAATTGATAGACATCAAAATTTTCTGGTTCGTAGTAATAGTTGGATTTGTACGTGGACCGGGTTATTGGAGCCAAACAGTCCTCAATTATATTGAGACCAAACGAATCCTGCCCCTCTGCTGCATCTTTTGGCTATTCGAAACGTGGACAAAATCAGAAAAGTCTATTGATTGGATAACTTATTATAATTTTTTTTTCCTTTTAAAAACTAATAGGATATTCAGTGAATGCACCGAGCAAGACGTTCACCACCTTTTGTACGTTCACCACCTGTAACTAGATCAAGACATTTAGCAAATATTACTGCCGTTGATTTTTCTTTAGAATCGTCATCCAGTCGACCAAGTACTCCAGTTCAAATTTCTGATAATCCATTTTTTGAACCCGACCTCACAATTGAGAATCCGGAGAATATTCAGGAACGATTCATAGATCCTGAACCATTAAATTTTCCTCCAGAACCACCAATCATTCAAACAGAGATTGTTGAGGAACGAACCATTAAATCAGAATCCTCTAGTGATTCGGATTCAACAAATTCAATTATGGAGAATCTGGAACCTTTAAGTATGGAAGACCGAATGAGAGCTAAACGCACTGGCCAAGGTCACACAATTACTCATCCTGACATTAATGCGCCAGATTATGAAATCAAAGGACAAATTCTACACATGGTGACTAATCAATGCCAATTTAGTGGTACGCCGAAGGAAGATCCAAATGAACATCTACGTACCTTTAATAGGATCTGCACACTATTTAAAATCCGAGAAGTAGAGGATGAACAGATATATCTCATGTTATTTCCCTGGACTTTAAAGGGAGAAGCCAAAGATTGGTTGGAATCGTTACCTGAAGGGGCGATTGAGACATGGGATGTTTTAGTTGAAAATTTTCTTAAACAATTCTTTCCGGCATCTAAAGCCGTAAGACTTCAAGCAGAAATCGTTACGTTTACACAGAAGCCGAATGAAACTCTATATGAGGCATGGACTAGATATGGAAAGTTATTAAGAGGATGTCCGCAACATGGTTTAGATACCTGTCAAATAGTACAAATATTCTACCAAGGATGCGACATCACTACAAGGAAAGACATAGATATAGCAGCTGGTGGTTCTATTATGAAGAAAACCGAAACTGATGCTTACAAAATTATTGATAACACTGCTTCCCACTCACATGAGTGGCACCAAGAAAAAGATATCGTTAGATCATCTAAAGCAGCTAGAGCAGATTCTAGCCATGACTTAGATTCCATTTCCGCAAAGATAGATGCTGTTGAGAGACGAATGGAAAAGATGACTAAAGATATTCACTCAATACGAATTAGTTGTGAGCAGTGTGGAGGACCACATTTGACAAAAGATTGTCTCAGTATTGAACTAACAATGGAACAAAGAGAGAATGTTTCATACATAAACCAAAGGCCTGGAAATAATTATCAGAATAATTATCAACCGCCAAGACCGATTTACAATCAAAACCAGAACTATAACCGAAATATTCCATACAACAACCAACAAGGTCCTAGCAATCAACAAGTATCCAATAATACTTACAATCAGCAAAGAGCTAATTTTCAAAACAAACCACCACAACAAACCGATGATAAAAAGCCGAATTTAGAAGATATGATGACGAAGCTAGTTGAAACTCAAACGCAATTTTTCACATCTCAGAAACAAACTAATGAACAAAATGCTCAAGCATTTAGAAATCAACAAGCTTCTATTCAAAATCTGGAACAAGAAGTAAGTAACCTAGCAAGGTTAATAGGTGAAAGAAAACCGGGAAGTTTACCTAGTGATACAAATGCTAACCCCCGGAATGAAACAGCTAAAGTCATTACCACAAGAAGTGGTACAACATTTAAACCACCTGAAATACCTGCAACTTCTGATGAAGCTATTCCTACTCCACAAGAACCACAACCTGATCAAGATAAGGAAAATGAACCGGTAGTTGAAAAGGTTAATGAAGATAACACAGTTAAGGCTAAACCTTATGTTAAACTATACCAACCACCACTTCCTTACCCGAGTAAAATGAAGAAAGAGAAACTTGAAGCCGAGCAATCCAAATTCTTGGATATGTTTAAATAGATAAATGTAAATCTTCCTTTCATTGATGTGATTTCAGGAATGCCTAGATATGCTAAATTCTTGAAAGATCTAATTTCAAATAGAAAGAAAATGGAAGAACTCTCGGCTGTTACTATGAATGCTAATTGTTCAGCAGTGCTGTTGAATAAGATACCAGAAAAACTATCTGATCCAGGAAGTTTCACAATTCCATGTTTTCTGGGTAGTCTTAGTTCAATAGAAGCATTGGCAGACTTAGGTGCTAGTATAAATCTAATGCCGTATTCACTATACGCTAAACTAGACCTTGGAGAATTGAAACTAACCAGAATAAGCATACAACTAGCAGATAGATCAATAAAATATCCTAGAGGGATAATGGAGAACATGCTAGTTAAAGTTGGTACTTTAGTATTTCCAGTAGATTTTGTTGTTCTGGACATGGAAGAAGATTCTCAAGTTCCTCTCATATTAGGAAGACCATTCTTAAACACGACTAAAGCAATGATAGACGTGTTCGGTAAGAAACTGACCCTAAGTATAGAGGATGAGAGTGTTACCTTTTCAGTTGATAGAGCAATGCAACAACCGCAATCTGCAGATGATACATGTTATTATATTCAAACTATAGATGCACATGCAGAATTATTAGAAGAATTTCCAGAATTACAAGGAACCGGAGAATGTTCTTTAGGAGAAGGTAATGAACCAATTGATGAAGCTGAAATGTTAGTTACACTTATAGCTAATGGATATGAACCAACAACAGAAGAAATTCAAATGCTAAAAGAAGAAGACAAATATCGATATAAATCATCGATAGAAGAACCTCCGAAATTAGAGTTAAAGCCACTTCCAAACCATTTGGAATACGCTTATTTACATGGTGAATCTGAATTACCTGTAATAATATCGTCTTCTCTTACTGAAAATGAGAAATCACAACTCATTTCTGTGTTGAAAGCTCATAAACCAGCCATTGCATGGAAGATTCATGATATTAAAGGAATAAGTCCTTCGTATTGCACACATAAAATCCTTATGGAAGAAGGTCATAAAACGTATGTGCAACGCCAACGAAGACTAAATCCTAATATGCAATATGTAGTTAAGAAAGAGATTATTAAACTGCTAGATGCAGGTCTAATTTATCCAATTTCTGATAGTCCATGGGTAAGCCCAGTTCAATGCGTGCCTAAGAAGGGTGGCATGACTGTCATTACAAATGAAAAAAATGAGCTTATTACTACTAGGACTATAACAGGATGGCGTGTGTGTATTGATTATAGAAAATTAAATGACGCCACCAGAAAAGATCACTTTCCCTTACCTTTCATTGATCAAATGTTGGAAAGATTAGCCGGAAATAGTTACTATTGTTTTCTAGATGGATTTTCCGGATATTTTCAAATTCCAATAGCACCCGAGGACCAAGAGAAAACCACATTCACGTGCCCTTATGGTACTTTTGCTTACAAACGCATGCCATTTGGACTTTGCAACGCCCCTGCAACCTTTCAAAGGTGTATGATGGCGATTTTTCACGACATGATAGAAGAATGCATGGAAGTTTTCATGGATGACTTTTCAGTCTTCGGTGATACATTTGAAACATGTCTAGTTAATATGGAACGAATGCTTATTAGATGCGAACGATCAAATCTAGTTCTTAATTGGGAGAAATGCCATTTCATGGTTAAAGAAGGCATCGTTCTTGGACATAAAATTTCAAAAGAAGGAATTGAAGTGGATAGAGCTAAAGTAGATGTAATTGCTAAACTTCCACATCCCACCAATGTTAGAGGAGTTAGGAGTTTTCTAGGGCATGCCGGTTTTTACCGACGTTTCATAAAAGATTTTTCTAAAATTGCCACTCCTATGAATAAACTCCTAGAAAAGGATGCGCCATTCATCTTTTCAGATGAGTGTATCAAATCTTTTAATATTCTTAAAGAGAAACTCACTAATGCGCCGATCATGATAACACCAAATTGGAATCTACCATTTGAACTAATGTGCGATGCAAGTGATTTTGCAATGGGAGCCGTTTTAGGACAAAGGATTGAAAAACGATTTCAACCTATATATTATGCTAGTAAGATGTTACAAGGAGCACAAACGAACTATACAACTACTGAAAAAGAACTCCTTGCTATTGTCTTTGCTTTTGACAAATTTCGTTCATATCTCGTTCTAGCAAAAACGGTGGTCTATACCGACCATTCTGCTCTTAGATACCTATTTTCAAAACAAGATGCTAAACCAAGATTAATCCGTTGGATCTTACTCTTACAAGAGTTTGATATTGAAATCCGAGATAAAAGAGGAGCAGAAAATCTCGCCGCTGATCATCTTTCTCGTCTTGAAAATCCCGAATTAGAAGTTCTAAATGAATCGGCCATACAAGACAACTTTTCTGATGAATATCTATTGAAGATAGATTATAATGAAATTCCATGGTTTGCAGACTATGCAAACTACTTAGTTTGTGGATTCCTTGAAAAAGGATTATCGTATCAAAGACGAAAGAAATTCTTCAGTGATATAAAACACTATTTTTGGGAAGATCCACATCTGTTTAAAAGTTGTCCAGATGGAATAATACGCCGATGTGTATTCGGAGATGAAGCCAGTAAAATATTAAACCATTGTCACACAGGACCAACAGGAGGGCATTATGGGCCTCAACTAACAGCAAGAAAAGTTTATGATGCTGGATTCTATTGGCCTACAATTTACAAAGACGCACACCTTCTTTGCAAATCCTGTGATGCTTGTCAAAGGGCCGGAAAAATAAGTCAACGTGATGAAATGCCACAAAATGTCATACAAGTATGTGAAGTATTTGACATTTGGGGTATTGACTTTATGGGTCCATTTCCAAAATCTCATAATAATCTATATATACTCGTAGCCATTGATTATGTATCTAAATGGGCGGAAGCACAAGCTCTCCCAACTAACAATGCACGAGTTGTAGTCAACTTTTTAAAACGTCTTTTTGCAAGGTTTGGAACACCGAAAGCTTTAATAAGTGATCGGGGTACTCATTTCTGTAATAATCAACTTGAGAAAGTTCTTAAAAGATATGGAGTAACTCATAAAATCTCCACCGCATATCATCCACAAACAAGTGGACAAGTTGAAAATACCAACCGAGCTTTAAAACGTATTCTAGAGAAAACCGTAGGATCAAATCCGAAGGAATGGTCCATTAAATTGGAGGATGCACTCTGGGCTTTTAGAACAGCCTACAAAACTCCAATTGGAACCACACCTTTTAGACTTGTTTATGGAAAAGCATGTCATCTTCCAGTAGAAATTGAACACAAAGCATTTTGGGCTTTGAAGACATGTAATCTTGATTTACATGAAGCTGGATGTCTACGATTAAGTCAACTAAACGAATTAGAAGAATTAAGACATGAAGCATACGAAAAATTGTTCATGCATATTTTTTCCAAGGGGAAACCTACACACGAACAGCAATGCGAAAGGGTTTTTTTAGGCGTCAACGTCGTTGATCTCCGGTCCGGTTACCGTGAATAACCCGTATCCGAGATGATGATCTCGGGAGGGTGGCCAACGAATTGCCCGCCGGTCGATAGTCGGACCCTATCGAAGGCAAAGGGAGAAAAAACCCTACAAGACCCGTAGGTAAAAATCCTAGTGTTGCGATGTGTTGCGGACTTGCCGTATGCGTTGCGGACTTGCGGTAGTGGAGGAGTTGCGGCGAGAACTGCCGTATGCGTTGCGGACTTGCGGTGGTGGAGGAGTTGCGGTGTGATCGAATGACCGTATGAGATGTATGCGATTGGGAGATTGTGAACTTGATGTAGGTTTTGCCCCATATTTATAGATGGGAATTAGGGTTACTTGACTTGGGGCCCAAGTTAATTGCGTAGACCCTAATTGGGCCAAAACCCTACGTCATCAAGTCCCCCAAGTTCGGTATGATATTTTTGTCAAGTATCGTATCGAACTTCTCATTATGCTGCGGAAAATAAGTTCACAGGAGCCTGCGCAAACAACTGTGCGTAAACCCGCGAACATATGCGCAAAAAACCGCTTGCAAAATGCGTGGGGAAACCGCATGAACTAGCATGCGTAAAACCGCATGAAAATTGCGTCTAAAGTCGCGGACAACTGTGCGCAAAGCGTGCGTAACCTGGACAAAAGCGTGTGGACAGTTGTGCAAGCGCGCGAACATCTGCGCTAAATATTCATGTACTTAAACCGCATATAACGAATTAAAAGCTCAATAAGAAAAGACAAACCTTCTCAAATCGAACGATAGACTGTAGAAACACGAGACATAATGCATCGTGCCCCACGGTGGGCGCCAATTGTTCATGCATATTTTTTCCAAGGGGAAACCTACACACGAACAGCAATGCGAAAGGGTTTTTTTAGGCGTCAACGTCGTTGATCTCCGGTCCGGTTACCGTGAATAACTCGTATCCGAGATGATGATCTCGGGAGGGTGGCCAACGAATTGCCCGCCGGTCGATAGTCGGACCCTATCGAAGGCAAAGGGAGAAAAAACCCTACAAGACCCGTAGGTAAAAACCCTAGTGTTGCGATGTGTTGCGGACTTGCCGTATGCGTTGCGGACTTGCGGTGGTGGAGGAGTTGTGGCGAGAACTGCCGTATGCGTTGCGGACTTGCGGTGGTGGAGGAGTTGCGGTGTGATCGAATGACCGTATGAGATGTATGCGATTGGGAGATTGTGAACTTGATGTAGGTTTTGCCCCATATTTATAGATGGGAATTAGGGTTACTTGACTTGGGGCCCAAGTTAATTGCGTAGACCCTAATTGGGCCAAAACCCTACGTCATCAATTCGTTAATCTATAAAGAAAGAACGAAGAAATGGCATGATAAAAGAATCAGAAGTTTAAAAGAATTTAAAGAAGGAGACAGAGTTCTTCTTTTCAATTCACGATTCAAGCTATTTCCTGGAAAATTGAAATCAAGATGGTCTGGACCATTCATAGTCAAAAGAGTTTTCCCATACGGAACGATAGAATTAATAACTTCAAATGGGATTGAATTTAAAGTTAATGGTCACAGAGTTAAACACTACATACATGGTCCGATGGAAGTTGACAATGAAGTTAATCACAATTTCGATACCACAGCTAACTAAGTGTGGGGAAAATCAAGTCTTTAAAGGATAATATGTATTTCTGTTAGAGTTAGATTTTCTGTTTTCGTGTAGTTCTCGAAAATGGAACCCGAATGGTCTTTCCCTAGCAGACCCTAAAGAACTAGTCTTCTCCCCCCATTCTGAATTTTTATTTTTTTAGGAAATGAAGACTGCCTGTGAACTAAACCATGGTCTAATGCTACACGCTTTGATCACTAAATGTAATAATGACACACTACCGAGTGAAATAGTATCAGTAATCAGAGAAAGATTGGACGGAGTTAGAAAAGAATCCAAATGCGAAGATAATAAGTTACAATTTGGTAAAGGAAAATCAAAATCCGCAGCGAAAAGAAGAGCACGACACCTAGAACGATGTCACAAATGCGGAAAATGGTCGCATGGAGGCAAAAATCAGACCTGATACATACAGCAGCCTGTTCTGTCTTCCTCACCACAACACACACACATTCACGAAACTCATCCAAAAATTCACCAATTTTCGCCATTTTTCCACCGTAATTCGTCATTTTTCTTGCTCTAATCATGCCTAAATTCTCATTCTTCAGCAAATTGAGAGCCGATACTGGAGGTTCAGGAGCATCATCATCTAGACGACCAGCACCAGCACCAGAACCAGAACCAGAAATGCAACACAAACAAGAACCACAACAGGAACAACAACAACAGCCTAATCAGCACATACCTTATTATGATCCGGTACAGTTTGTTGATGAATTTATAGTATTCCCAATGAGGCCGCTAGTAGAATTCCCAACGATTCCTGAGCACACTCTACATCCTAATCTGAGATTTGATAGAAGATGGAGAGATTACGAGACATATCAAAAGAACAAATTCAAATTGGTAACAAAAAATGTAGAGGTGCCAAGGGTAATCGATTGGGCCCCTTTGGAAACGGTCCATCTAGCTGACCGTGTTAGACAGTTTTTAGTTTAAAGGTATGGCAGTTCTTCTTTTACAGATTGGGAACGTCTTTTCACCATTCGTAGACCTGTATATAAGGAATGGTGTGTTGAGTTGATGAGTACTGTATCACTTGATACAAATATAGTTAGAATAGATGATAGAAGATTTCTTAGGTTTATCCTTGGCGGTAGGATGTACAGAATGTCCATGCTGGACATGGCCAGGGCCTTACAGATATATACTCCTGGTGAGTTGCTATTACCTGATTGTACAAACTTGATTCATTATGGTGAACGGGTAGATAGTAACTTTGACGCTGACGCCATTTGGAGGCGTATGTCACATTTTGATGTTTTTACACGAGCAGGAGGACACTCCTATAAACATATTGACAGAGCCGAGCTTCGTATTATTCATAGATTTTTGGCTAACTTGATTACACAAAGAGGTCATAATAAAGAAAAAATTACCTTATATGATTTATTCTACCTAAAGTGTATTCGGGATCCTAGAAGCTTTGTCAATATCCCTTACTGTGTTGCTTTTTATTTATCTAAAATGGTAGAGGGAATGCAGGACAGGAGTATAATAGGAGGAGGTATTTTTGTTACTCTCATTGGAGAGTATTTAGGTGTTGATAGGAACCAAGGGGGTCCATTACAGATTTGTAGAGAACAGGTTGAGCCCTTAGGATTGAAAGTTTATGTGGGTGCTAAGGTATTGAAAAGTAGACGTAACCAGGCAGTACCCTATGAGGGATCTCATCCTCAGGTAGAGAGAGGCTCAGACGAGGAAATGGAGGAGGCAGAAGACATTAGGGATGTCTTTCGAGATGCTATTCTTGACGTCCACATTCGTATAGATGAGGAAGCAATGACGAACGCGGCAAGACATAGTATGTATGAGCAGTGGAACTCCGAGCAAGTATACGAGGATTATAGGCGGCGCCAACACGATAGCTGGTTAGTTCATCAGCACCAAATCATGAGCCAGCTATCATATCAGGTACCAAATAACTATGTACCTACTCGACCTGCTCATTTTCCGCCACATAGCCCCGATATCCGACCACCCTTTAACCGGTATGACTATAACCAAGCCTATCAGAACACCTATAACCAACAATGGAACCCACCCGATGAGATGAACTGGAACCCCTATCCAGACTGATTTAGTTCCATTTGGTTATTTTTATGATTTTTATGTTTTTATCTTTTGACTTTTTCATGTTTAAACTTATGTTATTGGATATATTTGTGTAATTTTTATTTTTATTATTATTGTGTACTAATATTTCATATTTAGAATTTGAAAGTGGGATATTAAGTCTCATTTCAAATTGCCATGCATGATTATATTTGTATGTATGTATATTGTCGATTGTACAAAACAGGGTAAAACAGCGCATTTTCAAAGACTGGCATTAAGTTCAGCAAAAGCTACTAATTTTGACGACAAGATGACAAATAAATGTGATGTAACAACAGACGAAATGAACAAATGCTATGCATCATTTATCATTCAGCAAACAAACGCCAATATGTTTGGAAACTTTGGTAAAATTTAATCATTTCTACGCTAATCACCCTCAATAATTTAAATTGTACTGATTTCTTGCAAATGAGGGCATTGCAAGATCTTAAGTGTGGGAAGGGGTTAAATTCTTGCGAATTTTTAAAATTTTTATCTTTATACACTTGGTTACCATTAAAAATACTAGTAAAGCAGTAGTTGTATTAGAATCTAGTGCTCTCTGATAATAAAGAACAGCCCTAGTCTTATATACTGACTACCCAATTCTAGTAAAATGTTTCAAAATTTTCAATTAAATGAACTCAAAATCATGTTTATACATATTTATGAACGATAAAACTAGGTGTTAACACCGAAATTATTGTTACCTCGGAAAGGACATAAATTGAGAAACAAACCAAAATGTTAAAATTCATTTAAAATGGAATAGAGAACAATAAAAAGGAAAATAAAATTCAAGTGTGGGAAAAATTACCAAGTTATCTTAAACATATGTCACATATTTCTGTAACAAATAACTGAAAATACTTTTGCTTTGGACTAAACTAAACTATTTTACCCGATGAAAGAAAAGAAGAGATGGATCTACACGATGAATCAATTCCATCATTAAAAGGAAGTAAAGTCTTCCGAAAAAGACACGCGATTCTTGATTTAGGTCAAGAAGTTGTCGTCTTGACGAAAAACCTATAAAAGTCATCACTAAAATCAGCAGGAAATCCACGGACCTCAGCATCAAACAGGGTCGCCAAGTGGTCAGATTTATCCTAACCATGAGAAGGATTTATCTCGTAAAATGGGGGGGTACCGTGAAAATTAGCTGGATAAGACTAATGAATCAGATCCCCAGAAAGGATAATCTCCTTAAAGATTAAAAATCAGCTTTTAAGCCTGATATTACTCAATCCTAGAGATTGACCTTAAAGATTGAGAATTTAAACTCATGGAATTCAATGATATCTAAACTCGAGCTTGAACGAGAAAATATTTAGATCAAAATTACAAACCGATTTGTTTTCTGAAAACCCTATTTTCAATGCGTTCATTACCATTGAATGTAAAATCCTAGGAATTCACCTGGAATTCATTAGGTCACCTGAACTAAATTGGATGTCAACCGTGAGAACGGTGGTTGCATAGCATGGTCAAAGACAGGACCTTGTGCCAGACCGAAAAATCATAAGGGTGAGCTTTACTATTGCTCCTACCAAGGATAGTAATTGCGTCCGACACATTATAGACCATAATTAAAAGCATGTCAGGGGACATTGCCTTAACAGTTGCTTGTTCAACGCTTTCCTTTACAACTGAACGGTATTTTATCGAAAGGTAATATACGGGACAAGTAAACTGGACGTGTTGCTTTCCTAATACAAGGTTAGCAAGTGGGTGACACAAAACCGCAAGTTTTGAGCTAAAATTTTCAAATCTGAAACCCACCAAACCCACAAAAATATTTTGCAAACACCGGTGAAGGGTTATTCCGAAAAACTTATCTAGGGTAAAAACTAGATTTAATTTTCAATTGATCAAATATTTTCATAAAGATCCAATTTCCTTAATGGATCTAAATTTTTATATAGTCATATGGGACTGTAAACCACATCATTACTACCATTTTTTATACCGCCGTATAGAAGTCACTGATGTACATAGTGTGAAGAATAAAGAAGTGATTCTAGTATTTCAAGACGATATTGCTTGAGGACAAGCAACGCTCAAGTGTGGGAATATTTGATAATGCTAAAAACAAACATATATTTCATAGCATTATTCCTCAAGAAAGACAAGCTTTTAGTTACAATTGTCCTATTTACAAGTGATATTCGCTTAAATAATAAAAGGTGAAGACAAAAGACAGATTCGACGAATTGAAGACGCAAACGACCAAAAAGTTCAAAAGTACAAAATACAATCAATGAGGTTCCAATTATTGATAAGAAACGTCTCAAAATTACAAGAGTACAAGATTCAAAACAAAAAGTACAAGATATTAAATTGTACGCAAGGACGTTCGAAAATCCGGAACCGGGACCAGAGTCAACTCTCAACGCTCGACGCAACGGACTAAAAATTACAAGTCAACTATGCACATAAATATAATATAATATTTAAATAATTCTTATAATTATTTAATATATTATATTTATTTATAAAACCGTCGGCAGAAGAAAACAACCAAATGTGAGCCTCCCCAGCTGGCCATGCGATCGCATGGCCTGGAAGGCATAAATCCATGCGATCGCATGAGCCCCAGTTCCAGCCCACATGCCTATAAAAATCGAGCTTTGGTGCACCACAAAATCCATCTATCTTTCTCTTCTCCATTCATACGTAATATTTATATTTATAATTTATATTTTAATTTTAATTTTAATTTTAATTATAATTCTAATAATAAGGGTATGTTAGCGAATGTTGTAAGGGTGTAAGTCGAAATTCTGTCCGTGTAACGCTACGCTATTTTTAATCATTGTAAGTTATGTTCAACCTTTTTACATTAATGTCTCGTAGCTAAGTTATTATTATGCTTATTTAAAACGAAGTAATCATGATGTTAGGCTAATTACTAAAATTGGGTAATTGGGCTTTGTACCATAATTGGGGTTTGGACAAAAGAACGACACTTGTGGAAATTAGACTATGGGCTATTAATGGGCTTTATATTTGTTTAACTAAATGATAGTTTGTTAATGACAATATAAAGATTTACAATTGGGCGTCCCTATAAATAACCATTTACACTCGATCGGACACGATGGGCAGGGTATTTATATGTACGAATAATCATTCATTTAACCGGACACGGGAATGGATTAATAGCCACTAGAATAATTAAAACAGGGGTGAAATTATGTACAAGGACACTTGGTATAATTGATAACAAAATATTAAAACCTTGGGTCACACTCAGTCGACATCCTGGTGTAATTATTAAACAAAGTATTAAAATCTTGTTACAGTTTAAGTCCCCAATTAGTTGGAATATTTAACTTCGGGTATAAGAATAATTTGACGAGGACACTCGCACTTTATATTTATGACTGATGGACTGTTATGGACAAAAACCAGACGGACATATTAAATAATCCAGGACAAAGGACAATTAACCCATGGGCATAAAACTAAAATCAACACGTCAAACATCATGGTTACGGAAGTTTAAATAAGCATAATTCTTTTATTTCATATTTAATTTCCTTTATTTTATATTTAATTGCACTTCTAATTATCGCATATTTATTTTTATTTTATTTAATTGCACTTTTAATTATCGTACTTTTTAATTATCGCAAGTTTATTTTATCGCACTTTTATTATTCGCAATTTCATTATCGTTATTTACTTTACGCTTTAATTTAAGTCTTGTATTTATTTTTAATATTTTACATTTGGTTTTAACTGCGACTAAAGTTTTAAAATCGACAAACCGGTCATTAAACGGTAAAAACCCCCTTTATAATAATAATATTACTTATATATATATTTGTATTTTTATAAAAGTAAACTAATATAGCGTTAAGCTTTGTTTAAAGATTTTCCCTGTGGAACGAACCGGACTTACTAAAAACTACACTACTGTACGATTAGGTACAATGCCTATAAGTGTTGTAGCAAGGTCTAAGTATATCCATTCTCTAAATAAATAAATATCTTGTGTAAAATTGTATCGTATTTAATAGTATTTTCTTGCTAAAATTAATAGTATTTTATATACACCTCGCGAAACATCAACTATATTTGTACAAAATATATATAATTATATATAATAATATATAAAAGGGGGTTTACCGTTTAATGACCGGTTTGTCGGTTTTATATTTTAAGTCACAATTAAAACCTAATACAAAATATAAATGACGATAATTTAAGTGCGTAAAATAAATAACAATATAACAATTATGCTTATTTAAACTTCCGTAACCATGATGTTTGACGTTTTGATTATTTATTACCCTGGGATAATTGTCCTTTGTCCTGGATGTAATTGAAACCTATCTGGGTTTTGCCCATAATAGTTCATTGGTCATAATTATAAAATTCTCGGCAAATTTAACCTTATAACCGAAGTCAAATATTCCAACTAATTGGGGATTCGAACTGTAACAAGGTCTTAATACTTTGTTTAATGAATACACCAGGTTATCGACTGTGTGTAATCCAAGGTTTTAATACTTTGTTAACAATTACACCAATTACCCTTGAATGTAATCCACCCCTGTTTTAATGAGTCCAGTGACTATTAATCCATCCCCATGTCCGGTCAAATGAACAATAATTTGTATTTATAAATATCCCGCCCATCGTATCCGATTAAGCGTATGTGGTTATATATAGATACATCAAATTGTAACCTTTATATTAAATTAACGAGGTATCATTAATTTAATATAAAACCCATTAATAGCCCATAGTCTAATTTCCACAAGTGTCGTTCTTTTATCCAAACCCCAATTATGGTACAAAGCCCAATTACCCCATCTTTAATATTTTTAGCCCAACATCACGATTACTTCAATTTAAATAATCATAATAATAACTTAGTTACGAGACATTAATTTAAAAAGGAGAACATAACTTACATTGATTATTTATCGCGTAGTGTTACACGGACAGAATTTCGACTTTAGAACCCGTAAATTAACCTTTGCATAACCCAAAACTAACTAATATAAAACTACACTATATTATATATATATATATATATATATATATATATATATATATATATATATATATATATTTATTATACAGAGGGAGTAAAGAGATTGAATTGGTGTACATAAACTGCAAAATTCGTCGCCTTTTATAGATGTGGCCAGCCTTTCCCTGCCATGCGATCGCATGGAATATGCTTATTTACATGGTGAATCTGAATTACCTGTAATAATATCGTCTTCTCTTACTGAAAATGAGAAATCGCAACTCATTTCTGTGTTGAAAGCTCATAAACCAGCCATTGCATGGAAGATTCATGATATAAAAGGAATAAGTCCTTCGTATTGCACACATAAAATCCTTATGGAAGAAGGTCATAAAACGTATGTGCAACGCCAACGAAGACTAAATCCTAATATGCAAGATGTAGTTAAGAAAGAAATTATTAAACTGCTTGATGCAGGTTTAATTTATCCAATTTCTGATAGTCTATGGGTAAGCCCAGTTCAATGCGTACCTAAGAAGGGTGGCATGACTGTCATCACAAATGAGAAAAATGAGCTTATTCCTACTAGGACTGTAACAGGATGGCGTGTATGTATTGATTATAGAAAATTAAATGACGCCACCAGAAAAGATCACTTTCCCTTACCTTTCATTGATCAAATGTTGGAAAGATTAGCCGAAAATAGTTACTATTGTTTTCTAGATGGTTTTTCCGGATATTTTCAAATTCCAATAGCACCCGAGGACCAAGAGAAAACCACTTTCACGTGCCCTTATGGTACTTTTGCTTACAAACGCATGCCATTTGGACTTTGCAACGCCCCTGCAACCTTTCAAAGGTGCATGATGGCAATTTTTCACGACATGATAGAAGAATGCATGGAAGTTTTCATGGATGACTTTTCAGTCTTCGGTGATACATTTGAATCATGTCTAGCTAATCTTGAACGAATGCTTATTAGATGCGAACAATCAAATCTAGTTCTTAATTGGGAGAAATGCCATTTCATGGTTAAAGAAGGCATCGTTCTTGGACATAAAATTTCAAAGGAAGGAATTGAAGTGGATAGAGCTAAAGTAGATGTAATTACTAAACTTCCACATCCCACCAATGTTAGAGGAGTTAGGAGTTTTCTAGGGCATGCCAGTTTTTACCGACGCTTCATAAAAGATTTTTCTAAAATTGCCACTCCTATGAATAAACTCCTAGAAAAAGATGCTCCATTCATCTTTTCAGATGAATGCATCAAATCTTTTAATATTCTTAAAGAAAAACTCACTAATGCGCCAATCATGATAACTCCAAATTGGAATTTACCGTTTGAACTAATGTGCGATGCAAGTGATTTTGCAATGGGAGCCGTTTTAGGACAAAGGATTGAAAAACGATTTCAACCTATATATTATGCTAGTAAGACGTTACAAGGAGCACAAACAAATTACACAACTACTGAAAAAGAACTCCTTGCTATTGTCTTTGCTTTTGACAAATTTCGTTCATATCTCGTTCTAGCAAAATCGGTGGTCTATACTGACCATTCTGCTCTTAGATACCTATTTTCGAAACAAGATGCCAAACTAAGATTAATCCATTGGATCTTACTCTTACAAGAGTTCGATATTGAAATCCGAGATAAAAGAGGAGCAGAAAATCTCGCCACTGATCATCTTTCTCGTCTTGAAAATCCCGAATTAGAAGTTCTAAATGAATCGGCCATACAAGACAACTTTCCTGATGAATATCTATTGAAGATAGATTATAATGAAATTCCATGGTTTGCAGACTATGCAAACTACTTAGTATGTGGATTCCTTGAAAAAGGATTATCGTACTAAAAACGAAAGAAATTCTTCAGTGATATAAAACACTATTTCTGGGAAGATCCACATTTGTTTAAAAGTTGTCCAGATGGAATAATACGCTGATGTGTATTCGAAGATGAAGCTAGTAAAATCTTAAACCATTGTCACACAGGACCAACAGGAGGGCATTATGGGCCTCAACTCACAGCAAGAAAAGTTTATGATGCTGGATTCTATTGGCCTACAATTTACAAAGACGCACACCTTCTTTGCAAATCCTGTGATGCTTGTCAAAGGGCCGGAAAAATAAGTCAACGTGATGAAATGCCACAAAATGTCATTCAAGTATGTGAAGTATTTGACATTTGGGGTATTGACTTTATGGGTCCATTTCCAAAATCTCATAATAATCTCTACATTCTCGTTGCCATTGATTATGTATCTAAATGGGCGAAAGCACAAGCTCTCCCAACTAACGATGCACGAGTTGTAGTCAATTTTTTAAAACGTCTTTTTGCAAGGTTTGGAACACCGAAAGCTTTAATAAGTGATCGGGGAACTCATTTCTGTAATAATCAACTTGAGAAAGTTCTTAAAAGATATGGAGTAACTCATAAAATCTCCACCGCATATCATCCACAACCAAGTGGACAAGTTGAAAATACCAACCGAGCTTTAAAACGTATTCTAGAGAAAACCGTAGGATCAAATCCGATGGAATGGTCCATAAAATTGGAGGATACACTCTGGGCTTTTAGAACAGCCTACAAAACTCCAATTGGAACCACACCTTTTAAACTCGTTTACGGAAAAGCATGTCATCTTCCAGTAGAAATTGAACACAAAGCATTTTGGGCTTTGAAGACATGTAATCTTGATTTACATGAAGCTGGACGTCTACGGTTAAGTCAATTAAACGAATTAGAAGAATTAAGACATGAAGCATATGAAAATTCGTTAATCTATAAGGAAAGAACGAAGAAATGGCATGATAAAAGAATCAGAAGTTCAAAAGAATTTAAAGAAGGAGACAGAGTTCTTCTTTTCAATTCACGATTCAAGCTATTTCCTGAAAAATTGAAATCAAGATGGTCTAGACCATTCATAGTCAAAAGAGTTTTCCCATACGGAACAGTAGAATTAATAAATTCAAATGGGATTGAATTTAAGGTTAATGGTCACAGAGTTAAACACTACATAGATAGTCCGATGGAAGTTGACAACGAAGTTAATCACAATTTCGATACCACAGCTAACTAAGTGTGGGGAGAATCAAGTATTTAAAGGATAATATGTATTTCTGTTAGAGTTAGATTTTCTATTTTCGTGTAGTTCTCAAAAATGGAACCCGAATGGTCTTTCCCTAGCAGACCCTAAAGAACTAGTCATCTCCCCCCATTCTGAATTTTTATTTTTTTTAGGTTTTACGAAATGAAGACTTCATGTGAACTAAACCATGGTCTAATGCTACACGCTTTGATCACTAAACGTAATAATGACACACTTCCGAGTGAACTGGTATCAGTAATCAGAGAAAAATTGGACGGAGTAAGAAAAGAATCCAGATGCGAAAATAATAAATTACAATTTGGTAAAGGAAAATCAAAATTCGCAGCGAAAAGAAGAGCACAACACCTTGAAAGATGTCACAAATGCAGAAAAAGGTCACACGAAGGTAAATGTTCAAATAATCAAACCTATTCAAACACCGAATTTGTTACTTTATACAGAGATGGACCGTTCATATGTTTAGAAGAAAAAACGTTAAATGCTCGAGGTTACGCCTATGTAGCCATGGAAAACCAATTAGTCCGACTATCTTATGAGTGGGCTAGAACATATCACTAAGAATACTATCTCACAGGTAAGTCTGTACAGTTTTTTTTTTATTTTTATTTTTATTTTTAACCTTTTGATAATAAACGCTAATTTGTTCGCTATAAAGTATTAAATTGGTATTCGATGAAATTAGGTCTTGCGACCGAAATTGTTGATATCATACAAAAATTTATTACATCACTGCGAAATTTACCGTTTATTCTTATGGTATAAATATCTTTAATCAATCAAACCCAAAATATTTCAAAAATTCGTCATGAGTTAAATTAGGTCATCGAACCGAAATTACTTTACCGAAAAGAGGGACGTATATTTTTGATAATATTTGATTGATTAAAGTGGGATAAAAGCCAAAAAGATTTTTAATTTTATTTTTAAAAAAAAAATTAATAAATTAATATTAAAATAATATTGTAAACTTTTTAAATTAATATATTTAAAATTGTAAATATTTGAAAAATTGATATTTTTAAGTTTGTATGTATAAAAACAAAAATATAATTTAAGTTTGGTGTGAATTTTTAAAATATGAATTTTTAATTTTATGCATTTTAAATTTAAGTTTGGTGTGAAATTAAAAACAAAAATTTACTTTATTTCGCTAAGTTAAAAATATGATTTTTAAAATTCGTCATAAGTTGAAGACTAGGTCATTGAGCTGAAATTGCTTTACCTGAGGGCGGGACGAGAAATTTTATAATCATTATTTTTAATCTTATTGACTTAAAGTATGCCAAAAAAATTAAAAAATCCAAAAAATCTTAGCTTTTAAAACAACGCTTCAAAAAGAAAAATTTTAAAATTTTGTTGAGGGACAGACTAGGTCAACGTACCGAAACGCCCTCATTCTTAAAAGAAACAAAATTTTAAAATTAATTAATTATTTGTTTTATAAGTTAATGATAAAAAAAACAAAAAAACAAACGCCAATATGTTTGGAAGCTTTGGTAACATTTAATCATTTTTCTGCGCTAATTACCCTCAATAATTTAAATTGTTACTGATTTCTTGCAAATGAGGGCATTGCAAGATCTTAAGTGTGGGAAGGGGTTAAATTCTTTCGGATTTTTAACATTTTTATCTTAAACACTTGGTTACCATTAAAAATACTAGTAAAGCATTAGTTGTATTAGAATCTAGTGCTCTCTGATAATAAAGAACAGCCCTAGTCTTATATACTGACTACCCAATTCTAGTAAAAAATTTCAAAATTTTCAATTAAATGAATTCAAAATCATGTTTATACATATTTATGAACGATAAAACTAGGTGTTAACACCGAAATAATTGTTACCTTGGAAAGGACATAAATTGAGAAACAAACAAAAATGTTAAAATTCATTTAAAATGGAATAGAGGACAATAAAAAGGAAAATAAAAGCCAAGTGTGGGAAAATTTACCAAGTTATTTTAAACATATGTCACATATTTCTGTAACAAATAATTAAAGATACTTTTGCTTTGGACTAAACTAAACAGTTTTACCCGATTTACTGTAAGAAAGATGGATCTACACGATGAATCAATTCCATCATTAAAAGGAAGTAAAGTCTTCCGAAAAAGAAACGCGCTTCTTGATTTAGGTCAAAAAGTTGTCGTTCAGACCAGCTGTAGGTTGACGAAAAATCTACAAAAGTCGACACTAAAATCAGCAGGAAATCCACGGACCTCAGCATCAAACAGGGTCGCCAAGTGGTCAGACTTATCCTAACCATGAGAGGATCTGTCTCGTACAATGGGGGCACCGTGCAAATTAGCTTGATAAGACTAATGAATCAAATCTCCAGAAATGATAATCTCCTTAAAGATCAAAAATCAGCTTTTAAGACTGATATTACTCAATCCTAGAGATTGACCTTAAAGATTGAGAATTACAAACTCATGGAATTCAATGATATCTAAATTCGAGCTTGAACGAGAAAATATTTTGATCAAAATTTCAAAACGATTTGTTTTCTGAAAACCTATTTTCAATGCGTTCATTACCATTGAACGTAAAATCCTAGGAATTCACCTGGAATTCATTAGGTCACCTGAACCAAATCGGGTGTCAACCGTAAGAACGGTGGTTGCATAGCATGGTCAAAGACAGGACCTTGTGCCAGACCGAAAAATTATAAGGGTGAGCTTTACTATTGCTCCTACAAAGGATAGTAATTGCGTCTGACACGTTATAGACCATAATTAAAAGCATGTCAGGGGACATTGCCTTAACAGTTGCTTGTTCAACGCTTTCCTTTACAACCGGACGGTAGTTTACCGAAAGGTAATATACGGAGCAAGTATACTGGACGTGTTGCTTTCCTAATACAAGGTTAGCAAGTGGGTGACACAAAACCACAAGTTTTGAGCTAAAATTTTCAAATCTGAAACCCACCAAACCCACAAAAATATTTTGCAAACACCGGTGAAGGGTTATTCCGAAAAACTTAACTAGGGTAAAAGCTAGAATGAATTTTCAAAAGATCAAATGTTTTCATAAAGATCCAATTTCCTTAATGGATCTAAATTTTTATAGTCATGTGAGACTGTAAACCACATCGTTACTACCATTGTTTATACCGCCGTATAGAAATCACTGATGTACAAAGTGTGAAAAATAAAGAAGTGATTCTAGTATTTCAAGACTATATTGCTTGAGGACAAGCAACGCTCAAGTGTGGGAATATTTGATAATGCTAAAAACGAACATATATTTCATAGCATTATTCCTCAAGAAAGACAAGCTTTTAGTTGCAATTGTTCTATTTACAAGTGATATTCGTTTAAATAATAAAAGGTGAAGACAAAAGATAGATTCGACGAATTGAAGACGCAAACGACCAAAAAGCTCAAAAGTACAAAATACAATCAAAGTGGTTCCAATTATTGATAAGAAACGTCTCAAAATTACAAGAATACAAGATTCAAAACGCAAAGTACAAGATATTAAATTGTACGCAAGGACGTTCGAAAATTCGGAATCGGGACCAGAGTCAACTCTCAACGCTCAACGCAACGGACTAAAAATTACAAGTTAACTATGTATATAAATATAATATAATATATAATTAATTATATAAATTATATATATATTATATTTATATATTAAAACTGTCGGCAGACTAGGATCCAAACTTGTGTGAGCTGGGTTTACGAACTCCGCGACTTGCGGAGTTTGTAGTCCAAAGGGACCGCGACTCGCGGAGATACCCTGGACAAAAATGCCAATAAAAGCTAACGCATTTTGATCGTTTTATATATCCTTTTATCAATCTCTCTAAAAATGTGTATATATATATATATATATATATATATATTTATATTTTAATTTCTAATAATAAGGGTATGTTAGCGAATGTTGTAAGGGTGTAAGTCGAAATTCTGTCCGTGTAACGCTACGCTATTTTTAATCATTGTAAGTTATGTTCAACCTTTTTAATTTAATGTCTCGTAGCTAAGTTATTATTATGCTTATTTAAATCGAAGTAATCATGATGTTGGGCTAAAAATACTAAAATTGGGTAATTGGGCTTTGTACCGTAATTGGGGTTTGGACAAAAGAACGACACTTGTGGAAATTAGACTATGGGCTATTAATGGGCTTTATATTTGTTTAACTAAATGATAGTTTGTTAATTTTAATATAAAGATTTACAATTGGGCGTCCCTATAAATAACCATATACACTCGATCGGACACGATGGGCGGGGTATTTATATGTACGAATAATCGTTCATTTAACCGGACACGGGAATGGATTAATAGTCACTAGAATTATTAAAACAGGGGTGAAATTATATACAAGGACACTTGGTGTAATTGTTAACAAAGTATTAAAACCTTGGGTTACACGCAGTCGATAACCTGGTGTAATTATTAAACAAAGTATTAAAACCTTGTTACAGTTTAAGTCCCCAATTAGTTGGAATATTTAACTTCGGGTATAAGGATAATTTGACGATGACACTCGCACTTTATATTTATGACTGATGGACTGTTATGGACAAAAACCAGACGGACATATTAAATAATCCAGGACAAAGGACAATTAACTCATGGGCATAAAACTAAAATCAACATGTCAAACATCATGATTACGGAAGTTTAAATAAGCATAATTCTTTTATTTCATATTTAATTTCCTTTATTTTATATTTAATTGCACTTCTAATTATCGCACTTTTATTTATTGTTATTTAATTGCACTCTTAATTATCGTACTTTTTAATTATCGCAATTTTATTTTATCGCATTTTTATTTATCACAATTTCATTATCGTTATTTACTTTACGCTTTAAATTAAGTTATATTTATTTTTAATATTTTACATTAGGTTTTAACTGCGACTAAGTTTTAAAATCGACAAACCGGTCATTAAACGGTAAAAACCCCCTTTATAATAATAATATTACTTATATATATTTGTATTTTTATAAAATAAAACTAATATAGCGTTAAGCTTTGTTTAAAAGATTCCCTGTGGAACGAACCGGACTTACTAAAAACTACACTACTGTACGATTAGGTACACTGCCTATAAGTGTTGTAGCAAGGTTTAGGTATATCCATTCTATAAATAAATAAATATCTTGTGTAAAATTGTATCATATTTAATAGTATTTAGTTGTAAAAATAAAGCTATTTCATATACACCTCGCATAACATCAAGTAATTTTGGCGCCGCTGCCGGGGAACGACGAAGCGAAACGCCACACATAAAAAAAAGAATTTTTATTAAGTTTTATTTAGTTTTTGTAAAAATACATTTTAAATATTAAAAAGTATAAAAATTTAAAAACCGAAAAGGAAAAAAAATATATATATATAAATCTATTTTTAAGATTTTTATCTATAAAATTATAAAGTATTTCTATTTTTATATTTTATTTTTTAAAATATAAGTTTTTATTTATTATATTTTATATAATTATTAAAAATAGAAAACTATATAAAATATAATTTAAAAAAACTACAGAACCTGTCGAACGATATTTGTGCATTTAAAATTTTAACCTCCGCGACTCGCGGGGTTTTCTGGTACGTGGCACCACAACTCGCGGAGCCACCCTGACACGAGCAGAAGCCCTAATTCTGCATTAATTACGTGTAATTATTATTATTATTTATTTAAAAACCCTAATTTGGTTTTGTTAATTAATTAATTTATTTAAGTTTTAATTATTTTATATATTTAGTTTAATTAGTTTAATTAAATTGTAAAATTAATAGTTTTAATAAATAAATAATATAAAAATAATATTTTTATAAAAATTGAACTTTTTACAACTTTTAGTATATTTTTATATTTTGTCCCTTTTTAATTGTTTTAGCGTAATTTTTTGTATTTTTCGCTCATATTTAATTTTAATCCATAGTTTTTGCCATAGTTATTTTTACTTCTAGATTTTTAAGCTTTGCCGTAAAATCCCTTAAGTGCTTTCTCTTTAGACTAAGATTTAGGTGCTTTAGAATTTTGCGACGCCTTTTTAAGTTTTATTAATATCATTTTTAGTATTATTGGTTAATATTAATATTATTATTATTAATATAATTATAATTATTAATTATTCAAATCGTACGTTCCAATATAAAAAAAAATCAAATTTATCTTTGCATCTTAATCAAACTATATGTAAATTTGTTTGTGTCTCCATATTTGTTACAAGATCAATTTCAATCACAGATAAGTGCAAAAACAGTTAACGATTCCTTTCTAATTTTTATTTTTTTTATTTTATTTATGTTCCTGATCAATTCAATTCTTGTCGATCCTTTTCAGCTATAAAACAAACGATTACTTCTTGTTTATTGCTAAAATCATTCTAACCTTTACTACCTTCATCAATTATCATCATTACTTACTACTAGTTGAAAAACAAAAATTGAAAAAAAGATAGAAACCAGTCTATTTACTCTGTTCGTTCACATTTAAATCAAAAACTCCAAATCGAATCTTTCTTCAAAATCTAATAATGCAGAAAGATTAGGAATCTTTTATTTAAACTATCTGCAAAAACTCAATTTCCAATTCTTTATATTGATCACGAATTTGATAGTCAAAGTTTCAAAATTAAAAAGTCAACAAGTGTTCTTGAATCAAATTCGGGTTCGTGTTTCTGTTTTAGGATCAATTGAAGTTTTGAAAAGTTTCTAGGAGATAAATTCGACCTTTTCATGTTATGATCGTGGTCTCAAACAGCCTCAATTTCTGTAACAGACTGAAACCCGGGTTAGTTGTAAGTGGACTATTTTGCCCTTAGGGTTTTATTATGTGTTTTATATGCTTTTATTTTAATTATGTGAATAGTGTTATTTTATTAATTGGTTAAGACCAGTTTGTGACAAGGGTTACAGAACATGTTTGTTTATTTAATTTGGACTCCGTTAGGGCCGCCTAACGAGGTACGAAAGATATCAGATAACTGATAAATACCCATGTGTTATACAGTGTGGGAATTAAACCCAATTAAGTGACTAGTGTACTGTATTTTCTTCCCATTTCTAGAAAATTCACTAAAACACCGTACCTTCATCCCTCCCATCTACCAAACCCTAATCCTTAAACATTGATCTTGAGCGGTTGTTGGATGAACCCCATCTACCAAACCTTAATCCTTAAACTCGACCGACTGAGGGTTGAACCGACCGATTGTTGGGTGAACCGACCGACTGAGATTTATCTTCGGCCGATTGATGTAATACCAAGTGAATCGACCAACTAGGAAGGTCGGTCGACCGATTGTGTTGACAGTCGATCGACTGTCAGTGTCAGTCAACCGACTGAATGTCTAGGGCAGAATATTTTACTAAGTGTTGATTTTTAGCCGTTATGCTGCCCGTTTGTATTTTGGAGTTCAGGATGTAAATTTTGAAAATGCATAAGTGTTAGGTGGACTTTTAGCGACGCTTTTTGTGACTGATTTTCTGTACTGTGCTGATTTGTGTTAATGGACAGAAACTAACTTGATTTACCTTATGTTCAGGTGATAAGGATAAGGAAGCCGCTCAGTGATAGATTATCTGAGCTAGTTGCTAGTATTCGGTGAGTGGGTCTATCTAAGGATAGAGTTTAAGTAGCATAACATGCTGCTGTGGTTGACTCCTTTACCATGCATAGTGTAGGGATTGCCATGTTAGAATAATATAGTATGTCTGATGTTGTATGTGAATTTTGTGTACACTGTGTGAATGGCACCGGTCGGGCCTAGGGAGATTGGGGACTCGAGACCTTGCCTAGGAGAGGTTAGAGTCCGTATGAGGTCAACCGTACCTAGGGGAGGTTGGGTTCATAGGCTACTGATTGTGGAGTATAGTGTGAATGATGCATCCCCTGCATCTGGATAACTATACTGTGAATTGATTAGCAGGGACTATCGGTAGACTCAGGCCCGATCAGCTGAGAGTCGTGTACTCGTACAAGCCGCCGATCCTCGTATTATCTTATTATATGCTAGTTAGTAGTTAGCATGTATTGTTGTAGTATATAGCTTGTGTGTAGCTTAAGCTATATCTGATTCCATTCACTTAGCGGAGCGCTAATCCCCCACATATTCTCCCCTTGCAGGTTTAGGTACTGCTAGTCTGGATGGGTGTTGTTGCAGAAGACATGTTTGACAACCCTACTCTGATGTGGACTTTTGTTTAAATAATGTTTTGTAATAACGTAACACTGTTATGTAAGCTTAAACTTAATTATATGGTTTAATGTAATGACGTGACTTATATTGTGTTTATTATTAAAGTCTTCCGCTGTGTATAAAAAAATGGCCGGTGTTACAAGTTGGTATCAGAGCATGGTTTGGCAGCAAATACGTGCGCTTATTTTGTTCCCAAACCCTGAGGCAAGTCAAACATGTCTGTGGGAGTGGGGGCTAAGTGAAAAATAGGATATACGTGTATTAGTTGTGATTGAACTAACTGTTATTCACTAAGCTTTTGTGTAAGCTATTTTGTAGCACAAGTATGGCTGATAGAAACGCAACTGGCTCATCCAACCCCGGAACATTCAGAGCACCAGAAGAGGGTGTTGAGTCTGATGATGATCAGAATAGTTACATCCTTCAGTTAGAAAGCAAGCTAAAAGAGGCTGAAGACAAAATTAATGAGCTTGAATTAGCGAGGCATTCTGGAAATGATGATACACCACCTGGATTCCCAACTGCGCAATCCCAAACGATACCTAATGTGCATCAGAACCAGTTTCAGAATCAAATACCTAACCAATACTATATGTCACCGCAAAATACTTTTACTTACCAAAATCCCATGATGATGAACCCATATCAAATGCAAATGTTCCAACAACCTTACATGCAACCACCCAAAAGATGTACTTATAAGAACTTCCGTGATTGCAAACCCTCCGAGTTTTCTGGAAGTACTGATCCGACTGTAACTCTCAATTGGTTGCGAGAAATTGAAAGGGTATTTGAAGTGTGCCAGTGTGAACCCGAGCTGAAAGTGACATATGCTAGTCGATTGTTGAAAGGTAGGGCTATGATTTGGTGGGATTCTTTGATATCCAGTATACCGAAGGAACAATGAGTATGATCACATGGGAGCAGTTTCATGGGAAGGTGTGTGAACAGTATTGTAATCCGTTTGATATGAACCAAATCAAGACTGAGTTTCTTGAAATGAAGATGACACCTCAAATGACGATCGACGAGGTAGTAGAGAAGTATATGGATAAACTGAGGTTTGTACAACAGTGGGTGCCAGACGAAGCGTCTCATATACAGCATTTTGTTAATATCATTTTTCCAGAGTACCGAACTTTTGTTAGAACGGCTACGTCGTTGTCTCAAGCAGTTGTGATGGCTAAGATGGTAGAAAGTGATGTCAAGGCCGCCAAAAATAGAATGTTTGGTAATGTGCTACAACAAGGTAGGCAAGTATCTGGTCAATCAGGATCTAAATCCAAGAAGTCTAGTGGGTTTAAATCGAGGGGTAAAAGTGGTCAGAGTAGTTCTGGATCTGGATCAGGTAAAGGGAATTGGTGTCACATGTGTCGATCTTCTCACAGTGGTCAGTGTTCTGAGGCTACAAGAAGATGCTTAAAGTGTGGTGTTGTTGGGCATGAGTCTTCAGCATGTCTGTATCCAAATGGTGTATGTTGGAGTTATCACAAACCAGGGCATCGTACGGTTAGTTGTCCGTCAAAGAGTGGTAGTTTCGGGGCAGGGTCAGGGGCACGTTCGGCATCAGCCGGAGGGTCAACTACCTCGAGTGGGCAGAAGAGGAAGAACCCTCTAACAGCAGAGGCTAGAGCTTTTCAGATGTCGGTTGAGAATGCTGTGGAAACTGACGAAGTGATCACCGGTATGTTTCTAATCAACTCAATACCTGATCGCGTATTGTTTGATTGTGGTGCCAATAGGTGTTTTATGTCCCTAGATTTCTGTGCTAAGTTGAAATTACCAGTTACTGTGTTACCCAAGCCGGTTAGTGTAGAAGTAGCCGATGGTAAGATCACACCCGTCACAACATATGTGTATGGGGTTTGTATAGAGATTGAAGGGAAGTCTTTCCCGGTGACTTGTTTAGTGTTACCTATTCCTAGCTTTGATGTAGTATTAGGAATGGATTGGTTGAGCTCACTTAGGGCTAATATTAAGTGTGATAGGAAAATGATTACCTTTTGTTCGACCGATGGAACCCGTGTTGTGGCCCGAGGGGAGCGGGGCGGGTATAATTTTTCGTTGATAACCATGATGAAAGCAAAAAAGTCGATGGCAAAGGGTTGTGAATCATTTCTTGCATATGTGATTGATGTGAAGAAAGAAAAGAAAACAGTGGCCGATATTTCGATAGTATCATAATTTCCTGAAGTGTTCCCAGATGAGTTACCAGGTCTGTCACCGGTAAGGGAAGTCGAATATAAGATTGAGTTGGTTCCTGGAACAACTCCAGTTGCAAAAGCTCCATACCAATTAGCGCCGTGTGAAATCCGTGAAATGATGTCACAGAAGAGTTATTAGATCGTGGGTTTATCCGACCGAGTTCTTCACCGTAGGGTGCTCCGGTATTGTTTGTTAAAAAGAAAGATGGGTCAATGCGTATGTGTATTGAATATCGTGAATTGAACAAAAGAACCGTGAAAAATAAGTATCCGTTACCTCGAATAGATGATTTGTTCGATAGTTACAGGGTGCTTCATTCTTTTCTAAGATAGACTTACGATCCGGATATCATCAGGTCTGTGTTGCTGAATCAGATATACCGAAAACAGCGTTCAGAAAAAGGTATGGTCATTATGAATTTCTTGTCATGCCATTTGGGTTGACGAATGCGCCGGCAGTCTTCATGGATCTAATGAATAGAGTGTGTCGTCCATTCTTAGATAAGTTTGTGATCGTATTTATAGACTATATACTAGTGTATTCAAAGACAGGGAGTGAACATGCTGAACATCTGAGACAGGTTTTGAACTTGTTGAAACGCGAGCATCTATTTGCAAAATTTTCAAAATGTGCATTTTGGTTACGTGAAGTGCAGTTTTTGGGTCATGTGATTTGTGCTGAAGGTATAAAGGTTGATCCGATAAAGATAGAAGCAGTAATGAATTGGAATTCTCTGAAGACTCCGACTGAGATTAAGAGTTTTCTGGGATTAGCTGGTTATTATCGCAGGTTTATCAAAGATTTTTCTAAACTAGCAGGTCCGTTGACTAAGTTAACTCGTAAAGATGTAGCCTTTCGATGGACTGATGAATAGGAAAAGGCTTTTCAGATTTTGAAATAGCTACTGTATCAGGCACCAGTGTTAGCTTCACCAGAAGGTTCATACGACTTCGTGGTATACTGTGATGCGTCATATGCTGGGATGGGTTGTGTATTAATGTAAAGAGATAAAGTAATCGCTTACGCTTCTCGACAGTTGAAAGTTCAAGAGAAGAATTATCAAGTGCATGATCTTGAAATGGCTGCAGTAGTGTTTGCGTTGAAACTGTGGAGACACTATTTATACGGAACCCATTGTGTTATTTGTACAGATCACAAGAGTTTGCAGTATATCTTCTCACAGAAAGAATTGAATATGCGTCAGAGAGAGTGGCAAGAGTTGATTAAACATTACGATTGTGAAATTAAATACCATCCGGGTAAGGCAAATGTGGTTGCAGATGCGCTAAGTCGTAAAAGGTCAAGTGATAATGTGAAATTTCTTCGTTTGAATATAACTTCAGATTTGATTAACAGCTTAAGAACCGTTCAGGCCTGTGCTTTAGAGGATGAACATATTAAATCTGAACAAATGACCAAACGAAAAGTGGACTTAATTGATGACTCACGTGGACTAAAGACCTTAAACAATCGTGTTTGAGTGCCTAATCTTGGAGATTTGAGGGATTTAATCATGACAGAAGCTCACAAATCCAGATTGACAGTACATCCAGGTAGTAATAAGATGTATCATGATTTGAAAACAGTGTATTGGTGGCCAACAATGAAAACAGATATTGCTCGATATGTCGAAAAGTGTCATATTTGTGCTCAAGTGAAGGCAGAACATCAGAAACCTTATGGTTCGTTACGTCAGTTACAGATTCCAGAGTGGAAGTGGGAGCATATAAGGATGGATTTTGTGACAAAATTACCTCGAACTCAGAAAAGACATGATATGATTTGGGTAATAGTGGATCGTCTAACTAAAAGTGCTCATTTTCTTACTACTCGTGAAACATCTTCGTAAAGTGAGTTAGCCGAATTGTATGTGAAAGAAATAGTTAGTCGACATAGTGTGCCGTTATCGATTGTTTCAGACAGGGATTCTAGATTTGTGTCAAATTTCTGGAATAGTCTTCAACAAAATCTCGGAACACGTGTGAATTTAAGTACAGATTATCATCCTCAGACAGACGGTCAGAGTGAAAGAACGATATAGACTTTGGAGGATATGTTAAGGGCTTGCGTGTTAGAATACGGTGGTTCGTGGGATACACATTTACCGTTGGTCGAATTCGCGTATAATAATTCATATCATTCGAGTATAGGGATACCGCCCTATGAAATGTTGTACGATCGTCGTTGCAAAACTCCGAGTTGTTGGTTAGAAGTCGGGGAGAAACAGTTTGTAGGTCCTGAAATTGTTTAAATGACAGTCGAAAAAGTTGCAATTGTGCGAGAAAAGTTGAAAGCCGCTAGAGATAGGCAGAAAATGTATGCTGATCTGCGTAGACGTCCGATAACCTTTAGTGTGGGTGAACGAGTGTATCTGAAAGTTTTGCCTTGGAAAGGAGTTATCAGATTCGGTAAACATGGTAAGTTAGCACCGAGATTTATTGGTCCGTTTTCGATCGGTGAAGTATTGAATGATCAGACTGTGGTGTTAGATCTTCCGCCAGAGTTAGCCGGTATTCATAATACATTTAACGTATGTTATCTTCGTAAGTTTAAAGTCGATGATGAAATGCAACTCCTTCCTTTAGAAGATTTAAGGGTCGATTTGAATAAGAAATTGGTGGAAGAGCCGGTCTGTGTAGTTGACCGAAAGGTGACTAAGTTGAGAAATAAAGAGATACCGATGGTGTTGATCGAGTGGAAACATAGTTTGGGTTCTAATCTTACGTGGGAAACGGAAGAGTTGATGAGAAACTGCTACCCTTATATGTTTGACCAAGACCAGATTCCGAGGACATAATCTCCTTAAGGGGGGTGGATTTGTAACAGACTAAAACCCGGGCTAGTTGTAAGTGGACTATTTTGCCCTTAGGGTTTTATTATGTGTTTTATATGCTTTTATTTTAATTATGTGAATAGTGTTATTTTATTAATTGGTTAAGACCAGTTTGTGACAAGGGTTACAGAACAGGTTTGTTTATTTAATTTGGACTCCGTTAGGGCCGCCTAAAGAGGTACGAAAGATATCAGATAACTTATAAATACCCGTGTGTTGTACAGTGTGGGAATTAAACCCAATTAAGTGACTAGTGTACTGTATTTTCTTCCCATTTCTAGAAAATTCACTAAAACACCGTACCTTCATCCCTCCCATCTACCAAACCCTAATCCTTAAACATTGATCTTGAGCTCAAATTGGTGTTAGAATTGTATTTGTTATCGTTTATTGAGTCTATCAAGGTAAGTAACATGTGTTTTTATGTTCAATTCGTTGTTAAATTCATGGTTTTGTGTGAGTTTTGTAAAAAGCTTGAATTTGTGTCAAAACAAGTGATTTAAGTGTTGTTATGGTCAAATTATTGTGGGTTTTGAGTCTATAACAAGTAGTGAACAAGTTGTGGTCAATTTTAGTGTTTAAAACGAGCTCTAGATCGAGATTTGAGGATTTCATCGTGAAGTCCGTAGCCTTTGTTCAGTTTCTGAGGAATATGAACACAGTCGGCCGACTGTCGGTCGACAGTCGACCGACTGAGGGTTGAACCGACCGATTATTGGGTGAACCGACCGACTGAGATTTATCTTCGGCCGATTGATGTAATACCAAGTGAATCGACCGACTGGGAAGGTCAGTCGACCAGTTGTGTCGACAGTCGACCGACTGTCAGTGTCAGTCGACCGACTGAATGTCCAGGGCAGAATATTTTACTAAGTGTTGATTTTTAGCCGTTATGCTGCCCGTCTGTATTTTGGTGTTCAGGATGTAAATTTTGAAAATGCATAAGTGTTAGGTGGACTTTTAGTGGCGCTTTTTGTGACTGATTTTCTGTACTGTGCAGATTTGTGTTAACGAACAGAAATTAACTTGATTTACCTTATGTTCAGGTGATAAGGATAAGGAAGCCGCTCAGTGATAGATTATCTGAGCTAGTTGCTGGTATTCGGTGAGTAGGTCTATCTACGGATAGAGTTTAAGTAGCATAACATGCTACTATGGTTGACTCCTTTACCATGCATAGTGTAGGGATTGCCATGTTAGAATAATATAGTAAGTCTGATGTTGTATGTGAATTTTGTGTACACTGTGTGAATGGCACCAGCCGGTCCTAGGGAGACTGGGGACTCGAGACCGTGCCTAGGAGAGGTTAGAGTCCGTATGAGGTCAACCGTGCCCAGGGGAGGTTGGGTCCATAGGCTACTGATTGTGGAGTATAGTGTGAATGATGCATCCCCTGCATCTGGATAACTATACTGTGAATTGATTAACAGGGACTATCGGTAGACTCAGGCCCGATCAGCTGAGAGTCGTGTGCTCGTACAAGCCGCCGATCCTCGTATTGTCTTATTGTATGCTAGTTGGTAGTTAGCATGTATTGTTGTAGTATATAGCTTGTGTGTGGCTTAAGCTATTGATAATGCTAAAAACGAACATATATTTCATAGCATTATTCCTCAAGAAAGACAAGCTTTTAGTTGCAATTGTTCTATTTAAAAGTGATATTCGTTTAAATAATAAAAGGTGAAGACAAAAGACAGATTCGACGAATTGAAGACGCAAACGACCAAAAAGCTCAAAAGTACAAAATACAATCAAAGAGGTTCCAATTATTGATAAGAAACGTCTCGAAATTACAAGAGTACAAGATTCAAAACGCAAAATACAAAATATAAAATTGTACGCAAGGACGTTCGAAAATCCGGAACCGGGACATGAGTCAACTCTCAACGCTCGACGCAACGGACTAAAAATTACAAGTCAACTATGCACATGAATATAATATAATATATAAATAATTCTTAAAAATTATATATATATTATATTAATATTTAAAATCGTCGGCAAACAAAGAGCCAAGGATGAATGAGCTGTAAAAACGAACTCCGCGACTTGCGGAGTTCGAAGGCCAAATGTACCGCGAGTCGCAGAGATTACCTGGACGAAAATTCCTATAAAAGCAAACGAATTCTGATCATTTTCATAATCCATAATCTATCTCTCTCTCAATATATACGTAAATATATATATATAATTTATATTTTAATTTTAATTTTAATTTTAAATCCTAATAATAATGGTATGTTAGCAAATGTTGTAAGGGTGTAAGTCGAAATTCTGTCCGTGTAACGCTACGCTATTTTTAATCATTGTAAGTTATGTTCAACCTTTTTATTTTAATGTCTCGTAGCTAAGTTATTATTATGCTTATTTAATCCGAAGTAATCATGATGTTGGGCTAATTACTAAAATTGGGTAATTGGGCTTTGTACCATAATTGGGGTTTGGACAAAAGAACGACACTTGTGGAAATTAGACTATGGGCTATTAATGGGCTTTATAATTGTTTAACTAAATGATAGTTTGTTAATGTTAATATAAAGATTTACAATTGGGTGTCCCTATAAATTACCATATACACTCGATCGGACACGATGGGCGGGGTATTTATATGTACGAATAATCGTTCATTTTACCGGACACGGGAATGGATTAATAGCCACTAGAATAATTAAAACAGGGGTGAAATTATGTACAAGGACACTTGGTATAATTGATAACAAAATATTAAAACCTTGGGTTACACTCAGTCGACATCCTGGTGTAATTATTAAACAAAGTATTAAAATCTTGTTACAGTTTAAGTCCCCAATTAGTTGGAATATTTAACTTCGGGTATAAGAATAATTTGACGAGGACACTCGCACTTTATATTTATGACTGATGGACTGTTATGGACAAAAACCAGACGGACATATTAAATAATCCAGGACAAAGGACAATTAACCCATGGGCATAAAACTAAAATCAACACGTCAAACATCATGATTACGGAAGTTTAAATAAGCATAATTCTTTTATTTCATATTTTATTTCCTTTATTTTATATTTAATTGCACTTCTAATTATCGCATTTTATTTATTGTTATTGTATTTAATTGCAATTTAATTTTCGTACTTTTTAATTATCGCAAGTTTATTTTATCGCACTTTTATTTATCGCAATTTCATTATCGTTATTTACTTTACACTTTAATTTAAGTCTTGTATTTATTTTTAATATTTTACATTTGGTTTTAACTGCGACTAAAGTTTTAAAATCGACATTAAATGGTAAAAATCCCCCTTTATAATAATAATATTACTTATATATATATTTGTATTTTTATAAAAGTAAACTAATATAGCGTTAAGCTTTGTTTAAAGATTTTTCCTGTGGAACGAACCGGACTTACTAAAAACTACACTACTGTACGATTAGGTACACTGCCTATAAGTGTTGTAACAAGGTTTAAGTATATCCATTCTATAAATAAATAAATATCTTGTGTAAAATTGTATCGTATTTAATAGTATTTCCTGCTAAAAATTAATAGTATTTTATACCCCTTAGCTTTAATTATCAAGTATTTTTGGCGCCGCTGCTGGGGAAGCTTAAACGCCGAAAGCGCAACGCTAAATATAATAAAAATAAAAAAAAGATTTTTATTTTTAGTTTACTTTTATTAAAATTCATTTTTGTAAAAATACGTTTTAAATATTCGAAAATATAAAAAGAAAAAAAAACAAAAATTTATATATTTTTAAGATTTTGTTAAATATTTAAGTTTTATAAAGTTTCTTTATTTTTATTTTATAAAAATATAAGTTTTATTTAAGTATTTTATTTTTATTTAAAACATAAAAACAAAAAACCGAAAAAAAAAAACGCGTCGAATTTTAAACTGTACCTGAGTTGAAATTTGGAACCCCGCGACTCGCGAAGTTTGCTGCTTGGAATACCGCAACTCGCGGAGTTCTCTCTGACGCGCCTGACATAACCCTAATCAGCATTTATTACGGAGTAATTATTATTATTAATTTTTAATTAAAACCCTAATTAGGTTTATAGTTTTTAATTAGTTTTTAGTTTTTATTATTATTTTGTATATTTAGTTTATTTAGTTAATTAAATTGTAAAATTAATAGTTTTATAAAATAAATAATATAAAAATAAAATTTTTATAAAAATTGTAATTTTTACAACTTTTTGTATATTTTTATATTTTGTCCCTTTTTAATCGTTTTAGCGTAATATTTGTATTTTTAGCTCATATTTAGTTTTAAACTTAGTTTTTGCCATAGTTATTTTTTACTTCTAGATTTTTAGGCTTTGCCGTAGAATTCCTTAAGTGCTTTTTCTTTAGATTAAGATTTAGGTACTTTAGAATTTTGCGACACCTTTTTAAGTTTTAGTTTCTTTTTAAGTTATTTCCATTTGGGATTTAGTTTTTCCTGTAAGCTTTAATATTTTTAGACGACTTTTACCTATGTATCAATTATCATTCCAATTAGTAATCTCAATTTGCGATTATAATTTTAAGTTAGTTGTGGTAATAAGGTTAGGTTAGTCAAGTGTTTTTAAGTTTCATAAGTTTCTTTTATTTTTCCGTCACCTTTTAGTTTTCAACCATTTTTCTTTTTCGACCTTTTTCGACACGCTCTTTTTCTTTCTTATTTCTCTCTATTCTAGTTTTTAGGACATAGATTTTTATTCTACTTCTTATCTAAATTTCTTAAAATTACGAAAATTTATTTTAAGTGGTTAAATTGATAGACATCAAAATTTTCTGGTTCGTAGTAATAGTTGGATTTGTACGTGGACCGGGTTATTGGAGCCAAACAGTCCTCAATTATATTGAGACCAAACGAATCCTGCCCCTCTACTGCATCTTTTGGCTATTCGAAACGTGGACAAAATCAGAAAAGTCTATTAATTGGATAACTTATTATACTTTTTCTTTCCTTTTAAAAACTAATAGGATATTCAGTGAATGCACCGAGCAAGACGTTCACCACCTTTTGTACGTTCACCACCTGTAACTAGATCAAGACATTTAGCAAATATTACTGCCGTTGATTTTTCTTTAGAATCGTCATCCAGTCGACCAAGTACTCCAGTTCAAATTTCCAATAATCCATTTTTTGAACCCGACCTCACAATTGAGAATCCGGAGAATAGTCAGGGACGATTCATAGATCCTGAACCACTAAATTTTCCTCCGGAACCACCAATCATTCAAACAGAGATTGTTGAGGAACGAACCATTAAATCAGAATCCTCTAGTGATTCCGATTCAACAAATTCAATTATGGAAGTAACAGAACCATTAAGTATGGAAGACCGAATGAGAGCTAAACGCACTGGCCAAGGTCACGCAATTACTCATCCAGACATTAATGCGCCAGATTATGAAATCAAAGGACAAATTCTACACATGGTGACTAATCAATGCCAATTTAGTGGTGCGCCGAAGGAAGATCCAAATGAACATCTACGTACCTTTAATAGGATCTGCACACTATTTAAAATCTGAGAAGTGGAGGATGAACAGATATATCTCATGTTATTTCCCTGGACTTTAAAGGGAGAAGCCAAAGATTGGTTGGAATCGTTACCTGAAGGGGCGATCGATACATGGGACGTATTAGTTGAAAAATTTCTTAAACAATTCTTTCCTGCATCTAAAGCCGTAAGACTTCAAGGAGAAATTGTTACATTCACACAGAAGCCGAATGAAACTCTATATGAGGCGTGGACAAGATTTGGAAAGTTATTAAGAGGAAGTCCGCAACATGGTTTAGACACCTGTCAAATAGTACAAATATTCTACCAAGGATGCGACATCACTACAAGAAAAGACATAGATATAGCAGCTGGTGGTTCTATTATGAAGAAAACCGAAACTGATGCTTACAAAATTATTAATAACACTGCTTCCTACTCACATGAATGGCACCAAGAAAAAGATATCGTTAGATCATCTAAAGCAGCTAGAGCCGATTCTAACCATGACTTAGATTCCATTTCCACAAAGATAGATGCTGTCGAGAGACGAATGGAAAAGATGACTAAAGATATTCACTCAATACGAATTAGTTGTGAGCAGTGTGGAGGACCACATTTGACAAAAGATTGTCTCAGTATTGAATTAACAATGGAACAAAGAGAGAATATTTCATACATAAACCAAAGGCCTGAAAATAATTATCAGAATAATAATCAACCACCAAGACCGATTTACAATCAAAACCAGAATTATAACCGAAATATTCCATACAACAACCAATAAGGTCCTAGCAATCAACAAGTATCCAATAATACTTACAACCAGCAAAGACCTAATTTTCAAAACAAACCACCACAACAAACCGATGATAAAAAGCCGAATTTAGAAGATATGATGACGAAGCTAGTTGAAACTCAAACGCAGTTTTTCACATCTCAGAAACAAACTAATGAACAAAATACTCAAGCATTTAGAAATCAACAAGCTTCTATTCAAAACTTAGAACAAGAAGTAAGTAACCTAGCAAGGTTAATAGGTGAAAGAAAACCAGGAAGTCTACCTAGTGATACAAATGCTAACCCCCGGAATGAAACAGCTAAAGCCATTACCACAAGAAGTGGTACAACACTTAAACCACCTGAAATACTTGTAACTTCTGATGAAGCTATTCCTACTCCACAAGAACCACAACCTAATAAAGATAAGGAAAAAGAACCGGTAGTTGAAAAGGTTAATGAAGATAACACAGTTAAGGCTAAACCTTATGTTAAACCATACCAACCACCACTTCCTTACCCGAGTAAAATGAAGAAAGAGAAACTTGAAGCCGAGCAATCCAAATTCTTGGATATGTTTAAACAGATAAATGTAAATCTTCCTTTCATTGATGTGATTTCAGGAATGCCTAGATATGCTAAATTCTTGAAAGATCTAATCTCAAATAGAAAGAAAATGGAAGAACTCTCGGCTGTTACCATGAATGCTAATTGTTCAGCAGTGCTGTTGAATAAGATACCAGAAAAATTATCTGATCCAGGAAGTTTCACAATTCCATGTTTTCTGGGTAGTCTTAGTTCAATAGAAGCATTGGCAGACTTAGGTGCTAGTATAAATTTAATGCCGTATTCACTATACGCTAAACTAGACCTTGGAGAATTGAAACCAACAAGAATAAGCATACAACTAGCCGATCGATCAATAAAATATCCTAGAGGGATAATGGAGAACATGCTAGTTAAAGTTGGTACTTTAGTATTTCCAGTAGATTTTGTTGTTCTGGACATGGAAGAAGATTCTCAAGTTCCTCTCATATTAGAAAGACCATTCTTAAACACAGCTAAAGCAATGATAGACGTGTTCGGTAAGAAATTGACCCTAAGTATAGAGGATGAGAGTGTTACCTTTTCAGTTGATAGAGCAATGCAACAACCACAATCTGCAGATGATACATGTTATTATATTCAAACTATAGATGCACATGCAGAATTATTAGAAGAATTTCCAGAATTACAAGGAACAGGAGAATGTTCTTTAGGAGAAGGAACAGAACAAATTGATGAAGCTGAAATGTTAGCTACACTTATAGCTAATGGATATGAACCAACAACAGAAGAAATCCAAATGCTAAAAGAAGAAGACAGATATCGATACAAATCATCGATAGAAGAACCTCCGAAATTAGAGTTAAAGCCACTTCCAAACCATTTGGAATACGCTTATTTACATGGTGAATCTGAATTACCTGTAATAATATCGTCTTCTCTTACTGAAAATGAGAAATCACAACTCATTTCTGTGTTGAAAGCTCATAAACCAGCCATTGCATGGAAGATTCATGATATTAAAGGAATAAGTCCTTCGTATTGCACACATAAAATCCTTATGGAAGAAGGTCATAAAACGTATGTGCAACGCCAACGAAGACTAAATCCTAATATGCAAGATGTAGTTAAAAAAGAAATTATTAAACTGCTAGACGCAGGTCTAATTTATCCAATTTCTGATAGTCCATGGGTAAGCCCAGTTCAATGCGAGCCTAAGAAGGGTGGCATGACTGTCATTACAAATGAGAAAAATGAGCTTATTCCTACTAGGACTGTAACAGGATGGCGTGTATGTATTGATTATAGAAAATTAAATGACGCCACCAGAAAAGATCACTTTCCCTTACCTTTCATTGATCAAATGTTGGAAAGATTAGCCGGAAATAGTTACTATTGTTTTCTAGATGGATTTTCCGGATATTTTCAAATTCCAATAGCACCCGAAGATCAAGAGAAAACCACATTCACGTGCCCTTATGGTACTTTTGCTTACAAACGCATGCCATTTGGACTTTGCAACGCCCCTGCAACCTTTCAAAGGTGTATGATGGCGATTTTTCATGACATGATAGAAGAATGCATGGAAGTTTTCATGGATGACTTTTCAGTCTTCGGTGATACATTTGAAACATGTCTAGCTAATCTTGAACGAATGCTTATTAGATGCGAACAATCAAATCTAGTACTTAATTGGGAGAAATGCCATTTCATGGTTAAAGAAGGCATCGTTCTTGGACATAAAATTTCAAAAGAAGGAATTGAAGTGGATAGAGCTAAAGTAGATGTAATTGCTAAACTTTCACATCCCACCAATGTTAGAGGAGTTAGGAGTTTTCTAGGGCATGCCAGTTTTTACCGACGTTTCATAAAAGATTTTTCTAAAATTGCCACTCCTATGAATAAACTCCTAGAAAAGAATGCTCCATTCATCTTTTCAGATGAATGTATCAAATCTTTTAATATTATTAAAGAGAAACTCACTAATGCGCCGATCATGATAACACCAAATTGGAATCTACCATTTGAACTAATGTGCGATGCAAATGATTTTGCAATGGGAGCCGTTTTGGGACAAAGGATTGAAAAACGATTTCAACCTATATATTATGCTAGTAAGACGTTACAAGGAGCACAAACGAACTATATAACTACTGAAAAAGAACTCCTTGCTATTGTCTTTGCTTTTGACAAATTTCGATCATATCTCGTTCTAGCAAAAACGGTGGTTTATACCGACCATTCTGCTCTTAGATACCTATTTTCGAAACAAGATGCTAAACCAAGATTAATCCGTTGGATCTTACTCTTACAAGAGTTTAATATTGAAATCCGAGATAACAGAGGAGCAGAAAATCTAGCCGCTGATCATCTTTCTCGACTTGAAAATCCCTCATTAGAAGTTCTAAATGAATCGGCCATACAAGACAACTTTCTTGATGAATATCTATTGAAGATAGATTATAAAGAAATTCCATGGTTTGCAGACTATGCAAACTACTTAGTTTGTTGATTCCTTGAAAAAGGATTATCGTACCAAAAACGAAAGAAATTCTTCAGTGATATAAAACACTATTTTTGGGAAGATCCACATCTGTTTAAAAGTTGTCCCGATGGAATAATACGCCGATGTGTATTTGGAGATGAAGCTAGTAAAATTTTAAACCATTGTCACACAGGACCAACAGGAGGGCATTATGGGCCTCAACTAACAGCAAGAAAAGTTTATGATGCTGGATTCTATTGGCCTTCAATTTACAAGGACGCACACCTTCTTTGCAAATCCTGTGATGCTTGTCAAAGGGCTGGAAAAATAAGTCAACGTGATGAAATGCCACAAAATGTCATCCAAGTATGTGAAGTATTTGACATTTGGGGTATTGACTTTATGGGTCCATTTCCAAAATCTCATAATAATCTCTATATTCTCGTAGCCATTGATTATGTATCTAAATGGGTGGAAGCACAAGCTCTCCCAACTAATGATGCACGAGTTGTAGTCAACTTTTTAAAACGTCTTTTTGCAAGGTTTGGAACACCGAAAGCTTTAATAAGTGATCGGGGTAATCATTTCTGTAATAATCAACTTGAGAAAGTTCTTAAAAGATATGGAGTAACTCATAAAATCTCCACCGCATATCATCCACAAACAAGTGGACAAGTTGAAAATACCAACCGAGCTTTAAAACGTATTCTAGAGAAAACCGTAGGATCAAATCCGAAGGAATGGTCCATTAAATTGGAGGATGCACTCTGGGCTTTTAGAACAACCTACAAAACTCCAATTGGAACCACACCTTTTAGACTTGTTTATGGAAAAGCATGTCATCTTCCAGTAGAAATTGAACACAAAGCATTTTGGGCTTTGAAGATATGTAATCTTGATTTACATGAAGCTGGACGTCTACGATTAAGTCAACTAAACGAATTAGAAGAATTAAGACATGAAGCATACGAAAATTCGTTGATCTATAAGGAAAGAACGAAGAAATGGCATGATAAAAGAATCAGAACTTCAAAAGAATTTAAGGAAGGAGACAGAGTTCTTCTTTTCAATTCACGATTCAAGTTATTTCCTGGAAAATTGAAATCAAGATGGTCTGGACCATTCATAGTCAAAAGAGTTTTCCCATACGGAACGATAGAATTAATAAATTCAAATGGGATTGAATTTAAAGTTAATGGTCACAGAGTTAAACATTACATACATGGTCCGATGGAAGAAGACAATGAAGTTAATCACAATTTCGATACCACAGCTAACTAAGTATAGGGGGTTTATGTATTTCTGTTAGAGTTAGATTGTCTGTTTTCGTGTAGTTCTCAAAAATGGAACCCGAATGGTCTTTCCCTAGCAGACCCTAAAGAACTAGTCTTCTCCCCCCATTCTGAATTTTTATTTTTTTTAGGAAATGAAGATTGCCTGTGAACTAAACCATGGTCTAATGCTACACGCTTTGATCACTAAACGTAATAATGACACACTTCCGAGTGAAATAGTATCAGTAATCAAAGAAAGATTGGACGGAGTAAGAAAAGAATCCAGATGCGAAGATAATAAGTCACAATTTGGTAAAGAAAAATCAAAATCCACAGCGAAAAGAAGAGCACGACACCTAGAAAGATGTCACAAATGCGGAAAATGGTCACATGGAGGTAAATGTTCAAATAATCAAACCTATTCAAACACCGAATTTGTTACTTTATGCAGAGACGGACCGTTCATATGTTTAGAAGAAAAAACACTGAATGCTCGAGGTTACACCTATGTAGCCATAGAAAACCAATTAAACCGACTCTCTTATGAATGGGATAGATCATATAACTAAGAAATCTATTTCACAGGTATATTTGTACAGTTTTTATTTTTTTATTTTTATTTTTAACCTTTTGATAATAAACGCTAATTTGTTCGCTATAAAGTATTAAAATGGTATTGAATAAAATTAGGTTTGGCGACCGAAATTGTTGATATCATTCAAAAATTTATTACATCACTGCGAAATTTAACGTTTATTCTTAAGGTATAAATATCTTTAATCAAATCAACCCAAAATATTTCAAAAATTCGTCATGAGTTAAATTAGGTTTTGGAACCGAAATTACTTTACCGAAAAGAGGGGCACATATTTTTGATAATATTTGATTGATTAAAGTGGGATAAAAAGCCAAAAAGATTTTTAATTTTATTTTTACCATGTTTTTAAAATTAATATATAAATCTTAAATTAATATTGTAAACTTTGTAAAAACAATATATTTAAAATTGTAAATATTTGAAAAATATAATATAAGTTTGGTGTGAATTTTTAATTTTTAAAATATGAATTTTATTTTTATGCATTTTAAATTGTAAGTTTGGTGTGATTTTTTAATATTAATTTTGAATTTTATATTTAAGTTGTGTGAATTTAAAAACAAAAATTTACTTTATCTCATTAAGTTAAAAATATGATTTTTAAAATTCGTCGTAAGTTGAAGACTAGGTCTTTGAACCGAAATTGCTTTACCCAAGGGAGGGACGGGAACTTTTATTATCATTATTTTTAATCTTATTGAATTAAAGTATGCCAAAAACATTAAAAAAACCCCAAAAATCTTAGCTTTTAAAACAATCGCTACAAAAAGACAAATTTTAAAATTTTGTCGAAGGACGGACTAGGACATCAATCCGAAACGACCTCGTCCTAAATAACAAGGGAAACAAAATTTTAAAATTAATTACTTAATTGTTTTAATTAGTATAAGATGTAAAAAAAAAAAAACAAACTCCGCGACTCGCGGAGTTTGAAGGTTCAAACACCGCGACTCGCGGAGGGACCAAAACTCAGAAAAAAAAAATAAAAACGCAAAAACTGATCAGTTGAACATCCCCACACCACAAATACTGCGAAACACAACCGAAAAACCCAAAAAAACACTCCCAAAATCACAATTTTTAACCGTTAATCATCAAATCTTTTACTAAAATCATGTTAAGAAGGATGCTATCAAGGAATTACTCAAGAAAAACGGTAAATTTCTACACCTAAACACCATTTAATCCGAAAATTAGTGTTCTTGAGCAATTTTTTCCCCAATTCGATTTTGATGCATTCTAGTGTAATTATGCTTAAATTGTTTATGTATTATGCTTGTATAACCTAGATTGATGCTATTTAACATGATTAGAAGCCTTAAACTTCAAATTTTGAATAATCTAGGGTTTGTGTTCTTGAGCAATTTGGGGCTTTTTGATATAAACAGGTTATGGCCGATTTTTGTCATGAATTGTTGCTAAATTAAGTAGTGTAACATGTTTAGGTAGTTAAATGATCCAAACTTTGAGCCTAAACATGATTTTGAGAATTAAAGTGGACTTTTTCAAGTCTAAAATTCATGAACTTGATTTTTGAGAGATAATGCCATTTGAAACTTGTTTAATTGCTAGTAATGATTATTTTGACATGTTATTTGAGTTGAATGCTTATGAACTTGGCGAACATTTTCGTATATGCTTATTTGAAAAAGTGTAGATTTGATGAAAATATGAAAATGAGCTTAAGTTTGATATAAATTGATCATGTCATTGTAATTATTTTGATTGATGATTTTGCTGACACTAATGCATATTTGGATGCACAAAAATTGTGTTTGACGTGTTTTGCAGACTGAAACGGGTGAATCTTCATCCCAAGCTCGCAATGCTCCTGCTGAGAATGCGGAACAATAGGAGGTGGATAACTACTACAAACAAGATATACCTCATCCAGTCATGACATTTTCTGATATGCACTTGGAAGATTTGCACCCGAACCTGAGATTTGACAGACTTTGGATAGATTATCCAAAATACCAAAGGGGTTTGCATACTCTTCATTCTAAAGTTGTTGAGGTACCTAGGGTCATAGAATGGGGACCATTAGAAGCTGTAGAATTGGCCGGGCCAATTAGGGAATTACTTGCATAGAGGTGGTAATTCTACTTTTAACGACTGGGTATGTTTATTCACCATGCGTAGACCTGTATATAAAGTATGGTGTGAAGAATTGTTGTGTAGTATAGAATTAAATGATCGGGTAGCTAGTTTAACCGATCGATCTTTTATTAGATTTTTGTTAGGAGGTTCGATACGCCACATGTCTTTACTAGACATGGCTCAGGCTTTACGTATATATACGCCTGAGGAGTTAGCATCTGCCGATTTTAGAGGGTTGATACTAAATGGTAGGAAGATAGACGAAAATTTTGATACGCATGGTGTATGGAGTCAAATGACTAGCCATCACTGATTCAAAGGAGGAAATTACTCTTATTTGGATATAGATAGAGCTGAATTAAGAGTAATTCATAGGTTTTTAGCTAATTCGATTACACAAAGAGGTAAGAACAAGGAAAAGGTAAATGAACAGGATTTGTTTTACCATATGTGTATTCGAGACCCACAAAGCGCTGTAAGTATACCTTATTGTGTGGGTTATTATTTATCAGCTATGGTTAGGGGGATGAGACCGCATAGCATAATAGGAGGTGATATATTTATTACTTTGATTGCTGAATATCTCAGTGTGGATATAAGTCGGGGTGGATTATTAGTCGAAGAACCAGAACCCCACGATACAATAGGTTTAAATGTATACCATGGTGCGAAAGTTTTGAAGAGGCGAAATAACGCCGCAGTACAATACCATGGTAGACATCCACAGGTTGAGAGAAACCAACAGCAAGGTAATGTAGGAGGGGGAAATGAAATGCAAGAAATGCAAAGGTTTATAGCTTCACAGGAGTACAAAAACGCTAGACATAGAGTATTTGAAGATTGGCAAGTTCATCAAAACCAAATCATAGCTTATTGCCAACATATAGGTAGAAACTATATTCCTACTCCAAAGCCCATATTCCCTCCCTGGTCTATAGAGATTCAACCACCGTATCCTACGTATAACCCAGCCGAAGTATTTTATAGCACCTATGTTTATGCATGGAACCCCTATTGGTATCAGTATCATCCCTAGTCTACTTAGTTTTATTTATTTTGTAATTTGTAATGTTGATACGTTTAATACTTATGTTAATATTGTAATAGTTTTTATAATTTTCTAACTTTTATTCTTAGATTTTAATAATTTTTGAATGTGGGGTAATATACCAAACTTCAAAAATATGTATATATGTTTGCAGTTTATCTTATGTACACAACAGGGTAAAATAATGCATTTTCAAAGACTGGCATTAAATTCAGCAAAAGCAACTAATTTTGACGACAAAATGCAAAATATATGTGAAATAACAACAAGACGGAATGAACAAATGATGTGCACCATTTATCATTCAGCAAACAAACGCCAATATATTTGGAAACTTTGGTAAAATTTAATCATTTTCACACAAATCACCCTCAATAATTTAAATTGTTACTGATTTCTTGCAAATGAGGGCATTGCAAGATCTTAAGTGTGGGAAGGGGTTAAATTCTTTCGGATTTTTAAAAATTTTTATCATAAACACTTGGTTACCATTAAAAATACTAGTAAAGCAGTAGTTGTATTAGAATCTAGTGCTCTCTGATAATAAAGAACAGCCCTAGTCTTATATACTGACTACCCAATTCTAGTAAAATTTTTCAAAATTTTCAATTAAATGAACTCAAAATCATGTTTATACATATTTATGAACGATAAAACTAGGTTTTAACACCGAAATTATTGTTACCTCGAAAAGGACATAAATTGAGAAATAAACCAAAATGTTAAAATTCATTTAAAATGGAATAAAGGACAATAAAAAGGAAAATAAAAGCCAAGTGTGGGAAAATTCTCCAAGTTATTCAAAACATATGTCACATATTTTTGTACAAATAACTGAAAATACTTTTGCTTTGGACTAAACCAAACTGTTTTACCCGATAAAAGAAAAGAAGAGATGGATCTACACGATGAATCAATTCCATCATTAAAAGGAAGTAAAGTCTTCCGAAAAAGAAACGCGCTTCTTGATTTAGGTTAGGAAGTTGTCGTCCAGACCAACTGTAGGTTGACGAAAAACCTAGAAAAGTCATCACTAAAATCAGCAGGAAATCCACGGACCTCAGCATTAAACAGGGTCGCCAAGTGGTCAGATTTATCCTAACCATGAGAAGGATTTATCTCGTACAATGGGGGGCACCATGCAAATTAGCTGGATAAGACTAATGAATCAGATCCCCAGAAAGGATAATCTCCTTAAAAGATCAAAAATCAGCTTTTAAGCCTGATATTACTCAATCCTTGAGATTGACCTTAAAGATTGAGAATTACAAACTCATGGAATTCAATGATATCTAAACTCGAGCCTGAACGAGAAAATATTTTGATCAAAATTACAAACCGATTTTTTTTCTAAAAACCCATTTTCAATGTGTTCATTACCATTGAACGTAAAATCCTAGGAATTCACCTGGAATTCATTAGGTCACCTGAACCAAATAGGGTGTCAACCGTAAGAACGGTGGTTGTATAGCATGGTCAAGGACAGGACCTTGTGCCAGACCGAAAAATTATAAGGGTGAGCTTTACTATTGCTCCTACCAAGGATAGTAATTGCGTCCGACACGTTATAGACCATAATTAAAAGCATGTCAGGGGACATTGCCTTAACAGTTCCTTGTTCAACGCTTTCCTTTACAATCGGACGGTAGTTTACCGAAAGGTAATATACGGGACAAGTAAACTGGACGTGTTGCTTTCCAAATACAAGGTTAGCAAGTGGGTGACACAAAACCATAAGTTTTGAGCTAAAATTTTCAAATCTGAAACCCACCAAACCCACAAAAATATTTTGCAAACACCGGTGAAGGGTTATTCCGGAAAACTTATCTAGGGTAAAAGCTAGATTTAATTTTCAAAAGATCAAATGTTTTCATAAAGATCCAATTTCCTTAATGGATCTAAATTTTTATAGTCATGTGGGACTGTAAACCATATCATTACTACCATTGTTTATACCGCCGTATAGAAATCACTGATGTACAAAGTGTGAAGAATAAAGAAGTGATTCTAGTATTTCAAGACGATATTGCTTGAGGACAAGCAACGCTCAAGTGTGGGAATATTTGATAATGCTAAAAACAAACATATATTTCATAGCATTATTCCTCAAGAAAGACAAGCTTTTAGTTGCAATTGTTCTATTTAAAAGTGATATTCGTTTAAATAATAAAAGGTGAAGACAAAAGACAGATTCGACGAATTGAAGACGCAAACGACCAAAAAGCTCAAAAGTACAAAATACAATCAAAGAGGTTCCAATTATTGATAAGAAACGTCTCGAAATTACAAGAGTACAAGATTCAAAACGCAAAATACAAAATATAAAATTATACGCAAGGACGTTCGAAAATCCGAAACCGAGACATGAGTCAACTCTCAACGCTCGACGCAACGGACTAAAAATTACAAGTCAACTATGCACATGAATATAATATAATATATAAATAATTCTTAAAAATTATATATATATTATATTAATATTTAAAATCGTCGGCAAACAAAGAGCCAAGGATGAATGAGCTATAAAAATGAACTCCGCGACTTGTGGAGTTCGAAGGCCAAATGTACCGCGAGTCGCGGAGATTATTGGACGAAAATTCCTATAAAAGCAAACGAATTCTGATCATTTTCATAATCCATAATCTATCTCTCTCTCAATATATACGTAAATATATATATATAATTTATATTTTAATTTTAATTTTAAATCCTAATAATAAGGGTATGTTAGCAAATGTTGTAAGGGTGTAAGTCAAAATTCTGTCCGTGTAACGCTACGCTATTTTTAATCATTGTAAGTTATGTTCAACCTTTTTAATTTAATGTCTCGTAGCTAAGTTATTATTATGCTTATTTAATCCGAAGTAATCATGATGTTGGGCTAATTACTAAAATTGGGTAATTGGGCTTTGTACCATAATTGGAGTTTGGACAAAAGAACGACACTTGTGGAAATTAGACTATGGGCTATTAATGGGCTTTATAATTGTTTAACTAAATGATAGTTTGTTAATGTTAATATAAAGATTTACAATTGGGCGTCCCTATAAATTACCATATACACTCGATCGGACACGATGGGCGGGGTATTTATATGTACGAATAATCGTTCATTTTACCGGACACGAGAATGGATTAATAGCCACTAGAATAATTAAAACAGGGGTGAAATTATGTACAAGGACACTTGGTATAATTGATAACAAAATATTAAAACCTTGGGTTACACTCAGTCGACATCCTGGTGTAATTATTAAACAAAGTATTAAAATCTTGTTACAGTTTAAGTCCCCAATTAGTTGGAATATTTAACTTCGGGTATAAGAATAATTTGACGAGGACACTCGCACTTTATATTTATGACTGATGGACTGTTATGGACAAAAACCAGACGGACATATTAAATAATCCAGGACAAAGGACAATTAACCCATGGGCATAAAACTAAAATCAGCACGTCAAACATCATGATTACGAAAGTTTAAATAAGCATAATTCTTTTATTTCATATTTTATTTCCTTTATTTTATATTTAATTGCACTTCTAATTATCGCATTTTATTTATTGTTATTGTATTTAATTGCAATTTAATTTTCGTACTTTTTAATTATCGCAAGTTTATTTTATCGCACTTTTATTTATCGCAATTTCATTATCGTTATTTACTTTACGCTTTAATTTAAGTCTTGTATTTATTTTTAATATTTTACATTTGGTTTTAACTGCGACTAAAGTTTTAAAATCGACAAACCGGTCATTAAATGGTAAAAATCCCCCTTTATAATAATAATATTACTTATATATATATTTGTATTTTAATAAAAGTAAACTAATATAGCGTTAAGCTTTGTTTAAAGATTTTCCCTGTGGAACGAACCGGACTTACTAAAAATTACACTACTGTACGATTAGGTACACTGCCTATAAGTGTTGTAGCAAGGTTTAAGTATATCCATTCTATAAATAAATAAATATCGTGTGTAAAATTGTATCGTATTTAATAGTATTTCCTGCTAAAAATTAATAGTATTTTATACCCCTTAGCTTTAACTATCAGCTATATCTGTTAAATAGATTCCATTCACTTAGAAGTGCGCTAATCCCCCACATATTCTCCCCTTGCAGGTTTAGGTACTGCTAGTCGGGATGGGTGCTGTTGCAGAAGACATGTTTGACAACCCTACTCTGATGTGGACTTTTGTTTAAATAATGTTTTATAATAACGTAACACTGTTGTGTAAGCTTAAACTTAATTATACGGTTTAATGTAATGACGTGACTTATATTGTGTTTATTATTAAAGTCTTCCGCTGTGTATAAAAAAAATAAAAAATGGCCGGTGTTACAATTTCAAAATCAACAATTGTGTTCATACGAGTTCGATATCTTCTGTTACAACTATTTCTATTTTAATTTTCTTTTTATTTTAATTAGTTTAATCACTACACGAATCATTTCTGTTTTGTTTATCAACCCTAAAATAAATTCGATGCCCTGTGGTTACGTTTGATTTCACCTCTGATTGTTTGAAATTGAGAAGAAGAAAAAGAAGATGAAACAAATAAGGGTTAAAAAAATACAAATGGGTTTTAAAACAGAAAAACAAAATGGAGCAGATGGTTTGTTGTGGTGTCGGTTGAGCAAGAGGTCACGGGTTCGAGCCTCGTCAGTGGTATTTTTTTTAGCTTTTCTTCAAAGGTTGTAGTCCTTTATTTTTTATTATTTTCATCATCATTATTATTATTATTATTATTATTATTATTATTATTATTATTATTATTACATACTAGTATTATTGTAATTACTAATTACTATCATTATTATTAATATCGTGGTTACTAAAATTATTATCATTAATATGATTTATATTATTATCATTATTAATATTATTAGTATTAACATTTTTATTATTAGTATTATTATTATTATTATTATTATTATTATTATTATTATTATTATTATTATTATTATTATTATTAGAATTATTATTAGAAATATCATAAATGTTCATATTAGTAGTACTAATTTGATTAAAACTATCATCTTAGTATAATTATCATTATTAATATTATTATTATTAAAAATAGTATTATTATTACCATTAACATTATTATTACTATAAGTATTATTAAAATAATTATTATTATTATTATTATTATTATTATTATTATTATTATTATTATTATTATTATTATTATTGTATTATTAATTATTCATATTATTACTAAGTATTATAGTTATTATTATTATTATTATTAGTGTTACTAATAAATATTAGTTATGTTTTATTATTATCATAATTATAAATATAATTATAATTATTATTATCATTAAGATTATGATTATTATTATCATTATTAGTATGAAAATAATATACTTTATTATTATTTCCATTAAAATTAGTATTAGGATCATTTTATGATTATTTGTATTAGTATTAATATAAGTGTTTTTATTAACATTATCATTATTATTATGAGTATCATTATAAATGAACTATTATTAAAATTATTATCATTAATAGTGAAATGGTTATTTTATAACTATTATTACTATTAATATTATTATTGTTATCAGAAATACTAAAAATATCATTATTTTTAAATCTATCAATTTATTAAAAATTAGTATATTCATTAATAATATTATTAGTCGTATCATTATTATTAGTATTATAAGTATTATAAAATTATCATATTTTTTATAAAAACATATTTAATACATGTAATTAAACTATATCTTATTTAATAAAATGAATATATTTAATCAAATAATGAAATATATAAGTTATTAATATAAAAATTATATCACTGATAATAATATATTTGTTCGACTACAAGTATATGTTTTAATACATACATGAATGATATAGGTTCGTGAATCCGAGGCCAACCCTACACTTGTTCAATGTCGTCATATGTATTTTTACTAGAAAATACAGTATTGTGATTTCATTACTCCATTTTTAAATGCTTTTGCAATATATATATTTTGGGACTGAGAATACATGCGCTGCTTTTATAACTGTTTTACGAAATAGACACAAGTAATCGAAATGCAGACTCCAATCTTGTCTTTATTTAGCATGCAACAGCGGAAGCTCTTAATAATCACCTGAGAATAAACATGCTTAAAACGTCAATAAAAATGTTGGTGAGTTATAGGTTTAACCTATATATTTATCAAATCGTAATAATAGACCACAAGATTTCATATTTTCACTTCTCATAAACAACATGCAATCTGCATAAAAATTATTCATATGATGAACACCTGGTAACCGACATTAACAAATGCATCTAGAATATCCCCAATATACAGGTACACTCATCTGTATATAAAATCGAAGTACTAAAGCATTCATAACATGGATGGGGTTCGTTAGGCCCGTATATCTATCTTCAGGATTCGCGTCAATTTGGGGGTCTGTTCCCAAATTCTTAGGCTACCAAGCTGAAAGGGTGATATCCGGTATAATGATTCAATCATAGAATATAGTTTCAAGTACTTGTGTCTATTTTGTAAAACATTTATAAAACTGCATGTATTCTCATCCCAAAAATATTAGATTTTAAAAGTGGGACTATAACTCACTTTCACAGATTTTTCCCTCGTCGGAAATAAGACTTGGCCACGGGTCGATTCATGAACCTATAACAAATATATACATATATATCAAAGTATGATCGAAATATATTCACAATATATTTTATTATGTTTTAACGATTTAAGTTTGTTAAGTTAACAGACCAACGTTCGTAGTCCACAATTAGTTGTCCACAGTTAGTAGTACATAAGTAAATCAATATCTATTATCTCGAATCAATCCACGACCCAGTGTATACAAGTCTCAGACTCGATCACAACTCAAAGTATATATATTATTTTGGAATCAACCTCAACCCTGTATAGCTAACTCGAACATTACCGGATATAGAGTGTATATGGTTGTTCCAAATAATATATATAGATGACGTCGATATGATATGTCAAAACATAGTATACGTGTCTATGGTCTATCAAGATTACATAATATATGTTAGAATATATGTATAATACAATATAAGTTAGTTAGGATATGGTTAGTATAGATTTTTGTCAATTCATCCCGAAGTCAAATTAACCATTTTTAACCAATTTTGTTTTACCCATAACTTCTTCGTTTTAAATCCGTTTTGAGTGAATAAACTTGCTATGGTTTCATATTGAACTGTATTTTATGAAACTAAACATAAAAAGTATAGGTTTATAGTTGGAAATACAGTTTACAAGTCATTTTTGTAGAGGTAGTCATTTCAGTCGAAAAAACGACGTCTTGATGACCATTTTGAAAAACATACTTCCACTTTGAGTTTAACCATGATTTTTGGATATAGTTTCATGTTCATAAGAAAAATCATTTTCCCAGAAGAACAACTTTTAAATCAAAGTTTATCATAGTTTTAATTATCTAACCCAAAACAGTCCCCTGTTTCACTACGACGGCGTATGTCCGGTTTTACGGTGTTCTTCGTGTTTCCAGGTTTTAAATCATTAAGTTAGCATATCATATAGATATATAACATATGTTTAGTTGATTTTAAAAGTCAAGTTAGAAGGATTAACTTTGTTTGCGAACAAGTTTAGAATTAACTAAACTATGTTCTAGTTATTACAAGTTTAAATCTTCGAATAAGATAATTATATATATATATATATATATATATATATATATATATATATATATATATATATATATATATATATATATATATATATATATATATATATATATATATGAATCTAATGATGTTATGAACATCATTACTACCTCAAGTTTAGTAGGTAAACCTACTAGAAGTGACAAGAAATGATCTAGCTTCAAAGGATCTTGGATGGCTTGAAAGTTCTTGAAGTAGAATCGTGACACGAAAACAAGTTCAAGTAAGATTTTTACTCGAATTAAGATAGTTTATAGTTATAGAAATTGAATCAAAGTTTGAATATGAATTATACCTTGAATTAGAATGATAACCTACTGTAAATAACAGAGGTTTCTTTATCTTAGATGATTACTTGGAATGGATTAGAAAGCTTGGAAGTAGACTTGCAAACTTGAAAGTATTCTTGATTTTATGAAACTAGAACTTATAGAATTTATGAAGAACACTTAAAACTTGAAGATAGAACTTGAGAGATATCAATTAGATGAAGAAAATTGAAGAATGAAAGTGTTTGTATGTATTTTTGGTCGTGACTCATGGATTAGATATAAAAGATATGTAAGTTTGTTTTTTTGTAAATAATTCATGAATGATTTATAATATTTTTGTAATTTTGTGAGATATTTCATGCTAGTTGTCAAATGATGGTTCCCACATGTTTGATGACTCACTAAGGGCTGCTAAGAGCTGATCATTGAGTGTATATACCAATAGAATGTATATCTAGGATCTGTGTATTGTACGAGTACGAATACGGGTGCATACGAGTAGAATTGTTGATGAAAATGAATGAGAATGTAATTGTAAGCATTTTTGTTAAGTAGAAATACTTTGATATGTGTCATGAAGTCTTTCAAAAGTGTACTAATACATCTTAATACACTATATGTATATGCATTTTAACTGAGTCGTTAAGTCGTCGTTAGTTATTACATGTAAGTGTTGTTTTGAAACCTTTAAGTTAACGATCCTGTTAAATGTAATTAATCCCTTGTTTATCATATGAAATGAGATGTTAAATTATTACATTATCATGATATTATAATGTATGAATATATCCTAATATGATATATATATATATATATATATATATATATATATATATATATATATATATATATATATATATATTCACATTACAATGTCGTTACAATGATAATCGTTACATATATCGTTTCGAGCTTCTTAATTCAATAATCTCATTTTTTTATGTATATCACTCATTGTTAATATACTTAGTGAGATACTTACTTATCATAATCTCATGTTAACCATATATATGTCCATATATATATCATCAGGTAGTTTTTACAAGTTTTTAACGTTCGTGAATCGCCGGTCAACTTGGGTGGTCAATTGTCTACATGAAACCTATTTTAAATAATCAAGTCTTAACAAGTTTGATTGCTTAAAATGTTGGAAACATTTAATCATGCAAATATAGTTTTCATTTAATATATATAATCATGGAAAAGTTCGGGTCACTACAGTACCTACCCGTTAAATAAATTTCGTCCCGAAATTTTAAGCTGTTGGAGGTGTTGATGCATTTTCTGAAAATAGGTGCGGGTATTTCTTCTTCATCTGATCTTCACGTTCCCAGGTGAACTCGGGTCCTCTACAAGCATTCCATCAAACCTTAACAATTGGTATTTTATTTTGCTTAAGTCTTTTAATCTCACGATCCATTATTTCGACAGGTTCTTCGATGAATTGAAGTTTTTCATTGATTTGAATTTCGTTTAATGGAATTGTGAGATCTTCTTTAGCAAAACATTTCTTCAGATTCGAGACATGAAAAGTATTATGTACCCGGGCGAGTTGTTGAGGTAAGTCAAGTCGGTAAGCTACTGGTCTGACACGATCTATAATCTTGAATGGCCCAACGTACCTTGGGTTTAGTTTCCCCAGTTTACCAAATCGAACAACACCCTTCCAAGGTGAAACCTTAAGCATGACCATCTCTCCAATTTCAAATTCTATGTCTTTTCTTTTAAGGTCCGCGTAACTCTTTTGTCGTCTTTGGGCGGCTTTTAATCGTTGTTGAATTTGAATGATTTTCTCGATAGTTTCTTGGATTATCTCTGGACCCGTAATTTGTCTATCCCCAACTTCACTCCAACAAATCGGAGACCTGCACTTTCTACCATAAAGTGCCTCAAACGGTGCCATCTCAATACTCGAGTGGTAACTGTTGTTGTAGGAAAATTCTGCTAACGGTAGATGTCGATCCCAACTATTTCCAAAATCAATAACACATGCTCGTAGCATGTATTCAAGCGTTTGTATCGTCCTTTCGCTCTGCCCATCAGTTTGTGGGTGATAGGCAGTACTCATGTCTAGACGAGTCCCCAATGCTTGTTGCAATGTCTGCCAAAACCTTGAAACAAATCTGCCATCCCTATCAGAGATAATAGAGATTGGTATTCCGTATCTGGAGATGAATTCCTTCAAGTATAGTCGTGCTAACTTTTCCGTTTTATCATCTTCTCGCATTGGTAGAAAATGTGCTGATTTGGTGAGACGATCGACTATTACCTAAATAGTATCATAACCATTTGCAGTCCTTAGCAATTTAGTAATGAAATCCATGGTAATGTTTTCCCATTTCCACTCTGGGATTGCAGGTTGTTGAAGTAGACCTGATGGTTTCTGATGTTCAGCTTTTACCTTAGAACACGTCAAACATTCTCCTACGTATTTAGCAATATCGGCTTTCATACCCGGCCACCAAAAGTGTTTCTTGAGATCTTTGTACTTCTTTCCTGCTCCAGGATGTATTGAGTATCTAGTTTTATGTGCTTCCTTAAGTACCATTTCTCTCACATCTCCAAACTTTGGTACCCAAATTCTTTCAGCCCTATACCGGGTTCCGTCTTCCCTAATATTAAGATGTTTCTCCGAACCTTTGGGTATTTCATCCTTCAAATTTCCCTCTTTTAAAACTCCCTGTTGCGCCTCCTTTATTTGAGTAGTAAGGTTAGTACGAATAATTATATTCATAGCTTTTACCCGTATAGGTTCTCAGTCCTTTCTACTCAAAGCGTCGGTTACCACATTCGCCTTCCCCGGGTGGTAACGAATCTCAAATTCGTAATCATTCAACAACTCAATCCACCTACGCTGCCTCATGTTCAGTTGTTTCTGATTAAATATATGTTGGAGACTTTTGTGGTCGGTATATATAATACTTTTGACCCCATATAAATACTGCCTCCAAGTCTTTAATGCAAAAACAACAGCGCCCAATTCCAAATCGTGAGTCGTATAATTTTGTTCGTGAATCTTCAATTGTCTAGACGCATAGGCAATTACCTTCGTTCGTTGCATTAATACACAATCGAGACCTTGCTTTGAAGCATCACAATAAATCACAAAATCATCATTCCCTTCAGGTAATGATAATATATGTGCCGTAGTTAACTTTTTTTTCAACAATTGAAATGCTTTCTCTTACTCATCCTTCCATTCAAATTTTTTCCCTTTATGCGTTAATGTAGTCAAGGGTTTTGCTATTTTGGAAAAATCTTGGATGAATCTTCTGTAGTAACCAGCCAATCCTAAAAATTGGCGCATATGCTTCAGAGTTTTCGGGGTTTCCCACTTTTTAACGGTTTCAATCTTTGCCGGATCCACCTGAATACCTTCTTTGTTCACTATGTGACCGAGGAATTGAACTTCTTCCAACCAAAATGCACACTTTGAAAACTTAGCATACAGTTTTTCTTTCCTCAACAACTCTAGCACTTTTCCCAAATGCTCATTCATGCTCTAGATCATTCTTTGAGTAAATAAGTATGTCATCGATGAAAACAATGACAAACTTGTCAAGGTATGGTCCACACACTCGGTTCATGAGGTCCATGAACACAGCTGGTGCATTAGTCAAACCAAAAGGCATAACCATAAACTCGTAATGACCGTAACGCGTCCTGAAATCAGTCTTAGGAATATCATCCTCCTTCACCCGCATTTGATGATACCCAGAATGTAAATCAATCTTCGAATAAACTGACGAGCCTTGTAGTTGATCAAATAAGTCATCGATTCTCGGTAGTGGGTAACGGTTCTTGATGGTAAGTTTTTTCAACTCTCGGTAGTCGATACACAACCTGAATGTACCATCCTTCTTTTTGACAAACAAGACAGGAGCTCCCCATGGTGATGTGCTTGGTCGAATGAAACCACGCTCTAAAAGTTCTTGTAATTGGCTTTGAAGTTCCTTCATTTTGCTGGGTGCAAGTTTTTATGGAGCACGAGCTATTGGTGCAGCTCCGGGTACAAGATCTATTTGAAATTCAACAGATCGGTGTGGAGGTAGTCTCGGTAATTCTTTCAGAAATATATCGGGAAATTCTTTTGCGACGGGAACATCATTGATGTTCTTTTCTTCGGAATTGACTTTTTCGACGTGTGCTAGAACGGCATAGCAACCTTTTCTTATTAGTTTTTGCGCCTTCAAATTACTAATAAGATTTAGCTTCGCGTTGCTCTTTTCTCCGTACACCATTAGGGGTTTCCCTTTTTCTCGTACAATACGAATTGCATTTTTGTAACAGACGATCTCTGCTTTCACCTATTTCAACCAGTCCTTTCCGATTATCACATCAAAACTCTCTAACTCTACTGGTATCAAATCAATCTTAAACGTTTCACTAACCAGTTTAATTTCTCGATTCTGACATATTTTATCTGCTGTAATTAATTTACCGTTTGCTAATTCGAGTAAAAACTTATTCTCCAATGGCGTTATGTGACGATCGCTCCAAATCCATATGGACGAACACGTCATTCATCGATTTCATTGCGAGGTATTTGACCTCTATATGATACGTTTTGTAAACATTGTATTCTTTTGAAAAGTCACACCATAAATGAATATTTAAATCAAAGGTTTTCGACATCTGATGATTTCTACATATAGACAATCATCGTAAATAATAGTTTACAATAGTAATTCCGTTGACAATGTAGTTAAAATAAGATACATGGTGATGATTTGGTGAATGCAACGTTTCCTTGATAAATATGCCATGTAAGACTCCATGCATATAGCTTGTCTAACATATAAGCAAACAGCGGAAGACTTCTAGGGAACCTGAGAATAAACATGCTAACAAATGTCAACACAAAGGTTGGTGAGTTCATAGTTTTAGTGTTTCGCATAATCTGTATATAAAGGTGGATCACAAGATTTCAGTTGTTTCATCCGAAACATTTATCAAAATATTCTACAAAATTGAGCACCCTGATAACTAAACTTAACGTATATATAATTTGTACCCTTTGTATAATCATCTTAATAATACACGCAAACTAACGTGTATGCTTATCAAATAGCATACGTCCGTTAAAAGGCTAGCGCTCTAGCTCGGACGGGGATATCAAGCCCTATGGATCCATATACTACTACTCGCGCCCACCAGTTCTTATAACTGGCAGTTAACAGTTACCAAAGCTAAGGGATTTTCGGTTCAAACTCAGTGTAGAATTTAGTATGTACTTGTATCCATTGCGTTTAAAATAAATTGCATGTATTCTCAGCCCAAAAATATATATTGCAAAAGCAATTAAAAAGGGAGCAATGAAACTCACCTTAGCAGCATATAAAGTTGTTCATCGTAATGTGATCGAAACTCAGAGTATCAAATAACCGTAGATCTCAACGTATCAATATTGTGATTCAATATTGCAGAAAAGTACGTAGATGTAACGGAGATGATAAATACCAGATTTGATTCACAAATATACCCCCGAACATTACCCATAACCTCCTTGGCAATAACCCATAATTTTGTTAGCTCTATCCTGCTCAAAACCCATTTTGAAAGTGACACGCTCAAGACCTCGTCGTAGTATTTTATGTATAATAATACTACTAATAATAATAAGATTAATAATAATAATAATCTTAATAATAATAATAATAATAATAATAATAATAATAATAATAATAATAATAATAATAATAATAATAATAATATAAATTATAATAATAATACGGAGTAAAAAAAAAGAGATAGATTGAGGATATAAGTTGGCCAAATGATTGAGCTTTATAATGTCTCCTGGAAATCCCTGCCATGCGATCGCATGGCATATGTGAGGGGAACCCATGCGATCGCATGGCCCTGGTGACAGCTCAAAGTTGCTTGTTTTCTTGCTTGTCGACATAATATTATAATATATATAATATATTTAATTTAAATAATTAATTATATATTATATTAAATTCACGTGCATAGTTGACTTGTAATTTTTGTTCCGATAAATCGTACGTCATTACGCGACTTATGTCCCGGTTTCGGTTTTTCGAACGGATTTTTGTACGCTTAGAAAACTAGCATTTTACGTTTTGTAACACGTACACTTGTCAAAATATAGACTTAGATTATCCCTAAATTATACCTCTCAAAATATAACTTATACATTTGAGTGTTTTGGTCATTTACTTCTATAAATCATCGTCTCACTATTTGTTGAAATACATTTTAAAATAGTGTTTTACTGTAGCAATTCACTGTAGCAAAGTCAATTTCACTGTAGCAAATAGTGATTTTCGAAAAACTGTAGCATTTTGGGTACTGTAGCAATTTGAAAATACTGTAGCAAGTTAGTGTTTTACTGGTTCATCTTAAACGCTTTAGTTAACTTATCTAAATATCAATCGAATCAATAAACGAATGTTACTATCGTTTACTAAATAACTTGAAATTATATATATGTATATATCTTTTAATATACATAAATCAGTTTTTAAATACACATTGGAAGTTATTTATAAATAAATTTTAATAATAAATATTTCAACTTATCATATATATATTCAAATAGATATTTAAACCAATAAGTTTAATGTACGGTATCAAACAATTAATACATTATTACCTTTTCAAGTTATAGTATATATGTATCTATTTACATATAATTGTTAGCGAATCGTCGAAAACAACTGAAGGGTATTTAAATATATAAAAGTAGTTCAAAAATTTTGAGATTCAGTTTTACAGACTTTGCTTTTCGTGTCAGAAATGTTAATCATACAAAGATTAAGTTTAAATTTGGTCAGAAATTTCCGGGTCATCACACGTTAATGGGTAACTTAATTTAGCACAAAAATTCCTACTCATATAGCTTCTATCCGCACCCGAATCAAATAAAACATAAGCAGGTTTATCGTTAATAAGAAACGTACCCGTAACAATCTCCGGGTCTTCCTGCGCTTCAACCGCATTAATGTTGAAGATTCTTCCACGGTTTTGGCCATTATTATTTACTTCGTCCGGGCATGCAGTTTTGTAATGGCCCGTCTTTCCGCACCCAAAACAAGTAATGGCGGTATTAAATGTTTCGACATTATTTGTTCCTTTAATCCTGTTAATCTTCGGTCCATAGATTCCACACTTTGCAGCACTGTGACCCGTTCTTTTGAATTTTGTGCATAACTCCCTACAGTAATTATCCTGATGGTATTTCTCACACCTTAAGCACCTGGTTTTCTGCCTCATGTTGTCATTATTGTTGTCGTTGGGACGATTGTTGTTGTTGTTATTGGGACGATTGTTGTTGCGATTGATGTTGCGGTTGTTGGGATAGTTGTTGCGATTGTGGTTGTAATTGTTGTTGATGTATTGGTGACCCTTGTCACTGTTTTCCTCCCACTTTCTCTTGACTTGTTTCGTGTTGGCTTCTTCGGCCTCCTGTTCTTTAATCCTTCCCTCAATCTGATTTATGAGTTTGTGAGCCATTCGACTTGCCTTTTGTATAGAGGCAGGCTCGTGTGAACTCACACTTCTTGAATCATTTCCGGTAACCCTTTTACAAATGCGTCGATTTTCTCTTCTTCATCTTCGAACGCTCCTAGACACAATAGGCACAACTCTGTGAATCGTCGTTCGTACGTGGTAATGTCGAAACCTTGCGTTCGTAATCCTCTAAGCTTTACCTTGAGCTTATTGATCTCTTTTCTGGGACGGTACTGCTCATTCATCAAGTGCTTGAATGCTGACCACGGTAATGCGTAAGCAGCATCTTATCCCACCTGCTCGAGATAGGTGTTCCACCATGTTAACGCAGTACCTATGAAGGTATGCGTAGCGTACTTTACTTCAGTACATTTACTTATGGCAAACACTGATTCAACCTTTTCGGTTCACCATTTTAATGCGATTGGACCCTCGGTTCCATCGAATTCCAAAGGTTTACAGGCAGTGAATTCTTTATAGGAGCATCCTACATGATTTCTTATGGAATTAGTTCCACTGCTAGAACCAGAGTTATTGTTGTTATTTTGCATTGCGGCCAGCACTGCGGCTATGTTCGCAGCAAGGAAAACACGGAAGTCTTCCTCACTCATGTTCAAGTTCTGACGAGTCTTCGGTGCCATTTCCTTCAAAAATAGCCAAAAGAATTGAGTTAATCATATAGAATTCAAGAGTAGTCAATAGTATTTCGTAGCATAATATGAACTTATTTATAAAAGCTTTTTATTCATATTAACATTTTATAGTTTTAATTCGGGTAGTACCTACCCGTTAAGTTCATACTTAGTAGCTACTATACAATTCAACTACTACGATTCTATATGAAAAACTAAATACAATAATATTTCGCGTTCAAACTTATATACAATATTTTACAAACTTACAATACCGCTATTTTACATATAACATAAAATATAGTACACAATAACTTTGATACAAGGCAATTGTGAAGACAATTCTATTTAATACACAAGTCGTTCAGCAAAAGCAATAAAGGCACGTAATTCATAAGTCCAGAAACAAGTCATGCATTCGGGTTTTACTAGTATTATTTCCCATCCTTGGTCTTGTGGAAAAGAACCGTTGTGGTCGTTGGCAAGATAGCATGTTGTAACGTCGTCAAAAGGACGAGGGTTACGTAATGCCCAACAGCCCCGTAACAATCTAAAAACCTTATTTCTCACCCCAACTACTGAATCCGTCACTTATGGGAATGTTTTATTTAACAGTTGCAATCCAATGTTATTTTTCTCAATTTGGTGAGAAGCGAACATCACTAACCCGTAAACATAACATGCTTCTTTATGTTGCATGTTTGAAGCTGTTTCTAAAGAACGAAGTCCTATGTTGGGATATGTGGAGTCAAAATAGGTTCTCAAACCGTAGCATAAAATTGCATCTGGGTTTTCCGCATTTAATGCCTTAAGAAAACACGGCGTAACTTAAAGTCTCCCCAATGTGATATACCTCATCTTTCAAAAGAAAGCCTTTTATAAACTAAGGCATGCTTGGAACGTCTTTCAAATGTTCGACAAACTAATTTTTCCGTAAATAATTGTGCCGATGAATTCTGACCAACTCTAGACAAGATTTCATCAATCATATCCCCTGGTAGGTCTTCTAAAATTTTTGGTTGTCTATCCTTAACGTCCATTGTGTGTTTTATACTGTAAAATAGACAAGGATTAGATTTGTAAAAGATAGTTAACAAACAATACAAGCAATTTTTACATATATCATCAAAGTACAAGCACACTACAATACATATATTACACAACATGATTACTCCTCTTCATTCCGACTCACTTGTTTCTTCCTCTTCGGACTTGGTTCGTTTCGCTAATTTCCTAGGGATATATGATGTTCCTCTAATACGAGCCGTTGTTTTCACAAATGGTTTAAAAAAACCTGGTGGCTTAGATGTCCCCGGGTTGTAGTTAAAACTTAAGAAATACGGGTGTTGACGGTATTTTACCATCGGGATATTTCATGTTAACATAAAGTTCATCGGGGTTGGAATTAGATTTCTCTATTTTGATACCTTTTCCCTTATTGTTTTCTTTTGCTTTTTCAAATTGGGTCGGGGTAATTTCTATAACATCATCGGAATCCTCATCGGAATCCGATTCATCAGAAAATTGGTAATTTTCCCAATATTTTGCTTCCTCGGCGGAAACACCATTGACCATTTTTAACTTTGGTCCATTGGTTGAGGATTTTCTTTTAATTATCTATTTTCTGTGGTTTCTAATATTTCCTCCTCCGGAACCTCTTCTTCCTGTTCCTCTTCTTCCGGTTCCTCTTCGAGAATTTGTGAATCTTCCCAAAATATATTCGACTCTTCATTATTATTAGGTGAGTCGATGGGAGTTGTACTAGGGGTAGACATCTATCACACAATATCAAACACGTTAAGAGATTAATATATCACATAATATTTACATGTTTACAATATATAGTTTCCAACAAAAAGTGTTAATCAATCGTTTTTAAAGAAAACACGGTCGAAGTCCAGACTCACTAATGCATCCTAACAACTCGGTAAGACACACTAATGCAATTTCTGGTTCTCTAAGACCAACGCTCGGATACCAACTAAAATGTCCCGTTCATAATGATTATAAATGTTTCATATTAATTGATTTGGTTGCGAGGTTTTGACCTCTATATGAGACGTTTTTACAAAGACTGCATTCGATTTTTAAAACAACCATAACCTTTATTTTAGCGATAAAGGTTTTAAAAACATTACGACGATTATCAAATAATGATAATCTAAAATATAGCGTTATCACACGACCATTACATAATGGTTTACAATAATATTACACATCAACTTAAGTCTTCGAATGCAGTTTTTAAACAATATTATACAAGCATGCAAACTCCAATCTTGTCTTTATTTAGCATGCAACAGCGGAAGCTCTTAATAATCACCTGAGAATAAACATGCTTAAAACGTCAACAAAAATGTTGGTGAGTTATAGGTTTAACCTATATATTTATCAAATCGTAATAATAGACCACAAGATTTCATATTTTCACTTCTCATAAACAACACGCAATCTGCATAAAAATTATTCATATGATGAACACCTGGTAACCGACATTAACAAATGCATCTAGAATATCCCCAATATACAGGTACACACATCTGTATATAAAATCGAAGTACTAAAGCATCCATAACATGGATGGGGTTCGTTAGGCCCATAGATCTATCTTCAGGATTCGCGTCAATTTGGGGGTCTGTTCCCAAATTCTTAGGCTACCAAGCTGAAAGGGTGATATCTGGTATAATGATTCAATCATAGAATATAGTTTCAAGTACTTGTGTCTATTTTGTAAAACATTTATAAAACTGCATGTATTCTCATCCCAAAAATATTAGATTTTAAAAGTGGGACTATAACTCACTTTCACAGATTTTTCCCTCGTCGAAAATAAGACTTGGCCACGGGTTAATTCACGAACCTATAACAAATATATACATATATATCAAAGTATGATCGAAATATATTCACAATATGTTTTATTATGTTTTAACGATTTAAGTTTGTTAAGTTAACAGTCCAACGTTCGTAGTCCACAATTAGTTGTCCACAGTTAGTAGTACAGAAGTAAATCAATATCTATTATCTCGAATCAATCCACGACCCAGTGTATATAAGTCTCAGACTCGATCACAACTCAAAGTATATATATTATTTTGAAATCGACCTCAACCCTGTATAGCTAACTCGAACATTACCGCATATAGAGTGTCTATGGTTGTTCCAAATAATATATATAGATGACGTCGATATGATATGTCAAAACATAGTATACGTGTCTATGGTCTATCAAGATTACATAATATATGTTAGAATATATGTATAATACAATATAAGTTAGTTAGGATATGGTTAGTATAGATTTTTGTCAATTCATCCCGTAGTCAAATTAACCATTTTTAACCAATTTTGTTTTACCCATAACTTCTTCGTTTTAAATCCGTTTTGAGTGAATCAACTTGCTATGGTTTCATATTGAACTGTATTTTATGAAACTAAACATAAAAGTATAGGTTCATAGTTGGAAATACAGTTTACAAGTCATTTTTGTAGAGGTAGTCATTTCAGTCGAAAAACGACGTCTTGATGACCATTTTGAAAAACATACTTCCACTTTGAGTTTAACCATGATTTTTGGATATAGTTTCATGTCCATAAGAAAAATAATTTTCCCTGAAAAACAACTTTTAAATCAAAGTTTATCATAGTTTTTAATTATCTAACCCAAAACAGCCCCCGATTTCACTACGACGGCGTATGTCCAGTTTTACGGTGTTCTTCGTGTTTCCAGGTTTTAAATCATTAAATTAGCATATCATATAGATATATAACATATGTTTAGTTGATTTTAAAAGTCAAGTTAGAAGGATTAACTTTGTTTGCGAACAAGTTTAGAATTAACTAAACTATGTTCTAGTTATTACAAGTTTAAATCTTCGAATAAGATACTTATATATATATATATATATATATATATATATATATATATATATATATATATATATATATATATATATATATATATATATATATATATATATATATATATATATATGAATCGAATGATGTTATGAACATCATTACTACCTCAAGTTTAGTAGGTAAACCTACTAGAAGTGACAAGAAATGATCTAGCTTCAAAGGATCTTGGATGGCTTGAAAGTTCTTGAAGTAGAATCGTGACACGAAAACAAGTTCAGGTAAGATTTTTACTCGAATTAAGATAGTTTATAGTTATAGAAATTGAATCAAAGTTTGAATATGAATTATACCTTGAATTAGAATGATAACCTACTGTAAATAACAGAGGTTTCTTAATCTTAGATGATTACTTGGAATGGATTAGAAAGCTTGGAACTAGACTTGCAAACTTGAAAGTATTCTTGATTTTATGAAACTAGAACTTATAGAATTTATGAAGAACACTTAGAACTTGAAGATAGAACTTGAGAGATATCAATTATATGAAGAAAATTGAAGAATGAAAGTGTTTGTATGTGTTTTTGGTCGTGACTCATGGATTAGATATAAAGGATATGTAAGTTTGTTTTCTTGTAAATAATTCATGAATGATTTATAATATTTTTGTAATTTTGTGAGATATTTCATGCTAGTTGTCAAATGATGGTTCCCACATGTTTGGTGACTCACTAAGGGCTGCTAAGAGCTGATCATTGAGTGTATATACCAATAGTATGTATATCTAGGAGCTGTGTATTGTACGAGTACGAATACGGGTGCATACGAGTAGAATTGTTGATGAAAATGAATGAGAATGTAATTGTAAGCATTTTTGTTAAGTAGAAGTACTTTGATATGTGTCATGAAGTCTTTCAAAAGTGTACTAATATGTAACGACCCGTCAAAATCGCTATTAACGCGGCACGTTAATCATTGATTCCACAGTGAGGTTTTGACCTCTATATGATACGTTTTGATAAAATATTGCATTCATTAAAATAAGTGACTTTCTAAACATAGAAAGTTATAAACATGTGGGCGAGTGCTTAGGTATAAGCAAAACCCCAAAATACATAAGTCTTTAATTTACAGGTTGACATCACAGTCCAATTATTTATTACACAACGCAGTTTTATTTTGAATGCAATAAACTTTGTACAAAGCATGAGAGACTCCATGCAGGCAACAAGCACATCACAGCGGAAGCAGTCTAAGGACCTGAGAATAAAACATGCTAAAAAGTCAACACGAATGTTGGTGAGTTATAGGTTTAATTGCTCGAGTCATAAATATATAAAGATAGACCACAAGATTTCATCAAAAGTTTATCAATAGATTCTACGTAACAGAGCACCCTGGTAACTAAACTTAACGCTATAAGGATAATTACCCCATTCGTTTTAATACACGCAAACCAACATCTCATAAACTCGAATAACATACGTCCGTTAAAAGGCTAGCGCTCTAGCTCGGACGGGTATGTCAAGCCCTATGGATCCATATACAATTATTCGCGCCCACCAGTCTATATCCTATGTACTGGCAGCTACTAGTTACCAAAGCTAAGGGATTTTCGGTTTAACTCAGTGTAGAATTTAGTATGTACTTGTGTCTTATTGCGTTTAAAATAAATTACATGTATTCTCAGCCCAAAAATATTTAAAGTATTTAAAAAGGGAGACTATAAACTCACAGTTCAATATTGCGATTCAATATTGTAGGCAAATTGCATATACGTATGTAGACGACTGTATGGTTGGCCTTGGATTCAAGAACAATACCCCGAACAATACCCAATACTTCCTTAGCTTAAAGTGGTTTGAAACCCGAATTAATAACACCCTCGTATATACCTTATTATTATTAAACTTAAATTTAAAATTATAATTATAATATAAATATAAATATAGAGATAAAAAAACTTTTTGTAAATACATCGTCGAGTAAACTGCCTTTTATAGGCATGTTTCATGATTTTGGTCCCCATGCGATCGCATGGGTTTTCAGTGCTTTTGCCATGCGATCGCATGGCTAGGCTGGATAGCTCATTTCTGCTTGTTTTCTAGTTCGTCGACATCAAATAGTGCACTGCAGCAAATAGTGTTACTGTAGCAAATAGTGTTTACTGTAGCAAAGTCGTTTTCACTGTAGCTACTGTAGCAAAGTACGGTTTACTGTAGAAAATAGTGTTTTTACTGTAGCAAATAGTATTTTACTGTAGCAAATAGTATTTTACTGTAGGAAAGTCGTTTTTACTTGTACATATATATATATATATATATATACATACATATAATTGTTCATAAATCGTCGAGAGTAGTCAAAGGTAATTGTATATATGAAACAATTCCAAAATTTTGAGACTCAATCTAACAGACTTTGTTTAACGTGTCAAAATAATAAATCGTATAGAGAATTGGTTTAAATAAGTCGAAATTTTTCGGGTCATCACAGTGCCTCCCCGTTAAATAAAATTTCGTCCCGAAATTTTGAGTAGTACCTGTTTCATGAGCGATATCAGTGAACAAATGTGGATACTTTTGCTTCATTTGATCCTCACGTTCCCAAGTAAACTTGGGTCCTCGTCTAGCGTTCCAACGAACCCTAACTATCGGTATTTTGCTTTGTTTTAATTGTTTGACCTCACGGTCCATGATTTCAACAGGTTCTTCGATAAAATGGAGTTTATCATTGATTCGTATTTCGTCAAGAGGAATTACGACATCCTCTTCAGCTAAACATTTCTTCAAATTTGACACGTGAAATGTGTTGTGAACACTACTAAGTTCTTGCAGTAGCTTTAATCGATAAGCAACTGTTCCAATTCTTTCTGTGATTTCAAAGGGTCCTACGTACCTAGGACTTAACTTTCCTCATTAACCGAATCGTACTACGCCTTTCCAGGGTGACACTTTAAACATGACTTTGTCGCCCACTTAAAATTCTAGCGGTTTTCTTCTTACATCAGCATAATGTAGTGACCCGAACTTTTCCATGTTTATATATATTAATTGAGATTGATATTTACATGATTAAATGTTTCCAACATGTTAAGAAATCAAACTTGTTAAGACTTGATTAATTGAAATATGTTTCATATAGACAATTGACCACCCAAGTTGACCGGTGATTCACGAACGTTAAAACTTGTAAAAACTATACGATGACATATATATGGTTATATATATAGTTAACATGATTTTATTATAAGTATGTATCTCATTAGGTATTTTAACAATGAGTTATATACATAAAAATGAGACTATTAATTTAAGAAACTCGAAAACGATATATATAACGATTATCGTTATAACAACGTCTTACTAGGTACATATGAATCATATTAAGATATTGATACACTTAGTTAATTATGTTAAATGATAAGTAAATATATTATTAAGTGTATTAACAATGAAATACATATGTAAAAATAAGACTACTAACTTAATGATTTCGAAACGAGACATATATGTAACGATTATCGTTGTAACGACATTTAACTGTATATATACCATACTAAGATATATTATATATTATAATATCATAATAATATAACAATTTAACATCTCAATTGTTATAATAAACAATGGGTTAACAACATTTAACAAGATCGTTAACCTAAAGGTTTCAAAACAACATTTACATGTAACGACTAACGATGACTTAACGACTCAGTTAAAATGTATATACATGTAGTGTTTTAATATGTATTTATACACTTTTGAAAGACTTCAATACACTTATCAAAATACTTCAACTTAAAAAAAATGCTTACAATTACATCCTCGTTCAGTTTCATCAACAAATCTACTCGTATGCACCCGTATTCGTACTCGTACAATACACAGCTTTTAGATGTATATACTATTGGTATATACACTCCAATGATCAGCTCTTAACAGACCATGTGAGTCACCTAACACATGTGGGAACCATCATTTGGCAACTAGCATGAAATATCTCATAAAATTACAAAAATATGAGTAATCATTCATGACTTATTTACATGAAAACAAAATTACATATCCTTTATATCTAATCCATACACCAACGACCAAAAACACCTACAAACACTTTAATTCTTCAATTTTATTCATCTAATTGATCTCTCTCAAGTTCTATCTTCAAGTTCTAAGTGTTCTTCATATATTCTACAAGTTCTAGTTACATAAAATCAAGAATACTTTCAAGTTTGCTAGCTCACTTCCAATCTTGTAAGGTGATCATCCAACCTCAAGAAATCTTTGTTTCTTACAGTAGGTTATCATTCTAATACAAGGTAATAATCATATTCAAACTTTGGTTCAATTTCTATAACTATAACAATCTTATTTCAAGTGATGATCTTACTTGAACTTGTTTTCGTGTCATGATTCTGCTTCAAGAACTTCGAGCCATCCAAGGATCCGTTGAAGCTAGATCCATTTTTTTATTTTCCAGTAGGTTTATCCAAGGAACTTAAGGTAGTAATGATGTTCATAACATCATTCGATTCATATATATAAAGCTATCTTATTCGAAGGTTTAAACTTGTAATCACTAGAACATAGTTTAGTTAATTCTAAACTTGTTCGCAAACAAAAGTTAATCCTTCTAACTTGACTTTTAAAATCAACTAAACACATGTTCTATATCTATATGATATGCTAACTTAATGATTTAAAATCTGGAAACACGAAAAACACCGTAAAACCGGATTTACGCCGTCGTAGTAACGCCGCGGGCTGTTTTGGGTTAGTTAATTAAAAACTATGATAAACTTTGATTTAAAAGTTGTTATTCTGAGAAAATGATTTTTATTATGAACATGAAACTATATCCAAAAATTATGGTTAAACTCAAAGTGGACGTATGTTTTCTAAAATGGTCATCTAGACGTCGTTCTTTCGACTGAAATGACTACCTTTACAAAAACGACTTGTAACTTATTTTTCCGACTATAAACCTATACATTTTATGTTTAGATTCATAAAATAGAGTTCAATATGAAACCATAGCAATTTGATTCACTCAAAACGGATTTAAAATGAAGAAGTTATGGGTAAAACAAGATTGGATAATTTTTCTCATTTTAGCTACGTGAAAATTGGTAACAAATCTATTCCAACCATAACTTAATCAACTTGTATTGTATATTATGTAATCTTGAGATACCATAGACACGTATACAATGTTTCGACCTATCATGTCGACACATCTATATATATTTCGGAACAACCATAGACACTCTATATGTGGATGTTGGAGTTAGCTATACAGGGTTGAGGTTGATTCCAAAATATATATAGTTTGAGTTGTGATCAATACTGAGATACGTATACACTGGGTCGTGGATTGATTCAAGATAATATTTATCGATTTATTTCTGTACATCTAACTGTGGACAACTAGTTGTAGGTTACTAACGAGGACAGCTGACTTAATAAACTTAAAACATCAAAATATATTAAAAGTGTTGTAAATATATTTTGAACATACTTTGATATATATGTATATATTGTTATAGGTTCGTGAATCAACCAGTGGCCAAGTCTTACTTCCCGACGAAGTAAAAATCTGTGAAAGTGAGTTATAGTCCCACTTTTAAAATCTAATATTTTTAGGATGAGAATACATGCAGGTTTTATAAATGATTTACAAAATAGACACAAGTACGTGAAACTACATTCTATGGTTGAATTATCGAAATCGAATATGCCCTTTTTTATTAAGTCTGGTAATCTAAGAATTAGGGAACAGACACCCTAATTGATGCGAATCCTAAAGATAGATCTATTGGGCCTAACAAACCTCATCCAAAGTACCGGATGCTTTAGTACTTCGAAATTTATATCATATCCGAAGGGTGTCCCGGAATGATGGGGATATTCTTATATATGCATCTTGTTAATGTCGGTTACCAGGTGTTCACCATATGAATGATTTTTATCTCTATGTATGGGATGTGTATTGAAATATGAAATCTTGTGGTCTATTATTATTATGATTTGATATATATAGGTTAAACCTATAACTCACCAACATTTTTGTTGACGTTTTAAGCATGTTTATTCTCAGGTGATTATTAAGAGCTTCCGCTGTCGCATACTTAAATAAGGACGAGATTTGGAGTCCATGCTTGTATGATATTGTGTAAAACTGCATTCAAGAAACTTATTTTATTGTAACATATTTGTATTGTAAACCATTATGTAATGGTCGTGTGTAAACAGGATATTTTAGATTATCATTATTTGATAATCTACGTAAAGCTTTTAAACCTTTATTGATGAAATAAAGGTCATGGTTTGTTTTAAAATGAATGCAGTCTTTGAAAAACGTCTCATATAGAGGTCAAAACCTCGCAACGAAATCAATTAATATGGAACGTTTTTAATCAATAAGAACGGGACATTTCAGTTGGTATCCGAGCGTTGGTCTTAGAGAACCATAATTTTGCATTAGTGTGTCTTATCGAGTTTGTTAGGATGCATTAGTGAGTCTGGACTTCGACCGTGTTTACTTGAAAAATGATTGCTTAACAAATTTTGTTGGAAACTATATATTTTTAACATGTGAATATTATGTGATATATTAATCTCTTAATGCGTTTGATATTATGTGATAGATGTCTACCTCTAGAACAAGTCCCATTGACTCACCTAATAATAATGAAGAGTCAAATGTAAATTGGAATGATTCGTGGACTGATTCACAAGTTCCCGAAGAGGAACCGGAAGAAGAGTCGGAACCGGAAGAAGAATCGGAACCGGAAGAAGAATCGGAACCGGATGAAGAAATAGAACCGGTGGGGGAAATAATAAAACGGTTAAGTAAAAGAAAATCCTCAACCAACCGACCAAGGTTAATTATGGTCAATGGTGTTTCCGCCAAGGAAGCAAAATATTGGGAGGATTACCAATTCTCCGATGAATCGGATTCCGACGAGAATTCCGATGATGTTATAGAAATTATCCCAACTGAATTTAAAAAGGCAAAAGAAAATAATAAGGGAAAGGGCATAAAAATAGAGAAATCTAATTCCAACCCCGATGAACTTTATATGTATCGTCAACACCCGAAGTCCTTAAGTTGTAACAATGACCCGGGAACCTCTAAACCACCAGGTTTTTCTAAACCAATGTGGAAAACGACGGCTCGTATTAGGGGAACATCATATATCCCTAGAAACTTGGCAAAACGAACCAAAACCGAAGAAGAAGAAACAAGCGAGTCGGAATAAGATAGTTGTATTCGTGTGGTGTAATATATGTAATATAGTGTGCTTATGCTTTATGATATATGTAAAAATTGCTTGTATTAATAAGTATTTTTTTTATGAATCCAACTCTTGTCTATTTTACAGTATAAAAACACAAAATGGATAGACAACCCAATATTTTAAGAGACCTACCCGGAGACATGATTGATGAAATCTTGTCTAGAGTCGGTCAGAATTCTTCGGCACAACTATTTAAGGCGAGATCAGTTTGTAAGACATTCGAAGAACGTTCCAAGAATGCCTTGGTTTATAAAAGGCTTTCGTTCGAAAGATGGGGGATATCACATTGGGAAATCCATAAGTTACGATGTGTTTACTTTGACGCATATATTGCGGGGAACCCAAATGCTATTTTACGCAATGGGTTAAGAAATTATTTTGACTCAATATATCCGAATATTGGACTTCGTGATTTAGAAAAAGCGGCTAACATGCAACATAAAGAAGCATGTTATGCTTACGGATTAGTAATGTTCGCTTCTCACCAAAGTGAGAACAAGAACATCGGGCTACAACTATTAAACAAAACATTCCCACAAGTGACGGAGTCGGTAATTGGGGTAAGAAATGAGGTTTTTAGATTGTTACGGGACTGTTGGACATTACGTAACCCTCGTCCCTTTGACGACGTTACAACACGCTGTCTTATCAACGGCCATAACGGTTATGTTCCACAAGACCAAGGATGGGAAGTAATCCTAGTAAAACCAGAATGCATGACTTGTTTCTGGACGTATGAATTACGTGTCTTTATTGCCTTTGCTGAACGACTTGTGTACTAGCTAGAATTATCTTCACAACCATCTTGTATCAAATTTATTGTGTGCTATATTTCATGCTATATGTAAAATAAGCGGTATTGTAAGTTTGTAAAATATTGTGTAAAAGTTTGAACGCGAAATATTATTATAATCAGTTTTCATATAGAATTGTAGTAGTTGAATTGTATATTAGCTACTAAGTATGAACTTAACGGGTAGGTACTACCCGAATTTAAACTTATAAAACGCTAATATGAAGAAAAAGCTTTTATAAATGAGTTCATATTATGCTACGAAATACTATTAACTACTCTTAATATTCTGTATGATTAACTTGTTCCATTTGACTATTTTGAAGGAAATGGCACCGACTACTCGACACACCGTGAATATGAATGAAGAGGAATTCCGTACTTTTCTAGCTTCAAACATAGCCGCAGTACAGGCTGCGCTACATACCAACAATAACCTTGGATCTAGCAGTACAGGAAATCGTGTAGGATGCACCTACAAAGAATTTACTGCCTGCAAACCTTTGGAATTTGATGGAACCGAAGGACCGATCGGATTGAAACGGTGGACCGAGAAGGTCGAATCGGTGTTTGCCATAAGTAAGTGTACTGAAGAGGACAAAGTGAAGTACGCTACGCATACCTTCACAGGTTCTGCGTTAACATGGTGGAATACCTATCTAGAGCAAGTGGGACAAGACGATGCGTACGCACTACCGTGGTCAGCATTCAAGCACTTGATGAACGAGAAGTACCGTCCCAGAACCGAGGTCAATAAGCTCAAGACAGAACTTAGAGGGTTACGAACCCAAGGATTTGATATTACCACGTACGAAAGACGATTCACAGAATTGTGCCTATTGTGTCCGGGAGCGTTCGAAGATGAGGAAGAGAAGATCGACGCGTTTGTGAAAGGATTACCGGAAAGAATCCAAGAAGATATAAGTTCACACGAGCCCGCCTCCATACAACAGGCATGTAGAATGGCTCACAAACTAGTGAACCAGATTGAAGAAAGAATTAAAGAACAGACTGCTGAAGAGGCCAATGTGAAGCAAGTCAAAAGAAAGTGGGAGGAAAACGGTGATAAGAATCACCAATACAACAACAACAGCAATTACAACAATAATCGCAACAATTATCCCAACAATCGCAACATCAATCGCAACTACAACAAACGGCCCAACAACAACAACAACAACAACAACAACAACAGCAACTACAACAATCATCCCAACAACAATAATAACCGCAACAACAACAACAATCAGAAGCAGCTATGCCAAAGGTGTGAAAAGTATCACTCGGGGTTCTGCACCAAATTTTGCAACAAGTGTAAAAGAAATGGTCATAGCGCGGCGAAGTTTGAAGTCTACGGACCAGGGGTTAATAGAACGAAAGGAACAAATGGTGTCGGAACGAGTAATGGCGGAGCAAGTAGTGTCGGAGCAAAGTATGCCAATGTAGTTTGTTATAAATGTGGAAAACCAGGCCACATTATTAGAAATTGCCCGAACCAGGGGAACACGAATGGACAAGGCCGCGGTAGAGTTTTCAATATTAATGCGGCAGAGGCACAGGAAGACCCGGAGCTTGTTACGGGTACGTTTCTTATTAACAATAAATCTGCTTACGTTTTATTTGATTCGGGTGCGGATAGAAGCTATATGAGTAGAGATTTTTGTGCTAAATTAAGTTGTCCATTGACGCCTTTGGATAGTAAATTTTTACTCGAATTAGCAAATGGTAAATTAATTTCAGCAGATAATATATGTCGGAATCGAGAAATTAAACTGGTTAGCGAAACATTTAAGATTGATTTGATACCAGTAGAGTTAGGGAGTTTTGTTGTGATAATCGGTATGGACTGGTTGAAAGAAGTGAAAGCAGAGATCGTTTGTTACAAAAATGCAATTCGCATTATACGAGAAAAAGGAAAACCCTTAATGGTGTACGGAGAAAAGGGCAACACGAAGCCACATCTTATTAGTAATTTGAAGGCACAAAAACTAATAAGAAAAGGTTGCTATGCTGTTCTAGCACACGTCGAGAAAGTACAAACTGAAGAAAAGAGCATCAATGATGTTCCCATTGCAAAAGAATTTCCCGATGTATTTCCGAAAGAATTACCGGGATTACCCCCACATCGATCCGTTGAATTTCAAATAGATCTTGTACCAGGAGCTGCACCAATAGCTCGTGCTCCTTACAGACTCGCACCCAGCGAGATGAAAGAACTGCAAAGCCAATTACAAGAACTTTTAGAGCGTGGTTTCATTCGACCAAGCACATCACCGTGGGGAGCTCCTGTTTTGTTTGTCAAGAAGAAAGATGGTACATTCAGGTTGTGTATCGACTACCGAGAGTTGAACAAACTTACCATCAAGAACCGCTACCCACTACTGAGAATCGACGACTTATTTGATCAACTACAAGGCTCGTCTGTTTATTCAAAGATTGACTTACTTTCCGGATATCATCAAATGCGGGTGAAAGAAGATGATATTCCAAAGACTGCTTTCAGAACACGTTACAGTCATTACGAGTTTATGGTCATGCCGTTTGGTTTAACTAATGCACCAGCTGTGTTCATGGACCTTATGAACCGAGTGTGTGGACCATACCTTGACAAGTTTGTCATTATTTTCATTGATGACATACTTATTTACTCAAAGAATGACAAAGAACACGGTGAACATTTGAGAAAGGTGTTAGAAGTACTGAGGAAGGAACAATTGTACGCTAAGTTTTCAAAGTGTGCATTTTGGTTGGAAGAAGTTCAATTCCTCGGTCACATAGTGAACAAAGAAGGTATTAAGGTGGATCCGGCAAAGATAGAAACTGTTGAAAAGTGGGAAACCCCGAAAACTCCGAAACACATACGCCAGTTTTTAGGACTAGCTGGTTACTACAGAAGGTTCATCCAAGACTTTTCCAGAATAGCAAAACCCTTGACTGCATTAACGCATAAAGGGAAGAAATTTGAATGGAATGATGAACAAGAGAAAGCGTTTCAGTTATTGAAGAAAAAGCTAACTACGGCACCTATATTGTCATTGCCTGAAGGGAATGATGATTTTGTGATTTATTGTGACGCATCAAAGCAAGGTCTCGGTTGTGTATTAATGCAACGAACGAAGGTGATTGCTTATGCGTCTAGACAATTGAAGATTCACGAACAAAATTATACGACGCATGATTTGGAATTAGGCGCGGTTGTTTTTGCATTAAAGACTTGGAGGCACTACTTATATGGGGTCAAAAGTATTATATATACCGACCACAAAAGTCTTCAACACATATTTAATCAGAAACAACTGAATATGAGGCAGCGTAGGTGGATTGAATTATTGAATGATTACGACTTTGAGATTCGTTACCACCCGGGGAAGGCAAATGTGGTAGCCGATGCCTTGAGCAGGAAGGACAGAGAACCCATTCGAGTAAAATCTATGAATATAATGATTCATAATAACCTTACTACTCAAATAAAGGAGGCGCAACAAGGAGTTTTAAAAGAGGGAAATTTAAAGGATGAAATACCCAAAGGATCGGAGAAGCATCTTAATATTCGGGAAGACGGAACCCGGTATAGGGCTGAAAGGATTTGGGTACCAAAATTTGGAGATATGAGAGAAATGGTACTTAGAGAAGCTCATAAAACCAGATACTCAATACATCCTGGAACGGGGAAGATGTACAAGGATCTCAAGAAACATTTTTGGTGGCCGGGTATGAAAGCCGATGTTGCTAAATACGTAGGAGAATGTTTGACGTGTTCTAAGGTCAAAGCTGAGCATCAGAAACCATCAGGTCTACTTCAACAACCCGAAATCCCGGAATGGAAATGGGAAAACATTACCATGGATTTCATCACTAAATTGCCAAGGACTGCAAGTGGTTTTGATACTATTTGGGTAATAGTTGATCGTCTCACCAAATCAGCACACTTTCTGCCAATAAGAGAAGATGACAAGATGGAGAAGTTAGCACGACTGTATTTGAAGGAAGTCATATCCAGACATGGAATACCAATCTCTATTATCTCTGATAGGGATGGCAGATTTATTTCAAGATTCTGGCAGACATTACAGTAAGCATTAGGAACTCGTCTAGACATGAGTACTGCCTATCATCCACAAACTGATGGGCAGAGCGAAAGGACGATACAAACGCTTGAAGACATGCTACGAGCATGTGTTATTGATTTCGGAAACAGTTGGGATCGACATCTACCGTTAGCAGAATTTTCCTACAACAACAGCTACCATTCAAGCATTGAGATGGCGCCGTTTGAAGCACTTTATGGTAGAAAGTGCAGGTCTCCGATTTTTTGGAGTGAAGTGGGGGATAGACAGATTACGGGTCCAGAGATTATACAAGAAACTACCGAGAAGATCATCCAAATTCAACAACGGTTGAAAACCGCCCAAAGTCGACAAAAGAGCTACGCTGACATTAAAAGAAAAGATATAGAATTTGAAATTGGAGAGATGGTCATGCTTAAAGTTGCACCTTGGAAAGGCGTTGTTCGATTTGGTAAACGAGGGAAATTAAATCCAAGGTATATTGGACCATTCAAGATTATTGATCGTGTCGGACCAGTAGCTTACCGACTTGAGTTACCTCAACAACTCGCGGCTGTACATAACACTTTCCAAGTCTCGAATTTGAAGAAATGTTTTGCTAAAGAAGATCTCACTATTCCGTTAGATGAAATCCAAATCAACGAAAAACTTCAATTCATCGAAGAACCCGTCGAAATAATGGATCGTGATGTTAAAAGACTTAAGCAAAACAAGATACCAATTGTTAAGATTCGATGGAATGCTCGTAGAGGACCCGAGTTCACCTGGGAGCGTGAAGATCAGATGAAGAAGAAATACCCGCATCTATTTCCAGAAGATTCGTCAACACCTTCAACAGCTTAAAATTTCGGGACGAAATTTATTTAACGGGTAGGTACTGTAGTGACCCGAACTTTTCCATGTTTATATATATTAATTGAGATTGATATTTACATGATTAAATGTTTCCAACATGTTAAGAAATCAAACTTGTTAAGACTTGATTAATTGAAATATGTTTCATATAGACAATTGACCACCCAAGTTGACCGGTGATTCACGAACGTTAAAACTTGTAAAAACTATACGATGACATATATATGGTTATATATATAGTTAACATGATTTTATTATAAGTATGTATCTCATTAGGTATTTTAACAATGAGTTATATACATAAAAATGAGACTATTAATTTAAGAAACTCGAAAACGATATATATAACGATTATCGTTATAACAACGTCTTACTAGGTACATATGAATCATATTAAGATATTGATACACTTGGTTAATTATGTTAAATGATAAGTAAATATATTATTAAGTGTATTAACAATGAAATACATATGTAAAAATAAGACTACTAACTTAATGATTTCGAAACGAGACATATATGTAACGATTATCGTTGTAACGACATTTAACTGTATATATACCATACTAAGATATATTATATATTATAATATCATAATAATATAACAATTTAACATCTCAATTGTTATAATAAATAATGGGTTAACAACATTTAACAAGATCGTTAACCTAAAGGTTTCAAAACAACATTTACATGTAACGACTAACGATGACTTAACGACTCAGTTAAAATGTATATACATGTAGTGTTTTAATATGTATTTATACACTTTTGAAAGACTTCAATACACTTATCAAAATACTTCTACTTAACAAAAATGCTTACAATTATATCCTCGTTCAGTTTCATCAACAATTCTACTCGTATGCACCCGTATTCGTACTCGTACAATACACAGCTTTTAGATGTATGTACTATTGGTATATACACTCCAATGATCAGCTCTTAGCAGCCCATGTGAGTCACCTAACATATGTGGGAACCATCATTTGGCAACTAGCATGAAATATCTCATAAAATTACAAAAATATGAGTAATCATTCATGACTTATTTACATGAAAACAAAATTACATATCCTTTATATCTAATCCATACACCAACGACCAAAAACACCTACAAACACTTTAATTCTTCAATTTTCTTCATCTAATTGATCTCTCTCAAGTTCTATCTTCAAGTTCTAAGTGTTCTTCATATATTCTACAAGTTCTAGTTACATAAAATCAAGAATACTTTCAAGTTTGCTAGCTCACTTCCAATCTTGTAAGGTGATCATCCAACCTCAAGAAATCTTTGTTTCTTACAGTAGGTTATCATTCTAATACAAGGTAATAATCATATTCAAACTTTGGTTCAATTTCTATAACTATAACAATCTTATTTCAAGTGATGATCTTACTTGAACTTGTTTTCGTGTCATGATTCTGCTTCAAGAACTTCGAGCCATCCAAGGATCCGTTGAAGCTAGATCCATTTTTCTCTTTTCCAGTAGGTTTATCCAAGGAACTTAAGGTAGTAATGATGTTCATAACATCATTCGATTCATATATATAAAGCTATCTTATTCGAAGGTTTAAACTTGTAATCACTAGAACATAGTTTAGTTAATTCTAAACTTGTTCGCAAACAAAAGTTAATCCTTCTAACTTGACTTTTAAAATCAACTAAACACATGTTCTATATCTATATGATATGCTAACTTAATGATTTAAAACCTGGAAACACGAAAAACATCGTAAAACCGGATTTACGCCGTCGTAGTAACACCGCGGGCTGTTTTGGGTTAGTTAATTAAAAACTATGATAAACTTTGATTTAAAAGTTGTTATTCTGAGAAAATGATTTTTATTATGAACATGAAACTATATCCAAAAATTATGGTTAAACTCAAAGTGGAAGTATGTTTTCTAAAATGGTCATCTAGACGTCGTTCTTTCGACTGAAATGACTACCTTTACAAAAACGACTTGTAACTTATTTTTCCGACTATAAACCTATACTTTTTCTGTTTAGATTCATAAAATAGAGTTCAATATGAAACCATAGCAATTTGATTCACTCAAAACGGATTTAAAATGAAGAAGTTATGGGTAAAACAAGATTGGATAATTTTTCTCATTTTAGCTACGTGAAAATTGGTAACAAATCTATTCCAACCATAACTTAATCAACTTGTATTGTATATTATGTAATCTTGAGATACCATAGACACGTATACAATGTTTCGACCTATCATGTCGACACATCTATATATATTTCGGAACAACCATAGACACTCTATATGTGAATGTTGGAGTTAGCTATACAGGGTTGAGGTTGATTCCAAAATATATATAGTTTGAGTTGTGATCAATACTGAGATACGTATACACTGGGTCGTGGATTGATTCAAGATAATATTTATCGATTTATTTCTATACATCTAACTGTGGACAACTAGTTGTAGGTTACTAACGAGGACAGCTGACTTAATAAACTTAAAACATCAAAATATATTAAAAGTGTTGTAAATATATTTTGAACATACTTTGATATATATGTATATATTGTTATAGGTTCGTGAATCAACCAGTGGCCAAGTCTTACTTCCCGACGAAGTAAAAATCTGTGAAAGTGAGTTATAGTCCCACTTTTAAAATCTAATATTTTTGGGATGAGAATACATGCAGGTTTTATAAATGATTTACAAAATAGACACAAGTACGTGAAACTACATTCTATGGTTGAATTATCGAAATCGAATATGCCCCTTTTTATTAAGTCTGGTAATCTAAGAATTAGGGAACAGACACCCTAATTGACGCGAATCCTAAAGATAGATCTATTGGGCCTAACAAACCCCATCCAAAGTACCGGATGCTTTAGTACTTTGAAATTTATATCATATCCGAAGGGTGTCCCGGAATGATGGGGATATTCTTATATATGCATCTTGTTAATGTCGGTTACCAGGTGTTCACCATATGAATGATTTTTATCTCTATGTATGGGATGTGTATTGAAATATGAAATCTTGTGGTCTATTATTATTATGATTTGATATATATAGGTTAAACCTATAACTCACCAACATTTTTGTTGACGTTTTAAGCATGTTTATTCTCAGGTGATTATTAAGAGCTTCCGCTGTCGCATACTTAAATAAGGACGAGATTTGGAGTCCATGCTTGTATGATATTGTGTAAAAACTGCATTCAAGAAACTTATTTTGTTGTAACATATTTGTATTGTAAACCATTATGTAATGGTCGTGTGTAAACAGGATATTTTAGATTATCATTATTTGATAATCTACGTAAAGCTTTTAAACCTTTATTGATGAAATAAAGGTTATGGTTTGTTTTAAAATGAATGCAGTCTTTGAAAAACGTCTCATATAGAGGTCAAAACCTCGCAACGAAATCAATTAATATGGAACGTTTTTAATCAATAAGAACGGGACATTTTACATAACTCTTTTGGCGACTCATGGCCGTTTTCAATCGCTGTTGTATTTGAATGATCTTTTCGGTGGTTTCATGATTAATTTCTGGTCCAGTAAGTTGTCTTTCTCCTACTTCACTCCAACAGATAGGAGATCTGCACTTTCTACCGTAAAGTGCTTCAAATGGCGCTGCGTTGATGCTCGTATGATAGCTGTTATTGTATGATTCTGCCAACGGTAAGTGTCGATCCCAACTGGTTCCAAAGTCAATCACGCATGCCCGTAACATGTCTTCCAATGTTTGTATTGTTCTTTCACTTTGACCACCTGTCTGTGGGTGATAAGCGGTGCTCATATCTAATCGAGTTCCCAATGCTTTTTGTAATGACTGCCAAAAATGTGATGTGAATCGGGTGTCCCGATCAGATATGATGGAGATGGGTACACCATGCCTGGAAACTACTTCCTTCAAATATAGGCGTGCTAATTTCTCCATACCGTCTGTCTCCTTTATTGGTAGAAAGTGAGCTGATTTAGTTAGACGATCAACTATCACCCAAATAGTATCATGACTACTTGCAGTCCTTGGAAATTTTGTAATGAAATCTATGGTTATTCTTTTCCATTTCCACTACGGAATTTCTGGTTGTTGCAGTAATCCTGACAGCTTTTGGTGCTCAGCTTTGACCTTTGCACACGTCAAACATTTGCTTACATAAGTAGCAATTTCTGTCTTCATATTAGGCCACCAATAGAACTTCTTGAGATCGTGGTACATTTTCCCATTTCCTGGGTGAATTGAGTACCTCGTTTTGTGTGCTTCATCCAGTACTAGTTGCCTTAGATTACCATGTTTTGGTACCCATATCCTACCAGCAAAATACAGGGTTCCATCGGCTTTTACTTCAAGTTGTTTTTCTAACCCTTTGCTCATTTCGCCTTTTTCGGTTTCTGCTTTTAAAGCCTCTAACTGTGCTGCTTGAATTTGCTTTGTGAGATCAGTACGAATTGTGATGTTCAAAGCTAAGACCCTAAGAGGTTTTACTCTTTCTTTCCGACTTAGGGCATCAGCTACAACATTAGCCTTTCCGGGGTGGTAACGGATTTCACAATCGTAATCGTTTAACAACTCTACCCAGCGACGTTGCCTCATATTGAGTTGTTTTTGATCAAAAATATGCTGAAGACTCTTATGGTCGGTGTACACTGTACACTTGGTGCCATATAGATAGTGTCTCCATATTTTGAGTGCAAAAACTACTGCTCCAAGTTCCAAATCGTGCGTCGTATAGTTCTTTTCATGAATTTTTAGTTGTCGTGAGGCATATGCGATAACTTTTGTATGTTGCATTAATACACATCCTAAACCTTGGCGCGAAGCGTTACAATAGATCACGAAATCATCATTTCCTTCTAGTAATGACAAAATGGGTGCAAACGTTAACTTCTTCTTTAATAACTGGAATGAGGATTCCTGTTCCGTGGACCAATCATACTTCTTTCCCTTTTGAGTCAATGCAGTTAAGGGTTTGGCGATTCTAGAGAAATCTTGAATGAATCTTCGGTAGTAACCAGCAAGACCTAAGAATTGGCGGATTTGTGTTGGAGTCTTCGGTGTTTCCCATTTACTAATGGCTTCGATCTTGGCAGGGTCAACTTTAATTCCATGTTTACTGACAACATGGCCCAAAAATTGTACTTCTTGTAACCAGAAATCACACTTTGAAAATTTTGCGTACAATTCTTCTTTCTTGAGTATCTCTAGTACCAGTCTTAAGTGTTGCTCATGTTCTTCCTTGTTCTTCGAGTAAATCATTATGTCGTCGATAAAAACAATGACGAATTTGTCTAAATATGGTCTATAGATGCGATTCATTAGATCCATGAATACTGCTGGAGCATTAGTTAATCCAAAAGGCATGACTAGAAACTCATAGTGACCGTAACGGGTTCTGAACGCGGTTTTAGGAACATCTTCTTCCTTCACTCTCAGCTGATGATATCCGGAGCGTAGATCAATCTTAGAATAAACACTTGATCCTTGCAATTGATCAAACAAATCATCAATCTTCGGTAATGGGTACCGATTCTTGATCGTTAATTTGTTTAATTCTCGGTAATCTATGCACATTCTCATAGATCCATCCTTCTTCTTGACAAACAGAATAGGAGCACCCCAAGGTGATAAACTGGGACGAATAAATCCACGGTCCGATAATTCTTAGAAAAACTGAGACTATAAACTCACAGTTCAATATTGCGATTCAATATTGTAGGCAAATTGCGTAGACGTAATGATGGTAGACGACTGTATGGTTGGCCTTGGATTCAAGAACAATACCCCGAATAATACCCAATACTTTCTTAGCTTAAAGCGGTTTGAAACCCGAATTAAAAACACCCTCGTATATACCTTATTATTATTAAACTTAAATTTAAAATTATAATTATAATATAAATATAAATATAGAGATAAAAAAAACTTTGTGTAAATACATCGTCGAGTAAACTGCCTTTTATAGGCATGTTTACTGATTTTGGTCCCCATGCGATCGCATGGGTTTTCAGTGCTTTTGCCATGCGATCGCATGGCTAGGCTGGACAGCTCATTTCTGCTTGTTTTCTAGTTCGTCGACATCAAATAGTGTTTACTGTAGCAAATAGTGTTACTGTAGCAAAGTCGTTTTCACTGTAGCTACTGTAGCAAAGTACGGTTTTACTGTAGTAAATAGTGTTTTACTGTACTAAATAGTGTTTTACTGTAGCAAAAAGTATTTTACTGTAGGAAAGTCATTTTTACTTGTACATATATATATATATATATATATATATATATATATATATATATATATATATATATATATATATATATACATACATATAATTGTTCATGAATCGTCGAGAGTAGTCAAAGGTAATTGTATATATGAAACAATTCCAAAATTTTGAGACTCAATCTAACAGACTTTGTTTAACGTGTCAAAATAATAAATCGTATAGAGAATTGGTTTAAATAAGTCGAAATTTTTCGGGTCATCACATAATACATCTTAATACACTATATGTATATGCATTTTAACTGAGTCGTTAAGTCATCGTTAGTTGTTACATGTAAGTGTTGTTTTGAAACCTTTAAGTTAACGATCCTGTTAAATGTAATTAATCCATTGTTTATCATATGAAATGAGATGTTAAATTATTACATTATCATGATATTATGATGTATGAATATATCCTAATATGATATATATATATATATATATATATATATATATATATATATATATATATATATATATATATACATTACAATGTCATTACAACGATAATTGTTACATATATCGTTTCGAGCTTCTTAATTCAATAATCTAATTTTTTATGTATATCACTCATTGTTGTTATATTTAGTGAGATACTTACTTATCATAATCTCATGTTAACCATATATATGTCCATATATATATCATCATGTAGTTTTTACAAGTTTTTAACGTTCGTGAATCGCCGGTCAACTTGGGTGGTCAATTGTCTACATGAAACCTATTTCAAATAATCAAGTCTTAACAAGTTTGATTGCTTAACATGTTGGAAACATTTAATCATGCAAATATAGTTTTCATTTAATATATATAATCATGGAAAAGTTCGGGTCACTACACCAAGCTACGCGTGAGCTACTCGAGCTCGGCTCGTTAAAAACTCGGGTCGAGTCGAGCCTGAACGAGCCAGAGCCCGAGCTCGAGCATGAATTAAAGCTCGTTTAATAAACGAGCTCGAGCCCGAGCTTAAAATATCGAGCTCGATTAAGCTCGCGAGCCTAAACGAGCTTTTTTATATATTATTTATAGTTTTTTATATATATCATATTTACATAACTTATAAATAAAAAGGAATATATAGGAATATATGGAGTATTAGATTTTTGATTCACGCATGCAGTTGAGGTTTATCGTTCTTGTGAATCCCACTTCTCATTATGTCTACTCAATTTCCAAGATATCTACTCACTTATCAGGGTCGTCTCACTAATTTCGGAGGTCATGTTCGAAACTTAAAAAGAGCCCCTATAAATGTTACGGCGTAATTTTTTCAATACGTATAATATATAATGCTATGATAGCGTAATCAATAGAATTAAAAAATTTCAAAACAACCATTGCAAAGTGTTATGCTCAAATAGTTGTCAACTCGTTATAGTAACACTATTGTTTATATAAAATCGTAACCTAACATTTTTTGTAACGAAGTAATTGGCCAACTCTTTATAGTTAATACTCCCATTATATTGTTTTTAATACCTATAAACGTCAATCTATTAAGTTTTCTTGTTAGATGTTAGACCGCAAATAAGATTTTCCGTTACGATGTACGAATAAATGAATTATTACATAGGTTTTTCAGAATTTTGGGCCCCTTAAAATTTGAGGTCTTGTGCGGCTGCACACTTCACACATGCACTGAAGACGCCCCTGTCACTTATTATAGGCATATGAAATAAGCAGAAGGTTAGTTAAAGAAGTTTGAAAATTCTTTGAAGTGGGATAATCCCACATCGTCACCAAGTAAGAATATCCTCATTTTCCTTCCCTATATTAACACTGCTAGAAACATTTCATCGATAACTAATTAAATCCTTATCTATACATGCCCTCCATGGATTTTTCCTTTTTTGGGTTAATAAATAAAGGTAAAAATGTTTTAGGCATTAAACACAGGGAGATCAACCCATAAGCTAAAGAACACTTAATAACTCTTCTTAAAAGCAAGTTCAAATTTATTAGAAATAAACGAGGTCTACACGAGCCGAGCTCGAGCTTTTTAATTGAATTACGAGCCGAGCTCAAGCTAAAAATAAAAGTTCGATTCGAGCCGAGCTCGAGCTCGAGTTTTATGAAAACCAAACGAGCCGAGCTCGAACAGTGTAAAGTTCGGGCTCGGCTCGGCTCGTTTACAGCCCTAGTTGCTACGGACTCTGCCACTACTTCTGAAACTAAAGGTAGCAAAACACATCAACAAACTACCATTGCAAACCACAAACAAGGAATCAACCAAACTACTACCGAAACCACGAACCTAAACCCATAGAACCACCAAAGATCCGAACAAACTATGAAGTTAGCTTCTCCCAAACGGGCGCCAATGGGAATTGATCTCTGAATGAAGCAAACCGCAGATGAAGTGAAGTGACAACTTTGGCAATGAGATTGATCAGTAGAGAAGTAGCGTCAAATGAGTATAATTATAAAGAAATACATATAAGTCGATGCAAAATACGTCGATACTTCTACAGTAAAATATAAGTCGATGCTTTGAATTCTAAAAAATACATGTATAAAAAAATGGAACCATAAGCTTATTGTGCATTTGTGCGTTATTGTAGAGCTATATATAAATCAATTTGATGCTCTAAACCGTCAAAAAGCAAACCTCTAGAAGAACAATAACGAAAATGTAACAACGTACATTTTCTTTGATGCCGAAAATAAAATTTGCTTTAAAAAAAATCGATAGTTATTATTCGATAAAAAGGGTAATTATTACTCTACTAATTAGTACACCGAATCAATTAAGCAGTAAATCCTACATTTTATTACAGAAAACTTCACATACAAGAAAGTAGGTAAATTACTGCTGTTGCAAAATCCCATATCTATTGTTTCATAACTAACAAAACAGAAAACAAGCTTGTAGCAAATTAGAAACCACATTAGAAATGCACAAAATATAATGCATCAAATGAAAGCATTTGGTAAACACAAGATATGTATCTAAGCCCTAACTACAATTTTTGAATCTTCGACGAATGATTTGGCCCCCATATACGAATCGTTTGATCATCGCTAGCGGATGCTAACATTTGGTGTCTTTTTGGATTCCAGCTCACACAGTTTACAGTCATTAAATGGCCCGATAACACCTCGATCGGATCAGAACTACGTCTATTCCATATATACACCTGCTATGACAAAGAAAGATATTGATGCATATGTTTTGAAATATCACACCCCACTACCAAGCGGGCCCCGTTGATTCATATTTAAGTATGGATGTAGAATATACCTGTGAATTTTCGCTGCCACTGGCAATAAACGCGCCATTGACCCCACCAAAACAAGAACGGATGACATACTTATGCTGCTGATGACCCGTATACCTCAACGGTTTTGCCCACGACCCGTCAACGTCCCACATATGAATCTCTTGGCTATTTAGGTTAACGATTATATACTTACCATCTCCCGAAAGGGAAAGAGATGTAATCGGGTGCTCTTCAGATATAACACGATCGACATTCGTACCCACATTTAGTATCTGAATATCCTTTTCTGAAAAGATACTAATTAAATATTCTCCATTTGGGGTAACAGCAATATCTGACACCTTAGGCATACGCATTCCTCTCCATGCTTTAATCTCGTTTCCTTCACAATCCCACATGCATATGCCCTTTTTTGGGTCGGAACTACCACATGCGAAACGGGTCGAGTCCGGGAACCACGCACACGAGCTTACAAGGAAGCTGTTGTCACCAAACGTGCGCTTATATGTACCTGTTTCTACGTCCCAAAGCCTAAGGACTTCTGAACTGCCACATGTCAATAACATTGTGTCATCCGGGCTCCACGCGACAAAAGAAACGGGATTTTGGTGACTTCTTAATGTATGTTTTAGAACCAACCTGTAATCTTCTACTACCTGCACCAACACTTTCAAGAATAATAATTAGAAAACAAGAAAATGATGAAATTTAAAAATGACATGCATACAAAACATTGGCATAGTCAATATTCAAGAAAGTCATGAAATTTGAAGTCAAACCTAAAATGTCATATTAAGTTCAACGACTCCAAGATTCAGTGTCGGTATTGGATTAACCTATATATGAGTACTTATTAGGTTATAATGTAGGTGTTTAAGGCCATTGATTGTTAGAGGTTACAATAAAAGCACATAAATTTAATAATTTGACGTGTCAGACTGGTTTGAACTGTCAAACTGAACACATGTCTCACCTGAATTGGCAGTTGGAGGCACTCAAGCCATTATAAGATTAAGTGCCCAACTCCCCTTTTGTGCATAGTATAGAGAAGTTAAACTTTCCTGAACAAATTGAGCAGAAAAGTTTACAATCAGTCTCCTAATGCTGGTGCATGACAGAAATAAAACAATATACTATGCATTCATATTTTATCCCACTGTTAATCATTTTATTACAGTGTTAATGTGCGCCATTGTCCATTACACACGAGCTACAAGAAGTTTAAGTAATAATTTACATCGGTAATCAAATTTAGTGATTCTTAAGAGAATTAACTCGTCAGTCTCATGTGTTTATATGTATATGTTTGACCCTGCTAGGTCAACCCTAAATTGTTTATAACACAATTGCTATACCTAAGTAAAGCTGTTCAAGACATCAAGTAACTACTAAATTGTTAATAATACAATCTAAGTAAAGCTGTTCACGACATCAAGTAACTCACTCTAATGTGGATTAATACCATCACTTTCTCATGTGAATACGTCAAGTAAATCTAAGATTTCATAAATTGGACATGTCACATAATAGGTACAATCAGTACATGAATATCAATCGTGATTTCTACCGCTTATTAAACAAAAAATAAAATAAATTCATAGTTCTTTATTGACATGAGAAAACTAGTTTGATCCATGAACTCCATTAGGAAAGCCATAGTTCACTGAACAGAATAAGACCAGTGACAACAAATATCAGATCCAGATAATGTGTAACCACAACAAAACACACATTGACCAACATGCCATCATAACATAAAAGCTTTTTGCAACCAAACAGGTATTTAGAATCATTCATTCTTAATAACTGGAGCAAGATATGCACTATAACCACGTAAGTGTCATTGCAGAACACATGGTTAATTATAATTTATAATTTCTAGGTTCGTTCAGATTACCAATCTACAGGTAACAAACAAGAATATATGTTTTTCCTAAAATTCTTTAAGTAACATATAAGTCAACAAGTTTTTAAGATTTTCCATAAGTAGAATCTCAAAAAATATCAACTTTGTCGGAAACATAATAGTTACCTTCCATATAATGGCTGTACAATCACTAGATGAAGATGCTAAATAATTGCCGTCATTAGAGAACTGAACAAACCAAACTTCATTCTGGTGGTCCGACAAAATCTGCAAAATTTTGACAATGTTACTCACTCCGTCCATCGGTGCATTTATAAATCACCATTAACGAACATTCTAGTTGCCCAATTTACAGGTTACAGTAATTAATTACTTACATGATAATTAAAATAATTTATCATAATTTTAATTACACACCTGAACAGTTTCTGTAGGAATCTTATCACGCCCACAACGATGGTCTTTATAGATCGAAACCGGATCAGAAGAATTATGATAAATGCATGAATCAGTTTGAAAACCAACCACCTTATCAACTAGATATTCCAATCTTCTAGATGGAACAGTAATTGGCGGCGGAAGCAATTTCTCCAACTCGTTAATTAAATTTCTCCTTAATTCTTGAAAAACATCACCGCCTTCGTGAACCTTATTCAACCCCAACTCACCAAGTGAAAACAAACTAAAAGCAAGCTGGTGCACTTTCTCTCTACCTACTTTCAATTTTGAAATTTGTTTACGCAATAGCGACAAAGCTAAAGAATCATCGCCCCGATTCAAACACTCAAACAAATACTGTTGGGAAACAAGAAACAAAGCAGCGTCCCTTTGTTCATCGTTCATCTCCTTCATTTCATAAAGGTTATTGATACAACCCTCCCAATCAGCATTAAAGACCAACGATTCAAGCAACTTAAACTCAGATGACTTGCATGAAACCCCAGACTCTAATTCCAAACAAGCTGCAGATTTCTCATAACCTAACGAATATAGACATTGTATAAGAATCCGCACGAATTCATGCCTTTTTATTATTCCTTTTGAGCCAATCATATTCGCAAAATTCTCCATACATGAACAAATTAATTCTATCTTCCAAGATACTCATATCTTCCACCTTCCATTTACAAACACACATAGCAACTCAACTGTCATTATGACGCAACTAACTGCGCGAAAACAAACGAAACCAAAATTAACTGTCTGATCATCAGGAAAATGTGAAATTTCTACATGCCAAAACCAAAATTCTCGTTAAAAGTTAAAACGACAATTTCACAAGCGCAAACACACATATACATGTGCATATATGTGCCCTAATTTATGTGTGAACATCCTATAATTGGATCATGTATACAATCTAAAGCAAAAAATGGAGTTGACTTCAGATTCCTAAAAAAGTAAATAAATTATACTTGCATTCAGTCAAATTAATAACCAAATGTTAAAAATTAGAGCATTCGATACAGAATTAAATCGATCAATTAGCGAAATTGAGATACATGGAATTGGAATCAAAACTGAAGTACCTGGAGGTCGATTGAATTGTCTTCGACGTGCGAAATTGCAGTTTTTGTATGAATTCGATTGATTTGATTGGTGAATTGATGCGAGATTAGTAAAACCCTAAATGAGAGTGGTGAATCAGAGTTATGAAAATAGGGTAGAAATGGAGGTTAACTCAAATTTGTTCATAACCCTTCAATTATCAGATGCGTTTTTTATTGGGATAAATTTTACTAGGAATATTAGATGTGTTTTTCCAAGGGTTGGATGACTATGAAGTGGTTTTTTATGGCTTCATGGTCTGGGACATCTCTTTTTTCGGATGTCTATTTAAAAATAATAATCTCCATATATATATATATATATATATATATATATATATATATATATATATATTGGACTGAATAAGCACTAAATAGGGTACAAACCGGATAAGTAAATATGGGCCTCACATTAAGAAAAAATATAATTTTATATCAAAAACGCGGAGGGGCAAAACAGTAATTTTGTAAATCAAATTTAGGTATCCAGCGTGTTTCTTCATTCCCAAATTTCATTTTCATAAACCCTAAACTAAATGTAAACATTCCAAGCATGAATTTGTGATCTACATTCAAATCCTAACAATCGTGATAATATAGATTGGATTAACAACAAAGAATGTGCAGTGATCGATCTCGATTTCATATTTGTTTGAATAACTTCATAGATTGATCAGTTTAGAACGAGTTGGAGTATTTCAATACGAGTTAATCACCAATTCAGGTTTCTGGACGATCATTGAAGCTTCGAGAATCATTAACACGAATGGAGAAACATCTCAGAATTCATGATCTTCAAGTCAATGATTGTTCATAGTTGGTCAACAAATCGATTGGAACGAATTAAAGAGATTCATCTGTTAAAATCTGATTTCGAGTATTCCTGACATGATTTCGAGCAGACGTTATGTTGAATTCATCATCTAAAAACAAACATCAATCTACTTTTGATTTTATGTTCATCTTCAAAAAGTCATGACCTGTTTCTTCTTTGATTCATGATTTTATAGTTGTTTTGGTCGATGATTGTGTACAATAAGTTGAAGTCTCTGCTATAGGAAATCTCATGAATCAGTTTTGAACTCTAATTTCATCGATTGAAGATTCTGCAAAATTTGATGTTCATCAGGACTTGATGGCGGTTTTGGATGATTCTTCATGATCCACATTTATAAAACATACTAAAATGGTGACTTAGGTATACATTCAGATCTAGGAACGCATTAATGATACTAGTTTCTTAGCTTTGTTTGTGTATATTCTGGATCAGTGACTATAATTTCATCAAGTACCAAAGGCGGAACACAATGGAGACAAAAGGGGGCGCTAGCCACCCTAAAGTTTAGGTAATACCATAAATATTTATAGTTGAGGTTCAATTTATTATATGTATTACTGAAACTTCCCATTTGGCCTCCCATAAATTTGCACCGAACCCAAAATAATTCATTCTGCACATGGTTTACTTGTTTTAGATGTTATCTGTTCTAATTAATCTATTAACATGACTTATTTTCTTTATTTACTTATACAATAATTTGGCACAATACATTTTACAGCAAGTAATGAGTATAAAGATGAAACACAAAAGCTAATGAAATCACTTTCTATGAAAACTGCTACTTCTTAATGATCTTGGCTATTACTACAGGTTGTTTATACTTTTGTGGTTATTGGAATTCAATGAAACTCAGGTTATCAATGATTTGATTCTCACTGGGCTGATGCAGCTTCTTTCAATCAGTTTGAGAGGTACTTTATTGGTATCTTAGTGACATCTGCATGTTTTCTTTCATACAATGATATGAATATGAATTTGCTTATAGTAACAGTCTATCCTTGCTAGTGGCTGGTTTCACTTATTATGTTATAACGATAGTTGGTTGATTCATGATAATTAGACTTAATTAATAATAACATATGGAGAAAATAATTTGACTCTCTTTAATAACAGGTTTGACATTGAAGGTGACTACATTGAAGGGGACCATGAGTCACAGGATAAGTTTCCTTCTCAGACCCAAACTGACCTGCCAAATACTTTTATACCCTCTCCACCTCCCCAAGATGAATTTCAAAATGGTAAGTATCAGTATTGACTTATCGTCTACAAACCTCATTCACAGACTTATATATATTGGGTCATGGTTTATTCTTAACGGGTAACATTGGTCATATATGAATTTCTAGCATAAAGAGAAATAGGCTGAAAGTTGCTCAAAATCTATAGCTGTAAATAAATATGAGTTGGATGAAAGATATTCCAGGTCAACCATACCCAACTCGCACACTTTTACTTGTACTGAAGTCAACCCGTTTTGGGTCAAGACGTGTAAGTTGGCAGGGACACGCTAACCCTGTGTGCCGTAGCACCCACCAATCCCACCCCGAAAGAGACCTGTGCCGGAAAAGTACCTCCTCCCAGTACCCACAGTGACGGCAAGGCGATCTTTACCCCAGCTAGCTAGACCCCCGAAGCACTTCACAAATTTCCCCCCGGGGGGAGAAATAATTCCATGTGGGGCGCCCAGACTGAGAATCGAACTTGCGCCTTTCTTGGGTCAAAGCTTCCCCCACTGTGGGCTCAGGGATCAAAGGCATCGGGTACCACTGAGCTATAAGCTCATTGGTAAGTCAACCCGTTTTTCCACCTCTAGTCTAGGAATATTTTTTGTGAATAGTTATTGACTTTTAGGTTCTTGTAGCTGATGTGATACATGAGCAACATCCAGAGGATCATGTCAATCACCAATCTAATGAGGATAAGGTAATCATATAGTCATTTAGGTCTACCTTACCTAAAAAAAAGTAAACTATTTTCAATAAAAATCGAATATTATTGACCTTGCAAAGGCGTATGCAAAGACCATTCAGAAAAGAGCAAAACGGGGCCCAGCTCCTATCAAGGATTATGAACAAACTATAATTCCTGGTCGGATGTATCAATCATGGCTTCAAGACACTTCTGATATTGTCTCGAGAAAAGGAAGTGAAAGAAACCGAAAAGTACGTTTCTTAACCATAATACACACAATCTTTGTTTCTAATATTCATATAGAATCCGGAAACAAAAACAGAAACGGGGCTTGGATTCTCCCAAAATTGATCGTTATCCATGTCTTCTAATTTGCAGTTAGCTTTCGGCTAAGATACATGTAACAAAAACTCCTGTATTTGAAAAAAGAAGTCCAAAAAGTTGTTAAAGACTAGTGGCCAACTTCAGTTCATAATAGTAAGGGTGGTGATTTTGACCCGTTTACTTATTCTATCCGTCAATCTGGATTATTCTTTAACTGTTAGGGGTTAACTGTTAAAGGAAAACTTAGCTGTCTCAAAATGAATTTAATGCATAAAACCTTGCATCTTAGTCACACATTATTATTGAATAATATGTGTTTATGATCAAATATAAAGAAAAATCTAAATAATAAATTTGTAAAGTATTGGACAAGAAATGTTCCAGGCCCCTGTCAAATATTAGTATATTACTAGCTTGACCCAAACTCATCCACACATTAATATTATGAAAAAATTATTTATAGAGGGATCTTCTAAAGTGTGTCGGTAAATTTTTTTATTACGTATATATCTAAGAGATTTAAATTGATGTTTGAGGTTAACCCAACCCACCCATTATGACATATACTGATGTCACCATTAATTGTACTCATCATAACAGAAATGTCTTCTTTACCATCTCTATATAATTATAATTATTTAATTATTATTAAATAAAAGAAATGTGAAATTTACCACTCTCGAACCATCGATGCACCCTTGTACACCTGTTTGACCAATGTTGTTCGAGTCAAACCACATGTCCAAAATGTGGTCTGGGGACCGTACATCTGGTGCACGGCCAAAAGTACGTTTCTTAACCGAAAAGTACCTTACATAAATGTTTATGCTTTTGAAGATCACAACAGTGGAGGTGGTTCTGAATCATTGGTGCCGCCCATAGAGAATCCCGTCCCACATGTTAATAACAATGAGATGTCTACAACTTGAGTGAAGAGCTAAGGCACAATCTTCAAAGGAAAGGAGCAAGTGTAACTGAAGATAATGGGGGACAACAGCTGATGTTGACGTGGCAGTTACTCCAAATTCTGGTATGAAATCACGTTTAACACTTTTAAGCTGATGATAATTGTGGACGCATATCAAGGTCTTAAAGTTGTTTGTTCTCTTCTTTCAAGTGACTGGTGATGGAGTTAAGTCAATAAGCTTAGAATTTGGACACGAGTTTATCAACTCTGGAAGGTTAGTAACCGAGTCTCACTGTTAACCACAGACATAAGATAACTGTATATGAACATCTAATTGAATTTCTAATTTTCAATTTTGGTTATTGATATAATGTAAATAATGTAATAATGGTTATTGAGTGTTCAGGTGTTTTCGTTCAAGCTTCGGTGAGCGTATAATATGATGGCGTATAAAATGAGATGATGAATGATAAAAAATTCCCGATGAATGATAAATTTTCTTAATCATTCATCACCTAGTTTTTCTCATTCATCTTGTTTTTTTCATCGCCTTGTTTTTATCATTCATCACCTCATTTTTATCATTAATCACCTCCTTTTTATCATTCATCTTGTTTTTCATCATTCATCACCTCATTTTTATCATTCATCACCTCCTTTTTACCATTCATTTTATCTTTTTTATCATTCATCTTGTGTTTAATCATTCGTCACCTACTTTTTATTATTCATCTTGTTTTTTATCATTCATAACCTTTTTTTATCATTCATAACCTTATTTTTATCATTCATCACCTCATGTTTTTGTCATTCATCTTGTTTTTTTATTATCATTCTTCACCTCATTTGTTTACAAATCTTTTATCATTCATTATATCCTTTTTTATCATTCATTAAATCTTTTTTTATCATTGACCTCATTTTTATCATCATTCATCACCTAATTTTTATCATTTATCACCTTCTTTTCTATCATTCATTACCTCATTTTTATCATTCATCACCTCCTTTTTATCATTCATCTTCTTTTCTTTTTTTTAATCATTCATCACGTTATTTTGTCATTCTTCGCTTATCATTCATTAGGTATCTTTATCATTCACTGTGTATTTTTATCATTCATCGGATATTTTTATCATTCATCGGGTACTTTTTATCATTCATCAAGTTCTTTTATCATTCATCGTTTATCATTCATCAGCCACTTTTATCATTCATTTGGTATTTTTATCAATTATTGGGTGTTTTGATGAATGATACCGTTTTTTGATAAATGAGAAGTGTTTGATGAATGATAGCATTATGATGAATGATAATTGTATTCTAATAAAAGATAAGTGTTTTTTTTATATGAGTGACAATAATTAGATGATTGATAATTGTTTGATAATTGGGCATTTGGTCTAGTGGTATGATTCTCGCATTCGGTGCGGGAGGTCCCGAGTTCGATTCTCGGAATGCCCTATTCTTTTTTATAAAACTAATCATAGTATATCAACTATTTGAAATTCCACTACTTTGTCACTCTATTAAAATGTTTGATGATATAAAATATTTTTATGCAAGATAATCATTTTGTGATGAATGGTTATTGTTTTCTTATGAATGATAACCGATTTTTTAAAAATGATAACTATTTGATGAAAAATAATTTAGATGAATGATAATTTTTTCTAATGAATTATAAATGTTTGATAAATGATAATTGTCTGATGAAATGATAACTATTTGATGAATGATAATTGTTTTTCGATGAATGTTAAATGTTTTTCGATGAATTATAATTTTTTTCAATGAACGATAAATATTTTTTCGATGAATGATAATTATTTTTCGATGAATGATAAATGTGTTTCGGTGAATACTAAACGTATTTTGATGAATGATAAATGTTTGATGAATGATAAATATTTTTCGTCATTTCGATGAATGAAATTGTCTAATGATAATTGTTTTTGATGAATGATAAATGGTGGGTGGTGGTGGTGGGTGGGTGGGTGGTGGTGGTGGGTCGGCGGTGGTGGGTGGGCAGTGGTGGGTGGGCGGTCGCGGTGGTAGGTGGTGGTTGTGGCGAGTGGTGGTGGTGGTGGTGGTTTGTAGCGGTGGGTGGGTGGGTGGTGGTTGGTGACGGTTGGTGGCGGGTGGTGGTGGTGGGTGGCGGGTTGTTGGTGGAGGTGGTGGGTAGTGGTGTGTGGTGGGTAGTGGTGGTGGGTGGTGGTGGTCGGTGGGTAGTGGTGGTTGGTGGTGGTGGTAGGTGGTTGGTGGTGGTGGATGGTGGTGGTTGGTGGTGGCAGTCGATGGCCGTTCGTGGCAGGGGGTGGTGGTTGGTGGCGGGTGGTGGTGGTGGGTGGCGGGTGGTTAGTGGTGAGGGGTGGTGGTTAGTGGTGGTGGCGGGTGGTGGTCGTGGGTAGTGGTGGTTGGTGGTAGTGGTGGTAGGTGGGTGGTGGTTGGTGGTGGCAGTTGGTGGCGGTTAGTTGTAGGTGGTGGTGGTGGTTGGTGGTGGCGGGTGGTGGTGGTGGATGTTGGTGGCGGGTGGTGGTGGATGTTGGTGGCGGGTGGTAGTGGTGGGTGGCGGGTTGTTGGTAGAGATGGTGGGTGGTGGTGGTTGTGGCGGGTGAAGGCGGGTGGTGGCAGGTGGTGGTGGTGGTAGGTGGTAGTGGGTGGTGGTGGTGGTGGAAGATGGTGGTTTGTGGCGGTGGGTGGGTGGTGGTGGATGTTGGTGGCGGGTGGTAGTGGTGGGTGGCGGGTTGTTGGTAGAGGTGGTGGGTGGTGGTGGTGGTTGTGGCGGGTGAAGGCGGGTGGTGGCAGGTGGTGGTGGTGGTAAGTGGTAGTGGGTGGTGGTGGTGGTGGAAGATGGTGGTTTGTGGCGGTGGGTGGGTGGTGGTGGTGGTGGTTGGTGGTGGTGGCGGTTGGTGGTGTTGGTGGTGGTGGTGGTTAGTGATGGGTTATGGGTGGTGGTTGGTGATGGGTGGTGGTGGTGGTGGGTGGTGGTGGTGGGTGGTTGGATGGTGGATGCTGGTGGGTGCTGGTGGGTGCTGGTGGTTGGTGGTGGTGGGTGGTGGTGGTGGATGGTGGTTGGTGGTGATAGTGGTGGTCGTGGTTGGTAATGAGTGGTGGTGGTGGTTAGTGGTGAGGGGTGGTGGTGGGTGGTTGGGGTGGTTGGTGGTGGGGGTTGGTGTTGGTGGTGGGTGGTTGTGGTGGTGGGTGGTGTTGGTTGGTGGTGGGGGTGGTGGTTGGTGGTGGGTGGTGGTTGGTGGTGGGTGGGTGGATTGTGGGTGGTAGTGGTGGTGGGTGGTGGTGGGTGCTGGTGGGTGCTGGTGGTTGGTGGTGGTGGGTGGTGGTGGCGGTTGGTGGTGGGTAGGTGGTGGGTAGGTGGATGGTGGGTAGATGGATGGTGGGTGGTGGTGGTGGTGGTGGATGGCGGTTGGTGGTGGGTAGGTGGATTGTGGGTGGTGGTGGTGGGTGGTGTGGGTGGTGTTGTTGGTGGTGAGTGGTGGTGGTGGGGTGGTGGTGGTGATGGTTGGTGGTGGTGGTTGGTAGTGGTTAGTGGTGGTGGTGGTGAATGGTGTTGAGTGGTGGTGGTAGATGGTGATTAGTGGTGGGGGGTGGTGGTTGGTGGTGGTGGGTGGGTGGATGGTGGTGGTGGTGGTTGGTGGTGGGTGGTGGTTAGTAGTGGTGGGTGGTGGTGGTGGTTTGTGATGGTTGGTAGTGGTTGGTGGTAGTGGTGGGTGGTGGTGGTTAGTGGTGGTGGTGGGTGGTGGATGGTGGTGGGTGGTGGTGGTGGGTGTTGGTGGTGGGTGGTGGTGGTTGGTGGTGGTGGTTGGTGATGGGTGGGTGGTAGTGGTTGGTGGGTGGTGGTGGTGGTGGTCGGTGGTTGATGGTGGTGGTAGGTGGTGGTCGTGGTGGTGTTTGGTGGGTGGTGTTTAGTGGGTGGTGGTGGTGGTTGATGGTGGTGGTGGGTGGTGGTGATGAAGGTTGTCCATAATATGTTAACTTTTGTGTAATTAATTTTTATTAATTATAATTATTAAAATTACTTTTTTACCCTTCCATACATTTTAAACTAAAATGAAGTTTTGTGATATTTTGTGGTCCACATTTGCTTATCCGGTTTGTACTCGTTTATATATATATATACACGGGTGTGTAAAAAACCGTGCAAAAAATATAATTTACATTTCATATTGGTATGTAAATAGCGATTCTAAAAAAAATAGGAAAAGTATAAGAATTATTTGAGAGCCTGTGGTGTTGACAAATTTTAAAACTTTTTTTGAGTTTAAGAGCCCGTGGTGTTGACAAATTTTAAAAGTTCTTTTGAGTTTAAGAGCCCGTGGTGTTGACAAATTTTAAAAGTTTTTTTTTGATGGTGTTAGTAACTTAACGTGTACAATTTTTATATTTGTCACCATTAATATATTTTTAATTATTATATATAAATTATATATTACATACTGTAATATTTAGAGAAAATATGTGTTCGTTGATAATTTGTCATGAAACGTGTCACATAAAAACACGTTAGTAAAATTTAAGTTATATTATTTTACAATTATTATATACAATCATTTTTAAATAAAAGTGTAACCCGCGAGTTTAATTTTAAAAATGTTTTTAGTCATTTCAGCAAAATAAGGATTTTCGAAAGAGTCGTTATGTATAATTAATATTACAATTTACTGCGCTTAGTTCGTAAATTTATTTCGAGTTTAACGGTAATGATAAGACGATTTAGTGTATTTTTCACAATATATATCACGTTCCAGTATTATAACGTATACATTTCAATAAAAAGCAATTTACATGTATAATATAAATGCACATGAAAATCTCACCCTTTTGATTCTTTTAAGATTACGTAATATGTTATAGAGTCATTTCCGTAAATGAATTTGATTATTTTAAAAACCAAAGATCCGATTAAAAACTAAAGATCAATTTAATCCTAAGCTGCCAAGAAGCTCCAAACCTATTCCAATGTCATCTCTAAATGAATATATGAATAATACTTGTTAAAAAAATATTACGTTGATTTAATTATATATATTAACTATTTATCTATAATAAAAATATCAATATCAATAAGTAACATGGACTGGCATTGCAGATCTCGACTAATTTAGTCATACGCTATTTTTTAGAGTATATATATATATATATATATATATATATATATATATATATATATATATATATAATAAAATAATAATAATTGTAAATAATATATATAATCTATATATATAACAATCCATAAATAACTTTCAACCACAATCAAGAAAAACTTTTTGTTTTATATATATATATATATATATATATATATATATATATATATATATATATATATATATATATATATAATGCTTTAATTAACAACAGTACTTGGAAACTTGTGCCTCGCCCGTCGGACACGAACATAGTTCGCTCCATGTGGTTATTCAAGCATAAGTATAATGCAGACGGTAATTTGAGCAGGTATAAGGCTCGACTCGTTGCTAATGGGCGAAGTCAGCAGGTTGGCATTGATTGTGATGAGACTTTTAGTCCGGTTGTTAAGCCGACATCCATACGTACGGTTCTCAGTTTGGCAGTTTCTAGACACTGGCATGTCCACCAGCTAGATGTCAAGAACGCCTTTTTACACTGACAGATTTATGAGACTGTATATATGCATCAGCCTCCAGGGTTTCGCGATCCTCGATACCCGGATCATGTCTGCTTATTGCAGAAATCATTATACGGCCTTAAGCATGCCCCTCGTGCATGGTTTCAGGGATTTTCCAGTTATGCTCAGCGGATCGGCTTTCACCAAAGCCGTTGTGACTCATCTCTTTTCATTTACTGACAGGGATCTGATACAGCCTACCTGCTTTTGTATGTTGATGACATTGTGTTGACTGCTTCTTCCACAGGTTCACTACAGAGGATCATCACTTCCTTACATAAGGAATTTGCTATGACAGATTTGGGCCCTTTGAACTACTTTCTTGGCATTGCCGCGACTCGTACTGCATCTGGAATGTTCTTATCTCAGAAACAGTACGCTGCTGAGATTATTGAGCGGGCAGGTATGCCCACATGTCATCCCTGCAGGACCCCGGTTGAACCAGGCGCCAAACTTACCAGTCACGGCCCTGCTGTGAAAGACCCGACTCTGTACCGCAGCCTTGCAGGCACTTTACAATATCTCACATTTACTCGTCCTAACATCTCTTACGCCGTACAGCAGATTTGCCTCTTCATGCATGATCCTCTCGAGCAGCATATGTACGCTCTCAAACGGATTGTTCGCTATATTCAGGGCAATACCGATCTTGGTCTACAGCTCTATGCGTCTTCTCCAACTACATTGGTAGCTTACTCTGATGCTGACTGGGCTGGTTGCCCCACTACCAGACGCTCTACATCTGGCTATTGTGTTTTTCTCGGCAACAACCTTTTTTCATGGTCATCCAAGCGGCAACTCACGCCCTCCCGTTCCAGTGCAGAGGCAGAATACCGCGGAGTTGCCAATGCCGTTGCCGAGATTTGTTGGATTCGTAATCTTTTGCGAGAGCTTCATTGTCCTCTCACTTCAGCAACACTGGTTTATTGTGATAATGTCAGCTCTGTCTATCTCTCTACTAATCCGGTTCAACATCAGCGGACCAAGCACATTGAGATTGATATTCACTATGTTCGCGATCTAGTTGCCCAGGGATAGGTACGGGTCTTACATGTTCCGTCTAGATATCAGTTTGCTGACATCTTCACTAAGGGTCTACCGTTTGCCTTATTTGACGAGTTCATATCCAGTTTAAGCGTCCGTAGTACTCCCGCTCCAACTGCGGGGGGATATTAGCGTATATTACTTAGCCCAATTCATAAGGGCCCATTATTATTAGTCCATTAGGTTTATGTACTCATGTTCTATATATTGGTGAGCATATGCTTTGTAATGGATCATCAAATAATATCAATAATATTAGTTCATCTTGATATACATCTCTTCTCAAGTTAACATATTATATATTATATATTATATATATTTATTAAAAGAAAAGCAAAAATAAAAAATAATTTTTTAAATTCGACCTTTAAACTAAATCCTATCCATTAAATCAAGATTGTACACTCAAATCCAACCATCCATTTAATACACGAAATTTAATTACTAATGATTTTTAGCCTTCTTTAATTAATATTACCCTAAAACTATCTTAATATTACAAATAACAATAATTAACGTTTAACAATTAAATAAAATGACCGTAACTTTCGGGCTGTATAGTTAATTCAAAAACATAATTTTGGCCTTTCATTCTAACCTATTGGATAATGAAATATCAAATTGCATTGTTGACTATATTCCATATTTAAGTTGATTCTCTTAATTATAATACTCCGTTTTAACTTGATTCTCATAATTATAATTATAATATTTAACTCGATAACTAATTCAAATATTTAGGATCAATTCATAATATTCAAATCAATCATCTATGTGAAAACTAAATTTCAATTTCCCTTTCTTTCAAAATGATCAAATGTTCTATTCATTCTCTAATTCAATAACTGTACCGGAATCTGAAGGAGATGACGATGAAGATGCATCTAATTTCTTGACGGTAAGTCGGATTTCTTAACCCGCTTATTATTCTATGTTTTATTGTTAAAACCATTTATCTTTTATTGATTTTTATTATTTGGCAGCTTTTCTTGCTTCGGGTTGATAGGTTTCTTCTATCACGCTATATAATGTCTTGGGCCATCAACATCTTGCACCGCCGAAGGCAAAGACAGGTTTGTCTGAACTTTTCTTCTACGTGTTTGACTCTTTAACCTGAGCTCGAGTCTTATATGGTCTTGAAGCATGGTTACCTTAATCAAGTTGGGTCGATCAAAAGCTCTTGGTCTTGCCCTTCACATTGTTTCTTTCACTAAATCATTCCATAAAAGGTTACAAAATGTGATTGGGATTTTTTGTAAGCGTGTTAAGAGGACGTGTTGGCTTGATTTTACAACAATTTTTTGTTTTTAGTTATTTATAATGGATTAAATCTTTTAAATGAAGTTATTGAAAATCTTGGATTAAATATAAAAATGCAGAATATTCATTCTAATAAAGCGCCATATTAAAGGGAGTCAGAACTTCGTACTCAGAAGTATCTCGATGTACCTTTGAACGGTGCAACCGTGAAAATGATGCTGATAAATTAAAGGTTTGATCTTTTTGCGTTATCTACCTAATTGGGTTACTTAATGAAATCGATTGGTATTGTAATTGTGGGTTTCTATATGTCAAGTGTATTCCTTTCCCTCGGTGGAAATATGCCTAATCCATATGGTGTTAACGTTCCATCAGTGAACAAGTGGATCGATGTAACTACTTGCAAACGGGTACTTCAAAAATCTTGAAATATAGTCCTTTACCAAGTTATAAGGTAATATCAGTCTTTTAACTTATGACATGGTTCTTAACTTCTTACTAATCTTCTTTCAGACATGGCTTTATTATACATGTATTGTTATTTTTAGTTTTATACCAAATCTGAGTTACAATCTCTTTTGTAAAATTGTATTGTAATTGATGAAATCACCTACACTGAAGTGTTTGACAACCTTTATACTTTTTTCCAGGTCAAGTGTATGGTTGCTACTTGCTACTGCAGTATATCTCCAGTTTAATCACAAGGCTCGGATGTAATTTTTTAAATGTAAAGCTAAATGTTGATTACGTAATGGTTAATATGTTCGACATATATTTCTTATGATAAAATTACATTTTACTATCCATTTTTTCAATTGTTGGTACCAGTTTCGTTATTAATATATATCCTAATTTATTGTTGCATTTTGTTATAATGAAGGTATTTGGCTGTAAAATCTTGATTTGATGCGTATAATGAAGGATTCATTACGAAAGACCTCTTACAAATATTTACATAAAGGTATGTTTAGACTAATGTAGTGAATTACTTGAATAAGGAAGGTACAATGTAGTGAATGAAAGAATAATGTAGTGAATTACTTGAATAAGGAAGGTACAATGTAGTGAATTACTTGAATAAGGAAGATACAATGTAGTGAATGAAGTGATTGCCAATGATCTTATCATCGTATGAGCATGTGTGTATCACTATGTGTGAACTTGGCGTATGCTCGACGCATGTGTAGATTTGCATTTTAATCCTGATTAACATTGATGATATTTTGGTTAAATTTTGACCTTCGACTCTTATGTGATCTTTGACCAGTGACTATACGTCAATACTTTTTTTTCAATGTGTAACTTGGTGTGCTGATGGAACCCAATTTTGTAAGTTGATATTTATTTATAAATTTGTTTCACATTACCATTTACTATATTTCGCCTTTACCATTTGTCTTACTCTATCAAACTCAATAATATTGTTTTTATTTGTTAGAACCATCGATGTCTAATTATTATCAATATTGTATGATTTTTTCAATTAATTACTAACCATGTGCTAATCAGCAAACAACAACCTGGAATAGATTTAAAATACATTATAATCGAAATTTTTAATACTAACGGTTTCCGATTTAATCAACTTTCGATGAATTATGGATTTCTGCTTTCAATAAAATCCAAGATATACTCACTATTAGACAAACATCAATGGCATTGCTCGCACTACACAACTACCTCAAACGTTTATTTATTTCTTTTTTTACAGATATTTTATTTAGAATTACATTTTGTGTCCTAACATTGTTAAATTTTGATTTGGTCACTATGTCAGCTTATTGCAAGTTCAACATATCATTTTTTAAATACTATGTAATAATCAATCCTAAAAAAAAAAAACTCTTTATTTTTCTATAACATAATTCCTTAAAAGACCCCGCGAATTCGCGGGTCTTTAACTAGTAATAAATAATAATAATAATATGAAAGTAAAATATAAATAAATATTACGTAGTAATTTTTTATTTTCATTTTTTAGCGAAAAAACGAAAACTATATATAACAAAACCTTTATATCAAAAAGAGACGAAGAAAACAAGATGACAATCACGTACATGGCTCAAGAGCAGTAAAACAAGAGACAAGCTACAAAAACTCAAAGAAACGCTAACTAAACTCGAGCCCCATCGAAACCTAACATCCATCACAACACAAAAACTAAAACATGAAAGTAGACGAATCTAACAAACAAGATAAGTATAAGCTTTGGGTTGGATTGAGTCCTAATTGGCGCAAGTTCGAATTCAGTGGGAGGTTTTCTCAAAGATTCTGATGGGGTGAATAAAGGTATATGCTCTAAGTCACTCGGTTTATTCCAAAACACATTGGGTACCCAATACGGCGATGGTGTGTGAAAAGGTTTCCTCCTAACACGTGTGTGGGTGACAAATGAGAATTTTCGATGTCAAAATAGTCGTTTAAAAAAACAAGATCCAACATCTATCAAAACAAGTGTAGCCCAACCTCATTAACCGATGTCGTCATCCTCAAAACTAACAATGGGACACGCCACGGGTGTGATGACCCGGGAATTTCCGACCAAATTTAAACTTAATCTTTATACGATTTCGACATAATAAGCAAAATCTGTAATGTTGAGTCTCGAAAATTTTGAAATGATGTTCATATATTCAACTACCTTGTGACTATTCCCTACGATTCACGAACCTTTAATTGTAAATAGAAATATAAATAGTTATATATGTAAATAATTATATATGATAAATTAAATAAATTAATGAACTATTATGAGAATTAGTTAGTATGAAAAATATAACTTAAAATAACTAAAACCTGTTATAGTGTACTCTGAGATTATTTGTAATTAATATATTTATTTAATTGGTAGTTAAAATATACTTAGTTACGTAGTAGTTGAAATATATATATATATAGATATATAACATATATGATGGATATACATATTCATTAATTGTATGTATGTTATAATAAACTAAATATTCAAGATATATTATTATATCATAAATATTATATAACATGATATATTTAATAAATAGAAGTAAATATATATTAAATAAAGTTACAAGTTGAAAGTAAAAGTGTATTAGTAATATTATCATTTCTTCCAATATTACTACTAATAATAATATCAATATTAGTATTATTAATATTATTATTATTATTATTATTATGTATAAAATTATTATTATTATTAGTATTAATATTATTATTAAATTATTTATTTACTTATTTACACAAATCATATATAAACAGATATATACAACCTAGAACTAGAATCTATTTAAATTCTCCATTAACTGTATTAAATCCTTGTCTTTGTCTGATAATTGGTACAATCGATTTCCATAAAGTTCATAATCCAACAAATTCAGTTGTGAGTCATCTTCCAATTTTTTTTCTTTATTTATTTTGTGTACCTCATGAATCCCCAATTGTCGATTTCAAATTCCATTACAAACAGAAGAGTCTAACAAGTTGTTACATATCATTGTCTTATTTTTTTTTTTTTTTTCTGATTTCACATATGTGGAAGATTGAATGACGACACCCATTTTCTAGTTATAGTAATCCAAAGTCCTCGAACTATTAGAGGATTATTCTGTCATTCGTTATCCTTATCAATTATCAATTTAACAAACTACATCTGTCGAATTAAATATATACATCACAGATACAAAACCAATCACGTTAGTCTTTTATTTCTACTCGATATTAACATTAACCTGCTGCCATCTTCTATTGTTATCTTTGTTTAAACCGATCACCATGTACCATCATAAACACCTTCGATCATTATCTTGCTGTTGTGCGTATGCTTCTGTTTGTTTATTAATAGAAGAAGAGAACCACCACCTTAATTAAACTCCACCACCGATACCACAAGATAGAATTCTTTTTCTGTTTAACCTCTATCCCTCATAATACCCAACACCACCAACGAGCCACTGTAACCCATCACTCTCTTCATCTCTCACCATTTCTTCTTCGATAGAATCACCACCGCCACCTTCCACTATATTGTTTGTTCAAAAACCAAACCATACGAGCCACCATCAACCACTAAACCATTGTAGTTTCTGTTTTACTATTATTAATACGAACACCACATCGACAAAAGAATGATTTTGGCTGCTACTGCTCGCTGTTTGCTGCCATCTGTTGCAGTCACCAACTGCCGCCACCACTCCAGCAACAACCATGGGAACCACTTCTACCACTCGCTGATTTTTTTTGGTTTGTTATTCAATTTGCAAGTGAGGCATGCAAATAAAATATGGTTATATATATCTGATTATGGCTGACAACATTTAATCAAATTACCCAATTATTTACACACTCTTTTTGCTAGTGGAATACAGTAGGAAGTTTTAAAGAAAGTTGACTCCCATCATTTTTTTTATTGGATACATGATGATGTGAAGATAAGGAAAAGATAGTGGCAATAAAATATTCATGGTTGATTGTTTCTTTTTGTTGTAATCGAACAACACAGTTATGCAAACCAAATTATTCTTTTACGGGTTTTTTAATTGAGTTGGGCTTGTCCACTTTATTTCCTTTTGGGCCGTGATCTACTTGAGCATCTAGACCGAAGCAGAAAGCTGGACAGCCACTTTATTTTTTTTTGATCACAATGTTAGTATAATGATGATGAATACGGGATAAGAATGATACACGATGTAAGATGATGATTTTGGTTTTATACATGAAATCATGAATATGATTTTATGCTAGATCGATGAAGACCGTATGACAATTATGATAAGAAGGATGAAGATGATGAATAAGTAAGAGTTATGAACGTGATTGTGATATGGATGGTGACTAATTAAAATGATTCTTGATGAACGACGATGATTTGACCTGTAAATGTAATACAATGATGATTAGGTTAATTAAGAAGAAGATGAAGTCAGTTAAATAGGTTAAATAGAATTAAACCGTAAATGAAATCAGAAAAACGAACTAGCTTAGATGATTAAGGGGTGTGTCCGGTGAGCTAGAGGTCGTGGGTTCGAGCCCGGACTGAGGCAGTTTACTTATTTTTGGAAGCTTTCCCTTTTGAGGTAGTTCTATTATTATTATTATTATTACTATTATTATTGTTATTATTATTATTATTATATTATTATTATTATTATAGATTGTTATTTTTATTGTTATTGTTATTATTGATTGAAATTATTATTAAGTATTAGTAGTATTATTAGTATTATTATCATTGTTATTATTATGATTATGAATATTATGAATATTATTATAATTTCTATATAAATCATAAAATTTATTATTTGTTCATTAAAAACTAATACTTGTATCATTTTATAAGTTATAATATTATTATTAGTATCATTACTAGTATTAAAATTATTATTAGAATTATAATTATCATTATAAGAATCATAATTATCTTTATTATCATTATTACTAATATTAAGTATTATCATTATCATATTTATCATTACAAATATTAATTGAGTATTACTATAATAACTATCTTGATAAAAAAATGATATATATATATATATATAAAGATATATTTTATACTTATAACATAACAAAATTTATATTTTATATACCAAATAAATATATGAGACGTATATATGTTATTAATATAAAAATGATATAATTAGTAAATTATATATATACAAACTTATTTAATTACGATATGTATATTAATAAATATACAAATGATATAGGTTCGTGAATCCGAGGCTAACCCTATACTTGTTCAATGTCGTTCTATGTATTTTTACTACAAAATACATTAGGTGAGTTCATTTGATTCCCTTTTACTCTTTACATTTTTGGGACTGAGAATGCATGCACTACTTTTACAACTGCTTTATTTAATGCTTTTGAAATATGTTTTGAACTGCGAATACATGAAATGCTTTATAAATGTTTGACGAGATAGACACAAGCAAAATATTCTTCGAATGAATTATTATGCAGACAAAAGTTCTGCGGATTACCATTGAATTATGTGGACATGATAATTGCCACCATTGAATTATGTGGACATGATAATTGCCACCAGTTGATGTGAATGTTATATATCGAGAGAATAATTTTATACACAGATTATGTGTATGTTATTTTTGTGCACAAGATATGTGTACGGTTATTATGATTTATGAAAATGGTTTCGTACACGAGAAAGATGTACTGTATCTAAAAGATATAGCATGTACATTACAGGTGGGTATAGGATTCGGGCCCATTTGTACCATGCAGGATTTAAATTTTGTGGTCTATCAAAATGATGAATTTTATTGTTTTATGATAAACCTATGAACTCACCAACCTTTTGGTTGACACTTGAAAGCATGTTTATTCTCAGGTATGAAAGAAATCTTCCGCTGTGCATTTGCTCATTGTAAAGACATTATTTGGAGTCGATCATCGCAATGAAACCAGATGTTTGTGACTTCGTCCAGACGGATTAGGACGGGGTATGACATGTGGTATCAGAGCGGTGGTCTTAGTGAACCAGGTCTTGCATTAGTATGTCTAACTGATAGTTGTTAGGATGCATTAGTGAGTCTGGACTTCGACCGTGTCTGCATGTCAAAAGTTTTGCTTATCATTTTTGTCGGAAATCATCTGCTTATCTTCCTTAGGAAATTACCTGATTAGCATTCTTAGTCTAGACATGTCTTACTGCCTCTATTGCATAGACAGTGTATAGATAAATTCATATCTTAGCGTATCTGTTATTGTTACCTTTGCCTGACAGCTTCCATAGATTTCTCCGTAACTTATGGGATTTTAGTATTATATATGCATATGTAAATTATGTATTGCAGGATACTAATCTACACCCTATAATCTATTTCTTCATCTGATCGTACGAGATGAATCCCTCAACCAATTCGAGTCCCTCAGATTTCGATAGCTATCCCGATAGTTATTCCGACAGCTATTCCGACATGGATGTTCACCTAAGCTTTGAAAGCAGTGTTACCAGAATGAATCAACCAATCATCCATCCCCAATTCACCTGATGAGTTCATAGTCGACTTAGCCGATGGAGACGAGAAGAAGGCGATCCCTTCCACCCACCAACTTGCACTCTTGACAATGAACCTGAAGCGTTTACCTGCGAACCTGTTCGAGACACCATTTTCAGTCTCATTTCCAGGGTAACTCGACAAGATTATATTCTATCCACAATTCTGAACCTTATTCATCTGCTCGTTCCGATGACAATCATCCTGGAGTAATAAGTCAACGAACTTCGCGCTCTAATAATCAATTCAGAGAATATGGTGCAAAAAGTACCAGCTTCAGCAACATCACCGACACCAACAGTACCATCAATAACAGCACCAGTACCATCAACAATCCATGCTTCAATATCATCACCTGTACTTTGAGTATGATCTTCGTTCTACGTACCGTTCTACCTCATTTATCTTCGTTCGACATGGCGAATATGTAATCTCTAAAGTTTTAGAGATTATTTATTTTAGTTCCAATCGAAAAGAAAATGAGTTTAATATCATATTAACTCATTAAATCCATGAATACATCTGAAGAAAATATATATGTATATAGGTTTTCATAAAGATTGTAATTAAAAATTCTCTTGTACAAACTGTTAATGGTGAAAATATTTTAACGGGTAGGTAATACCCGAGGAATATTTAAATTTCACATTAATAAGTTACATTGTACGTTCTTCAAATCTGTTTCAACAGTCATATACTATCCTACTTACATCCACCGATATACAAATCCGTTCACCACAGAATAACCATATTCATCCAATTTCATATTTGGATTTTGATTTATCAGAATCCAACAAGTGGCATAATGAAGAAAAACATTTGACAAAATAAAATTTGTTAGAAACAAACAAATTAACTATGAGTAATTTTGTTAAGAATCCACGTTAACTGTTTCTAACTAATTATTCCTAGCTAACTGATTACATTTTATTTATCGCAATTTAATTATCACAATTTACATTCTCTCAATTTTATTTATCGTTATTTAATTTCTGTTATTTACTTTACGCACATTATTTATCGTCATTTAATTTTTGTTATTTATTTTTACACACTTTAAATATCGGGACACGTATACAAGGTTTTGACAAATCATATCGACACATCTATATATATTATTTGGAATCACCACAGATACTCTATATGCAGTAATGATCGAGTTCTCTATACAGGGTTGAGGTTGATTCTCAAATAATATATATACTTTGAGTTGTGATCGAGTCTGAGACATGTACACGGGTCACGATACATATTAATTAATTCGAATATTATATATTAAACTGTATATGAATTATTGGACTGTCAATGTGGATTATCGACTGAGGACTATCAACATTGGACAATTAATATGAATTAAAATATTGATTATAACATATGAAACTAAACAATTCTTCAAGTTTGCCACTTGATTTTCATCTTAAACCTCATTTGTATTTTGACGATTACAATCCGCGTTAAAACCTTTCATGATTCTTGAAAACATCTCAATCGAGAGGATGAACCAACCGCACTTCATCTACAGAAGAAAAGATTTATGCGTATAATTATGCACCTGAAAAACACTCGAAACCTGTGTAAACGTTTAACACGTGTCTGTTCTAGCTCCTTTGACATTGTTATTACCGAAAATAACATTCCAATTTTTTTTTCCAATTAGCCAATTTTGTCACAGCTCCAGCAAGTCAACTTCGACTTTCCATTCGAATTAGCCTTATTATAACCTCGGCATATAAGTTTGCCCGTCGTCATCATTACCGGAGAACCGTTTATATTTCACCACATTAGCAGCAAAATTTCCAGCAACTTCAATGAATTTGGACTTTCCGAAAAATCATTATATTCATTTGAACCCCATTTTGTATTCATTTATACCCTGTAACAATAATTGCCATACCAATTACCGAGAATCAGCAATCAGTATTTCGAATCTCGTAGCATTTCTACATTAATAGTTATATGTATATATATAACAATTATCTCCTAGAATTACGATCTTCAATTCTGAAATTTTGAAAAGGCACCCAGTTTACGAATCGATACTCTGAATGTTGAAAAAGCTGAATGAAGCAGCAGAAACTGTAGGCAACCGTAAACGACCTTAATCATCGGAAGTTTGATGATAAAGAATAGTATGTTGGAAAAGCTCAGAAAAGTTGGAACTGGAAAACGGATTGAGCTAACCACGAAAGAAACCAAGGACAAATACAAGGACCATACCATATATTCAAAGAATCCAGATAATTATGGATCCGTTGAAATCTTTAGAGAATATCTTGCTCCGAAGTCACGTTAAAATCTTGCGGAAAATCTTTCTCCATCAACCATCGAACTTAGAAATTCTAAAATATCATCATCAATATCTTCGATAATTCTGAGGATATTTTCATAAATATTCTCGTCCGAAATTATATACCTCTTCGTGCTTCCTGTGTTTCATTATATTGAAAACATTCAATAGAAAATTTAGTACCGAAAAGCGGATTATGTGAAACTATGAAGGAAGCCGTGGATAAATCACAAAGAATAAGTTTGACTTCAAAGAATCCAAATGATTCAATGTCTGCTAAAGTCTTTAGTGAATATCTTACTCCTTACTCTAAACCCTTACGGACAATAGTTTCTATCATCCTCTGATCTTAGATATTCCGGGATATTATCGTATCTTTCATTATAAATATCCTCGATATTTCTGAATATATTTTATGACTAATCTTATTTGAAATCATTAATCTTTTCGTGCTATCAGTATTACATCATATAGAAACTGTTAGTTTTTATATTATGTAAACTTTCGAGCTTAAAATATGAATGTTATTTAAGTAATGTTAGGAACTGATGCATGAGTTAGTATAATATAATTACACTTGATCAACGTGATTATATTACAGTAAGTCATGCTGAGTTTCTAAATGGAACATGATGATTCACAGATTATAACGTCATCATGTGTCATGTTACATAACTCTTTCATTTTGATTAACTTCTGAACATATCAAGAAAATATATTCTTGATAGTTCTATTCTCAGTGATTCTGGTAATTTGACAAATCAAATCGTGCTATTACGTTCTTTCTCGTTTAGAACATTAAGATCATTCGAAACTCCGCACTTATGAATTCTGGACCGTTACTTACGGAGAGAAAGCAAAGGAATGAAACTCTAAAATAGAAATGAGAGTATAAATCGCAGCAAATAAAAGAGAGCATTAACTGTGGATGACAATGATTATAGAAGACAGAAGATGGGGCTTCGAAATATAAAGGAAAATATAAAACCCAATAACAACACATAAATTACAAACCGTGAATATTAATACGAATAGCAATATAAAGACACGGTAGAATTAAGAATAGTATCACCCTAATGTAATAATATAAGTAATCAGATTCTTCTGATGGAAGATTAAAAAGAAGGATGATAGAAATAATAATTAAGAAAATATCAAGAAGTAGAACTGGATGAAGCATTTTCCCAATCTTTTAGAAGTAAGAATTAAGAATTAAAGTATAGGAATGATGAAAATAAGGGAATGGAAGAAGTTCATTTATAGTGGAGATACCAGACAAAGTAATCGATGCAGATCACCGTATTTAATTATAGAGATCTCAATTTTCTTATTCGTCAAATGATCAAATCTTTTAGATTTCGAAGATTTTCTTTATATCCCTTAAATTCCAGAATTCAACCAAGACAACGTCAAAAGTTAAAATGAAACTTCATTTATTCATTTCACTCTTTTGTGATAGCTTCATTCGTGCTCTTCGAATAATCGAATTATTTTATCTGTATTATTCAATAATAATAAAACTCTATTTATCAGTTCATATTCGTCAGGAAAACATATTTATTGTTAGCCATGATGACCTCACTCAAATTTCGGGACGAAATTTCTTTAACGGGTAGGTACTGTGATGACCCGGGAATTTCCGACCAAATTTAAACTTAATCTTTATATGATTTCGACATAATAAGCAAAATCTGTAATGTTGAGTCTCGAAAATTTTGAAATGATGTTCATATATTCAACTACCTTGTGACTATTCCCTACGATTCACGAACCTTTAATTGTAAATAGAAATATAAATAGTTATATATGTAAATAATTATATATGATAAATTAAATAAATTAATGAACTATTATGAGAATTAGTTAGTATGAAAAATATAACTTAAAATAACTAAAACCTGTTATAGTGTACTCTGAGATTATTTGTAATTAATATATTTATTTAATTGGTAGTTAAAATATACTTAGTTACGTAGTAGTTGAAATATATATATAGATATATAACATATATGATGGATATACATATTCATTGATTGTATGTATGTTATAATAAACTAAATATTCAAGATATATTATTATATCATAAATATTATATAACATGATATATTTAATAAATAGAAGTAAATATATATTAAATAAAGTTACAAGTTGAAAGTAAAAGTGTATTAGTAATATTATCATTTCTTCCAATATTACTACTAATAATAATATCAATATTAGTATTATTAATATTATTATTATTATTATTATGTATAAAATTATTATTATTATTAGTATTAATATTATTATTAAATTATTTATTTACTTATTTACACAAATCATATATAAACAGATATATACAACCTAGAACTAGAATCTATTTAAATTCTCCATTAACTGTATTAAATCCTTGTCTTTGTCTAATAATTGGTACAATCGATTTCCATAAAGTTCATAATCCAACAAATTCAGTTGTGAGTCATCTTTCAATTTTTTTTCTTTATTTATTTTGTGTACCTCATGAATCCCCAATTGTCGATTTCAAATTCCATTACAAACAGAAGAGTCCAACAAGTTGTTACATATCATTGTCTTAATTTTTTTTTTTTTTTTCTGATTTCACATATGTGGAAGATTGAATGACGACACCCATTTTCTAGTTATAGTAATCCAAAGTCCTCGAACTATTAGAGGATTATTCTGTCATTCGTTATCCTTATCAATTATCAATTTAACAAACTACATCTGTCGAATTAAATATATACATCACAGATACAAAACCAATCACGTTAGTCTTTTATTTCTACTCGATATTAACATTAACCTGCTGCCATCTTCTATTGTTATCTTTGTTTAAACCGATCACCATGTACCATCATAAACACCTTCGATCATTATCTTGCTGTTGTGCGTATGCTTCTGTTTGTTTATTAATAGAAGAAGAGAACCACCACCTTAATTAAACTCCACCACCGATACCACAAGATAGAATTCTTTTTCTGTTTAACCTCTATCCCTCATAATACCCAACACCACCAACGAGCCACTGTAACCCATCACTCTCTTCATCTCTCACCATTTCTTCTTCGATAGAATCACCACCGCCACCTTCCACTATATTGTTTGTTCAAAAACCAAACCATAAGAGCCACCATCAACCACTAAACCATTGTAGTTTCTGTTTTACTGTTATTAATACGAACACCACATCGACAAAAGAATGATTTTGGCTGCTACTGCTCGCTGTTTGCTGCCATCTGTTGCAGTCACCAACTGCCGCCACCACTCCAGCAACAACCATGGGAACCACTTCTACCACTCGCTGATTTTTTTTGGTTTGTTATTCAATTTGCAAGTGAGGCATGCAAATAAAAGATGGTTATATATATCTGATTATGGCCGACAACATTTAATCAAATTACCCAATTATTTACACACTCTTTTTGCTAGTGGAATACAGTAGGAAGTTTTAAAGAAAGTTGACTCCCATCATTTTTTTTATTGGATACATGATGATGTGAAGATAAGGAAAAGATAGTGGCAATAAAATATTCATGGTTGATTGTTTCTTTTTGTTGTAATCGAACAACACAGTTATGCAAACCAAATTATTCTTTTACGGGTTTTTTAATTGAGTTGGGCTTGTCCACTTTATTTCCTTTTGGGCCGTGATCTACTTGAGCATCTAGACCGATGCAGAAAGCTGGACATCCACTTTATTTTTTTTTTGATCACAATGTTAGTATAATGATGATGAATACGGGATAAGAATGATACACGATGTAAGATGATGATTTTGGTTTTATACATGAAATCATGAATATGATTTTATGCTAGATCGATGAAGACCGTATGACAATTATGATAAGAAGGATGAAGATGATGAATAAGTAAGAGTTATGAACGTGATTGTGATATGGATGGTGACTAATTAAAATGATTCTTGATGAACGACGATGATTTGAGCTGTAAATGTAATACAATGATGATTAGGTTAATTAAGAAGAAGATGAAGTCAGTTAAATAGGTTAAATAGAATTAAACCGTAAATGAAATCAGAAAAATGAACTAGCTTAGATGATTAAGGGGTGTGTCCGGTGAGCTAGAGGTCGTGGGTTCGAGCCCGGACTGAGGCAGTTTACTTATTTTTGGAAGCTTTCCCTTTTGAGGTAGTTCTATTATTATTATTATTATTATTATTACTATTATTATTATTATTATTATTATTATTATTATTATTATTATTATTATTATTATTATTATTATTATTATTATTATTATTATTATTATTATTATTATTATAGATTGTTATTTTTATTGTTATTGTTATTATTGATTGAAATTATTATTAAGTATTAGTAGTATTATTAGTATTATTATCATTGTTATTATTATGATTATGAATATTATGAATATTATTATAATTTCTATATAAATCATAAAATTTATTATTTGTTCATTAAAAACTAATACTTGTATCATTTTATAAGTTATAATATTATTATTAGTATCATTACTAGTATTAAAATTATTATTAGAATTATAATTATCATTATAAGAATCATAATTATCTTTATTATCATTATTACTAATATTAAGTATTATCATTATCATATTTATCATTACAAATATTAATTGAGTATTACTATAATAACTATCTTGATAAAAAAATGATATATATATATATATATATAAAGATATATTTTATACTTATAACATAACAAAATTTATATTTTATATACCAAATAAATATATGAGACGTATATATGTTATTAATATAAAAATGATATAATTAGTAAATTATATATATACAAACTTATTTAATTATGATATGTATATTAATAAATATACAAATGATATAGGTTCGTGAATCCGAGGCCAACCCTATACTTGTTCAATGTCGTTCTATGTATTTTTACTACAAAATACATTAGGGGAGTTCATTTGATTCCCTTTTACTCTTTACATTTTTGGGACTGAGAATTCATGCACTACTTTTACAACTGCTTTATTTAATGCTTTTGAAATATGTTTTGAACTGCGAATACATGAAATGCTTTATAAATGTTTGACGAGATAGACACAAGCAAAACATTCCTCGAATGAATTATTATACAGACAAAAGTTCTGCGGATTATTATTGAATTATGTGGACATGATAATTGCCACCATTGAATTATGTGGACATGATAATTGCCACCATTGAATTATGTGGACATGATAATTGCCACCAGTTGATGTGAATGTTATATATCGAGAGAATAATTTTATACACAGATTATGTGTATGTTATTTTTGTGCACAAGATATGTGTACGGTTAGAAAATGGTTTCGTACACGAGAAAGATGTATTATATCTAAAAGATATAGCATGTACATTACAGGTGGGTATAGGATTCGGGCCCATTTGTACCATGCAGGATTTAAATTTTGTGGTCTATCAAAATGATGAATTTTATTGTTTTATGATAAACCTATGAACTCACCAACCTTTTGGTTGACACTTGAAAGCATGTTTATTCTCAGGTATGAAAGAAATCTTCCGCTGTGCATTTGCTCATTGTAAAGACATTATTTGGAGTCGATCATCGCAATGAAACCAGATGTTTGTGACTTCGTCCAGACGGATTAGGACGGGGTATGACAACGGGGACCTTGTTATCAGTGATGCGTGTAACAACGCTACTACCCACATTGTAACGACCCGACTTTTTCGACTTATATTTTTGTGCTCTATACTTTCACGAATCTGCGTATATGTGCGTACTGAGCTAGTTTATGCTCTGGGATATTTATTCATGATTAATTACTTTCGTTAATACCTTACAGCATGTTATTAAGTGCGTAATCACTTAACTTGATCCCCGAATGCTTTTATGACTGTTAGTGTCACTTGACATTTAGAACGAGCTATGTACTTTGTACACGTTTAACTTTTGTCGTAATTGGAATATTACGACTACGTAATACTAATTGTTATTTCCTAATAACAATTACTTGGGTTTTTGGTTGCTTAATTACGCTTAGTAATTTACTTATGCTCACTAGTTAGTCTTGTTAGACTTTCTACCTTGTTGGACTTTATCCCACCCTACTCTAGCTAATGGACCATTTAATTTGCCCAATTTTAATAAGTTTATGACCCATATAAATGTAATACAAAAACCCATTTATAAGAGCCAACATACTAGCATTTTTGTTAACCATAATCACAAATATTGCATGGGATCCTAACAATAAGCACCACCTTTAGACTACCACTAACCAAAAAGCAAAAAGGTGTCCCCCTTGTCCCCCCATGTACCCACGGTTTTGGAAGACCACCACCACCATCACCACACTATAAATACAAGCCTTGATCATCCATTTTACACTTGATCTCAATCACATTTTACATACACTTACTCTATAATTTTCTCTCTAGTCTTTCTCACTCTAAAAATTGTAAGTTTTAAATTTTCTTCTTCTTCTTCTTCTTCTCTTCTTCATGTACACGACATCATCATCATCATCATCATCATCATCATCATCATCATCATAAGATCAAGCTTTTTAGCTTTTGATCTTGTTATATCTTGTAGATTCAAACTTTGATTTGAATCCTTCAAGAACATGAAAGATTCAAGCTTTCTAGCTTTGAATCTTCATTTACTTTGTTGGATCTAAGTTTCTAGCTTGTGATCTCTTTATTTTGTTAAAAAGATCAAAACTTGTGTTTATAATTTTCATATAACTTGTAGATCTGGCTTTTTTGCTTTAAGAATCTTCAAGAACATTAAAGATCAAAGCTTTCTAGCTTAGGGTTTCATTATTTTGTTTAGATCTTAGATTTTTAGCTTATGGTCTCATTACTTTTACTAGATCTTAACTTTCTAGCTTATGGTCTCATTAATCTTGTAAAGATCCAAGCTTTCTAGCTTAGGGTTTTCTTAATACTTGAGATATAAGTTATTATTGTAGATCTCACTTACTTGGAACCTTTTTGTGATTTTTGTGATGATAAAGATCAAGTCTTCATCATCTCATATGATGAAGATGCATAAACTTGTGTCAAAAGGACAAAGGTTGAAGCTTTATTGTGTTTATGCAATAAAGAGGCAACCTTGATGTTCAAAACTTGTAGAATGTTATCTATTACTTTTAGTTGTGTGTTTATGGTTGAAACTTAGTCAAAGTAATGCTAAAACATCAAAGAGTTGTACACTTGAAGCTTACACGCATCAAGGATGAGAACCGTAATGAGCATCAAGCACTAAGAAACCCACCGGAGCACTTGTTTACTGTTTTTCGGATCTGATCAGACTCCTGGGACTTCTGAAAAATTGATTTTCAGATATTTCATTTCGAGTAGATGACTTTTCGTTTAGGACTCATCTAAATCCGATATACGGTTTAGGATTTATAGTCTTCCAAAACTCACTACGCCTTTGTAATGACGTGCTGAAAATTCTGACCTACTCGCGCTTTAACCGTCGCCACGATCAAATGACATCGAGTTAGGATCTGAAAATTGGATAGTGGTTAGAGGACTCACATACGGAGCCTTGGCCACTGACCACTTGTCTTTTTTATTTGTATAGAGGTCGTAATAGCTGTCCGAAGTCAGTATATTGTTTCGATCTCTATTCTTGTTGAAAACTTACTTTAGCTTTTACGAATGATGATGATGATGATGATACTTAAGACTTAATTTATTCACTTTTTAAACCTTTGGGGACAAACTTACTAACTTAGTAACCATTGACTTAGGTTGAGGACCTTTTAGATCGACCAACTTACATGTTTGGGCCGACTTACTACTTGCTTACATTTTCGTATCGACTTTTACCGCACAGTCACTGTGAGTTATAGCTTCCATTTTTACTTTAACTATTTTTGGGACTGAGAATACATGCGCTTTTTATGTTTTACATACTAGACACGAGTACTTAAACTTTATATATGTGTGGGTGACATAACGGCACAAAGATTCCCCTTAGCTCGGTAACGTTTAGTCATTGGTTTATGAACTGGTGAACGCGAATCTTAGATATGGATCCATAGGGTTTGACATCCCCACTCGGGCTAGTCGCGCTAGCATTCAACGGGTGTTTAATACTTCGTAAATAGACGCACTCGCCAAGTGTACTTTTAGGGGGTAATATTACGTTAAGTTAGTTACCGGGTGCCCACGGATAAGCATATACTTTATCATACTGATTTGAAATATTGATTTGAAACGCTGGTTTGAAGCACTAAAATCTCGTGGTCTACATTACATTACTGATTACAAACAAACTATAGCTCACCAACATTCGTGTTGACTTTTTAGCGTGTATTTCTCAGGTGCTTAGACGTTGTTACTTCCGCTATTAGACTTGCTGTTATAGTCTTGGTGTTATAGACTTGCTGTTACAGATTCGTTGTGTTAGACTTCCGCTGCATTACTTAGAGATGTCCCAAACATGGAACTTTTACTTTGCATTCATAACTCATGTTATTTACGAGCTATGGTTTTGTAATGACCTTTATGTCATGTACTTATGTTAATGCTCTCTATTCGTAGAAGCACGTTATCTTTTGTAAAACATTTGACGTTGGTAAAAAAGTCACCTTTTCATGAATGCAAAACTTGTTTTAAAACAACATATAGTGTTGTAACCGTGTAATGGACCTGTTGTTGATGATCCGTACACGATAGTTTTGTACGGGGTGTCACATTTGGTATCAGAGCATTGGTTGTAGGGAATTAGGTTGCATTAGTGAGTCTTGACCTAGTCGAGTAAGATTCGCTAATATGACTAATCTACAACTTGCTTGTTTACTTGTTTCTGCGAAACTACTGCATGCTACTGCTTACTTTTACTGCTATATGATCTTGCTGTATGCTACTGCTTATTCTCGCTATTGCATGCTACTATCTGCTTTTTGCATGATACTTCTGTTTGATACTGTTATTATTGCCATGCTATGTACTGTTGTAGACAATTTAAGCTGCTGTAGTTATTATGCCTGATTACGTGCTTGCTTCATGTCTATTATTCGCTGTACCGACTTAGAAAATTTATCTTTCCTCGTTCAGATGTTTTTCTGAACCCTTTCCCCACTCGTCTAACCCTGAGGACCAGTATTATAATCCACCTGTTACTACCGTTCCAACGTTCCAGAGATTGAAACATTACTTCACGTAATCTGGGAAGAGTACCCCTCGGATTCCACGCCCGCTAAAGTTGATCCTCGGAGGAGGAGATATTTGAGGACTTGTCAGAGCAACCGCACCCCGAGCTCACCCTAATTAGCCACGTACAACGTATGAACTTCAAAAGGTTGTTCAGTTTTCGCAAGTTGACCCGTATCCCGTACGCATTCATGACCGTCACTTACCTCTTTCATCTTTCACCACTACTCGATGATCCAACGACACTTCTGGACTTAGGTCCCTAACACTTTTAGGCATTGGAGAAGTCGGGAAGGCATCTCCTTTCACAAGGTCAGAGTGTCTCCTACTGATGCTCAGTCATACCCAAAGACTTGGGAGTCACCTCAAGACATATCGTATTACTACTTGCTACACGTACAACTCGACACGAGACCCAGATTAAATTTATAGAAAGGAACCTAACGACATTACCTGAACCCGAACATTTGGAAGAAATTTCGGGACAATTAGGCATTGATGCATGACCTACGAAACCTACGCACCCACACCGAGGAACCGTGAGATTAATTATGTAGATTTTGTTTTGAGATAGCATAGATAAAGTACCTTTAGAGGAAATTGAGTAGAACTTGAAGTGATCACGTTACATTGACCATATGGAGTGATATTGGAATGAACGTACGATTTAGTACAATATAATGACGCCAGGCCAGCGTGATTATATTGAAGTAAATCATGCGGAAGTCCCAATGCTACTATATAAGGAATATGAAGTGATTCAAAGAAAATTTTGGTAGGAACCACTTAAGTATACGCATTATGGTCTGTTATAGGTAGGGAAAGAATAACCACTTAGCCCAGGTACTGTACAAGAAGGGCCTTGATTGCAGAATTGATAACCCGAAAATCTGTTATAGATATAGACACCCTGAACACTTAAGGAAAAAGTTCTCAAATAGGAAAAACTTTGGACTTACTTGCCGTAGAGCAATCGTCATAGAGACTCGCATAGATCCTGATTATAGTTAGGGGACGATTCGTCACAACGTTTTATTGTCTCGAAGTTGTTTAATACTAGAGCGATAGAAACCTTATATCTAAGAACCTTAGTGTTATGACTAATAAGCCATTAACAACCATGAGAGTTAAGTATTCTATAGGACAAGCTAATGGTAAGCTGGCAGAGATAGAGGAATAATTTAAGGTAGTACCTCAAAATTAACAGGTGGGTCATTTGGAAATGACCTCATGTCAGCAAAACTTGGAAGTTTAAGGTAGTAGTGGAAAAGATTAGTTACCTACGCATAAGCAGATGTCATTTGAGAAGATTTATAGAATTTTTCACAGTAGTATGATAAGATTTGGTTGAAATGAACCTTAAGATTAACCTAACAACCATCAATTTGGGAAGCCTGATGCAATAGTTGGAATGGACTTTAGGATTAACCTAATACTCATCAAGTTAGGAAGCTTTAATGAAATAGTTGGAATGGACTGGCTTTCAAGGATGAAAGCGAAAGTTATTTATAGTAAGAAGATTATTCATATACCTCGCGAGAATGGTGAGCCATTAATAGTTTACGGGGAGAGGAGTAGCCCGAAGCCGGACACCAAAAACCACCTGGGTGTAGTGACCCGAACTTTTCCATGTTTATATATATTAAATGAAATTGATATTTACATGGTTTAATGTTTCCAACATGTTAAGCAATCAAACTTGTTAAGACTTGATTAAGTGAAATAGGTTTCATATAGACAATTGACCACCCAAGTTGACCGGTGATTCACGAAAGTTAAAACTTGTAAAAACTATATGATGATATATATATATATATATATATATATATATATATATATATATCGTTAACATGATATTATGATAAGAAAGTATCTCACTAGGTATATTAATAATGAGTTATATACATAAAAATGAGACTACTAAGTTAAGAAACTCGAAACGATATATATAACGATTATCGTTATAACAACGTCTTACTAAATACATATGGACCGTATTAAGATATTGTTACACTACATTTAACATGATAAAATGATAATTATATATATCATTAAGTATGTTAACAATGAACTACATATATAAAACAAGACTACTAACTTAAAGATTTTCGAAACGAGACATATATGTAACGATTATCGTTGTAACGACATTTTAATGTATATATATCATATTAAGATATATTCATACATCATAATATCATGATAATGTAATAATTTAACATCTCATTAGATATAATCAACAATGGGTTAACAAGATTAAATGAGATCGTTAACTTAAAGGTTTCAAAACAACACTTACATGTAACGACTAACGATGACTTAACGACTCAGTTAAAATGTATATACATGTAATGTTTTTAAGATGTATTCATACACTTTTTAAAGACTTCAAGACATATATCAAAGTACTTCTACTTATCAAAAATGCTTACAATTACATCCTCATTCATTTTCATCAATAATTCTACTCGTATGCTCCCATATTCGTACTCGTACAATACATCTTAAAAACATTGGTATATACACTCCAATGATCAGCTCTTAGCAGCCCTTGTGAGTCACCAAGACATGTGGGAACCATCATTTGGCAACTATCATGAATGATTACACTAAAAATCAAACTAATTTGACCATATAATCAAATCAAAGTTCACGTGAACTTGCAACATCACAAACACATTTTGATTTCCATTTTCATGCATCAAACAACTCTCTCTCAAGTGTTCTTCCACTATTCTAAGTGTTCTTCATCATCTTAATCAAAATCTAGCTCATAAATCCTAACCTAGATCAACATACAATACAACAACTCAAGAAAACACCAAGAACACTTTCAAGTTTACTAGCTTACTTCCAATCTTGCAAATCCATTTCAAGTGATCATCCAATCTCAAGAAATCTTTCTTAATTACAGTAAGATATCTTTCTAATTCAAGGTAATACTCATATTCAAACTTTGATTCAATTTCTATAACTATAACAATCTTATTTCGAGTGAAAATCTTACTTGAACTTGTTTTCGTGTCGTGATTCTACTTCAAGAACTTTCAAGCCATCCAAGAATTCTTTGAAGCTAGATCAATTTTTGTCACTTCTAGTAGGTTTATGTACTAAACTTAAGGTAGTAATGATGTTCATAACATCATTCGATTCATATATATATATCTATCTTATTCGAAGATTTGAACATGTAATCACTAGAACATAGTTTAGTTAATTCAAAACTTGTTCGTAAACAAAGTTAATCCTTCTAACTTAACTTTTAAAATCAACTAAACACATGTTCTATATCTATATGATATGCTAACTTAATGATTTAAAACCTGGAAACACGATGAACACCGTAAAACCGGACATACGCCGTCGTAGTAAAACCGCGGGCTTTTTTGGGTTTGATAATTAAAAACTATGATAAACTTTGATTTAAAAGTTGTTCTTCTGGGAAAATGATTTTTCTTATTAACATGAAACTATATCCAAAATTCATGGTTAAACTCCGTGATGACCCGAAAATTTCTGACCAAATTTAAACTTTAATCTTTATATTATTCCGACACGATAAGAAAAGTTTGTTAAGTTAAATCTCAAGAATTTTAAACTGTGTTCATACATTCATTATAACCTCGACCAAATTCCGACGATTAATGAACCGTTATATATAAATAGATATGTATATGTATATATATATATATATATATATATATATATATATATATATATATATATATATATATATTATAACTTGAGAATATTAATAAAGTATTAAACGTATAATACTTTACACGAACGTATTTGTTTCAATATGATTTTTGACGAAATTAAAAAAAATATATTAAATGATTGAATTATCAGAAACATTGAATTATGATTACAAGTCTCTGTTGAGAGGTCCACTATGATTTGAGAAAATCTATTCATCTTAACGATATTCAGAATAATTTGTAAAGCTATTTATAAATAAAAACAAAAAGTGTCATTTACGAAAGTTAGACAAAAGTTAGAGGAGAATTGGTTTCAATAATATTCTATTAATCTATTTTCAAACGTACAAAGACGTTTTTAGTTTAAAAAAGAACTTTATTATTAAAACGTATATAACTTTTATAAATATCTAGAATCACTTTTGACAACTCATTACTTAACCAGTATAATAAATATAACGATATTTATATTTTATTTCATTAAATATATATAACGATTTAAATTAATATTATATATATTTATACGCGTATTATACATACATAGTTTTTATACTTTTACTATACTTTAACTTTACCTTTACTTTACTTTAACTTTACTTTAACTTTAATAATTCACTTTAATAATTCATACTTTAATAATTCACTTTAATAATTCATACTTTAATAATTCACTTTAATAATTCATACTTTAATAATTCATTTTAATAATCCATACTTTAATAATTCACTTTAATAATTCATACTTTAATAATTCACTTTAATAATTCATACTTTAATAATTCATACTTTAATAATTCACTTTAATAATTCATACTTTAATAATTCACTTTAATAATTCACTTTAATAATTCATACTTTAATAATTCACTTTAATAATTCAAAAATCTATTATAAATAGAATTCAATAGGTTTCATTATTTCATAGAAACTTGAAAATATATTTCTCTAAACTCTCTCAATTGATTTATATATATATATATATATATATATATATATATATATATATATATATTTGCCCTGTATTATTTCAAGATATTATTAGTATATATAAAATATTACGACGGAGTGCTGTCCGAGTGATTTCAAAATAGTTTTTTTGAATGAGTCGAAGCTAAGAAAATTATGGGTTATAGCTATGGAGGTGATGGGTATGGTTCATGGGTATGCTCGTGAGGTCAATCTAGTGTTTATCATCTCCATTGCGTCTACGTACTTTCCTGCAATATTGAATCTCAATATTGATACGTTCGTGAATCCGAGGCCAACCTTGCACTTGTTAAATGACGTTATATGTATTTTTACTACGAAATACAGTATTGTGAGTTTCATTTGCTCCCTTTTATATATATTTTTGGGACTGAGAATACATGCGCTGTTTTTATAAATGTTTTATGAAATAGGCACAAGTACTAAAACTAATTCTACGTGGGTTTAAACCAGAAATATACCCTTAGCTTGGTAACATTAAACTACTTGTCTATGTACGGTAGGCGCGAATCCTAAAGATAGATCTATTGGGCCTGACAAACCCCATCCTGACTATGGGATGCTTTAGTACTTCGAGGTTATTTTAAACACACCTGATCTGGTGTACTTCAGAGGGTAAAACATGAACGTTAAGGCTTGTTACCGGGTGCCTACAACTTATAGAATACTTTTATACACTTGCGAGTGTACATATATTTATAAACGGAAATCTTGTGGTCTATTAATATATTAAAATGATTGTTATGATAATCCTATGAACTCACCAACCTTTTGGTTGACACTTTAAAGCATGTTTATTCTTAGGTATTAAAGAAATCTTCCGTTGTGCATTAGCTCATTTTAAGGATATTACTTGGAGTCATTCATGGCATATTTTGAAAGACGTTGCATTCGAGTCATTGAGTTCATCAAGATTATTATTAAGCCAATTATAGTTGGATGTATTATGAAATGGTGTGCATGCCGTCAACTTTCGTTGTAAAGAAAGTTTGTCTTTTAAAAACAAATGCAATGTTTGTAAAATGTATCATATAGAGGTCAAATACCTCGCGATGTAATCAACTATTGTGAATCGTTTATAATGTATATGAACGGGTCCTTTCAGTTGGTATCAGAGCGGTGGTCTTAGCGAACCAAGTCTGCATTAGTGTGTCTAACTGATAGTCGTTAGGATGCATTAGTGAGTCTGGACTTCGATCGTGTCTGCATGTCAAAAGTTTTACTCATCATTTTTGTCGGAAATTACCTGCTTATCATTCTTAGTCTAGACACATCTTATTGCAATGATTGCATGAATAGTGTATAGACAAAATTCATATCTTAGCGTATCTGTTACTGTAAACTTTGCCTGACATATTCCATAAATTCCTCCGTAATCTACGAAACCTTTTGCTCTATATAATTAGAATACCACCCGATAGCTGAAAAATCATTTCATATCGAAAAATTCTTTATTCAATCGTACGAAATGGAATTTGTCATTAGTTCAAGTCCCTCGGATTCCGAAATGGAATCCCACTCAAGTTCCGAAAGCAGTGTGACCGGAATGGATCAACCAATTAGTCATCATCTATTCTGGATGAATTGGGGATGGGTTCGTAGCCTCCTTAATCATTGGAGACAAGAAGAAGGTGATCCCTTCCATCCACCACATTGTCCTCTTGGCGAAGAACCTGAAGCACTTACCGGCGAACCTATCCGAAACACCATTTTCTCTCTTATTTCTAGAGTATCTCGTCACGATTACATACTATACCAAATTCTAGATTTTATTTATCTGCTCGTCCGAACCGACAATCACCCCGGTGTAATAGAAGAAGTCAACGAGCTTCGCGCTCGGGTAGTGGCTTTGGAGAATATGGTGCAAAGGTTACAAACACCAGCAGCAGCACCAGTAGCATAAACAGTACCACCATCAGCAACACCAACAGTACCATCACCACCACCAACAACAACATTCATATCCCATACCGCAACATCACAATCTGTATCTCAAACATCAACGTCATACGCCCTGTAAATATACAGGAATATCAACAACAACAAACGATGAAGTATTAATTCATAAACTTCATTGAAGAGATATCTCTGCGGCAGTTATGTAATCTCCAAAATCTTAGAGATTATTTAATTCTGACCGTAAATCGGATGAGTGAACGAAGATGGTAGAGTAGAAACTTTGATCGAAAATGGTGTACGATTTACAAGCTAGAATTGTTTTACCAACAACATCAATAGGACCGTAGCATCATCAACACAGTCAGTGCCGTCAGTATCGTCAGAATCAACAGCACCTTAACATCACAAACTCTGTCAGTTCAAGAATCATTGTGGACATCATTACGAATCAACAACAAATATATTGTATCAACGAGTTATGAAGTATTAACTCATTTCCAATCGAAAGATTTATATGTATATTTTATATGTATAAATTTTTAAACCATAATAAATCTTCCCGTACTAAGCTATTATGTGTGAATCTTAACTACTCAGTTAATTCATATTACAAATATGCAATGATGTACGTCCTTCGTCCGCAACTTAACCATCGTTAATTACAATCTCTGTCTCAATTCAATAAAAATCCAATTCATAATTAATCAAGTGTATTATTCGAATATATGTTTGATTTTACACTTTCATCATCGATGTACTCGAAACTTTTCAAATAACATCATTCGTACCTTGCGAAGTTCACAAGAATTTCACGAAAACCAACAAATATCAAAGTAATGATTCATAATTTCAATATTATTGAAGAAATACTTATGCAATTTATAAAGTTTTAGGGATTACTCAATTCTAGTTCCAACCATAAAACAAATGAGTTTAATTTAATATTAACTCATTAAATCTATATTACATCTAAAGAAAATATACACATATATTTTCATAAAGACTGTAATAAACTTCTTTTGTACAAAATATTAATTGTGAAAATTTTTTTAACGGGTAGGTAATACCCGAGAGATATATAAATTCACAATTAATATATTACATTTTTCGAAACTGATTCAACAATCATCAACTATACTCCCTACTTTCACAACAATATCCATTCTTTCATATAAATCAAAACAATCATACTCATTCAAATTCAATTACATATTCTGATTTTGAAATCGCATAATTCAATTCGAAATATAACCAGTATCATCACTCTTAGATTCCTATATCTTTTAAAGCTATACTTTGACTTCAAAACTGTGTTAGAACATCATATGTATTAACGATTACAATATGTGCTCAAACCCTTCGAAATTCCTGAAGACACTTCAACTAAGGAACAATCGAGATGATGATCCAACCACATGTTACCCACAGTTATACACCTGAAAAACTCTCAAAACCCAAGTCATAGTTCGACACGTATCCGTGTTAGACCCTTTGGCATTTACTAGCTAAAATAACTTTTCAATTCCGTTTCAAAATAGACAGTTTTGTCACAGCTCCAGCAAGTCAACTTCGACTTCTTAATCAAAATAGTCTTATTATAACCTCGATAGATACGTTGCCCTTTCGCCAACGTTACCGGGGAATCGTTTATATTCACCACATTAGCAATAAACTTACCAACAACTTCACTGATCTTTGACTTTCCAAAAAAAAAAAATCATTATAATTATCGAAACCCTATCATATACTCATCCGTACCTTATAACAAGAATTGTCATACCAATTATTGAGAATCAGCAATCAGTATTTTGAAACCTCGCAGCATGTCTACATCAACAATTACATATACACACAACGTCTACCTCTAAGACTTACATTCTTTGAATGAGAAATTTCTGAAAAACACCCTAAACTGCGAACCAGTTCTTGAAATTTTGAAAAATGCTGATGAAGCAGCAAAAACTGTAAACGACCTTAACAGTAAAAAGTTGGATGATAAAGGATAGTATATTGGCAAAGCTCAGAAAAAGAGAAGCTTTGGAACTGGAAAACGGATTGAGCAAAGTATAAAGGAGGCTGTGGACAAATCACAAAGGCTGAACCTGCCTTCAAAGAATCCAAATGATTCAGTACTTGCTGAAGTCATTAACCAATACCTTGCTCCTAACTCTAAACCCCTGCGGACAATATCCTTCATCATCCTCTGATATTAGACATTCTAAGATATTTTTATAATTATTCTTATCTGAAATCATTTACCTCTTCGCGCTATCTGTATTATATCATAAAAGAAACTATTTTAGTTTCTAAATTCTGAAACATTCGAGTTTAAAATAGGAATATTCTTGAAAAAGTGTTGGGAGCTGAAGCATGAGTTAGTATAATATAATGACACTTGATCAACGTGATTATATTGCAGTAATTCATGCTGAGTTTCTAAATGGAACATGATGATTCACAGATCATAACGTCATCATGTGCTATGTTACACAACTCTTATATTCTCTTTGATCTCTAAATATCAAGAAAATATTTCTTGATGATTCGGCCTTTTCCGAGGTATTCTGGTAATTTGACAAGTCAAGATCGTGCCATTACAATTTCCTTCCTAGAACATTAACAATGTTCATTCCGAAATTTATATCTGCGAATTCTGGACCATTACAAGCGGTGCTTAATCGCAAGAAGAAGAAACGAAAGGACAAAGCTCCGAACTAGAAATGGGAGTATAAATCATAGCAAATAGAAGAGAGCATTAACTGTGGATGACAATGATTATAGAAGAAGCAAGGACTTTGAAATATAAGGGAAGATATAAAACCCAACAACAACCCAGAAATCACAAACTGCATATATCAATACATATAGCAATATAAAGGCACGGGAGAACTAAAAACACTATAAAACCAAGAGTATAGTAGAAGTAAATAGATTCTTCCTGAGGCAGATGAAAAAGAAGAGCGACAGATATGAAAGTGAGGAGTATATCAAGAATCAGCACTGGATGAAGCATATTGACAAATACTTTAAAATATGAGTTGAGAAGGTGTGAGTTGTAAGAAAACAAATGAGGTGGATTTATAGTGAAATATCCGACAGAGAAATCAAAATGGATTATCACATTAATTCGAAGAGGATCATAATTTCCTTAATCGCCAAATAATCAAATCCAATATAGATTACAAAGATTTTCTTTTCGAAGATCAATCGTGATGACGTCAAAAGATACGACGAATTACTATTATCTTATTTCATTCATTTACGATAACTTCACTCACACGCTTCGAGTAATCGAATTATTTTATCCATTCTTCTTGAACATGATAAAACTCTATAATCGTTATAATAACATTCTCATTGTTAGTCATGACGACCTCTATCAAATTTCGGGGACGAAATTTCTTTAACGGGTAGGTACTGTGACGACCCGGAAATTTCTGACCAAATTTAAACTTTAATCTTTATATTATTCCGACACGATAAGAAAAGTTTGTTAAGTTAAATCTCAAGAATTTTAAACTGTGTTCATACATTCATTATAACCTCGACCAAATTCTGACGATTCATGAACCGTTATATATAAATAGATATGTATATGTATATATATATATATATATATTATAACTTGAGAATATTAATAAAGTATTAAACGTATAATACTTTACACGAACGTATTTGTTTCAATATGATTTTTGACGAAATTAAAAAAATTATATTAAATGATTGAATTATCAGAAACATTGAATTATGATTACAAGTCTCTGTTGAGAGGTCCACTATGATTTGAGAAAATCTATTCCTCTTAATGATATTCAGAATAATTTGTAAAGCTATTTATAAATAAAAATAAAAAGTGTCATTTACGAAAGTTAGACAAAAGTTAGTGGAGAATTGGTTTCCATAATATTCTATTAATCTATTTTCAAACGTACAAAGACGTTTTCAGTTTAAAAAAGAACTTTATTATTAAAACGTATATAACTTTTATAAATATCTAGAATCACTTTTGACAACTCATTACTTAACCAGTATAATAAATATAACGATATTTATATTTTATTTCATTAAATATATATAAAAATTTAAATTAATATTATATATATTTATACGCGTATTATACATACATAGTTTTTATACTTTTACTATACTTTAACTTTAACTTTACTTTACTTTTACTTTACTTTAACTTTAATAATTCACTTTAATAATTCATACTTTAATAATTCACTTTAATAATTCATATTTTAATAATTCACTTTAATAATTCATACTTTAATAATTCACTTTAATAATTCATACTTTAATAATTCACTTTAATAATTCATACTTTAATAATTCATACTTTAATAATTCACTTTAATAATTCATACTTTAATAATTTACTTTAATAATTCATACTTTAATAATTCACTTTAATAATTCATACTTTAATAATTCACTTTAATAATTCATACTTTAATAATTCACTTTAATAATTCAAAAATCTATTATAAATAGAATTCAATAGGTTTCATTATTTCATAGAAACTTGAAAATATATTTCTCTAAACTCTCTCAATCGATATATATATATATATATATATATATATATATATATATATATATATATATATATATATATATATATATATATATATATATATATATATTTGCTCTGTATTATTTCAAGATATTATTAGTATATATAAAATATTACGACGGAGTGCTGTCCGAGTGATTTCAAAATAGTTTTTTTGAATGAGTCGAAGCTAAGAAAATTATGGGTTATAGCTATGGAGGTGATGGGTATGGTTCATGGGTATGCTCGTGAGGTCAATCTAGTGTTTATCATCTCCGTTGCGTCTACGTACTTTCCTGCAATATTGAATCTCAATATTGATACGTTCGTGAATCCGAGGCCAACCTTGCACTTGTTAAATGACGTTATATGTATTTTTACTACGAAATACAGTATTGTGAGTTTCATTTGCTCCCTTTTATATATATTTTTGGGACTGAGAATACATGCGCTGTTTTTATAAATGTTTTATGAAATAGGCACAAGTACTAAAACTAATTCTACGTGGGTTTAAACCAGAAATATACCCTTAGCTTGGTAACATTAAACTACTTGTCTATGTACGGTAGGCGCGAATCCTAAAGATAGATCTATTGGGCCTAACAAACCCCATCCTGACTATGGGATGCTTTAGTACTTCGAGGTTATTTTAAACACACCTGATCTGGTGTACTTCAGAGGGTAAAACATGAACGTTAAGGCTTGTTACCGGGTGCCTACAACTTATAGAATACTTTTATACACTTGCGAGTGTACATATATTTATAAACGGAAATCTTGTGGTCTATTAATATATTAAAATGATTGTTATGATAAACCTATGAACTCACCAACCTTTTGGTTGACACTTTAAAGCATGTTTATTCTCAGGTATTAAAGAAATCTTCCGCTGTGCATTAGCTCATTTTAAGGATATTACTTAGAGTCATTCATGGCATATTTTGAAAGACGTTGCATTCGAGTCATTGAGTTCATCAAGATTATTATTAAGCCAATTATAGTTGGATGTATTATAAAATGGTGTGCATGCCGTCAACTTTCGTTGTAAAGAAAGTTTGTCTTTTAAAAATGAATGCAATGTTTGTAAAATGTATCATATAGAGGTCAAATACCTCGCGATGTAATCAACTATTGTGAATCGTTTATAATGTATATGAACGGGTCCTTTCAAACTCAAAGTGGAAGTATGATTTTCAAAATGGTCATCAAGACATCGTTCTTTCGACTGAAATGACTACCTCTTACAATATTAACTTGTAACCTATATTTCCGACTATAAACTTATACTTTTTATGTTTAGTTTCATAAATTTCAGTTCATTATGAAACCATAGCAACTTGAATCACTCAAAACGAATTTAAAACGAAGAAGTTATGAGTAAAACAAGATTGGATAATTTTGGTTGTTGTAGCTACGTGAAATTTGTAACAAATCTATACAAATCATAACTTAACTAACTTATATTGTATTATACATGTATTCTAACATATATTATGTAATCTTGGGATATCATAGACACGTATACAATATTTTGACATATCATATCGACCCATATATATATATATATTTCGAAACAACCATAGACACTCTATATGCAGTAATGCTTGAGTTAGCTATACAGGGTTGAGGTTGATTCCAAAATAATATATATACTTTGAGTTGTGATCTAGCCTGAGACTTGTATACACTGGGTCGTGGATTGATTCGAGAAAATATATATTGATTTATTTCTGTACATCTAACTGTGGACAACTAGTTGTAACGTTTGACTGTTAACTTAACAAGCTTAAATCATTAAAACGTAATAAAAAATATTGTGAATATATTTCGATCATACTTTGATATATATGTACATATTTGTTATAGGTTTGTGAATCGACCCGTGGCCAAGTGTTGTTTTTCCGACGAAGGAAATCTGTGAAAGTGAGTTATAGTCCCACTTTTAAAATCTATTATTTTTGGGATGAGAATACATGTAGTTTTTAAATGTTTTACAAAATAGACACAAGTGATCGAAATTACATTCTATGTTGAATTATCGAACCGAATATGCCCCTTTTTAGCTTGGTAGCCTAAGAATTGGTGTTTATGATAATTGCCACCAATTGACGCGAATCCTAAAGATAGATCTATTTGGCCCAACAAGCCTTATCCGAGTTACGGATGCTTTAGTACTTTGATTTATCATATCTGATGTGAGTCCTGGAATGATGGGGATATTCTATATGCATTTTGTTAATGTCGATTACCAGGTATTCATCATATGAATGATTTTTATGCAGATTGCATGTTATTGAGAAATGGAAATGAAAATCTTGTGGTCTATTATTACGATTTGATAAATATATAGGCTAAACCTATAACTCACCAACATTTTTGTTGACGTTTAAAGCATGTTTATTCTCAGGTGATTATTAAGAGCTTCCGCTATTGCATGCTAATTTATGGACAAGAGTTGGAGTTAGCATGCTTGTATAATATTGTTTAAAAACTGCATTCGAAGACATATATTGTTGTGTAATATTATTGTAAACCACTAGTGAAATCACCCGTGAAATCACGGGTTTGTTTAAACGAAACAGTTTAATGATAGATATTAAGTGAACGTAAATGCTAAAGTTATTTAGTTTAATGACCCGTAGAACCACATAGTTCGACTAAGAAACTCGTCAACTGAACATTTCATCAAACACCTAAAATGCATATTTAACAATCCACATCCAATCATAAGAGATAATATTGGTTGTCATTTTATTTTAAGAGTGTAAATTAAAATATAAATGTAGAATTGGTTTTCTTCTGTCTAACTTTTATAAATAATTAATTAAAATAATTTAAAATAATTTAATTTTAATAATTAAAATAATTATTAATAAGATTTAATAATAATAATTAATTAATAAGATTAAATTTTAATTAAAAATTATTTAGATTAATGACATGATCCACCATGCTTAGATTTTTTTCTTTCTTTTTGATTTTTTCTTAACAAATAAATTAGCCTAATAATAATATCATCACTTTAGCAATATAATAATGACCCGTAGAACCACATAGTTCGACTAAGAAACTCGTCAACTGAACATTTCATCAAACACCTAAAATGCATATTTAACAATCCACATCCAATCATAAGAGATAATATTGGTTGTCATTTTATTTTAAGAGTGTAAATTAAAATATAAATGTAGAATTGGTTTCCTTCTGCCTAACTTTTATAAATAATTAATTAAAATAATTTAAAATAATTTAATTTTAATAATTAAAATAATTATTAATAAGATTTAATAATAATAATTAATTAATAAGATTAAATTTTAATTAAAAATTATTTAGATTAATGACATCATCCACCATGCTTAGATTTTTTTCTTTTTCTTTTTGATTTTTTCTTAACAAAGGAATTAGCTTAATAATGACATCATCATTTTAGCAATATAATAGAAACTATAGATATAGATTATGTAATGGTCGTGTGAAAACGCTATATTTCAGATTATCATTTTTGATAATCGTCGTAATATTTTAAAGGTTATAGTTTGTTATAAAATCGAATGCAGTCTTTGAAAAACGTCTCATATAGAGGTCAAAACCTCGCAACGAAATCAATTAATATGGAACGTTTATAATCAATATGAACGGGACATTTCAGTTGGTATCCGAGCGTTGGTCTTAGAGAACCAGAAAATTGCATTAGTGTGTCTTACCGAGTTTGTTAGGATGCATTAGTGAGTCTGGACTTCGACCGTGTTTTCTTTAAAAACGATTGCTTAACACTTTTTGTTGAAAACTATATATTATTAACATGTAAATATTATGTGATATATTAATCTCTTAACGTGTTTGATATTGTGTGATAGATGTCTACCTCTAGTACAAATTCTATCGACTCACTTAATAATAATGAAGTGTCGAACATATTTTAGGAAGATTCACAAATTCCCGAAGAGGAATCGGAAGAGGAGGAACCAAAAGAGGAAGAACCGGAAGAAGAGGAACCGGAAGAGGAGGAACCGGAAGAAGAAGAGGTTCCGGAGGAAGAAATATTAATACCTACAGTAAAACGATTAAATAAAAGAAAATCCTCAACCAATGGACCAAAGTTAAAAATGGTCAATGGTGTTTCCGCCAAGGAAGCAAAATATTGGGAAAATTACCAATTTTCTGATGAATCGGATCCCGACGAAGATTCTGATGATGTTATAGAAATTACCCCAACTCAATTTAATAAGGCAAAAGAGAATAATAAGGGAAAGGGCATCAAAATAGAGAAACCTGATTCCGACCCCGATGAACTTTATGTGTATCATAAACGCCCGTATTTCTTAGATTTTAACAATAATCTGGGAGCATCTAGGCCACCAAGTTTTTCTAAACCTTTTGTGAAAATGACGGCTCGTATTAGAGGATCACCATGTATCCCTAGGAAATTAGCCAAACGAACCAAGTCCGAAGAAGAAGAAACGAGTGAGTCAGAATAAAGAGTTGTAATCATGCGGTGTAATATATGTATTGTTGTGTGCTTGTACTTTTAAGATATATGTAAAAATTGCTTGTATTGTTTGTTAATTATCTTTAACGAATCTAATCCTTATTTATTTTACAGTATAAAAACAAAAATGGACGTTAAGGATAGACAACCAAAAATTTTAGAAGACCTACCAGGGGATATGATTGATGAAATCTTGTCTAGAGTCGGGCAGAATTCATCAGCCCAATTATTTACTGCGAAATTAGTTTGTCGAACGTTTGAAAGACATTCCAGGCATGCCTTAGTTTATAAAAGGCTTTTCTTTGAAAGATAGGGCATATCACATTGGGGAGACTTTGAGTTACGCCAAGTTTTCTTTAAGGCATTTAGTGCGGGAAACCCAGATGCAATTTTACGCTACGGGTTAAGAACCTATTTTGACTCAACATATCCCAACATAGGACTCCGTTCTTTAGAAAGAGCTTCTAACATGCAACATAAAGAAGCATGTTATGCTTACAAGTTAGTAATGTTCGCTTCTCACCAAATTGAGAAAAAGAACATTGGGTTGCAACTTTTAAATAAAACATTCCCACAAGTGACGGATTCGGTAGTTGAGGTGAGAAACAAGGTTTTTAGATTGTAACGGGGCTGTTGGGCATTACGTAACCCTCTTCCTTTTGACAACATTACAACATGCTGCCTAGCCAACGATCACAACGGTTATTTTCCACAAGACCAAGGATGGGAAATAATACTAGTAAAAACCCGAATGCATGACTTGTTTCTGGACTTATGAATTGCGTGTCTTTATTTCTTTTGCAGAATGACTTACGTATTAACTAGAATTGCCTTTATAACTGCCGTGTAGCAAAGTTATTATGTGCTATATTTCATCCTATATGTAAAATAGTGGTATTGTATGTTTGTATAATATTGTATAAAAGTTTGAGCGCTAAATATTATTATCAGTTTTTCATATAGAATTGTAGTAGTTGAATTGTATATTATCTACTAAGTATGAACTTAACGGGTAGGTACTACCCGAATTATAAATTATAAAATGCTAATATGAAGAAAAAGCTTTTATAAATGAGTTCATATCATGCTATGAAATACTATTAACTACTCTTAATATTCTGTATGATTAACTTGATTCATTTGGTTATTTTTTGAAGGAAATGACACCGACTACTCGAAATACTCTGAATATGACCGAGGAAGACTTCCGTGTTTTCCTTGCTGCAAATGTAGCCGCAGTGCAGGCTGCAATGCGAAATAAAAACAATAACTCTGAAACTAGCAATGGATCTAACGTCACTAGAAATCGTGTAGGATGATCCTACGAAGAATTCACTGCCTGCAAACCTTTGGAATTTGATGGAACTGAGGGTCCAATCGGATTGAAACGGTGGACCGAGAAGGTTGAATCGGTGTTTGCCATAAGTAAATGTACTGAAGAAGACAAAGTAAAGTACGCTACACATACCTTCACAGGTACTGCGTTAACATGGTGGAATACCTATCTCGAGCAGGTAGGACAAGATGCTGCTTACGCACTACCGTGGTCAGCATTCAAGCACTTGATGAACGAGCAATATCGTCCCATAAATGAGGTCAATAAGCTCAAGGTAGAGCTTAGAGGATTACGAATGCAAAGTTTTGATATCACCACGTACGAACGACGATTCACAGAGTTGTGCCTATTGTGTCCCAAAGCGTTCGAAGATGAAGAAGAGAAGATCGACGCATTTGTAAAAGGGTTACCGAAAAGGATTCAAGAATATGTGAGTTCACACGAGCCCGCCTCCATACAAAAAGCAAGTCAAATGGCTCATAAACTAGTGAACCAGATTGAAGGAAGGATTAAAGAGCAGGCGGCCGAAGAGGCTAACATGAAACAAGTCAAGAGAAAGTGGGAAGAAACCAGTGATAAGAGTCACCAATACAACAACAACAATCACAACCATAATCGCAATAACTATCCCAACAACTGCAACATCAATCGCAACAATAACAATCGAAATCCCAAGAACAACTTCAACAAACATCCCAACAACAACTACAATAACCGTTCCAACAACAATAACAACAACAACAATCCCAACAACAATCTCAATAACAACAATGGCGACAACAATCAGAAAACTCCATGCTATAGGTGTGATGGATATCATCCGAATAAATACCGTAAGGTTGTATGTACCAAATGTAAAAGACCGGGTCATGGTGCGATGAAGTGTGAAACTTTCGGACCAACGATTAGAGGAACAAATACCGCCCACATTGTTTGTTTTGGATGCGGGAAGAAGGGCCACTTCAGAACCACGTGCCCAAACCAAGGAAATAATAATGGGCAAAGCCGTGGGAGAGTTTTTAACAATAATGCGGAAGAAGCACAGGAAGACCCGGAGCTTGTTACGGGTACGTTTCTTATCGATGAAAAACCTGCTTATGTTTTATTTGATTCGGGTGCGGATAGAAGCTATATGAGTAGAGATTTTTGTGCTAAATTAAGTGGTCCATTGACACCTATGAATAATAAATTTTTACTCGAATTAGCAAACGGTAAATTAATCCCAGCAGATAAAATATGTCTGAATCGAGAAATTAAACTGGTTAGCGAAACATTTAAGATTGATTTGATACCAGTAGAGTTAGGGAGTTTTGATGTGATAATCGGTATGAACTGGTTGAAAGAAGTGAAAGCAGAGATCGTTTATTACAAAAATGCAATTCGCATTATACGAGAAAAAGGAAAACCCTTAATGGTGTACGAAGAAAAGAGCAATGCGAAGTTAAATCTTATTAATAATTTGAAGGCGCAAAAGCTAATAAGAAAAGGTTGCTACGCTGTTCTAGAACACGTCGAAAAAGTACAAACCGAAGAAAAGAACATCAATGATGTTCTCGTCGCAAAAGAATTTCCCGATGTATTTTTGAAAGAATTACCGGGACTACTTCCACACCGATCCGTTGAATTTCAAATAGATCTTGTACCAGGACCTGCACCAATAGCTCGTGCTCCATACAGACTCGAACCCAGCGAAATGATGGAACTTCAGAGCCAATTACAAGAACTTTTAGAGCGTGGTTTCATTCGACCAAGTACATCACTGTGGGGAGCTCCTGTTTTGTTTGTCAAAAAGAAAGATGGTACATTTAGATTATGTATCGACTATAGAGAGTTGAACAAACTTACCATCAAGAACCGCTATCCACTACCGAGAATTGACGATTTATTTGATCAGCTGCAAGGTTCGTCAGTTTACTCGAAGATTGATTTACGTTCTGGATATCATCAAATGCGGGTGAAGGAGGATGATATTTCAAAACTACTTTTAGGATGTGTTACGGTCATTACGAGTTTATGGTTATGCCGTTTGGGTTGACTAACGCACCAGATGTGTTCATGGACCTTATGAACCGAGTGTGTGGACCATACCTTGACAAGTTTATCATTGTTTTCATCGATGACATACTTATTTACTCAAAGAATGATCAAGAGCACGAAGAACATTTGAGAAAAGTGCTAGATTTATTGAGGAAAGAAAAATTGTACGCTAAGTTTTCAAAGTGTGCATTTTGGTTGGAAGAAGTTCAATTCCTCGGACACATAGTAAACAAAGAAGGTATTCAGGTGGATCCGGCAAAGATTGAAACCATTGAAAAGTGGGAAACCCCGAAAACTCCGAAGCATTATTTAATATATGTATCATCATTATATATATATATATATATATATATATATATATATATATATATATATATATATATATATATATATATATATATATATATATATATATATATATATATATATATATAGGAAATTAGACAAGTATAAATGGTTATATTATTATTGTTAATATTATTATTAGCAGTAAAATTAATATTATTATAACTAATAATATTATTAGTACCATTAATGATAAAAATATTTTTATTATCATTATTAAAGTCAAGGTTAGATATATTATTAATATCAATAGATAATACATAAATATGAAGTGGATATATATAAATTGATATATTATTATTATTATTATTATTATTATTATTATTATTATTATTAGTATTAATGTTATTATTAATAATATTAGCATAATTAGTATTATTGCTATAAATAATATTAGTGTTACATATTTCATAATAATTATTATCATTATCATTAGTAATATTATTATTATTATTATACTTGTATTATTATTATATTAAAGGGTATTATTATTATTATTATATTATATTTACATTTATTAATAAATTATAATCTATACATATAATTAAATAACAATAAGAGATATACAATAAGGGATATAAATACAAATATATAAACACTGATATATATATATATATATATATATATATATATATAAAGATTATTATTAAATACATCTACATATACTAAATACAAATATCTATATAAATAATTATGTATACAAATTATAAATATATAAATAAAAAAATATATATATAAATACAATTAAAAGCATAAATAGATACAGAAAAATTATGTATTCTGTTTCCTATCACTTTCATGCTTTATCTAAATTGATTTCTGTCTCTAAAACCAGTACAAATCACGACTTAAATTACACTAACATCCAAATTCCGTTGAAGGTCTTAATCCTTTGTGATTTCTTTTAATTATTTAATTTTTTCTGATTAATCATCCTAGTCGAAGCAAATGGCTATAAAACAAAGATATTACACTGAGATATTACTACCTTTAATCACCATTACGTTTTCAATATCAATTACCAACTCATATAGTGTTTATTTAATTGAATTAAATAAAAAAAAATCGAAGAACACATGCACTGCCCTGTTCTTGTTTCAACTTTCAAACACTTCGATTTTTTAACGAATTTCAAAAATGAGAAATGCAGTATTGTTAGTAATCTTCTACATAAACTATCTGGAAAGTTTAAAGGTCCAAATCATTCTATCGAGTTTCAATTTTTGAGTCAAAGTTGAATTTGAAAAAGTCAAACGTTTGTTCTTTCGTGAAATTCGAACTCTAGTTGAAGTTTTTGGATCAATTAATGATGCAGAAAGTTTCTTTGAGTGATTTAGAAAATATTTTATATGGGGATCGTAGTATATAACAGCCTCAATTTTAAAAATCAGAATCAAGTTGTAAGCGAATATTTTTCTTTCTGTTTCAATTCAAAATTCTTTGATTCTGTTACATAATTAAATCTCTTACATTAAGAGTATTTTCTGTCATCATAAAGTCGTAAAATTCAAAAGAATAAATTGTTGTTAAGAAGGGATTGAACCCTGGTCGAATTACAGTTTGAGAGGAGGAAGAAGATTCATTTATTTATACGAGATAATTATAATTAAAACGCATTTTAAATCAGAAAAACGACCTTGGTCGAATGGTTAAGGTGTCAGTGGGTATCCAGGGGGTCGTGGGTTCGAGTCCCAGCTTGGGGGAATTGTTATCTTTTTGAGCCTTTAAGGTAGTAATCATTTTTATTATTATTATTATTATTATTATTATTATTATTATTATTATTATTATTATTATTATTATTATTATTATTATTATTATTATTATTATTATTATTATTATTATTTTTATTATAAATTATTATTGTTATTGTTATAAGTATTATTTTTATTATTATTATTATTATTATTATTATTATTTTTATTATTATTATTATTATTATTATTATTATTATTATTATTATTATTATTATTATCATTATTATTATTATCATTATTATTATTATTATTATTATTATTATTATTATTATTATTATTATTATTATTATAATTATTATTAAGATTATTGTTATTATTAATATATTATCATTAATATTGTTACTAGTATTATTGTCATCCTTATCAATATCATTAAAAGTATTATTATGGAAATTTTAGAAATATCATTGTTATTAATATATTTATTACTAATATTACTATGATTATTACTATTAATATTGTTATTATTATTAGGAAAATGATACAAATCATTATTATTTTCACTAATAATAGTATTAGTATTATTTTTATAATTATTAATATTAATATTATTATTAGTATTAACATAGATATCATTCTTAACAATATCATTATTACTATTAATATTATTATTATCACTAATATCATTAGTAGTAAAATTATTATAATTATTATTATTATCAGTATTAGTATTATTAGTAATACCATTATTACTAAAAGTAGCATTATTTTCAAAACCTGTCGTTTTTGTTAAAACTAATAGTATCATTAAATGTAACATCTTTACTATCATTATTATTATTACTACTAGTATTATCAATATCATTAAAATTATTATGATTATGAAAATAAAGATTTTAAAGATATTGTTAAGGTTATAAGTATTAAATAAAGATTACATATACACAAATATATTTAAATTACATAACTTAACTATATTAAAATTTCTATATATAAAAATGAAACTATTTAAATAAATAATGAAATTTATAAATTATTAAATATAACAAATACATCATTAATAATAATAAATAGAATTATTCGATTACAAGAATATGTTTTCATATATATATGAATGATATAGGTTCGTGAATCCAAGGCCAATCCTGCATTGTTCAGTTGTTCAATGCCATCATATGTATTTTTACTACAAAATACAGTATCGCGAGTTTCATTTGCTCCCTTTTTAAATGCTTTTGCAATATATATTTTTGGGACTGAGAATACATGCACTGCTTTTATAAATGCTTTACAAAATAGACACAAGTGATCAAAACTACATTCTATGGTTGAATTATCAAACCGAATATGCCCCTTTTTAGCTTGGTAGCCTAAGAATTGGTGTTTATGATAATTGGCACCAATTGACGCGAATCTTAAAGATAGATCTATCGGGCCCAAAAAGCCCCATCCGGGTTACGGATGCTTTAGTACTTCAATTTATCATGTCCGACGTGAGTCCCGGAATGATGGGGATATTCTATATGCATCTTGTTAAGATCGGTTACCAGGTGTTCGCCATATGAATGAATTTTAATCCACGAGTTACGCGTGTCAATATATGAAATCTTGTGGTCTATTAAAATGATGAAAATGAATGATTATGATAAACTAATGAACTCACCAACCTTTTGGTTGATACTTGAAAGCATGTTTATTCTCAGGTATGAAAGAAATCTTCCGCTGTGCATTTGCTCATATTAGAGATATTACTTAGAGTCATTCATGACATATTTCAAAAGATGTTGCATTCGAGTCATCGAGTTCATCAAGATTATTATTAAGTCAATTATAGTTGGATATATTATGAAATGGTATGCATGCTGTCAACTTTCGATGTAATGAAAGATTGTCTTTTCAAAAACAAATGCAATGTTTGTAAAATGTATCATATAGAGGTCAAGTACCTCGTGATGTAACCAAATGTAATGTATTCGTCCAGATGGATTAGGACGGGTCATTAGAGTTTGTATCAGAGCAGTGATCTTAGCGAACTAGGTCTTGCATTAGTGTGTCTAACTGATAGTTGTTTAGATGCATTAGTGGGTCTGGACTTCGACCGTGTCTGCATGTCAAAAGTTTTGCTTATCATTTCGTGTCGAAAATTATTTGCTTATCATCCTTAAAGTCTAGACACGTCTTTCTGCCTTTATTGCATAGACAGTGTATAGATAAATTCATATCTTAGTGTATCTGTTATTGTTACCTTTGCCTGACAGCTTCCGTAGATTCCCCTTTAACTTATGGGATTTTAGTATTATATATGCATATGTAAATTATGTATTGTAGGGTACTAATCTACATCCTATAATCTATTTCTTATCAAAAATCCTTCATCTGATCGTACGAGGTGAATCCCTCAACTAGTTCGAGTCCCTCAGGTTCTGATAGCTATTCCGATAGTTATTTCGACAGCTATTCCGACATGAATATTCACCTAAGCTCCGAAAGCAGTGTAAACGAAATGGATCAACCAACTAGTCATCTTCAATTCTGGATGAATTATGGATGGGTTCGTAGTCTACTTAATCATTGGAGATAAGAAGAAGCGATCCCTTTCATCCACCATATTGTCCTCTGGGCGAAGAACCTGAAGAATTCACCGGCGAACCAATCTGAAACACCATTTTCACTCTCATTTCCCGAATATCTCGCCACGATTATATTCTATCTAAAATTCTAAACCTTATTCGTCCACTCATTCCAACCGACAATCATCTTGGAATTATAGAAGAAGTCAACGAATTTCGCGCTCGGGTAGTGACTTTGGAGAATATGTTGCAAAATTTACCAGCTTCAGCAACATCACCAGCACCAACATCAATACCAGTACCACCAAAAACCCAAGTTCAACATCACACACCTCAACATCTCATTATGTACCTCGAGTATAATCATCAATCTGCGAATCGTTCTACATCATTTATCTTCATTCGACATGACGATTATATAATCTCTAATGTTTTAGAGGTTATATATTCTTGTTCTAACGGTAAATCAAATGAGTTTAATATCATATTGACTCATTAAATCCATGATTACATCTGAAGAAAATATATATGTATATATATTTTTGCATAAAGATTGTAATTAAAAATTCTTTCGTACAAACTGTTAATGGTGAAAATATTTTAACGGGTAGGTAATACCCGAGGAATATTTAGATTTCACATTAATAAGTACACTGTACATTCTTTCAAATCTAATTCAACAGTCATTTACAATCCTATTTACAACCACCGATATATGTATCTGTTCACCGCAGAATAACCCTTTTCATTCAATTTCATATTTGGATTTTGATCTATCAGAATCCAACAAGTGGCATAATGAAGAAAACATTGGACAAAATAAAATTTGTTAGAAACAAACAAATTAACTATGAGAAAATTTTTGTTAAGAATCCACGCTAACGAAATCCTAGCTAACTCTTCCTAGCTAACTGTTAATTCATTATTACATTTTATTTATCGCAATTTATTTATCGCAATTTTAATTCTTGCAATTTTATTTATAGTCATTTAATTTCTGTTATTTATTTTACGCACTTTATTTATCGTCATTTAAATACTGTTATTTACGCAATTTAAATATCGGGACACGTATACAATGTTTTGACATATCATATCGACGCATCTATATATATTATTTGGAATAACCATAGACACTCTATATGCAGTAATGATCGAGTTAGCTATACAGGGTTGAGGTTGATTCTATAATAATATATATACTTTGAGTTGTGATCGAGTCTGAGACATGTATACAATGGGTCACGATACGTATTAATTAATTCAAATATTATATATTAAACTATATATGAATTATTGAATTACTAATTGTGGACTGCTAACTGTGGACTGCCAACATTGGCCAATTAAAATGAAATAAAATATTGATTATAACATATGAAACTAAACATTTCTTCAAGTTTTCCACTTGATTTTATCTTAAACCTCATTTGTATCTTGACGATTACAATCCACGTTCAAACCTTTCATGATTCTTGAAAACACCTCAATCAAGAGGATGAACCAACTGCATCTCATCTACGGAAGAAAAGATTGATGCATATAGATATGCACCTGAAAACACTCAGAACCTGAGCAAACGTTTAACTCGTATATGTGATAACTCCTTTGGCATTGTTATTATCGAAAATAACATTGCAATTCTTTTTCAAATTAGCCAATTTTGTCACAGCTTTAGCAAATCAATTTTGACTTTTCATTCGATTAAACTCTACTATAACTTTGATATATCAGTTTGCCTTTCGTCATCGTTACCGGAGAACTGTTTATATCCCACCACATTAGCAGTAAATTTACCAGCAACTTCATTACTCACTAGCTTAAGTCTCTCCGAAAAAACCATTATATGTGTTCATTTAAAACCCTATCTTATACTCATCCGCATCTTGTAACGAGAATTGTCATACCAACTACTGAGTATCAGCAATCAGTATTTTGAAATCTTGCAGCATGCCTACATCAACAGTTATATGTATACATATAACATTTATCTCCTAGAATTATGATCTTCCATTCTAAAAGTCTGAAAAGCACCCAGTTTACGAATCGATACTCTGAATGTTGAAAAAGCTGAAAGAAGCCGCAAAGACTGTAAATGATGTTAACAGTCGAAAGTTTGATGATAAAGAATGGAGTGTTGGAAATGCTCAATAGAAAATTTAGTACCAAAAAGCGGTTTATACGAAATTATGAAGGAGACTGTGGACAAATCACAAGGACTAAACTTGTACTTAAAGAATCCCAATGATTCTGTTTCTGATGAAATCTTTAGCGAATACCTTACTTCTTAATTGCTTTAAATCATTGTGAATGAATTTCTTCATCACACTATGATCCTGAAATTCTAAGATATCATCGTATCTTTCATTATAAATATCCTCGATATTTCTGAAGATATTTCCATAACTATTCTTATCTAAAATCATTTATCTCTTTGCAATATCAGTGTTATATCAGAAAGGAAACTATTTTAGTTTCTAAATTCTGAAATATTCAAATCTAAAATATGAATGTTTTTGAAGTAGTGTTGGGAACTGACGCATGAGTTAGTATAATATAATGACACTTGATCAACATGATTATATTACAGTAAGTCATGCTGAGTTTCTAATGGAACGTGATGATTCACAGATCATAACGTCATCATGTGCCATGTTACATAACTCTTTCATTCTGCTTAACTTCTGAACATATCAAGAAAGTATATTCTTGATAGTTCTATTCTCAGTGATTCAGGTAATCTGACAAATCAAATCGTGCGATTACGTTCTTTCTTGTTTAGAACATTAAGTTCATTCGAAATTCCATACCTACGAATTATGGACCATTACTCACTTTACTAGAGGTCGAGAAGAGAATAAAAAGACAAAGAACTCCAAAATATAAGAGAAAATATAAAGCCCAATAACAACACGGAGGTTACAAACCGTGACACAGTAGAATTAAGAATAGTATCACCCCAAGGAAATAGTAGAAGAAAACAGATTTTTCTGATGGAAGATTAAAAAGAAGGATGACATAAATGATAATTAGGAAAATATCAAGGATTAGAATTGGATTAAGCATTTTCACAATCTTTTGGATGTATGAACTAAGAAAGAAAGTATATGAATGATGAGAATAATGGAACGGAAGAGTTTAATTTATAATGGAAATATCAGACAGAGTAATCGAGGCAGATCACCGTACTTAATTATGGAGATCTTAATTTCCTTATTCGTCGAAGAATCAAATCTTTTAGATTTCAAAGATTTTCTTTATATCCCTTGAATTCCGGAATTCAACCAAGACAACGTCAAAAGTTAGGACGAATCTCTATTTCTGTATTTCAATTTTTTGCGACAGCTTCATTTATACTCTTCGAATAATCAAATTATTTATTCCTTATTACTCAATGGTAATAGAACTCTATTCATCAGCTCACGTGCGTCATGAAAACATATTTATTGTCAACCATGACCATCCCAATCAAATTTCGGGACGAAATTTCTTTAACGGGTAGGTACTGTGACGACCCAGAAATTTCCGACCAAATATAAACTTAATCTTTATATGATTTTGACATGATAATCAAAATCTGTAATGTTGAGTCTCAAAATTTTGGAATAAGTTTACATATATGCATTTGCCCTTTTGACTGTTTCCGATGATTCACGAACAATTATTTATAAATAGATATGTATATATTAAATAAATATAAATATAAGAATATAGAATATTTTGATTTAGTAAAGTAGATTTTTTTTTTTTGGAATTGAAAATGTATAATAACAATTAGAATAATTAAGTATTGTTAATGTTTATAAATATGTATATGTTATTATAAAACTATGATTTTTGTTAAATATATAAATATTAATTATTCGATAAATGTCATCATATAATATAATATTACATAAATAATAAATGGTATAATATTTAATTACAAGTTGAATATAATTGATATATTAATATTATTATCAATACTTTCATTATTATTAATAATACTAACATTAATATTAATATATGTATCATCATTATTATATATATATATATATATATATATATATATATATATATATATATATATATATATATATATATATATATATATATATATATATATATATAATATATAGGAAATTAGACAAGTATAAATGGTTATATTATTATTGTTAATATTATTATAAGCAGTAAAATTAATATTATTATAACTAATAATATTATTAGTACCATTAATGATAAAAATATTTTTATTATCATTATTAAAGTCAAGGTTAGATATATTATTAATATCAATAGATAATACATAAATATGAAGTGGATATATATAAATTGATATATTATTATTATTATTATTATTATTATTATTATTAGTATTAATGTAATTATTAATAATATTAGCATAATTAGTATTATTGCTATAAATAATATTAGTGTTATATATTTCATAATAATTATTATCATTATCATTAGTAATATTATTATTATTATTATACTTGTATTATTATTATATTAAAGGGTATTATTATTATATTATATTTACATTTATTAATAAATTATAATCTATACATATAATTAAATAACAATAAGAGATATACAATAAGGGATATAAATACAAATATATAAACACTGATATATATATATATATATATATATATATGTATGTATGTATATATATAAAGATTATAATTAAATACATCTACATATACTAAATACAAATATCTATATAAATAAATACGTATACAAATTATAAATATATAAATAAAAAAAATATATATAAATACAATTAAAAGCATAAATAGATACAGAAAAATTATGTATGCTGTTTCCTATCACTTTCTTGCTTTATCTAAATTGATTTCTGTCTCTAAAACCAGTACAAATCACGACTTAAATTACACTAACATCCAAATTCAGTTGAAGGTCTTAATCCTTTGTGATTTCTTTTAATTATTTAATTTTTTCTGATTAATCATCCTAGTCGAAGAAAATGGCTATAAAACAAAGATATTACACTGAGATATTACTACCTTTAATCACCATTACGTTTTCAATATCAATTACTAACTCCTACAGCGTTTATTTAATTGAATTAAATAAAAAAAACTGAAGAACACAGGCACTGCCCTGTTCTTGTTTCAATTTTCAAAAACTTCGATTTTTTAACGAATTTCAAAAATGAGAAATGCAGTATTGTTAGTAATCTTCTACATAAACTATCTGGAAAGTTTAAAGGTCTAAATCATTCTATCGAGTTTCAATTTTTGAGTCAAAGTTGAATTTGAAAAAGTCAAACGTTTGTTCTTTCGTGAAATTCGAACTCTAGTTGAAGTTTTTGGATCAATTAATGATGCAGAAAGTTTCTTTGAGTGATTTAGAAGCTATTTTATATAGGGATCGTAGTATATAACAGCCTCAATTATAAAAATCAGAATCAAGTTGTCAGCGAATATTTTTCTTTCTGTTTCAGTTCAAAATTCTTTGATTCTGTTACATAATTAAATCTCTTACATTAAGAGTATTTTCTGTCATCATAAAGTCATAAAATTCAAAAGAATAAATTGTTGTTAAGAAGGGGTTGAACCCTGGTCGAATTACAGTTTGAGAGGAGGAAGAAGAATCATTTATTTATACGAGATAATTATAACTAAAACGCGTTTTAAATCAGAAAAACGACCTTGGTCGAATGGTTAAGGTGTCAGCGGGTATCCAGGGGGTCGTGGGTTCGAGTCTCGGCTTGGGCGAATTGTTATCTTTTTGAGCCTTTAAGGTAGTAATCATTTTTATTATTATTATTATTATTATTATTATTATTATTATTATTATTATTATTATTATTATTATTATTATTATTATTATTATTATTATTATTATTATTGTTGTTGTTGTTGTTGTTGTTGTTGTTGTTGTTGTTGTTGTTGTTGTTATTATAAATTATTATTGTTATTGTTATAAGTATTATTTTTATTATTATTATTATTATTATTATTATTATTATTATTATCATTATTATTATTATTATTATTATTATTATTATTATTATTATTATTATTATTATTATTATTATTATTATTATTATTATTATTATTATTATTAAGATTAAGATTATTGTTATTATTAATATATTATCATTAATATTGTTACTAGTATTATTGTTATCCTTATCAATATCATTAAAAGTATTATTATAGAAATTTTAGAAATATCATTGTTATTAATATAGGTATTACTAATATTACTATGATTATTACTATTAATATTGTTATTATTATTAGGAAAATGATACAAATCATTATTATTTTCACTAATAATAGTATTAGTATCATTTTTATAATTATTAATATTAATATTATTATTAGTATTAACATAGATATCATTCTTAACAATATCATTATTACTATTAATATTATTATTATCACTAATATCATTAGTAGTAAAATTATTATAATTATTATTATTATCAGTATTAGTATTATTAGTAATACCATTATTACTAAAAGTAGCATTATTTTCAAAACATGTCGTTTTTGTTAAAACTAATAGTATCATTAAAAGTAACATCTTTACTATCATTATTATTATTATTACTAGTATTATCAATATCATTAAAATTATTATGATTATGAAAATAAAGGTTTTAAAGATATTGTTAAGGTTATAAGTATTAAATAAAGATTACATATACACAAATTTATTTAAATTACATAACTTAACTATATTAAAATTTCTATATATAAAAATGAAAATATTTAAATAAATAATGAAACTTATAAATTATTAAATATAACAAATACATCATTAATAATAATAAATAGAATTATTCGATTACAAGAATATGTTTTAATATATATATGAATGATATAGGTTCGTGAATTCAAGGCCAACCCTGCATTGTTCAGTTGTTCAATGCCGTCATATGTATTTTTACTACAAAATACAGTATCGCGAGTTTCATTTGCTCCCTTTTTAAATGCTTTTGCAATATATATTTTTGGGACTGAGAATACATGCACTGCTTTTATAAATGCTTTACGAAATAGACACAAGTGATCGAAACTACATTCTATGGTTGAATTATCAACCGAATATGCCCCTTTTTAGCTTGGTAGCCTAAGAATTGGTGTTTATGATAATTGGCACCAATTGACGCGAATCCTAAAGATAGATCTATCGGGCCCAACAAGCCCCATCCGGGTTACGGATGCTTTAGTACTTCGATTTATCATGTCCGATGTGAGTCCCGGAATGATGGGGATATTCTATATGCATCTTGTTAAGGTCAGTTACCAGGTGTTCACCATATGAACTCACCAACCTTTTGGTTGACACTTGAAAGCATGTTTATTCTCAGGTATGAAAGAAATCTTCTGCTGTGCATTTGCTCATATTAGAGATATTACTTGGAGTCATTCATGACATATTTCAAAAGACGTTGCATTCGAGTCGTCGAGTTCATCAAGATTATTATTAAGTCAATTATAGTTGGATATATTATGAAACGGTATGCATGCTTTCAACTTTTGATGTAATGAAAGATTGTCTTTTCAAAAACGAATGCAATGTTTGTAAAATGTATCATATAGAGGTCAAGTACCTCGCGATGTAACCAAATGTAATGTATTCGTCCAGATGGATTAGGACGGGTCATTAGACATATACGCCAATTTTTAGGACTGGCTGGTTACTAACTACAGAAGGGTCATCCAAGATTTTTCCAAAATAGCAAAACCCTTGACTGCATTAACGCATAAAGAGAAAAAATTTGAATGGAAGGATGAGCAAGAGAAAGCGTTTCAATTGTTGAAGAAAAAGTTAACTACGGCACCTATATTGTCATTGCCTGAAGGGAATGATGATTTTGTGATATATTGTGACGCCTCAAAGCAAGGCATCGGCTGTGTATTAATGTAACGAACGAAGGTAATTGCTTATGCGTCCAGACAATTGAAGATTCACGAGCAAAATTATACGACTCACGATTTGGAATTGGGCGCTGTTGTTTTTGCATTAAAGACTTGGAGGCACTACTTATATGGGGTCAAAAGTATTATATATACCGACCACAAAAGTCTCCAACATATATTTAATCAGAAACAACTGAACATGAGACAGCATAGGTGGATTGAACTGTTGAATGATTACGACTTTGAGATTCGTTACCACCCAGGGAAGGCAAATGTGGTAGCCGACGCCTTGAGCAGAAAGGATAGAGAACCTATACGAGTAAAAGCTATGAATATAATTATTCATACTAACCTTACTACTCAAATAAAGGAGGCGCAACAGGGAGTTTTAAAAGAGGGAAATTTGAAGAATGAAATACCCAAAGGATTGGAGAAACATCTTAATATTCGAGAAGACGGAACCCGGTATAGGGCTGAAAGAATTTGGGTACCAAAGTTTGGAGATGTGAGAGAAATGGTACTTAAGGAAACACATAAAACCAGATACTCAATACATCCCGAAGCAGGAAAGATGTACAAAGATCTCAAGAAGCACTTTTGGTGGCCGGGTATGAAAGCCGATATTGCTAGATATGTGGGAGAATGTTTGACATGTTCTAAGATCAAAGTTGAATATAAAAAACCATCAGGTCTACTTCAACAACCTGAAATCTCGGAATGGAAATGGGAAAACATTACCATGGATTTCATTACTAAATTTCCAAGGACTACAAGTGGTTATGATACTATATGTGTATTAGTCGATCGTCTCACCAAGTCAGCACACTTTCTACCAATGAGAGAAGATGATAAAATGGAGAAGTTGGAGCGATTATACTTGAAGGAAGTTGTCTCTAGACATGGAATACCAATCTCTATTATCTCTGATAGAGATGGCAGATTTGTTTCAAGGTTTTGGCAGACATTACAGCAAGCATTGAGAACTCGTCGAGACATGAGTACTGCCTATCATCCACAAACCGATGGGCAGAGCGAAAGGACGATACAGACTCTTGAAGACATGCTACGAGCATGTGTTATTGATTTTAGAAACAGTTAGGATCAACATCTACCGTTAGCAGAATTTTCCTACAACAACAGTTACCACTCGAGTATCGAAATGGCACCGTTTGAAGTACTTTATAGTAGAAAGTGCAGGTCTCCGATTTTTTGGAGTGAATTGGGGGATAGACAGATTACGGGTCCAGAGATAATCCAAGAAACTACCGAGAAAATCATCCAAATTCAACAACGGTTGAAAACCGCTCAGAGTCGACAAAAGAGCTACGCGGACCTTAAAAGGAAAGATATAGAATTTGAAATTGGAGAGATGGTCATGCTTAAGGTTTCGCCTTGGAAAGGCGTTGTTCGATTCGGTAAACGGGGGAAACTAAATCCAAGATACATTGGACCATTCAAGATTTTAGATCGTGTCGGACCAGTAGCCTACCGACTTGAATTACCTCAACAACTCGCCAATGTACATAATACCTTTCACGTCTCAAATCTAAAGAAGTGCTTAGCTAAAGAAGATCTCACTATTCCTTTAGACGAAATTAAAATCAACGAAAAACTACAATTTGTTGAATAACCCGTCGAGATAATGGATTGTGAGGTTAAAAGACTCAAGCAAAATAAGATACTGATTATCAAGGTTCGATGGAAATACCCGTACCTATTTCCAGAAGATTCGTCAACACCTCCAACTGCTTAAAAATTTCGAGACGAAATTTATTTAACGGGTAGGTACTGTAGTGACCCGAACTTTTCCATGTTTATATATATGAAATGAAATTGATATTTACATGATTTAATGTTTCCAACATATTAAGCAATCAAACTTGTTAAGACTTGATTAATTGAAATAGGTTTCATATAGAAAATTGACCACCCAAGTTGACCGGCGATTCACGAACGTTAAAACTTGTAAAAACTATATGATGATATATATATAGATTTATATATGGATATATATATATATATATATATATATATATATATATATATATATATATATATATATATATAAAATAAGTAAGTATCTCACTAGGTATATTAACAATGAGTTATATACATAAAAATGAGACTACTAAGTTAAGAAACTCAAAACGATATATATAACGATTATCGTTATAACAACGTCTTACTAAATACATATGGACCGTATTAAGATATTGTTACACTACATTTAACATGATAAAATGATAATTATATATATCATTAAGTATGTTAACAATGAACTATATATATAAAACAAGACTACTAACTTAAAGATTTTTGAAACGAGACATATATGTAACGATTATCGTTGTAACGACATTTTAATGTATATATATCATATTAAGATATATTCATACATCATAATATCATTATAATGTAATAATTTAACATCTCATTAGATATAATCAATAATGGGTTAACAACATTAAATGAGATCGTTAACTTAAAGGTTTCAAAACAACACTTACATGTAACGACTAACGATGACTTAACGACTCAGTTAAAATGTATATACATGTAATGTTTTTAAGATGTATTCATACACTTTTGAAAGACTTCAAGACACATATCAAAGTACTTCTACTTATCAAAAATGCTTACAATTACATCCTCATTCATTTTCATCAACAATTCTACTCGTATGCACCCGTATTCGTACTTGTACAATACACAGCTTCTATATGTACTTACTATTGGTATATACACTCCAATGATCAGCTCTTAGCAGCCCTTGTGAGTCACCAAGACCGTCTTTGGGAACCATCATTTGGCAACTAGCATGAATGATTACACTAAAAATCAAACTAATGTGACCATATAATCAAATCAAAGTTCACATAAACTTGCAACATCACAAACATATTTTGATTTCCATTTTCATGCATCAAACAACTCTCTCTTAAGTGTTCTTCCATTGTTCTAAGTGTTCTTCATCATCTTCATCAAAATCTAGCTCAATCTAGCTCATAAATCCTAACCTAGATCAACATACAAAACAACAACTCAAGAAAACACCAAGAACACTTTCAAGTTTACTAGCTTACTTCCAATCTTGCAAATCCATTTCAAGTGATCATCCAATCTCAAGAAATCTTTCTTAATTACTGTAAGATATCTTTCTAATTCAAGGTAATACTCATATTCAAACTTTAATTCAATTTCTATTACTATAACAATATTATTTCGAGTGGAAATCTTACTTGAACTTGTTTTCGTGTCATGATTCTACTTCAAGAACTTTCAAGCCATCCAAGAATTCTTTGAAGCTATATTAATTTTTGTCACTTCCAGTAGGTTTACCTACTAAACTTAAGGTAGTAATGATGTTCATAGCATCATTCGATTCATATATATATATATATATATATATATATATATATATATATATATATATATATATATATATATATATATATATAACTATCTTATTCAAAGATTTGAACATGTAATCACTAGAACATAGTTTAGTTAATTCTAAACTTGTTCGCAAATAAAGTTAATCCTTCTAACTTAACTTTTAAAATCAACTAAACACATGTTCTATATCTATATGATATGCTAACTTAATGATTTAAAACCTAAAAACACGATGAACACCGTAAAACCGGACATACGCCGTCGTAGTAAAACCGCGGGCTGTTTTGGGTTTGATAATTAAAAACTATGATAAACTTTGATTTAAAATTTGTTCTTCTGAGAAAATGATTTTTCTTATTAACATGAAACTATATTCAAAAATCATGATTAAACTCAAAGTGGAAGTATGTTTTTCAAAATGGTCATCAAGACGTCGTTCTTTCGACTGAAATGACTACCTCTTACAATATTAACTTGTAAGCTGTATATCCGACTATAAACTTATACTTTTTCTGTTTAGTTTCATAAATTTCAGTTCATTATGAAACCATAGCAACTTGAATCCCTCAAAACGGATTTAAAACGAAGAAGTTATGAGTAAAACAAGATTGGATAATTTTGCTTGTTGTAGCTACGTAAAATTTGTAACAAATCTTTACAAATCACAACTTAACTAACTTATATTGTATTATACATGTATTCTAACATATATTATGTAATCTTGGGATACCATAGACACGTATACAATGTTTTAACATATCATATCGACCCATCTATATATATATATATCGGAACAACCATAGACACTCTATATGCAGTAATGCTTGAGTTAGCTATACAGGGTTGAGGTTGATTCCAAAATAATATATATACTTTGAGTTGTGATCTAGCCTGAGCCTTGTATACACTGGGTCGTGGATTGATTCGAGATAATATATATTGATTTATTTCTGTACATCTAAATGTGGACAACTAGTTGTAGATTACTAATGTTGGACTGTTAACTTAACAAACTTAAATCATTAAAATGTAATAAAAAATGTTGTGAATATATTTCAATCATACTTTGATATATATGTACATATTTGTTATAGGTTCGTGAATCGACCCGTGGCCAAGTGTTGTTTTTCCGAGAAGGAAATCTGTGAAAGTGAGTTATAGTCCCACTTTTAAAATCTATTATTTTTGGGATGAGAATACATGCAGTTTTTAAATGTTTTACAAAATAGACACAAGTGATCGAAATTACATTCTATGTTGAATTATCGAACCGAATATGCCCCTTTTTAGCTTGGTAGCCTAAGAATTGGTGTTTATGATAATTGCCACCAATTGACGCGAATCCTAAAGATAGATCCATTTGGCCCAACAAGCCTCATCTGAGTTACGGATGCTTTAGTACTTCGATTTATCATATCCGATGTGAGTCTCGGAATGATGGGGATATTCTATATGCATCTTGTTAATGTCGGTTACCAGGTGTTCATCATATGAATGATTTTTATGCAGATTGCATGTTATTGAGAAATGGAAATGGAAATCTTGTGGTCTATTATTATGATTTGATAAATATATAGGTTGTTGACGTTTAAAGCATGTTTATTCTCAGGTGATTATTTAGAGCTTCTGCTGTTGCATGCTAATTTATGGACAACAGTTGGAGTCAGCATGCTTGTATAATATTGTTTAAAAACTGCATTCGAAGACATATATTGTTGTCTAATATTATTGTAAACCATTATGTAATGGTCGTGTGAAAATGCTATATTTCAGATTATCATTTTTGATAATCATCGTAATATTTTAAAGGTTATGGTTTATTTTAAAATCGAATGCAGTCTTTGAAAAACGTCTCATATAGAGGTCAAAACCTCGCAACGAAATCAATTAATATGGAACGTTTATAATCAATATGAACGGGACATTTCACTGGGTTACATCAACAGCCCGAAATCCCACAATGGAAATGGGAAGGAATAACAATGGATTTCATCATGAAGCTACCGAAAACGGTAGGCGGTTATGACACTATATGGGTTATCATTGACCGCCTCACCAAATTTGCTCACTTTCTAGCCATGAAGGAAACCGATACAATGGACAAACTTGCACAACGATACATGAAGGAAATTGTATCCCGTCACTTCAGCGATTCAAATTCTATATTAAAGACTACCCAAGAATCTTATTTGATACTCATTCTTACGCGACTCTAAATTCTAAATTATTCCGAGAGATTTCTTATTCGATGATAATCACACCATCATCCTTCTTACTTCGATGTTAGTTATACCAGTTCGAAATTTTCCAAAATCAATGGGTGGTTAATTCTCATCCTCATACTCTCCCATTCGTATCTCACTTATAAGCAACAACTTAACACTTAAGCATTTTTGGTCGAAGGACTTATGCCCTACTAATAGTCATCAACCACATTTAAATTCAATAGTTTCTATTACCTCAAATATCGCCCGAAATTTTCAAAATCTTTTACTCAATCCTCAAAAATCTTTTTCCAACTTGTAACCTCTGAAATATGAAAATTTTGTTTGCCAAAATTTTACTCACACTGTTTTACTGTGCGATCCTCTCAAAGTTTTATAAAGATGAATTTATTCTATTACCATTCATACAAATTTTAGAAACCGTATATGTTATATATAATAAAGTAAATAATTACTTATTTTTGACTAGTACATATTAAATTTTACTTTCACTTTTACAAATCAATTCTTTTAATCAAAAGATATTTTGTAGTGACCCAAACTTTTCCATGTTTATATATATTAATTGAGATTGATATTTACATGATTAAATGTTTCCAACATGTTAAGAAATCAAACTTGTTAAGACTTGATTAACTGAAATATGTTTCATATAGACAATTGACCACCCAAGTTGACCGGTGATTCACGAACGTTAAAACTTGTAAAAACTATATGATGACATATATATGGATATATATATATATAGTTAACATGATACTATGATAAGTAAACATATCATTAAGTATATTAACAATGAACTACATATGTAAAAACAAGACTACTAACTTAATGATTTTTAAACGAGACATATATGTAACGATTATCGTTGTAAAGACATTTAATGTATATATATCATATTAAGAGATATTCATACATGATAATATCATGATAATATAATAATTTAAAATCTCATTTGATATTATAAACATTGGGTTAACAACATTTAACAAGATAGTTAACCTAAAGGTTTCAAAACAACACTTACATGTAACGACTAACGATGACTTAACGACTCAGTTAAAATGTATATACATGTAGTGTTTTAATATGTATTTATACACTTTTGAAAGACTTCAATACACTTATCAAAATACTTCTACTTAACAAAAATGCTTACAATTACATCCTCGTTCAGTTTCATCAACAATTCTACTCGTATGCACCCGTATTCGTACTCGTACAATACATAGCTTTTAGATGTATGTACTATTGGTATATACACTCCAATGATCAGCTCTTAGCAGCCCATGTGAGTCACCTAACACATGTGGGAACCATCATTTGGAAACTAGCATGAAATATCTCATAAAATTACAAAAATATGAGTAATCATTCATGACTTATTTACATGAAAACAAAATTACATATCCTTTATATCTAATCCATACACCAACGACCAAAAACACCTAAAAACACTTTCATTCTTCAATTTTCTTCATCTAATTGATCTCTCTCAAGTTCTATCTTCAAGTTCTAAGTGTTCTTCATAAATTCTACAAGTTCTAGTTACATAAAATCAAGAATACTTTCAAGTTTGCTAGCTCACTTCCAATCTTGTAAGGTGATCATCCAACCTCAAGAAATCTTTGTTTCTTACAGTAGGTTATCATTATAATACAAGGTAATAATCATATTCAAACTTTGGTTCAATTTCTATAACTATAATAATCTTATTTCAAGTGATGATCTTACTTGAACTTGTTTTCGTGTCATGATTCTGCTTCAAGAACTTCGAGCCATCCAAGGATCCGTTGAAGCTAGATCTATTTTTCTCTTTTCCATTAGGTTTATCCAAGGAACTTAAGGTAGTAATGATGTTCATAACATCATTCGATTCATACATATAAAGCTATCTTATTCGAAGGTTTAAACTTGTAATCACTAGAACATAGTTTAGTTAATTCTAAACTTGTTCGCAAACAAAAGTTAATCCTTCTAACTTGACTTTTAAAATCAACTAAACACATGTTCTATATCTATATGATATGCTAACTTAATGATTTAAAATCGGGAAACACGAAAAACACCGTAAAACTTGATTTACGCCGTCGTAGTAACACCGCGGGCTGTTTTGGGTTAGTTAATTAAAAACTATGATAAACTTTGATTTAAAAGTTGTTATTCTGAGAAAATAATTTTTATTATGAACATGAAACTATATCCAAAAATTATGGTTAAACTCAAAGTGGAAGTATGTTTTCTAAAATGGTCATCTAGACGTCGTTCTTTCGACTGAAATGACTACCTTTACAAAAATGACTTGTAACTTATTTTTCCGACTATAAACCTATACTTTTTATGTTTAGATTCATAAAATAGAGTTCAATATGAAACCATAGCAATTTGATTCACTCAAAACGGATTTAAAATGAAGAAGTTATGGGTAAAACAAGATTGGATAATTTTTCTCATTTTAGCTACGTGAAAATTGGTAACAAATCTATTCCAACCATAACTTAATCAACTTGTATTGTATATTATGTAATCTTGAGATACCATAGACACGTATACAATGTTTCAACCTATCATGTTGACACATCTATATATATTTCGGAACAACCATAGACACTCTATATGTGAATGTTGGAGTTAGCTATACAGGGTTGAGGTTGATTCCAAAATATATATAGTTTGAGTTGTGATCAATATTGAGATACGTATACACTGGGTCGTGGATTGATTCAAGATAATATTTATCGATTTATTTCTGTATATCTAACTGTGGACAACTAGTTGTAGGTTACTAACGAGGACAGCTGACTTAATAAACTTAAAACATCAAAATATATTAAAAGTGTTGTAAATATATTTTGAACATACTTTGATATATATGTATATATTGTTATAGGTTCGTGAATCAACCAGTGGCCAAGTCTTACTTCCCGACGAAGTAAAAATCTGTGAAAGTGAGTTATAGTCCCACTTTTAAAATCTAATATTTTTGGGATGAGAATACATGCAGGTTTTATAAATGATTTACAAAATAGACACAAGTACGTGAAACTACATTCTATGGTTGAATTATCGAAATCGAATATGCCCCTTTTTATTAAGTCTGGTAATCTAAGAATTAGGGAACAGACACCCTAATTGACGCGAATCCTAAAGATATATCTATTGGGCCTAACAAACCCCATCCAAAGTACCGGATGCTTTAGTACTTCGAAATTTATATCATATCCGAAGGGTGTCCCGAAATGATGGGGATATTCTTATATATGCATCTTGTTAATGTCGGTTACCAGGTGTTCACCATATGAATGATTTTTATCTCTATGTATGGGATGTGTATTGAAATATGAAATCTTGTGGTCTATTATTATGATTTGATATATATAGGTTAAACCTATAACTCACCAACATTTTTGTTGACGTTTTAAGCATGTTTATTCTCAGGTGATTATTAAGAGCTTCCGCTGTCGCATACTTAAATAAGGACGAGATTTGGAGTCCATGCTTGTATGATATTGTGTAAAAACTGCATTCAAGAAACTTATTTTGTTGTAGCATATTTGTATTGTAAACCATTATGTAATGGTCGTGTGTAAACAGGATATTTTAGATTATCATTATTTGATAATCTACGTAAAGCTTTTTAAACCTTTATTGATGAAATAAAGGTTATGGTTTGTTTTAAAATGAATGCAGTCTTTGAAAAAACGTCTCATATGGAGGTCAAAACCTCGCAACGAAATCAATTAATACGGAACGTTTTTAATCAATAAGAACGGGACATTTCATATTTTACTTAGAGTAGTCTATATTTACTAAGAACTTCGTTTCTTTTCTTACATTGTCACCTTAAATGATTTCTATAAGAAAATTTTGTTGCTTGTTATATAAAATGTTTCGTGTTATTCGTATCCAAGTCATCATGAAGACTTTACAACCGTCGAAATTGAGAGATTCATGTGTGTGTCTGTGTGTGTATGTGATGAAGGCACTTACTATCACGTCATGCAGAGCCTTCGGGCATCAACTAACACTTAAACCATTCAAAATTATTGTGTTACCCCAAGGATCTTATTTGCCACACCTGTTGGAGCGATGCTCTTTCTTACATAACTCTAAGCCCTGACTTATTCCAGGGGATTCTCATTTAGTGATATTAACACCATCGGTATTTGATAATGCTAAAAACGAACATATATTTCATAGCATTATCCCTTAAGAAAGACAAGCTTTTAGTTGCAATTGTTCTATTTACAAGTGATATTCGTTTAAATAATAAAAGGTGAAGACAAAAGACAGATTCAACGAATTGAAGACGCAAACGACCAAAAAGCTCAAAAGTACAAAGTACAATCAAAGTGGTTCAAATTATTGATGAGAAACGTCTAGAAATTACAAGAGTACAAGCCGCGAAACGCAAAGTACAATATATTAAATTGTACGCAAGGACGTTCAAAAATTCGGAACCGAGACCAGAGTCAACTCTCAACGCTCGACGCAACAGACTAAAAATTACAAGTCAACTATGCACATGAATATAATATAATATATAATTAATTCTTAAAATTATATATATATTATATTATATATTAACCGTCGGCAAACAAGAAAACAAAATTATGTGAGCTGGATCAGAGGGCCATGCGATCGCATGGCCTGGAAGCACAATTTCCATGCGATCGTATGGGGCCAAAAGTCAGGCCAAGTGCTATAAATTGCAAAGTTTTCAGCCGAGTTTGGTACTCCTTTTTCTATCCTCTCTATCTCAATGTAATATATATATATATATATATATATATATATATATATATATATATATATATATATATATATATATATATATATTATAATTTTAATTTTAATTTTAATTTTAATTTTAATAATAATGAGGGTATGTTAGCGAATGTTGTAAAGGTGTAAGTCGAAATTCTGTCCGTGTAACGCTACGCCATTATTAATCATTGTAAGTTATGTTCAACCTTTTTAAATTAATGTCTCGTAGCTAAGTTATTATTATGCTTATTTAAATCGAAGTAATCGTGATGTTGGGCTAAATATTAAGACGGGGTAATTGGGCTTTGTACCATAATTGGGGATTGGACAAAAGAACGACACTTGTGGAAATTAGACTATGGGCTATTAATGGGCTTTATATTTGTTTAATTAAGTGATAGTTTGTTAATTTAATATAAAGATTTACAATTGGACGTGCCTATAAATAACCACATACACTCGATCGGACACGATGAAACGACCCGTCAAAGTACACTTGACGACCATCGTTATCTTGGTCCCACAGCTTGATCATAACTCTATATGAATTTGACAAATAACCTTGCATTATTTATTTAAAAATGATTTCCTATAAAGGAAACCTACCAAAATATGTAAGTTTAGAAAAACCATACATTATTACTTAATCAAAAGTTGACCAAAACAAAGTCAACAAACAACCACAATCTAATGTATCAAAAATAGAATGCAAGTTAATGTTTAACAAAAGCTGCCATCAAAAATATGCAGACTCTCTAAATACAGCGGAAGCAATCAATCATGAACCTGAGAATAAAACATGCGAGTAACTGTCAACAAAAATGTTGAGTGAATTATAGGTTTAATATTGCAAACAATATTTAATTTAAACCATAAAAATTTATGTTTGAAAACATAAAAACCCCTTTTGGACCACAAAATTATATGCTCGAAAACATATAAAAACATTATTCCATTTTCCGTGAGCCACCTGGTAACCACTTAACCCTTTATTTACCCTTGCCAAACACAATAAATAATATACACCGAACAAGTGTATCTTCAACTAAATACGAAGTACTAAACATTCCGATTATAAATTCCTAGCGCGACTTGCTCGAAATGGGGTTGTCAAACCCGATAGATCTATCCATAGGATTCGCGTTCACCAGTAGAAACCAGTGATTACAGTTACCAGACTAGGGAATATTTTTGTTCAACTCACAATGAATAATTTAAACCAACCTCCACTTGTGTCCAAAATATAAAATAGATTGCATGTATTCTCATCTCAAAAGATTTAAATAGAAAAATGGGACTATAACTCACCTTAATAGCAACGAAGTAACCACACAAATATGCGAACAGCAAATGAAGTAAAGTGATCAGGAATGATCACAACGCCGACCTATAAATAAAGCAGGTCGATATAAATAACTAACTTAGGTCAAGTCTTAGTATGATAGCTATTGTACATGTTGCAAGTAGACATAGAACAACACTTAACATGCATCGGTTTGATCGAAACAGCGTACGGACACACACTTTCTATTTTTAGAAAGTTTCTATTTTTAGCAGGTTTCCATTTTTGGAAAGTTTATATTTTAGGAAAGTTTCTATTTTAGGAAAGTTTCTATTTTAGGAAAGTTTCTATTTTTGGAAAGTTTCCAAATTTAGAAAGTTTCCATATTTAGAAAGTTGCTATTTTTAGAAAGTTTTTAAGTTAGGAAAGTTTCCTTATTTAAAAAGTCAACAAAAGTCAACTGAAAGTCAAAGTCAACCGAAAGTCAACTCAAAAGTCAACCTTGGTCAAACATAGTCAACATTAATTCTTAAAGTGTAAGTTGTAATAATAATATAAGTTATAATGTTAATTAAAGTTAAATATGTATAATTATGTCATAACATAAGTTTAATTAGATTAAAATGAATTATTAAAGTTAACATAAGTTTAAATGATATAATTAATATAACATAAGTATTTAATTAATTAATTAAATATTAGATATAATATAAGTATTATTATTTAATAATAAATTTTAATCACATCATAAGTATTATTAATTAATAATGAATTATTAATCATATCATAAGTTTCTAATTTTAATTATTAAATCATAAATATTTAATAATTAAATTATAATTAAATAATAACTAAGCCTTATAATAATTAAATAATTAATTGATCCTTATTATAAGTCTCATTATAATAATCTCATAATATAAGTTTAATACTTATCATAAGTATTTTTCATTAATAATAAAAGTATTATTAATCATAAGTTTAATTAAAAGTTTAATTAAATCATAAGTAATAATTAAATGATATACTAAATATATATCATAAGTCTTAAATTATAATAATTACTTTTTATATCATAAGTAATTTAATAATAATGAAAATCATTATTTATATCATAAGTCATAATTAATAACCATAAGTTTTAATTAAAAGTTCATCGGGTCATAACTTAAGCCCCGGGAATCAGTTTTTGGCGAGTCTTATATATATCTTTGCCTAACCAACCCACCTGACACATTAGTGTGCTCAAGAAAATCCCAAGAACAGTCACCAAATCGTGACTTACAGCCCTTAATCAGTTTGGACCTTTAATCCGCTCAAAAACGTGTTTTAGTCATAACGGGTGATCCGTGGCTCGGATTTAGATGACCCGAACATGAAAGTTCATCCCATCATCAATCCTAACACACTAGTACACCCTAAAGACTCCAAAAATGGTCACAAAGTCGGACCATACCTGATTCAATTCGTTTTCATAATTTTATTTCAACAAAACACCATTTTAATAATATCTAGAGTTCCGGGAATCGAAATGACATGAATCCGGAGTCTAAAATTAATGTCTTGATGAGAGGAACTCATCTAGATACTTTATTTTCACTTTTAAATCAGTTATGTAATCAGAAATGAACGAAAAAGCTGCTGTCCCAAATTAATCAAACCGAAAACATGTATAATCGAGCAATTCTACGCATACAATCAGCAATAGAATAACATGTAAGCATCATACTATCAATATAACATCAATATATAGAAAAATAAAGAAAAATTAAAAATCTAGGGTTAGGGTTTATACCCTAATCAAGAATCAAATGGTATAGATATGTAGAGGAGATCGCGTAGAATCCGATTATACTAAAAGCCCTAAATTCCAAGCTAGTATTTGATTGAAGATGATGATGATATGGTGAGTGTGAGTGACGGCCAAGAAACAAGAAAAAGAGGAGAGAAAAGCTTGCTAGGTTAAGAAACAAAATAAGGGAATGAATTAATTTGAGATTAAAATGGAACTAGTCACAAAAATTGCAAAAACACCCCTCCCTTAAAGGGTTCAGCCAAAATATGCATGGGGTGGGCCCCACTAGCCCAAAATGCTATAAATTCAAGAAGCTTGTTGCCCGAACGCCTGACCGAAGCCCAAAACGCAAAAACGCTACTACGCGATTGATTTTTCGGAGAGATAACAAATACACGACAAAGAAAATATATAAACACTATATATATTCATATGACATCAAAATATCATATTTAAAATAACTAGGATTTAAAAATCCTAAAAGCTCGACCGTTGGTTTGAAAACCGAAAAGATTCGCCGGATAGAAATCCACGACACGTAGAAACGTACAACTTAAAATATGAATACAAATATTCATTTAACACATAATAATTAATATATATGTTATTACAAAAATAATAATATAGGTCATAGAAATGACGTGGCACGAACAATAGTTAACGATCGTTAAATAATTAACGGTAAAAGATAACTAAAAAAGTAGGGTCGTTACACACGATGGGCAGGATATTTATAAGTACTAATAATCGTTCATTTAACCGGACACGGGAATGGATTAATAGTTAATGGACTTATTAAAACAGGGGTAAATTACATACAAGGAAAATTGGTGTAATTATAGTTTAAGTCCCCAATTAGTTGGAATATTTGACTTCGAATATAAGAATAATTTGACGAGGACACTCGCACTTTATATTTATGACTGATGGACTGTTATGGACAAAAACCAGATGGACATATCGAATAATCCAGGACAAAGGACAATTAACCCATGGTAATAAACTAAAATCAACACGTCAAACATCATGATTATGGAAGTTTAAATAAGCATAATTCCTTTATTTCATATTTCATCGCACTTTTATTTTCATTATATTTAATTGCACTTTTAATTATCGTACTTTTTAATTATCGCAATTTTATTTATTGACATTTTATTTATCGCATTTTAATTATGGCAATTTTATTATTGTCATTTACTTTACGCTTTAAATTAAGTCTTTTATATTTTTAATATTTTACATTAGATTTTAACTGCGACTAAAGTTTTAAAATCGACAAACCAGTCATTAAACGGTAAAAACCCTCTTTTATAATAATAATACTACTTATATATATATATATATATATATATATATATATATATATATATATATATATATATATATATATATATATATATATATATATATATATATAATATAGTTTTAAAATATAGCGTTAAACTTGGCTAACTCCCTGTGGAACGAACCGGACTTACTAAAAACTACACTACTCTACGATTAGGTACACTGCCTATAAGTGTTGTAGCAAGGTTTAAGTATATCCCATCCATATAAATAAATAAAACTTGTGTAAATTGTATCGTATTTCGTAGTAAAATTATAACTATTTCGTATACACCGCTGCACACATCAAGTTTTTGATGCCACTGCCGAGGACTGCTTAAATGCCGAAAGCGCAACGCTATATATAAAAAAAAATTATTTTTAATTTACTTTTGTAAAAATGCGTTTTAAATATTAAAAATACAAAAAGAAAAAAAACAAAATATATATATTTTTAAGAATTGTTCAAAATATATAAATTATAAAATATTTCTATTTCTATTTTTAGTTTATAAAAATATAAGTTTTTAATTAATTTATATAAATATATTATATAAAAAATAAAAATAAAAAATAAAATAAAAGTATACGGGCCACTACACTGTAGCAGCCCAACTTCTGGCCTGATATTCTAATTCATGCGATTGCATGAATATCTAACTAGCACTCCATGCGATCACATGGAGTGATTTGACAGGCCTGGTACATATTCTGATCGAATTAGGGTTAGATTTTAATAATTATTATTATTAATTATAATTAGGGTTATTTATTTAATTAATTAAATTTAGTTTTATTTAATTTGTATTTTTAAGTTATAATTAGTTTTAATAATTAATAAATTAATACTTTTATAAAATAAATAATATAAAAATAATATTTTTATAAAAATTAGTAATTTTATCATTTTTTGTCTCTTTTTATATATTGTACATTTTTATTATTTAGTACGTAATTTGTATTTTTTTCGCTCGTAACTACTTTTAATATAGTTTTTGCCGTAGTTATTTTTATTTCTAGATTTTTAGGCTTTGTCATAAAATCCTTTAAGTGCTTTTTCTTTAGACTAAGATTTAGGTGCTTTAGAATTTTGCGACGCCATTTTTAGATTTTAGTACTTTTTAATTTATTGCCGTTTTGGATATAATATTTCTTTTAAGCTTTAATATTTTTAGAGGCAACTTTTAATTCTTAATTTTTAGACTTTTAAGTTTCGACGCGCTACGTCTTTTTATTATTTTTCAACCATTTATTTTTCGACATTTTTCGACGCACTCTTTTTCTTTTTTATTTCTCGACTCTCTAGTTTTTAGGTGATGAGTGCGAGGTGGTGTATAAAATAGTTATAAGTTTTACAAGGAAATACTATTAAGTACGATACAATTTTACACAAGATATTTATTTATTTATAGAATGGATATACCTAAACCTTGCTACAACACTTATAGGCAGTGTACCTAATCGTACAGTAGTGTAGTTTTTAGTAAGTCCGGTTCGTTCCACAGGGAAAATTAAACAAGCTTAACGCTATATTAGTTTTAATCTTATAAAAATACAAATATATATATAAGTAATATTATTATTATAAAAGGGGGGTTTTTACCATTTAATGACCGGTTTGTCGATTTTAAAACTTTAGTCGCAGTTAAAACCTAATGTAAAATATTAAAAATAAATATAACTTAATTTAAAGCGTAAAGTAAATAACAATAATGAAATTGCGATAAATAAAAGTGCGATAAAATTGCAATAATTAAAAAGTACGATAATTAAAAGTGCAATTAAATACAATGACAATAAATAAAAGTGCGATAATTAAAAGTGCAATTAAATATGAAATAAAAGAATTATGCTTATTTAAACTTCCATAATCATGATGTTTGACGTGTTGATTTTTAGTTTATTCCCATGGGTTAATTGTTCTTTATCCTGGATTATTCAATATGTCCGTCTGGTTTTTGTCCATAACAGTACATCATTCATAAATATAAAGTGCGAGTGTCCACGTCAAATTATCCTTATATTCGAAGTCAAATATTCCAACTAATTGGGGACTTAAACTGTAACAAGGTCTTAATACTTTGTTTAATAATTACACCAGGATATCGACTGCGTGTAACCCAAGGTTTTAATACTTTGTTAACAATTACGCCAAGTGTCCTTGTACATAATTTCACCCCTGTTTTAAAAATTCCATAGACTATTAATCCATTTCTGTGTCCGGTTAAATGAACGATTATTCGTACGTATAAAAATATCCCGCCCATCGTGTCCGATCGAGTGTATATGGTTATTTATAGGTACGTCCAATTGTAAATCTTTATATTAAATTAACAAAATATCATTTAATTAAACAAATATAAAGTCCATTAATAGCCCATAGTCTAATTTCCACAAGTGTCGTTCTTTTGTCCAAACCCCAATTATGGTACAAAGAACAATTACCCAATTTTAGTATTTAGCCCAACATCACGATTACTTCTGCATTAAATAAGCATAATAATAACTTAGTTACGAGACATTAATTTAAAAATAACAATAACCAATACTTACAGTGATTAAAAATAGCGTAGCGTTACACGGACAGAATTTTGACTTACACCCTTACAACATTCGCTAACATACCCTTATTATTAGAATTTAAAATTAAAATTAAAATATAAATATAAATATAAATATATATACGTAAGTGAGATAGAGAGATGGATGGATCAAGGTTAATATTTCGTTCGACAAACTGCCTTTTTATAGCAATGTGGCCTGGATTTCAGGGCCATGCGATCGCATGGCTTTTGTGCCTCCAGGCCATGCGATCGCATGGTGGTAGGTATCAGCTCACACTTCTTTGTTTTCTTGTTTGCCGACGCTTATAATATATAATATAATATATAAATAATTTATATAATTATTTAAATATTATATTATATTCTTGTGCATAGTTGACTCATAATTTTTAGTCCGTTGCGTCGAGCGTTGAGAGTTGACTTTGGTTCCGGTTCCAGATTTTTGAACGTCCTTGCGTACAATTTAATATCTTGTATTTTGCGTTTCGTGTCTTGTACTCTTGTAATTTTGAGACGTTTCTCATCAATAATTGGAACCACTTTGATTGTACTTTGTACTTTTGAGCTTTTTGGTCGTTTGCGTCTTCAATTCATCGAATCTGTCTTTTGTCTTCACCTTTTATTATTTAAACGAATGTTACTTGTAAATAAAACAATTGCAACTAAAAGCTTATCTTTCTTGAGGGATAATGCTATGAAATATATGTTTGTTTTTAGCATTATCAAATATTCCCACACTTGAGCGTTGCTTGTCCTGAAGCAATATAGTCTTGAAATAAAAACATACTAGAATCACTTCTTTATTCTTCACACTTTGTACATCAGTGATTTTTATACGGCGGTATAAACAATGGTAGTAACGTTGTGGTTTACAGTCATGACTATGAAAATTTAGATCCTTAAGGAAAATGGATCTTTATGAAAACATTTGATCTTTTGAAAATACGATCTAGCTTTTACCCTAGATAAGTTTTCCGGAATAACCCTTCACCGGTGTTTGCAAATTGTTTTTGTGGGTTTGGTAGGTTTCAGATTTGAAAATTTTAGCTCAAAACTTGTGGTTTTGTGTCACCCACTTGCTAACCTTGTATTAGGAAAGCAACACGTCCAGTATACTTGCTCCGTATATTACCTTTCGGTAAACTACCGTCCGGTTGTAAAGGAAAGCATTGAACAAGCAACTGTTAAGGCAATGTCCCCTGACATGCTTTTAATTATGGTCTATAACATGTCGGATGCAATTACTATCCTTGGTAGGAGCAATAGTAAAGCTCACCCTTATAATTTTTCGGTTTGGCACAAGGTCCTGTCTTCGACCATACTATGCAACCACCGTTCTTACGGTTGACACCCGATTTGGTTCAGGTGACCTAATGAATTCCAGGTGAATTCCTAGGATTTTACGTTCAATGGTAATGAACGCATTGAAAATGGGTTTTTAGAAAACAAATCGGTTTGTAATTTTGATCAAAATATTTTCTCGTTCAAGCTCGAGTTTAGATATCATCGAATTCCATGAGTTTGTAATTCTCAATCTTTAAGGTCAATCTCAAGGATTGAGTAATATCAGTCTTAAAAGCTGATTTTTGATCTTTTAAGGAGATTATCCTTTCTGGGGGTCTGATTCATTAGTCTTATCCAGCTAATTTGCACGGCGTCCTCTCCATTTTACGAGACAGATCCTTTCATGGTTAGGATAAGTCTGACCACTTGGCGACCGTGTTTGATGCTGAGGTTCGTGGATTTCCTGCTGATTTTAGTGATGACTTTTCTAAATTTTTCGTCAACCTACAGCTGGTCTGGATGACAACTTCATGACCTAAATCAAGAAGCGCGTGTCTTTTTCGGAAGACTTACTTCCTTTTAATGATGGAATTGATTCATCGTGTAGATCCATCTTTCTTTCAAATATATTACAGTTTACCGAGTAAAACATTTAATTTTGTCCAAAACAAAAGTATCTTCAGTTATTTGTACAAAAATATGTGATATATATTCAAAATAACTTGGTAAATTTTTCCCACACTTGGCTTTTATTTTTCTTTCTTTGCCTTTTTATTGTCCTCTATTCCATTTTAAATGAATTCTAACATTTTGGGTTGTTTCTCAATTTATGTCCTTTCCGAGGTAACAATAATTTCGGTGTTTAACACCTAGTTTTATCGCTCATAAATATGTATAAACATGATTTTGAATTCATTTAATTGAAAATTTTGAAAATTTTACTAGAATTGTGTAGTCAGTATATAAGACTAGGGCTGTTTATTATCAGAGAGCACTAGATTCTAACACAACTACTGCATTACTAGTATTTTTAATGGTAACCAAGGTTTTAAGTTAAAATTTTTTAAAAATCTGAAAGAATTTAACCCCTTCCCACACTTAAGATCTTGCAATGCCCTCATTTGCAAGAAATCAGTAACAATTTAAATTATTGAGGGTGATTAGCGTAGAAAAATGATTAAATTTTACCAAAGTTTTCAAACATATTGGCGTTTGTTTGCTTAATGATAAATGGTGCACATCATTTGTTCATTCCGTCTTGTTGTTACATCACATTTGTTTTTCGTTTTGTCGTCAAAAGTATTAGCTTTTGCTGAACTTAATGCCAGTCTTTGAAAATGCGCTGTTTTACCCTGTTGTGTATAATTGACAATATACATACATACAAATATAAACAAGCATGTTAATTTGAAATGGGACTTAAAATCCCACTTTCAAATCAAATATGAAATATTAGTACAACATAATAAAAATATTAAACAATACATTAATGTATCACAATATCATATGTTTAAACATAAATAAATAGAAATAATAAATAATAAAAATCATAGAAATCACCAACAGGAACTAAATCAATCTGGATAGGGGTTCCAGTTCATGTCATCGTCCGGGTTGATAAATAAAACAATTGCAACTAAAAGCTTATCTTTCTTGAGGGATAATGCTATGAAATATATGTTTGTTTTTAGCATTATCAAATATTCCCACACTTGAGCGTTGCTTGTCCTGAAGCAATATAGTCTTGAAATAAAAACATACTAGAATCACTTCTTTATTCTTCACACTTTGTACATCAGTGATTTTTATACGGCGGTATAAACAATGGTAGTAACGTTGTGGTTTACAGTCCCACATGACTATGAAAATTTAGATCCTTAAGGAAATTGGATCTTTATGAAAACATTTGATCTTTTGAAAATACGATCTAGCTTTTACCGTAGATAAGTTTTCCGGAATAACCCTTCACCGGTGTTTGCAAATTGTTTTTGTGGGTTTGGTATGTTTCAGATTTGAAAATTTTAGCTCAAAACTTGTGGTTTTGTGTCACCCACTTGCTAACCTTGTATTGGGAAAGCAACACGTCCAGTATACTTGCTCCGTATATTACCTTTCGGTAAACTACCTTCCAGTTGGAAAGGAAAGCGTTGAACAAGCAACTGTTAAGGCAATGTCCCCTGACATGCTTTTAATTATGGTCTATAACGTGTTTGATGCAATTACTATCCTTGGTAGGAGCAATAGTAAAGCTCACCCTTATAATTTTCCGGTTTGGCACAAGGTCCTGTCTTCGACCATACTATGCAACCACCGTTCTTACGGTTGACACCCGATTTGGTTCAGGTGACCTAATAAATTCCAGGTGAATTCCTAGGATTTTACGTTCGATGGTAATGAACGCATTGAAAATGGGTTTTTAGAAAACAAATCGGTTTGTAATTTTGATCAAAATATTTTCTCGTTCAAGCTCGAGTTTAGATATCATCGAATTCCATGAGTTTGTAATTCTCAATCTTTAAGGTCAATCTCAAGGATTGAGTAATATCAGTCTTAAAAGCTGATTTTTGATCTTTTAAGGAGATTATCCTTTCTGGGGGTCTGATTCATTAGTCTTATCCAGCTAATTTGCACGGCGTCCTCCCCATTTTACGAGACAGATCCTCTCATGGTTAGAATAAGTCTGACCACTTGGCGACCCTGTTTGATGCTGAGGTCCGTGGATTTCCTGCTGATTTTAGTGATGATTTTTCTAAATTTTTCGTCAACCTACAGCTGGTCTGGATGACAACTTCATGACCTAAATCAAGAAGCGCGTGTCTTTTTCGAAAGACTTTACTTCCTTTTAATGATAAAATTGATTCATCGTGTAGATCCATCTTTCTTTCAAATATATTACAGTTTACCGAGTAAAACATTTAATTTTGTCCAAAACAAAAGTATCTTCAGTTATTTGTACAAAAATATGTGATATATATTCAAAATAACTTGGTAAATTTTTCCCACACTTGGCTTTTATTTTTCTTTCTTTGCCTTTTTATTGTCCTCTATTCCATTTTAAATGAATTCTAACATTTTGGGTTGTTTCTCAATTTATGTCCTTTCCGAGGTAACAATAATTTCGGTGTTTAACACCTAGTTTTATCGCTCATAAATATGTATAAGCATGATTTTGAATTCATTTAATTGAAAATTTTGAAAATTTTACTAGAATTGTGTAGTCAGTATATAAGGCTAGGGCTGTTCTTTATTATCAGAGAGCACTAGATTCTAATACAACTACTGCATACTAGTATTTTTAATGGTAACCAAGTGTTTTAAGTTAAAAATTTTAAAAAACCGAAAGAATTTAACCCCTTCCCACACTTAAGATCTTGCAATGCCCTCATTTGCAGGAAATCAATAACAATTTAAATTATTGAGGGTGATTAGCGTAGAAAAATGATTAAATTTTACCAAAGTTTCCAAAAATATTGGCGTTTGTTTTTTTTGTTAATAAAAACCTTTACTTAATAAAACATAAGAATGAGGGCGTTTCGGATCGTTGTCCTAGTCCGTCCCTCGACAAAATTTTAAAATTTGTCATTTTTAAGCGCAGTTTTAAAAGCAAAGAGTTTTGGATTTTTTAATGTTTTTGGCATACTTTAATTCAATAAGATTAAAAATAATGATAATAAAAGTTCTCGTCCCTTCCTTGGGTAGAGCAATTTCGGTTCAACGACCTAGTCTTCAACTCACGACGAATTTTAAAAATCATATTTTTAACTTAACGAAATAAAGTACATTTTTGTTTTTAAATTCACACCAAACTTAAATTTAAAATGCATAAAATTAAAATTCATATTAATAATAATTAAAAATTCACACCTAACTTAAATTATATTTTTGTTTTTATACATACAAACTTATATTAAAAATATTAATTTTTCAAATATTTACAAACTTAAATATATATTGATTTTAAAAAGCTCACAATATTAATTTAATTTTTAAATATTAATTTTAAAAACATGGTAAAAATAAAATTAAAAATCTTTTTGGTCTTTTATCCCACTTTAATCAATAAAATATTATCAAAAATATACGCCCCTCTTTTCGGTAAAATAATTTCGGCTATATTACCTAGTTTTACTCCTGACGAATTTCTGAAATATTTTGAGTTGATTGATTAAAGATATTTATACCTTAAGAATAAACAGTAAATTTCACAGTGATGTAATAAATTTTTGTATGATATCAATAATTTCGGTGGCAAAACCTAATTTTATTGAATATCAATTTAATACTTTATAGCGAACGATTTAGCGTTTATTATCAAAAGGTTAAAAATAATAAAAATAAAAATAAAAACTGAACAAACTTACCTGTGAAATATAATTCTCAGTGACCTGCTTTAGCCCACTCATAAGATAGTCGGACTAATTAGTTTTCCATGGCTACATAGGCGTAACCTCGAGCATTCAACGTTTTTTCTTCGAAACATATGAACGGTCCATCTCTGCTTAAAGTAACGAATTTGGTATTGGAATATGTCTGATTCGTCGAACATTTTCCTTCGTGTGACCATTTTCCGCATTTGTGACATATTTCAAGGTGTCATGCTCTTCTTTTCGCTGCGGATTTTGATTTTCCTTTACCAAATTGTAACTTATTATTTTCGTTCCTGGATTCTTTTCTTACTCCGTCCAATTTACCTCTGATTAATGATACCAATTCACTTGGAAGGGTGTCATTATTACGTTTAGTGATAAAAGCGTGTAGCATTAGACCATGGTTTAGTTCACAGGAAGTCTTCATCTCGTAAAACCTAAATAAAAATAAAAATTCAGAATGGGAGGAGAAGACTAGTTCTTTAGGGTCTGCTAGGGAAAGACCATTCGGATTCCATTCTCGAGAACTACACGAAAACAGAAAATCTAACTCTAACAGAAATACATATTACCCTAAAAAGACTTGATTTTCCCCACACTTAGTTAGCTGTGGTGTCGAAATTGTGATTAACTTCGTTGTCAAGTTTCATTGGACTATCTATGTAATGTTTAACTCTGTGACCATTAACCTTAAATTCAATCCCATTTGAATTTATTAATTCTACTGTTCTGTACGGAAAAACTCTTTTGACTATGAATGGTCTAGACCATCTTGATTTCAATTTTCCAGGAAATAGCTTGAATCGTGAATTGAAAAGAAGAACTTTGTCTCCTTCCTTAAATTCTTTTGAACTTCTGATTCTTTTATCATGCCATTTCTTCGTTCTTTCCTTATAGATTAACGAATTTTCGTATGCTTCTTGTCTTAATTCTTCTAATTCGTTTAGTTGACTTAAACGTAGACGTTCAGCTTCATGTAAATCAAGATTACATGTCTTCAAAGCCCAAAATGCTTTGTGTTCAACTTCTACTGGAAGATGACATGCTTTTCCGTAAACGAGTTTAAAAGGTGTGGTTCCAATTGGAGTTTTGTAGGCTGTTCTAAAAGCCCAGAGTGCATCCTCCAATTTCATGGACCATTCCTTCAGATTTGATCCTACGGTTTTCTCTAGAATACGTTTTAAAGCTCGGTTGGTATTTTCAACTTGTCCACTTGTTTGTGGATGATAAGCGGTTGAGATTTTATGAGTTACTCCATATCTTTTGAGAACTTTCTTAAGTTGATTATTACAAAAATGAGTACCCCGATCACTTATTAAAGCTTTCGGTGTTCCAAACCTAGCAAAAAGACGTTTTAAAAAGTTGACTACAACTCGTGCATCGTTAGTTGGGAGAGCTTGTGCTTCCGCCCATTTAGATATATAATCAATGGCAACGAGAATTTAGAGATTATTATGAGATTTTGGAAATGGACCCATAAAGTCAATACCCCAAATGTCAAATACTTCACATACTTGAATGACATTTTGTGGCATTTCATCACGTTGACTTATTTTTCCGGCCCTTTGACAAGCATCACAGGATTTGCAAAGAATGTGTGCGTCTTTAAAAATTGTAGGCCAATAGAATCCAGCATCGTAAACTTTTCTTGCTGTGAGTTGAGGCCCATAATGCCCTCCTGTTGGTCCTGTGTGACAATGGTTTAAGATTTGACTAGCTTCATCCCCGAATACACATCGGCGTATTATTCCATCAGGACAACTTTTAAACAAATGTGGATCTTCCCAGAAATAGTGTTTTATATCACTAAAGAATTTCCTTCGTTTTTGGTACGACAATCCTTTTTCAAGGAATCCACATACTAAGTAGTTTTCATAGTCTGCAAACCATGGAATTTCATTATAATCTATCTTCAATAGATATTCATCAGGAAAGTTGTCTTGTATGGCCAATTCATTCAGAACTTCTAATTCGGGATTTTCAAGACGAGAAAGATGATCAGCGGCGAGATTTTCTGCTCCCTTTTTATCTCGAATTTCAATATCGAACTCTTGTAAGAGTAAGATCCAGTAGATTAATCATGGTTTAGCATCTTGTTTCGAAAATAGGTATCTAAGAGCAGAATGGTCGGTATAGACCACCGTTTTAGCTAGAACGAGATATGAACGAAATTTGTCAAAAGCAAAGACAATAGCAAGGAGTTCTTTTTCAGTAGTTGTATAATTCGTTTATGCTCTGTGTAACGTCTTACTAGCATAATAAATAGGTTGAAATCGTTTTTCAATCTTTTGTCCTAAAACGGCTCCCATTGCAAAATCACTTGCATCGCACATTAGTACAAACGGTAGATTCCAATTTAGAGTTATCATGATCGGCGCATTAGTAAGTTTTTCTTTAAGTATATTAAAAGATTTGATGCATTCATCTGAAAAGATGAATGGAGCATCCTTTTCTAGGAGTTTATTCATAGGAGTGGCAATTTTAGAAAAATCTTTTATGAAACGTCGGTAAAAACCGGCATGCCCTAGAAAACTCCCAACTCCTCTAACATTGGTGGGATGTGGAAGTTTAGCAATTACATCTACTTTAGCTCTATCCACTTTAATTCCTTCCTTTGAAATTTTATGTCCAAGAACGATGCCTTCTTTAACCATGAAATGGCATTTCTCCCAATTAAGTACTAGATTTGATTGTTCGCATCTAATAAGCATTCGTTCAAGATTAACTAGACATGTTTCAAAAGTATCACCGAAGACTGAAAAGTCATCCATGAAAACTTCCATGCATTCTTCTATCATGTCGTGAAAAATCGCCATCATGCACCTTTGAAAGGTTGCAGGGGCGTTGCAAAGTCCAAATGGCATGCGTTTGTAAGCAAAAGTACCATAAGGGCACGTGAATGTGGTTTTCTCTTGGTCCTCGGGTGCTATTGGAATTTGAAAGTATCCGGAAAAACCATCAAGAAAATAATAGTAACTGTTTCCGGCTAATCTTTCCAACATTTGATCAATAAAAGGTAAGGGAAAGTGATCTTTTCTGGTGGCGTCATTTAATTTTCTATAATCAATACAAATACGCCATCCTGTTATAGTCCTAGTAGGAATAAGCTCATTTTTCTCATTTGTGATGACAGTCATGCCACCCTTCTTAGGCACGCATTGAACTGGGCTTACCCATGGACTATCAGATACTGGATAAATTAAACCTGCATCAAGCAGTTTAATAATTTCTTTCTTAATAACATCTTTCATATTAGGATTTAGTCTTCGTTGGCATTGCACATACGTTTTATGACCTTCTTCCATAAGGATTTTATGTGTGCAATACGAAGGACTTATTCCTTTAATATCATGAATTTTCCATGCAATGGCTGGTTTATGAGCTTTTAGCACAGAAATGAGTTTAGATTTTTTATTTTCAGTAAGAGATGACGATATTATTACAGGTAATTCAGATTCACCATGTAAATAAGCATATTCCAAATGGTTTGGAAGTGGCTTTAATTCTAATGTCGGTGGTTCTTCTATCGATGATTTGTATCGATATCTGTCTTCCTTTTTTAGCATTTGAATTTCTTCTGTTGTTGGTTCATATCCATTAGCCATAAGTGTAGCTAACATTTCAGTTCCATTAATTGGATCAGTACCTTCTCCTAAAGAACATTCTCCGGTTCCTTGTAATTCTGGAAATTCTTCTAACAATTATGCATGTGATTCTATAGTTTGAATATAATAACATATATCATCTGCAGATTGCGGTTGTTGCATAGCTCTATCCATAGAAATGGTAACACTCTCGTCCTCTATACTTAGGGTCAGCTTTTTACCGAACACGTCTATTGTTGCTTTAGCCGTGTTTAAGAATGGTCTTCCTAATATGAGAGGAACTCGAGAATCTTCTTCCATGTCCAGAATAACAAAATCTACTGAAAATACTAAAGTACCAACTTTAACTAGCATATTCTCCATTATCCCTCTAGGATATTTTACTGATCGATCGGCTAGTTGTATGCTTATTCGTGTTGGTTTCAATTCTCCAAGGTCTAGTTTAGTGTATAGTGAATACGGCATTAGATTTATACTAGCACCTAAGTCTGCCAATGCTTCTATTGAACTAAGACTACCCAGAAAACATGAAATTGTAAAACTTCCTGGATCAGATAGTTTTTCTGGCATCTTATTCAACAGTACTGCAGAACAAATAGCATTCATTGTAACAGCTGAGAGTTCTTCCATTTTCTTTCTATTTGTGATTAGATCTTTCAAGAATTTAGCATATCTAGGCATTCCTGAAATCACATCAATGAAAGGAAGATTGACATTTATCTATTTAAACATATCCAAGAATTTGGATTGCTCGGCTTCAAGTTCCTCTTTTCTCATTTTACTCGGGTAAGGAAGTGGTGGTTGGTATGGTTTAACATAAGGTTTAGCCTTAACTGTGTTATCTTCATTAACCTTCTCAACTACCGGTTATGTTTACTTATCTTGATCAGATTGTGGTTCTTGTGGAGTAGGAATAGAGTCATTAGAAATTACTGGTATTTCAGGTGGTTTAAGTGTAATACCACTTCTTGTGGTAATGGCTTTAGCTGTTTCATTTCGGGGGTTAGCATTAGTATCACTAGGTAAACTTCCCAGTTTTCTTTCACCTATCAACCTTGCTAGGTTGCTCACTTCTTGTTCCAGATTTTGAATAGAAGCTTGTTGATTTCTAAATGCTTGAGCATTTTGTTCATTGGTTTGTTTCTGAGATGTGAAAAACTGCGTTTGAGATTCAACTAGCTTCGACATCATGTCTTCTAAATTTGGCTTTTTATCATCGGTTTGTGGTGGTTTGTTTTGAAAATTAGGTCTTTGCTGATTGTAAGTATTATTGGATACTTGTTGATTACTAGGACCTTGTTGGTTGTTGTATGGAACATTTCGGTTATAATTCTGGTTTTGATTGTAGAATGGTCTTGGCGGTTGATAATTATTCTGATAATTATTTCCAGGCCTTTGGTTTATATATGAAACATTCTCTCTTTGTTCCATTGTTAGTTCAATACTGAGACAATCTTTTGTCAAATGTGGTCCTCCACATTGCTCACAACTAATTCGTATTGAGTGAATATCTTTAGTCATCTTTTCCATTCGCCTCTCGACAGCATCTATCTTTGCGGAAATGGAATCTAAGTCATGGCTAGAATCGGCTCTAGCTGCTTTAGATGATCTAACGATATCTTTTTCTTGGTGCCACTCATGTGAGTGGGAAGCAGTGTTATCAATAATTTTGTAAGCGTCAGTTGCGGTTTTCTTCATAATGGAACCACCAGCTGCTATATCGATGTCTTTTCGTGTAGTGATGTCGCATCCTTGGTAGAATATTTGTACTATTTGACAGGTGTCTAAACCATGTTGCGGACATCCTCTTAATAACTTTCCAAATCTGGTCCACGCTTCATATAGAGTTTCGTTTCGCTTTTGTGTGAACGTAACAATTTCTCCTTGAAGTCTCACGGCTTTAGATGCCGAAAAGAATTGTTTAAGAAATTTTTCAACAAAAACGTCCCATGTATCAATCGCCCCTTCAGGTAACGATTCCAACCAATCTTTGGCTTCTCCCTTTAAAGTCCAGGGAAATAACATGAGATATATATGTTCATCTTCCACTTCTCTTATTTTAAATAGAGTACAGATCCTATTAAAGGTACGAAGATGTTCATTTGGATCTTCCTTTGGCGCACCACTAAATTGGCATTGATTAGTCACCATGTGTAAAATTTGTCCTTTGATTTCATAATCTGGCCCATTAATGTCAGGTTGAGTAATTACGTGACCTTGGCCAGTGCGTTTAGCTCGCATTCGGTCTTCCATACTTAGAGGTTCCAGATTCTCCATTATTGAATTTGTTGAATCTGAATCACTAGAGGATTTTGATTTAATGGTTCGTTCCTCAACAATCTCTGTTTGAATGATTGGTGGTTCCAGAGGAAAGATTAATGGTTCAGGATCTCTGAATCGTCCCTGAATATTCTCCGGATTCTCAATTGTGAGGTCGGGTTCAAAAAATGGATTATCGGAAATTTGAATTGGAGTACTTGGTCGACTGGATGACGATTCTAAAGAAAAATCAACGGCGACAATATTTGCTAGATGTCTTGATCGAGTTACAGGTGGTGAATGTACAAAAGGTGGTGAACGTTTTGCTCGGTGCATTCACTGAATATCCTATTAGTTATAAAATATAAAAATTATATAAGTTATCAAATTAATAGACTTTTCTGCTTTTGCCCGCGTTTCGAATAGCCAATAGATGCAGCAGGGAGCCAGAACCCTTTAAATCGGAAGCTCACAACTCAGCCACTAACAAATCCAACTATTACTACGAAGCAGAAAATTCGGATGTCTACCAATTTAACCGCTTAAAATAATTTTTCGTTGAAATTTAAAGAAATTTAGAGAAGAAATAGAAAATTCTATGTCCTAAAAACTAGAATGTCGAGAAATAAGAAAGAAAAAGAGCGCGTCGGAAAACGTCGAAAAATAAAAGGTCGAAAAATAATAGGCGTTGAAAAATAAAAATAAGAAAGTAGCGCGTCGAAACTTAAAAAGGAACTAAAAAACTAAGAATTAAAAGTTGCGTCTAAAAATATTAAAGCTTAAAAGAAAAACTATATCCCAATGGCAATAACTTAAAAAGGTACTAAAATATATAAAACGGCGTCGTAAAATTCTAAAGCACCTAAATCTTAGTCTAAAGAAAAAGCACTTAAGGGATTTTACGGCAAAGCCTAAAAATCTAGAAATAAAAATAACTATGGCAAATACTATGACTTAAAACTAAATACGAGCGAAAAATACAAATATTACGCTAAAAACAAATAAAAAGATACAAAATATAAAAATAAACTTAAGGTTGCAAAAAGTACAATTTTATAAAAATACTATTTTTATATTATTTATTTTATAAAAGTATTAATTTTTATATAATTTATAAAACTAAATTAAAACTAAAAATACAAATTAATTAAATAACACTAAAACTAAATATTAAAATATGTAAAACCTAATTAGGGTTTTAAATTAATTATAATTAATAATAATACCGTAATGATTGCTGTTTTAAGGTCAAACTGGGCGTGTCAGAGACCCTCATGCGATCGCATGAAAATTTGCCTTCGGGCTCATGCGATCACATGGGCTAGGGTTTCGGGCCAGAGAGTGGGCTGCTACAGTACCGGGCCTCGAGTTTTTATTATTTTTTTTTCTGTTTTAATTTATATACAATAAATATATAACTTAAATACAAATTAAATTTTAAAAACTAAAAAAAATACTTTTTAACTTGATATATATTTAACAACTCTTAAAAACAATTATATAAAAAAATTTTATATTTTCTTTTTATAATTTTGTATTTTTATTTAAAACGTATATTTTTTTATATAAAGAACTTAATAATTAAAAAAACTTTTTTTTATATATAGCGTTTCGCTTTCGGCGTTTGACTGTCCCCGGTAGCGGCGCCAAAAATACTTGATGTGTGCGAGGTGGTGTATAAAATAGTTATAATTTTTACAAGGAAATACTATTAAATACGATACAATTTTACATAAGATATTTATTTATTTATAGAATGGATATACCTAAACTTTGCTACAACACTTATAGGCAGTGTACCTAATCGTACAGTAGTGTAGTTTTTAGTAAGTCCGGTTCGTTCCACAGGGAAAATTAAACAAGCTTAACGTTATATTAGTTTTAATCTTATAAAAATACAAATATATATATAAGTAATATTATTATTATAAAATGGGGGTTTTTACCATTTAATGACCGGTTTGTCGATTTTAAAACTTTAGTCGCAGTTAAAACCTAATGTAAAATATTAAAAATAAATATAACTTAATTTAAAGCGTAAAGTAAATAACAATAATGATATTGCGATAAATAAAAGTGCCATAAAATTGCGATAATTAAAAAGTACGATAATTAAAAGTGCAATTAAATACAATGACAATAAATAAAAGTGCAATAATTAAAAGTGCAATTAAATATGAAATAAAAGAATTATGCTTATTTAAACTTCCATAATCATGATGTTTGACGTGTTGATTTTTAGTTTATTCTCATGGGTTAATTGTTCTTTGTCCAGGATTATTCAATATGTCCGTCTGGTTTTTGTCCATAACAGTCCATCAGTCATAAATATAAAGTGCGAGTGTCCTCGTCAAATTATCCTTATATTCGAAGTCAAATATTCCAACTAATTGGGGACTTAAACTGTAACAAGGTCTTAATACTTTGTTTAATAATTACACCAGGATATCGACTGCGTGTAACCCAAGGTTTTAATACTTTGTTAACAATTACGCCAAGTGTCCTTGTACATAATTTCACCCCTGTTTTAATAATTCCACAGACTATTAATCCATTTCCGTGTCCGGTTAAATGAACGATTATTCGTACATATAAATATCCCGCTCATCGTGTCCGATCGAGTGTATATGGTTATTTATAGGTACGTCCAATTGTAAATCTTTATATTAAATTAACAAACTATCATTTAATTAAACAAATATAAAGTCCATTAATAGCCCATAGTCTAATTTCCACAAGTGTCGTTCTTTTGTCCAAACCCCAATTATGGTACAAAGCCCAATTACCTAATTTTAGTATTTAGCCCAACATCACGATTACTTCGGAATTAAATAAGCATAATAATAACTTAGCTACGAGACATTAATTTAAAAATAACAATAACCAATACTTACAGTGATTAAAAATAGCGTTGCGTTACACGGACAGAATTTTGACTTACACCCTTACAGCATTCGCTAACATACCCTTATTATTAGAATTTAAAATTAAAATTAAAATTAAAATTAAAATATAAATATATATACGTGAGTGAGATAGAGAGATGGATGGATCAAGGTTAATATTTCGTCCGACAAACTGCCTTTTTATAGCAATGTGGCCTGGATTTCGGGGCCATGCGATCGCATAGATTTTGTGCCTCCAGGCCATGCGATCGCATGGTGGTAGGTATCAGCTCACCCTTCTTTGTTTTCTTGTTTGCCGACGTTTATAATATATAATATAATATATAAATAATTTATATAATTATTTAAATATTATATTATATTCTTGTGCATAGTTGACTCGTAATTTTTAGTCCGTTGCGTCGAGCGTTGAGAGTTGACTTTGGTCCCGGTTCCGGATTTTTGAACGTCCTTGCGTACAATTTAATATCTTGTATTTTGCGTTTCGTGTCTTGTACTCTTGTAATTTTGAGACGTTTCTCATCAATAATTGGAACCACTTTGATTGTACTTTGTACTTTTGAGCTTTTTGGTCGTTTGCGTCTTCAATTCGTCGAATCTGTCTTTTGTCTTCACCTTTTATTATTTAAACGAATATTACTTGTAAATAAAACAATTGCAACTAAAAGCTTGTCTTTCTTGAGGGATAATGCTATGAAATATATGTTTGTTTTTAGCATTATCATTAGGACTTAGAATTTTTTCTATTTCTTCTCTAAAATTTCAAAACAAAAAATTATTTTAAGCGGTTAAATTGATAGACATCCAAAATTTTCTGGTTCGTAGTAATAGTTGGATTTGTTAGTGGCGAGTTGTGGGATTTCGATTTAAAGGGTCCTGGCTACCTGCTGCATCTATTGGCTATTTGAAACGTGGGCAAAATCAGAAAAGTCTATTAATTTGATAGCTTATATAATTTTTATCTTTATAACTAATAGGATATTCAGTGAATGCGCCGAGCAAAACGTTCACCACCTTTCATACGTTCACCACCTGTAACTCGATCCAGACATCTAGCTAATATTGCCGCTGTTGATTTTTCTTTAGAATCATCATCTAGTCAAACAAGTACTCCAATTCAAATTTTCGATAATCCAGTTTTTGAACCCGACTTCAAAATTGAAAACCCGGAGGATATTCAAGGACAATTCCAAGATCCAGAACCACTAATCATTCCTTCTGAACTACAAACCGTTAAATCAGAATCCTCTGGTAATTCGTATTCAACAAATTCAATTATGGAAGTAACTGAACCTTTAAGTATGGAAGATCGAATGAGAGCCACAAGCACGGGCCAAGGTCATGCCATTATTAAGCCAGACATTAATGCGCCAGATTATGAAATCAAAGGACAAATCCTACACATGGTAACTAATCAATGCCAATATAGTGGTACGCCAAAAGAAGATCCAAACGAACATCTTCGAACCTTTAATAGGATCTGTACTCTATTCAAAATCAGAGAAGTTAAGGATGAACAGATCTATCTCATGTTATTTCCCTGGACTTTAAAGGGAGAAGCCAAAGATTGGTTAGAATCGTTACCTGAACGGGTGATTGATACATGGGATGTCTTAGTTGAAAATTTTCTTAAACAATTCTTTCCGGCATCTAAAGCCGTGAGACTTCAAGGAGAAATAGTTACGTTCACACAAAAGTCAAATGAAACATTATATGAAGCGTGGAAAAGATTTGGAAAGTTGTTGAGAGGATGTCCGCAGCACGGTTTAGACACTTATCAAATAGTGCAAATATTCTACCAAGGTGTCAACGTTGCTACACGAAAAGACATCGACATAACAGCTGGTGGTTCCATTATGAAGAAAACCGCAACTGAAGCTTACAAAATTATTGATAACACAGCATCCCACTCACATGAGTGGCATCAAGAAAAAGATATTTTTCGATCATCTAAAGCGGCTAGAGCCGATTCTAGCCGTGACTTTGATTCCGTTTCCGCAAAGATAGATGCTTTCGAGAGACGAATGGAAAAGATGAATAAAGATATTCACGCAATACGAATCAGTTGTGAGCAATACGGTGGACCACACTTAACGAAAGAGTGTCACATCGAACAAACGATGGAACAACGAGAGAATGTTTCCTACATGAACCAAAGGCCGGGAAACAATTATCAAAATAATTATCAACCGCCAAGGCCAAACTTCAATCGAAATCAAAACATTCTTTACAATCCAAATGGACCCAATAATAACTCGTATAACCAACAAGGTCTGAATAACCAACCAATTCAAAACAACACTTTCAATCAACAAAGACCTAGCTTGTATAAACCACAACAACAAACCGAAGAGAAAAAGCCAAATCTGGAAGAAATGATGGCAAAGCTAATGGAATCTCAAACACAATTTATTACATCTCAAACCCAAACAAATGAGAGGTTTGATCAGTCATTAAGAACTCAACAAGCTTCCATTTTGAATCTAGAAAAACACGTAGGTACTCTTGCTAGCATGATGAGTGAGAGGGAACAAGGAAAGCTACCGAGTAATACTGAAGTAAATCCTCAGAATGAGAACGTTAATATAGTTTCAACGAATTCTAAAAAACCAGCTCCAGAAGATGGGAAGGTTTTAGATGTGAGTAACAATGAAGAAGTTACAACACCACCACCACCAACCGAGTATGTAAAGCCAGTGGTGGCACCATACAGACCACCCATCCCATTTCCAAGAAAAGGAGTTGAGTATGAGCAAGTAATAGGTAATAAAGTTTATGATACCTCTGGAAAGAAGAAGAAAAATAAGAAAGTGCAAGAAACAAAAACCGTAAAGATAAACCCGGTGAAGACAGTTCCATCAAAAGTTCCACCCAGGTTGGGTGATCCGGGTGAATTTATTGTTCCTTGTCTACTTAGTGATTGTGTCATGTATGATGCACTAGCAGATGTAGGTGCGAGTGTGAGTGTTATGCCTCTTTCATTATATAAGAGATTAGGAGTAGGTGAGTTAAGTCCAACAGAGATGAGTGTCCGACTCTTTGATCAAACCATTAGGCACCCTGTTGGAATTGCTGACAACCTACCCGTTCAAGTAGGTAATTTAACCTTTCTAGTCGAATTCATTGTCATTGACATAGAAGAGGACAACATTCCTCTAATTTTAGGTCGACCATTCTTAGCTTCCACCGGGGCGTTATTTGATGTAAGAAAAGGTAGAATGACACTTAGTAATGATGAAAAATCGATCACCTTTGTGAGTCGAAAGTCTAAATCTCCACCAACTAAAACCGTTGAACCAACAAAAATGATTGGTAAAAACCATGTTGTTTTACCAACTCCAACGGTAGTGCTTAACAATAATAAAACGCCTAAGTGTAGGGAAGATGAAGTAACACCTAATTATGACCTGATAATAAAGAACCCCGTTATTGATACAAAATTAAATGACCCCGTTATTAATAGTTCAATGAAGAAACTTATTAAACGGATTCGCGATGCTAGAACCATGGGGAACTATAAGTTATGTAACCGTTTAGTATCCAATCTATCGCCTAAAGAAAAGACAAAACTAGTTGAATTTGTGGATATTACACAGGAATCCGACCAATGGCTTAAAGTAAAAGTCACAGATATGCAAGTTGATTATGGTCCAAGAGAAATTGATGATGAAGTTAATCACAATTTCGACACCACAGCTACCTAAGTGTGGGGAGATTCAATTGTTCTAAAAGGAAAACGTTGTCTAGAGGTAGTTGTTCTGTTCTCATGTAGTTCCGAGAATGGAATCCGATTGGTCTTTTCCACTAGCAGACACTAAAGAACTAGTTTTATTTTCCCCATTCTGAATTTTTTTTATTTTGTAGGTTTTATATGAAATTAATATGCTTTTTAAATTTAAGTTTTGTGTGAAAAAAAAAATTTACTTTATTTCATTAAGTTTAAAAAATGATTTCTAAAATTCATCGTAAGTTGAAGACTAGGTCATGAAACCGAAATTGCTTTACCCGAGGGCGGGGCGACAAATTTTGTTATCATTATTTTTAATATTATTGATCTAAAGTATACCAAAAAAATTAAAAAACCCAAAAATCTTTGCTTTTAAAACAATCATTTTAACGACAAATTTTAAATTTTGTCGAGGAACGGACTAGGTAAACATACCGAAACTACCTAAAGTAAAAGGAAACAAAATTTTAAAAAATTATTCATTTAAATTATTTTAATAAATAAAGGTTTTTATATAAAAATATATATATATATATATATATATATATATATATATATATATATATATATATATATATATATATATATATATATATATATATATATATTATATATGTTTGTAGTTTATCTTATGTACAAAACAGGGTAAAATAGCGCACTTGTAAAGATTAAGTTCAGCAAAAGCTACTAATTTTGACAATAAGACGCAAAACATATGTGAAATTACAACAAAAGGAATGAACGATGAGGCGCACCATCTATCATTCGACGACCTTAGTAATTACAAACTCGGTATTTTTAATCACTTTTCTACACTAATCACCCTCATGAATTTATAATTATAGTCTGATTTCATGCAAATGAGGGCATTGCATGATCTCAAGTGTGGGAAAGGGTTATAAATTCTCTCGGGTTTACACTTAGTTTAATTGCCAAATTTTGTGAAAATTTGAAAAAATTTCAACTAAATGAATTCAAAATCATGTTTATACATATTTATGAACGATAAAACTAGGTGTTAATGCTGAAATTATTGTTACCTCGGAGAGAACATAAATGAAGAAACAACCCAAAACGTTAGAATTCATTTAAAATGGAATAAAGGAGAATAAAAAGGCAAAGAAATAAAATAAAAAGCTAAGTGTGGGAAAAATTTACCAAGTTCTTCAAAACATATATCACATATTTGTACAAGATTATTGCATGTACTTTTGCTTTGGACGATTTTAATCAGTTTTACCTAATTTACTGTAATATATTTGAAAGAATAGATGGATCTACACGATGAATCAATTCCATCATTAAAAGGAAGTAAAGTCTTCCGAAAAAGACACGCGCTTCTTGATTTAGGTCAGGAAGTTGTCGTCCAGACCAGTTATAGAGTCTACGAAAAACCTTGAAAAGTTTTCTCGAAAATCAGCTGGAAATTCACGGACCTCAACATCAAACAGGGTCGCCAAGTGGCCAGACTTATCCTAACCATGAGAGGATCTGTCTCGTAAAATTAGCTTGATAAGACTAATAAATCAGATCCTCAGAAAGGATAATCTCCTTAAAAGATTAAAAATCAGCCTTTAAGCCTGATATTACTCAATCCTTGAGATTGACCTTAAAGATTGAGAATTACAAACTCATGGAATTTGATGATATCTAAACTCGAGCTTGAACGAGAAAATATTTTGATCAAAATAAAACCGATTTGTTTTCTGAAAATCCATTTTCAATGCGTTCATTACCATTGAACGTAAAATCCTAGGAATTCACCTAGAATTCATTAGGACACCTGAACCAAATCGGGTGTCAACTGTAAGAACGGTGGTTGCATAGCATGGTCAAAGACAGAACCTTGTGCCAGACCGAAAAACTATAGGGTGATCTTTACTATTGCTTCTACAAAGGATAGTAATTCCATCCGACACGTTTTAGACCATAATCAAAAGCATGTCACGGGACATTGCCTTAACAGTTGCTTGTTCAACACTTTCCTTTACAACCGGACGGTAGTTTACCGAAAGGTAATATACGGAGCAAGTATACTGGACGTGTTGCTTTCCTAATACAAGGTTTGCAAGTGGGTGACACAAAACCGCAAGTTTTGAGCTAAAATTTTCAAATCTGAAACCCACCAAACCCACAAAAACAATTTGCAAACACCGGTGAAGGGTTATTCCAGAAAACTTATCTAGGGTAAAAGCTAGATTAAATTTTCAAAAGATCAAATGTTTTCATAAAGATCCAATTTCCTAAAAGGATCTAAATTTCCATAGTCATGTGGGACTGTAAACCACATCGTTACTACCATTGTTCATACCGCCGTATAGAAATCACTGATGTACAAAGTGTGAAGAATAAAGAAGTGATTCTCGTATGTTTTTATTTCAAGACTATATTGCTTGAGGACAAGCAACGTGCAAGTGTGGGAATATTTGATAATGCTAAAAACGAACATATATTTCATAGCATTATCCCTCAAGAAAGACAAGCTTTTAGTTGCAATTGTTCTATTTACAAGTGATATTCGTTTAAATAAAAAAAGGTAAAGACAAAAGACAGATTCGACGAATTGAAGATGCAAACGACTAAAAAGCTCAAAAGTACAAAGTACAATCCAAGTGGTTCAAATTACTGATGAGAAACGTCTAGAAATAACAAGAGTACAAGCCGCGAAACGCAAAGTACAAGATATTAAATTGTACGCAAGGACGTTCGAAAATCCGGAACCGGGACCAGAGTCAACTCTCAACGCTCGACGCAACGGACTAAAAATTACAAGTCAACTATGCACATGAATATAATATAATATATAATTAATTCTTAAAATTATATATATATTATCTTATATATTAACCATCGGCAAACAAGAAAACAAAATTATGTGAGCTGGATCAGAGGGCCATGCGATCGCATGGCCTGGAAGCACAATTTCCATGCGATCGCATGGGGCCAAAAGTCAGGCCAAGTGCTATAAATTGCAAAGTTTTCAGCCGAGTTTGGTACTATTTTTTCTATCCTCTCTATCTCTCTGTAATATATATATATATATATATATATATATATATATATATATATATATATATATATATATATATATATATATATATATATATATATATATTATAATTTTAATTTTACTTTTAATTTTAATAATAATGAGGGTATGTTAGTGATAAGGCTAAAAAGGAACATATATTTCATAGCAATATCCCTCCTAAATAATAGGTTTTCATATGTAATTGTATTATATTTTCATTGTAATTGTTTAAATAAATAAGTGCGAAGACAAAAGGCGAAAATGAAGATTTGAAGACACAAACGTCCAAAAAGCTCAAATGTTCAAGATACAATTCAAAAGGTTCAATTTATTGATGAAAAACGTCTAAAAATGACAAGAGTACAAGTTACAAAACGCAAAGTACAAGATATTAAATTGTACGCAAGGACGTTCGAAAATCCAGAACCGGGACCTGAGCCAACTATCAACGCCCGACGCAACGGACCAAAAATTACAAGTCAACTATGCACATAAATAAAATATAATATATAAATAATTCTTAAAAATTATATATATATTATATTATTATTTAATAACGTCGACAAGCAAAGATCCAAAATGATGTGAGCTGGAAAATCAAACTCCACGACTCGCGGAGTTTGAAGGCCAAAAACTCCACGACTCGCGGAGCTAGGCAATGCATTCGTTCGATAAAAATAAAAAATAATAATAATAATACTCTGTAATAAATAAATAATATATATATATATATATATATATATATATATATATATATATAGTATAGGATAGTTTTATATTAGTTAGTTTGGGTTATGTAAAGGTTATTTTACGGGTTTTTGAAGTCGAAATTCTGTCCGTGTAACACTACGCGATAAATACTCAATGTAAGTTATGTTCTCCTTTTTAAATTAATGTCTCGTACTTAAGTTATTATTATGCTTATTTGAGCCAAAGTAATCATGATGTTGGACTAAATATTAAAGACGGGGTAATTGGGTTTTGTACCATAATTGGGGTTTGGACAAAAGAACGACACTTGTGGAAATTAGACTATGGGCTATTAATGGGCTTTATATTTGTTTAACTAAATGATAGTTTGTTAATTTTAATATAAAGATTTACAATTGGACGTCCCTATAAATAACCATATACACTCGATCGGACACGATGGGTGGGGTATTTATATGTACGAATAATCGTTCATTTAACCGGACACGGGAATGGATTAATAGCCACTAGAATTATTAAAACAGGGGTGAAATTATGTACAAGGACACTTGGCATAATTGATAACAAAGTATTAAAACCTTGGGTTACACTCAGTCGACATCCTGGTGTAATTATTAAACAAAGTATTAAAATCTTGTTACAGTTTAAGTCCCCAATTAGTTGGAAGATTTAACTTCGGGTATAAGAATAATTTGACGAGGACACTCGCACTTTATATTTATGACTGATGGACTGTTATGGACAAAAACCAGATGGACATATTAAATAATCCAGGACAAAGGACAATTAACCCATGGTAATAAAACTAAAATCAACATGTCAAACATCATGATTACGGAAGTTTAAATAAGCATAATTATTTTATTTCATATTTAATTTCCTTTATTTTATATTTAATTACACTTCTAATTATCGCACTTTTATTTATTGTTATTGTATTTAATTGCACTTTTAATTATCGTACTCTTTAATTATTGCAAGTTTATTTTATCGCACTTTTATTTATCACAATTTCATTATCGTTATTTACTTTACACTTTAAATAAAGTTGTATTTATTTTTAATATTTTACATTAGGTTTTAACTGCGACTAAAGTTTTAAAATTGACAAACCGGTCATTAAACGGTAAAAACCCCCTTTTATATATTATTAATATAATATATTTTGTACAAATATAATTGTTTAAAAATATAGTGTGCAATAAGCCCGCTCCCTGTGGAACGAACCGGACTTACTAAAAACTATACTACTCTACGATTATGTACACTGCCTATAGTGTTGTAGCAAGGTTTAGGTATATCCCATTTGTAAATAAATAATTAAAACTTGTGTAATTTGTATCGCTTTTTGTATCAAAAATATATAGTATTTCACGTACACCTCGCACGACATTAGCTAGCGAATGTTGTAAGGGTGTAAGTCGAAATTCCATCCGTGTAACGCTACGCTATTATTAATCATTGTAAGTTATGTTCAACCTTTTTAAATTAATGTCTCGTAGCTAAGTTATTATTATGCTTATTTAAATCGAAGTAATCGTGATGTTGGGCTAAATATTAAGACGGGGTAATTGGGCTTTGTACCATAATTGGGGTTTGGACAAAAGAACGACACTTGTGAAAATTAGACTATGGGCTATTAATGGGCTTTATATTTGTTTAATTAAATGATAGTTTGTTAATTTAATATAAAGATTTACAATTAGAGGTACCTATAAATAACCACATATACTCGATCGGACACGATGGGCGGGATATTTATAAGTACTAATAATCGTTCATTTAACCGGACACGGGAATGGATTAATAGTTAATGGACTTATTAAAACAGGGGTAAATTACATACAAGGAAAATTGGTGTAATTATAGTTTAAGTCCCCAATTAGTTGGAATATTTGACTTCGAATATAAGAATAATTTGACGAGGACACTCGCACTTTATGTTTATGACTGATGGACTGTTATGGATAAAAACCAGATGGACATATCGAATAATCCAGGACAAAGGACAATTAACCCATGGTAATAAACTAAAATCAACACGTCAAACATCATGATTACGGAAGTTTAAATAAGCATAATTCCTTTATTTCATATTTCATCGCACTTTTATTTTCATTATATTTAATTGCACTTTTAATTATCGTACTTTTTAATTATCGCAATTTTATTTATTGACATTTTATTTATCGCAATTTAATTATCGCAATTTTATTATTGTCATTTACTTTACGCTTTAAATTAAGTCTTTTATATTTTCAATATTTTACATTAGATTTTAACTGCGACTAAAGTTTTAAAATCGACAAACCGGTCATTAAACGGTAAAAACCCCCTTTTATAATAATAATAATACTCATATCTATATATATAAATATATATATATATATATATATATATATATATATATATATATATATATATATATATATATATATATATATATATATATATATATATACAAATATAGTTTTAAAATATAGCGTTAAACTTTGCTAGCTCCCTGTGGAACGAACCGGACTTACTAAAAACTACACTACTCTACGATTATGTACACTGCCTATAAGTGTTGTAGCAAGGTTTAAGTATATCTCACCTATATAAATAAATAAAACTTGTGTAAATTGTATCGTATTTCGTAGTAAAAATATAACTATTTTGTATACACCGCTGCACACATCAGTATTTCGACTTTAATATTAGTCATAACCTGTTTGGCTTTTTGCAAAGTCAAGAAACGATTAACTTCTCATCCTCATGCTCTATCCTTCATACCTCACTTTTTAGCAACGGCTTCGCACGTGAACATTTTTGGCACAAAGACTTATGTTATCAAAACTACATTTAATTTATTAGTTTTCATTACCTAGTAACATGTCACCCGATGATTCAAATTTTTCACTCGATCTTTTTTCAACTCGTAACCTCTGAAATACGAAAAACTATGTTTATCAAAAATTTTACACGTTGTTTATTTGTGCGGTCCTCACAAGATTTATGAATAAATGAAAGTAATAAAATTTTTCTGTCACTTATGCGATTTATAAAATCATATATATATATATATATATGTATATAGTTAAGCTAATAAATTTACCTTTACTTATTTTGGTTAGTACGTACTAAGTTATACCTTCAAATTATTTAAAAATTGCTCCTTTATTGAGTTGTTTAACTTAAGTCAAATAGTTTTGTGCAAAATGGTACACTTTGTACATACTTCTAAATTTAATAGGAACTTCATTCCGTTTATGTTGTCACTGATAATGCTAAAAACGAACATATATTTCATAGCATTATTCCTCAAGAAAGACAAGCTTTTAATTGCAATTGTTCTATTTACAAGTGATATTCGTTTAAATAATAAAAGGTGAAGACAAAAGACAGATTCGACGAATTGAAGACGCAAACGACCAAAAAGCTCAAAAGTACAAAAGACAATCAAAGAGGTTCCAATTATTGATAAGAAATGTCTCGAAATTACAAGAGTACAAGATTCAAAACGCAAAGTACAAAATATAAAATTGTACGCAAGGACGTTCGAAAATCCGGAGCCGGTACACGAGCCAACTATCAACGCCCGACGCAATGGACCAAAAATTACAAGTCAACTATGCACATAAATATAATATAATATTTAAATAATTCTTATAATTATTTATATATTATATAATATATTATAAACCGTCGGCAAGAAAGGCTCCAAACTTGTGTGAGCTGTAAAAACAAACTCCGCGACTCGCGGAGTTTGAAGGCAAAAAGGGCCGCGAGTCGCGGAGCCCCAAATTCTGAAACTCCCTAAAAAAGCAAACGAATTCTGATCGCAAAAACCAACATATATCTCCATCTCTCTATCTATATACGTAATATATATATATATATATATATATATATATATATTATAATTTTAATTTTAATTTTAATTTTAATTCTAATAATAAGGGTATGTTAGCGAATGTTGTAAGGGTGTAAGTCGAAATTCTGTCCGTGTAACGCTACGCTATTTTTAATCATTGTAAGTTATGTTCAACCTTTTTACATTAATGTCTCGTAGCTAAGTTATTATTATGCTTATTTAAAACGAAGTAATCATGATGTTAGGCTAATTACTAACATTGGGTAATTGGGCTTTGTACCATAATTGGGGTTTGAATAAAAGAACGACACTTGTGGAAATTAGACTATGGGTTATTAATGGGTTTTATATTAACTAAACAATACCTTGTTAATTTAATATACAAACTTATAATTCGACGTATTTATATATAACCACATACGCTTGACTGGGTACGGTGGGCGGAATATCTATAAATACCAATAATTATTCATTTTACCGGATACGGAACTGGATTAATAGTTAATAGACTTGTTGAAACAGGGGTGAATTACATTCAAGGGTAATTGGTGTAATTGTTAACAAAGTAGTAAAACCTTGGTTTACACGCAGTCGATAACCTGGTGCATTCATTAAACAAAGTATTAAAACCTTGTTACAATTCGAATCCCCAATTAGTTGGAATATTTAACTTCGGGTATAAGGAAAATTTGACGAGGACACTCGCACTTTATATTTATGACTGATGGACTGTTATGGACAAAAACCAGATGGACATATTAAATAATCCAGGACAAAGGACAATTAACCCATGGGAGTAAACTAAAAATCAACACGTCAAACATCATGATTACGGAAGTTTAAATAAGCATAATTCTTTTATTTCATATTTAATTTCCTTTATTTTATATTTAATTGCACTTATAATTATCGCATTTTTATTGTTATTGTATTTAATTGCACTTTTAATTATCGTACTTTTTAATTATCGCAAGTTTATTTTATCGCACTTTTATTATTCGCAATTTCATTATCGTTATTTACTTTACGCTTTAATTTAAGTCTTGTATTTATTTTTAATATTTTACATTTGGTTTTAACTGCGACTAAAGTTTTAAAATCGACAAACCGGTCATTAAATGGTAAAAACCCCCCCTTTATAATAATAATATTACTTATATATATATTTGTATTTTTATAAAAGTAAACTAATATAGCGTTAAGCTTTGTTTAAAGATTTTCCCTGTGGAACGAACCGGGCTTACTAAAAACTACACTACTGTACGATTAGGTACACTGCCTATAAGTGTTGTAGCAAGGTTTAAGTATATCCATTCTCTAAATAAATAAATATCTTGTGTAAAATTGTATCGTATTTAATAGTTTTTCCTAGTAAAATATAAGCTATTTCATATACACCTCGCTTAAACATCAAGTTATTTTTGGCGCCGCTGCCGGGGAAAGTCTTAAACACCGGAAACGCAACGCTAATATAAAATAAAAAAAAGATTTTTAGTTTACTTTTATTAAAATTCGTTTTTATAAAAATACGTTTTAAATATTCGAAAATATAAAAAGAAAAACAAAAATATAAGTATTTTTAAGATTTTGTTAAATATTTAAGTTTTATAAAGTTTCTTTATTTTTATATAAGTTTTATTTAAGTATTTTGTTTTTATTTAAAACATATAAAAAAAATATATATATAAATCTAGCTTTAAGATTTTTATTTATAAAATTATAAAGTAGTTCTATTTTTATTTAAGTTTTTAAATATAAGTTTTTATTATATAAATATTTAGATTTTAAAACAGAAAAATATAAAATAAAAAAAAAACGTCGAATTAAAAACTGTACCTGAGTTGAATTCTGGAACCCCGCGACTCGCGGAGTTTTCTGCTTCGGGCACCGCAACTCGCGGAGCTACTCTAACACCGACAGAAACCCTAAACATCATTAATTACGGGGTATTTATTAATTATTATTATTATAAACCCTAATTACCTATTATTATTATAATTAGTTTTATTTTAAAGTTTCTTTTTATTTAATTTGTTTTATTTAGTTAAATTAGTTTAATTAAATTGTAAAATTAATAGTTTTAATAAATAAATAATATAAAAATAATATTTTTATAAAAATTGTACTTTTTACAACTTTTTGTATATTTTTATATTTTGTCCCTTTTTAATCGTTTTAGCGTAATATTTGTATTTTTTGCTCATATTTAGTTTTAAACTTAGTTTTTGCCATAGTTATTTTTACTTCTAGATTTTTAGGCTTTGCCGTAGAATTCCTTAAGTGCTTTTTCTTTAGACTAAGATTTAGGTGCTTTAGAATTTTGCGACGCCTTTTTAAGTTTTAGTTTCTTTTTAAGTTATTTCCATTTGGGATATAGTTTTTCCTGTAAGCTTTAATATTTTTAGACGACTTTTACCTATGTATCAATTATCATTCCAATTAGTAATTTCAATTTGCGATTATAATTTTAAGTTAGTTGTGGTAATAAGGTTAGGTTAGTCAAGTGTTTTTAAGTTTTATAAGTTTCTTTTATTTTTCCGTCACCTTTTATTTTTCAACCATTTTTCTTTTTCGACCTTTTTCGACGAACTCTTTTTCTTTCTTATTTCTCGCTATTCTAGTTTTAGGACATAGTTTTTTAATCTACTTCTTATCTAAATTTCTTAAAATTACGAAAATTTATTTTAAGTGGTTAAATTGATAGACATCAAAATTTTCTGGTTCGTAGTAATAGTTGGATTTGTACGTGGACTGGGTTATTGGAGCCAAACAGTCCTCAATTATATTGAGACCAAACGAATCCTGCCCCTCTGCTGCATCTTTTGGCTATTCGAAACGTGGGCAAAATAAGAAAAGTCTATTGATTGGATAACTTATTATAATTTTTCTTTCCTTTTAAAAACTAATAGGATATTCAGTGAATGCACCGAGCAAGACGTTCACCACCTTTTGTACGTTCACCACCTGTAACTAGATCAAGACATTTAGCAAATATTACTGCCGTTGATTTTTCTTTAGAATCGTCATCCAGTCGACCAAGTACTCCAGTTCAAATTTTCGATAATCCATTTTTTGAACCCGACCTCACAATTGAGAATCCGGAGAATATTCAAGGACGATTCATAGATCCTGAACCACTAAACTTTCCTCCGGAACCACCAATCATTCAAACAGAGATTGTTGAGGAACGAACCATTAAATCAGAATCCTCTAGTGATTCCGATTCAACAAATTCAATTATGGAGAATCTGGAACCTTTAAGTATGGAAGACCGAATGAGAGCTAAACGCACTGGCCAAGGTCACGCAATTACTCATTCAGACATTAATGCGCCAGATTATGAAATCAAAGGACAAATTCTACACATGGTGACTAATCAATGCCAATTTAGTGGTGCGCCAAAGGAAGATCCAAATGAACATCTACGTACCTTTAATAGGATCTGCACACTATTTAAAATCCGAGAAGTGGAGGATGAACAGATATATCTCATGTTATTTCCCTGGACTTTAAAGGGAGAAGCCAAAGATTGGTTGGAATCATTACCTGAAGGGGCGATTGATACATGGGACGTTTAAGTTGAAAAATTTCTTAAACAATTCTTTCCGGCATCTAAAGCCGTAAGACTTCAAGGAGAAATTGTTACGTTCACACAGAAGCCAAATGAAACTCTATATGAGGCGTGGACTAGATTTGGAAAGTTGTTAAGAGGATGTCCGCAACATGGTTTAGACACCTGTCAAATAGTACAAATATTCTACCAAGGATGCGACATCACTACAAGGAAAGACATAGATATAGCAGCTGGTGGTTCTATTATGAAGAAAACTAAAACTGATGCTTACAAAATTATTGATAACACTGCTTCCCACTCACATGAGTGGCACCAAGAAAAAGGTATCGTTAGATCATCTAAAGCAGCTAGAGCCGATTCTAGCCATGACTTAGATTCCATTTCCGCAAAGATAGATGCTGTCGAGAGACGAATGGAAAAAATGACTAAAGATATTCACTCAATACGAATTAGTTGTGAGCAATGTGGAGGACCACATTTGACAAAAGATTGTCTCAGTATTGAATTAACAATGGAACAAAGAGAGAATATTTCATACATAAACCAAAGGCCTGGAAATAATTATCAGAATAATTATCAACCGCCAAGACCAATTTACAATCAAAACCAGAATTATAACAGAAATATTCCATACAACAACCAACAAGGTCCTAGCAATCAACAAGTATCCAATAATAATTACAATCAGCAAAGACCTAATTTTCAAAACAAACCACCACAACAAACCGATGATAAAAAGCCGAATTTAGAAGATATGATGACGAAGCTAGTTGAAACTCAAACGCAGTTTTTCACATCTCAAAAACAAACTAATGAACAAAATGCTCAAGCATTTAGAAATCAACAAGCTTCTATTCAAAATCTGGAACAAGAAGTAAGTAACCTAGCAAGATTAATAGGTGAAAGAAAACCGGGAAGTCTACCTAGTGATACAAACACTAACCCCTGGAGTGAAACAGCTAAAGCCATTACCACAAGAAGTGGTACAACACTTAAACCACCTGAAATACTTGTAACTTCTGATGAAGCTATTCCTACTCCACAAGAACCCCAACCTAATCAAGATAAGGAAAAAGAACCGGTAGTGGAAAAGGTTAATGAAGATAACACAGTTAAGGCTAAACCTTATGTTAAACCATACCAACCGCCACTTCCTTACCCGAGTAAAATGAAGAAAGAGAAACTTGAAGCCGAGCAATCCAAATTCTTGGATATGTTTAAACAGATAAATTTAAATCTTCCTTTCATTGATGTGATTTCAGGAATGCCTAGATATGCTAAATTCTTGAAAGATCTAATCTCAAATAGAAAGAAAATGGAAGAACTCTCGGCTGTTACTATGAATGCTAATTGTTCAGCAGTGCTGTTGAATAAGATACCAGAAAAACTATCTGATCCAGGAAGTTTCACAATTCCATGTTTTCTGGGTAGTCTTAGTTCAATAGAAGCATTGGCAGACTTAGGTGCTAGTATAAATCTAATGCCGTATTCACTATATACTAAACTAGACCTTGGAGAATTGAAACCAACCAGAATAAGCATACAACTAGCCGATAGATCAATAAAATATCCTAGAGGGATAATGGAGAACATGCTAGTTAAAGTTGGTACTTTAGTATTTTCAGTAGATTTTGTTGTTTTGGACATGGAAGAAGATTCTCAAGTTCCTCTCATATTAGGAAGACCATTCTTAAACACGGCTAAAGCAATGATAGACGTGTTCGGTAAAAAATTGACCCTAAGTATAGAGGATGAGAGTGTTACCTTTTCAGTTGATAGAGCAATGCAACAACCGCAATCTGCAGATGATACATGTTATTATATTCAAACTATAGATGCACATGCAGAATTATTAGAAGAATTTCCAGAATTACAAGGAACAGGAGAATGTTCTTTAGGAGAAGGTAATGAACCAATTGATGAAGCTGAAATGTTAGCTACACTTATAGCTAATGGATATGAACCAACAACAGAAGAAATTCAAATGCTAAAAGAAGAAGACAGATATCGATATAAATCATCGATAGAAGAACCACCGAAATTAGAGTTAAATCCACTTCCAAACCATTTGGAATACGCTTATTTACATGGTGAATCTGAATTACCTGTAATAATATCGTCTTCTCTTACTGAAAATGAGAAATCACAACTCATTTCTGTGTTGAAAGCTCATAAACCAGCCATTGCATGGAAGATTCATGATATTAAAGGAATAAGTCCTTCGTATTGCACACATAAAATCCTTATGGAAGAAGGTCATAAAATGTATGTGCAACGCCAACGAAGACTAAATCCTAATATGCAAGATGTAGTTAAAAAAGAAATTATTAAACTGCTAGACGCAGGTCTAATTTATCCAATTTCTGATAGTCCATGGGTAAGCCCAGTTCAATGCGTACCTAAGAAGGGTGGCATGACTGTCATTACAAATGAGAAAAATGAGCTTATTCCTACTAGGACTGTAACAGGATGGCGTGTGTGTATTGATTATAGAAAATTAAATGACGCCACCAGAAAAGATCACTTTCCCTTACCTTTCATAGATCAAATGTTGGAAAGATTAGCCGGAAATAGTTACTATTGTTTTCTAGATGGATTTTCCGGATATTTTCAAATTCCAATAGCACCCGAAGATCAAGAGAAAACCACGTTCACGTGCCCTTATGGTACTTTTTCTTACAAACGCATGCCATTTGGACTTTGCAACGCCCCTGCAACCTTTCAAAGGTGTATGATGGCGATTTTTCACGACATGATAGAAGAATGCATGGAAGTTTTCATGGATGACTTTTCAGTCTTCGGTGATACATTTGAATCATGTCTAGTTAATCTAGAACGAATGCTTATTAGATGCGAACAATCAAATCTAGTACTTAATTGGGAGAAATGCCATTTCATGGTTAAAGAAGGCATCGTTCTTGGTCATAAAATTTCAAAAGAAGGAATTGAAGTGGATAGAGCTAAAGTAGATGTAATTGCTAAACTTCCACATCCCACCAATGTTAGAGGAGTAAGGAGTTTTCTAGGGCATGCCGGTTTTTACCGACGTTTCATAAAAGATTTTTCTAAAATTGCCACTCCTATGAATAAACTCCTAGAAAAGCATGCTCCATTCATCTTTTCCGATGAGTGTATCAAATCTTTTAATATTCTTAAAGAGAAACTAACTAATGCGCCGATCATGATAACACCAAATTGGAATCTACCATTTGAACTAATGTGCGATGCAAGTGATTTTGCAATGGGATCCGTTTTAGGACAAAGGATTGAAAAACGATTTCAACCTATATATTATGCTAGTAAGACGTTACAAGGAGCACAAACGAACTATACAACTACTGAAAAAGAACTCCTTGCTATTGTCTTTGCTTTTGACAAATTTCGATCATATCTCGTTCTAGCAAAAACGGTGGTCTATACCGACCATTCTGCTCTTAGATACCTATTTTCAAAACAAGATGCTAAACCAAGATTAATCCGTTGGATCTTACTCTTACAAGAGTTTGATATTGAAATCCGAGATAAAAGAGGAGCAGAAAATCTCGCCGCTGATCATCTTTCTCGTCTTGAAAATCCCGAATTAGAAGTTCTAAATGAATCGGCCATACAAGACAACTTTCCTGATGAATATCTATTGAAGATAGATTATAAAGAAATTCCATAGTTTGCAGACTATGCAAACTATTTAGTATGTGGATTCCTTGAAAAAGGATTATCGTACCAAAGACAAAAGAAATTCTTCAGTGATATAAAACACTATTTTTAGGAAGATCCACATCTGTTTAAAAGTTGTCCCGATGGAATAATACGCCGATGTGTATTCGGAGATAAAGCTGGTAAAATATTAAACCATTGTCACACAGGACCAACAGGAGGGCATTATGGGCCTCAACTAACAGCAAGAAAAGTTTATGATGCTGGATTCTATTAACCTACAATTTACAAAGCCGCACACCTTCTTTGCAAATCCTGTGATGCATGTCAAAGGGCCGGAAAAATAAGTCAACGTGATGAAATGCCACAAAATGTCATCCAAGTATGTGAAGTATTTGACATTTGGGGTATTGACTTTATGGGTCCATTTCCAAAATCTCATAATAATCTCTATATTCTCGTAGCCATTGATTATGTATCTAAATGGGCGGAAGCACAAGCTCTCCCAACTAACGATGCACGAGTTGTAGTCAACTTTTTAAAACGTCTTTTTGCAAGGTTTGGAACACTGAAAGCTTTAATAAGTGATCGAGGTACTCATTTCTGTAATAATCAACTTGAGAAAGTTCTTAAAAGATATGGAGTAACTCATAAAATCTCCACCGCATATCATCCACAAACAAGTGGACAAGTTGAAAATACCAACCGAGCTTTAAAACGTTTTCTAGAGAAAACCGTAGGATCAAATCCGAAGGAATGGTCCATTAAATTGGAGGATGCACTCTGGGCTTTTAGAACAGCCTACAAAACTCCAATTGGAACCACACCTTTTAGACTTGTTTATGGAAAAGCATGTCATCTTCCAGTAGAAATTGAACACAAAGCATTTTGGGCTTTGAAGACATGTAATCTTGATTTACATGAAGCCGGACGTCTACGATTAAGTCAACTAAACGAATTAGAAGAATTAAGACATGAAGCATACGATAATTCGTTAATCTATAAGGAAAGAACGAAGAAATGGCATGATAAAAGAATCAGAAGTTTAAAAGAATTTAAAGAAGGAGACAGAGTTCTTCTTTTCAATTCACGATTCAAGCTATTTCCTGGAAAATTGAAATCAAGATGGTCTGGACCATTCATAGTTAAAAGAGTTTTCCCATACGGAACGATAGAATTAATAAATTCAAATGGAATTGAATTTAAAGTTAATGGTCACAGAATTAAACATTACATACATGGTCCGATGGAAGTTGACAATGAAGTTAATCACAATTTCGATACCACAGCTAACTAAGTGTGGGGAGAATCAAGTCTTTAAAGGGGTTTATGTATTTCTGTTAGAGTTAGATTGTCTGTTTTCGTGTAGTTCTCGAAAATGGAACCCGAATGGTCTTTCCCTAGCAGACCCTAAAGAACTAGTCTTCTCCCCCCATTCTGAATTTTTATTTTTTTTAGGAAATGAAGACTGCCTGTGAACTAAACCATGGTCTAATGCTACACGCTTTGATCACTAAACGTAATAATGACACACTACCAAGTGAAATAGTATCGGTAATCAGAGAAAGATTGGACGGAGTTAGAAAAGAATCCAGATGCGAAGATAATAAGTTACAATTTGGTAAAGGAAAATCAAAATTCGCTGCGAAAAGAAGAGCACGACACCTAGAAAGATGTCACAAATACGGAAAATGGTCACATGGAGGTAAATGTTCAAATAATCAAACCTATTCAAATACCGAATTTGTTACTTTATGCAGAGACGGACCGTTCATATGTTTAGAAAAAAAGACACTGAATGCTCGAGGTTACGCCTATGTAGCTATGGAAAACCAATTAGACCGACTATCTTATGAATGGGATAGACCATATAACTAAGAAATCTATTTCACAGGTATGTTTGTACAGTTTTTATTTTATTTTTAACCTTTTGATAATAAACGCTAATTTGTTCGCTATAAAGTATTAAATTGGTATTGAATAAAATTAGGTTTGGCGACCGAAATTATTGATATCATTCAAAAATTTATTACATCACTGCGAAATTTAACGTTTATTCTTAAGGTATAAATATCTTTAATCAATCAACCCAAAATATTTCAAAAATTCGTCATGAGTTAAATTAGGTCCTGGAACCGAAATTACTTTATCGAAAAGAGGGGCGCATATTTTTGATAATATTTGATTGATTAAAGTGGGATAAAAAGCCAAAAAGATTTTTAATTTTATTTTTACCATGTTTTTTAAAATTAATATATAAATCTTAAATTAATATTGTAAACTTTATAAAAACAATATTTTTAAAAATTGTAAATATTTGAAAAATTAATATAATTTTGGTGTGAATTTATAATATGAATTTTTAAATTAAGTTTTGTGTGAATTTTTAATTTTTAAAATATGAATTTTTAATTTTATGCATTTCAAATTTTAAGTTTGGTGTGAATTTTTAATATTAATTTTGAATTTTATATTTAAGTTGTGTGAATTTAAAAACAAAAATTTACTTTATCTCATTAAGTTAAAAATATGATTTTTAAAATTCGTCGTGAGTTGAAGACTAGGTCTTTAAACCGAAATTGCTTTACCCGAGGGAGAGACGAGAACTTTTATTATCATTATTTTTAATCTTATAGAATTAAAGTATGCCAAAAACATTAAAAAATCCAAAAATCTTAGCTTTTAAAACAATCGCTACAAAAAGACAAATTTTAAAATTTTGTCGAAGGACTGACTAGGACATCGATCCGAAACGACCTCGTCCTAAATAACAAGGGAAACAAAATTTTAAAATTAATTACTTAATTGTTTTAATTAGTATAAGATATTTAAAAAAAAAATACAAACTCCGCGACTCGCGGAGTTTGAAGAGTAAAAACCCCGCGACTCGCGGAGGGACCAAATTACAGAAAAAAAAAATAAAAAAAAAATAAAGCTGAACGAACAGCTCAAACCACACACCACAAAAATATACAGCGAAAATACTCCGAAAAAACACGAAAAAAACCCCCCAAAATCACAATTTTTAACCGTTAATCATCAAATCTTTTACTAAAATCATGTTGAGAAGGATGCTACCAAGGAATTACTCAAGAAAAATGGTAAATTTCTACACCTAAACACCATTTAATCCGAAAATTAGTGTTCTTGAGCAATTTTATACCCAATTTGATTTTGATGCTTTTTAGTGTAATTATGCTTAAATTGCTTATGTATTATGCTTGTATAACCTAGATTGATGCTATTTAACATGATTAGAAGCCTTAAACTTCAAATTTTGAGTAATCTAGGGTTTGTGTTCTTGAGCAAATTTGGGGCTTTTTGATATAAACAGGTTATGGCCGATTTTTGTCATGAATTGTTGCTAAATTAAGTAGTGTAACATGTTTAGGTAGTTAAATGATCCAAACTTTGAGCCTAAACATGATTTTGAGAATTAAAGTGGACTTTTTCAAGTCTAAAATTCATGAACTTGATTTTTGAAAGATAATGCCATTTGAAACTTCTTTAATTGCTAGTAATGATTATTTTGACATGTTATTTAAGTTGAATGCTTATGAACTTGGCGAACATTTTCGTATATGCTTATTTGAAAAAGTGTAGATTTGATAAAAATATGAAAATGAGCTTAAGTTTGATATAAATTGATCATGTCATTGTAATTATTTTGATTGATGATTTTGCTGACACTAATGCATATTTGGATGCACAAAAATTGTGTTTAATGTGTTTTGCAGACTGAAAGGGGTGAATCTTCATCCCAAGCTCGCAATGCTCCTGCTGAGAATGCGGAACAACAGGAGGTGAATAATTACTACAAGCAAGATATACCTCATCCAGTCATGATATTTTCTGATATGCACTTGGAAGATTTGCACCCGAACCTGAGATTTGACAGACTTCGGATAGATTATCTAAAATACCAAAGGGGTTTGCATACTCTTCATTCTAAAGTTGTTGAGGTACCTAGGGTCATAGAATGGGGACTATTAGAAGCTGTAGAATTGGCCGGGCCAATTAGGGAATTACTTGCACAGAGGTATGGTAATTCTACTTTTAACGACTGAGTACGTTTATTCACCATGCGTAGACCTGTATATAAAGTATGGTGTGAAGAATTGTTGTGTAGTATAGAATTAAATGATCGGGTAGCTAGTTTAACCGATCGATCTTTTATTAGATTTTTGTTAGGAGGTTTGATGCGCCACATGTCTTTACTAGACATGGCTCAGGCTTTACGTATATATACGCCTGAGGAGTTAGCATCTGCCGATTGTAGAGGGTTGATACTAAATGGTAGAAAGATAGATGAAAATTTTGATACACATGGTGTATGGAGTCAAATGACAAGCCATCACCGATTCAAAGGGGGAAATTACTCTTATTTGGGTATAGATAGAGCTGAATTAAGAGTGATTCATAGGTTTTTAGCTAATTCGATTACACAAAGAGGTAAGAACAAGGAAAAGGTAAATGAACAGGATTTGTTTTACCATATGTGTATTCGAGACCCACAAAGCGCTGTAAGTATACCTTATTGTGTGGGTTATTATTTATCAGCTATGGTTAGGGGGATGAGACCGCATAGCATAATAGGAGGTGGTATTTTTATTACTTTGATTACTGAATATCTCGGTGTGGATATAAGTCGGGGGGATTATTAGTCGAAGAACCAGAACCCCGCGATACTATAGGTTTAAATGTATACCATGGTGCGAAAGTTTTGAAGAGGCGAAATAACGTCGCAGTACAATACCATGGTAGACATCCACAGGTTGAGAGAAACCAACAGCAAGGTAATGTAGGAGGGGGAAATGAAATGCAAGAAATGCAAAGGTTTATAGCTTCACAGGAGTACGAAAATGCTAGACAGAGAGCATTTGAAGATTGGCAAGTTCATCAAAACCAAATCATAGCTCATTGCCAACATATAGGTAGAAACTATATTCCTACTCCAAAACCCATATTCCCTCCTGAAATGTCCCGTTCTTATTGATTAAAAACGTTCCATATTAATTGATTTCGTTGCGAGGTTTTGACCTCTATATGAGACGTTTTTCAAAGACTGCATTCATTTTTAAAACAAACCATAACCTTTATTTCATAGATAAAGGTTTTAAAAAGCTTTACATAGATTATCAAATAATGATAATCTAAAATATCCTGTTTACACACGACCATTACATAATGGTTTACAATACAAATATGTTACAACAAAATAAGTTTCTTGAATGCAGTTTTTACACAATATCATACAAGCATGGACTCCAAATATCATCCTTATTTAAGTATGCGACAGCGGAAGCTCTTAATAATCACCTGAGAATAAACATGCTTAAAACGTCAACAAAAATGTTGGTGAGTTATAGGTTTAACCTATATATATCAAATCATAATAATAGACCACAAGATTTCATATTTCAATACACATCCCATACATAGAGATAAAAATCATTCATATGGTGAACACCTGGTAACCGACATTAACAAGATGCATATATAAGAATATCCCCATCATTCCGGGACACCCTTCGGATATGATATAAATTTCGAAGTACTAAAGCATCCGGTACTTTGGATGGGGTTTGTTAGGCCCAATAGATCTATCTTTAGGATTCGCGTCAATTAGGGTGTCTGTTCCCTAATTCTTAGATTACCAGACTTAATAAAAAGGGGAATATTCGATTTCGATAATTCAACCATAGAATGTAGTTTCACGTACTTGTGTCTATTTTGTAAATAATTTATAAAACCTGCATGTATTCTCATCCCAAAAATATTAGATTTTAAAAGTGGGACTATAACTCACTTTCACAGATTTTTACTTCGTCGGGAAGTAAGACTTGGCCACTGGTTGATTCACGAACCTATAACAATATATACATATATATCAAAGTATGTTCAAAATATATTTACAACACTTTTAATATATTTTTATGTTTTAAGTTTATTAAGTCAGCTGTCCTCGTTAGTAACCTACAACTAGTTGTCCACAGTTAGATGTACAGAAATAAATCGATAAATATTATCTTGAATCAATCCACGACCCTGTGTATACGTATCTCAGTATTGATCACAACTCAAACTATATATATTTTGGAATCAACCTCAAACTATATATATCCTCGACCCTGTGTATACGTATCTCGTTCGCCATGGTTATAGCTTCATGAATTGTCTTAGGTTTCGACGCCGTAACGTTTGCCTTGACCTTTTTGGGCAAACCACCTTTGTACATTTCAATCTTCCGTGCTTCGGTTGGAACCAATTCAGGACATAGCAAAACTAATTCCATGAATCGCTGGTTGTAGTTGGTGATTTCAGTACCAACCACCTTCAAACTTCGTAACTCATCTTCTAACTTAATAAC